>NC_064645.1:172234092-172849592 GCF_023864345.2 Schistocerca serialis cubense
GTTTAAAGTCTGGCTGCTGTCATGTTGAAATCTAAACTATTCTTCTGTGTTGTCACCATTAAAACAATCGTCATCTTGTGTTTGGAACTGAATCGTTTTAAGTCCACTTGCCCCCCTGCAGGTCCGGGGTAAGAATAGGCCCGAGGTATTCCTTCCTGTCGTAAGAGGCGACTAAGAGGAGTTTCAACCGTTTCGGCCTTCCATGTGATGGTCCACCTTGGGGTTTGACCTCCATTTTTCAAAATTCTACAGAAGTATGAGGCTTTTGGGGGAAGGACGCCTTACGTGGTGTCTCACTGGTCCTCAGTGCACTAAGACCTTGGCACTCGGCATTGTACCAGCGTTGTAACCACACCCACTATTCCTTAAATTGGGCCTAAACGCCTGATGGGTTGCACAAGTTACGCCCATAGTGCGTCCCCATCTGCACCTACGATCATGATGGACTTTCCATGGCACCCGAAATCCAGCACGGTACCCAGCCCGTTGTGGTGGGGTCGTCATGTACCCTCTAGGTTGTAGCCCCCTGACAACACAGGGATCGTACTGCCGATACCTGAGCTGCACCCTCCCCACATCAGCCAAGGAGTAGATGCCCGTCCCCTTGGGGCATCAGGACTCCCGGCAACGGTCATCCTGTCAGGTGGCCCTTGCTGAGGCTGGGTGGCGCCCGAGGGGAGAGCCCCTGGTCGGAGTGGGTGGTATCGGGGCGCACGTTTCGCAGATGAAACGTCAACATGTATCGGGTCGCTCTGCGGCCGAGTCTTTTAAAAAGAAAGGTACTGTCTCTGGTTCTGGTTCTCCTGCCCTTTCCCCCTTGGCCACTCCCTGGGAGGAAGGAGAGGCCCGCCGGCTTGGGGCGAAGTACTTCCCCCGCTATTTAGTCTGTTCTCGGACCGATGGGGGGACGTTCGCCACATCCAAGCCCATGTTCTTTGTCCAGCACATCGAGGACATCTTCAGTGAAACCGAGGCTCTCAGTAAAATGCGTTCGGGGTCCGTTCTTATAAAGACCACCTCCGCCATTCAGTCGGCGGCACTCCAGGCGTGCGACTGACTAGGGGACATCCCAGTGTCCATTGTCCCGCATCTGGCACTGAATAGGATGCAGGGGGTTATTTTTCATCAGGACCTCCTGCTGCAATCAGATGAGGAGCTCAGGGCCAACCTGGGGCGCCGAGGGGTGCGTTTCGTCCGGCGAGTCCAGCGTGGCCCCAAAGACACCGGGGCCTTTATCCTCGCCTTCGAGGGGGACGTTCTCCCAGAGAAGGTAAAGGTGATGTGCTACCAGTGCGACGTGCGACCTTATGTCCCGCCTCCTAAGCGCTGCTTTCGGTGTTTGCGCTTTGGGGACATGTCGTCACAGTGTGAGGCTGAGCCCTTTTGTGGCGATTGTGGACGTCCTCTTCGTGAGGAACATACATGCACCCCACCACCTCAGTGCGTCAATTGTCCTGGCATCCACTCGCCTAGATCTTTAGACTGCCCCGCGTATCAGATGGAGAAGAAGATTCAAGAATTAAAAACTTTGGATCGCCTCTCTTATTCTGAGGCCAGGAAGAAGTATGACCGCCTCCATCCCGTGACGTTGACAACTTCGATTGCCTCAGTCGTGTCCACTCCTTCCACAGTATCCTCACCCCTATCCTGTCCCCCCTCCACCTCCTCATCCCATCCGGGGTCTATGCCTCCGCCTCCCAAATCCCTCCCTTCCAAATCCTCCTCCCTCACAGCCCCTGCCACCTCTGCCCTAGGGGCCACCCTTCCTCCTCCTCCCCCTCCGCCGCCTGAGAAGCGATCCTCTTCTCAGGCGTCCATCGGGGAAACGTTCCGGATCCCGGCTTCCGAGGTCTGGCGTTCCAAAGCGGACCCCGCGCGTGAGGACCTACTTTGGGCCCAGCCCACCATCCCCGTGCCTCATCGGACTTCCCAGAAGGCCTCCAAGAAGAAGTCTTTATCCCCCTCTCCACTCCGGCGCGTTTCGTCTGCCGCTCCATCCGTGAGTCGCTGCTCCCGGCCGTCCTCAGTTTCGCCGGGACGCTCTGCTGTCAGGCGCTCAGCTGGTCTCTCGTCGGCGAATGATGCTGCCCCTCCTACGCAACCCGGGAAAGCGGCCGCAGCTGGCGACGACTCGATGGAACAGGATCCGCCTCCCGCCGGTTGTAGCGTTGTTCCCTCGAAACCTGGTCCTCCGCGGCCGTCGAGGTGACCAGCTCTTCACCCGTTTCTTTCCCCCTTTTTTCTGACTAGCGATGGCTTTGTTACATTGGAACATACGAGGTATTCGATCTAATTGGGAGGAATTACAACTGCTCCTCCGCCTGTGCTGTCCGCTCGTCCTGGGTCTCCAGGAAACGAAGTTGCGCCCAACTGACCGTATTGCTTTTCCCCACTATACCTCGGAGCGGTCTGACCTCACCCCTGTGGACGGTATTCCAGCTCATGGTGGGGTCAGGTTGCTCGTTTGGGACGATGTCTATTACCATCCCATCCCATTGACCACCCCACTCCAAGCAATAGCTGTCTGTGTTAGTCTTTCTGCCTTTACTTTTTTCCATTTGTACCGTCTACACTCCATCGTCATCCGCAATTAGTCGGGCTGACATGATGCACCTGATTGTTCAGCTTCCTCCGCCGTTTTTATTGTTTGTCGACTTCAATGCCCATTATCCCCTTTGGGGCTCTCCTGCATACTGTCAGAGAGCCTCCCTCTTGGCGGATGTCTTCAACCATCTCAGTCTTGTCTGCCTCAATACTGGCCCCCTGACTTTCCTCTCGGACTCTACTCATACCCACTCCTACTTGGACCTCTCGATCTGTTCTACCACTCTTGCCCATCGGTTCGAGTCGTATGTCCTTTCTGACACCTATTGGAGCGACCACTTCCTCTGTGTCGTTCGTCTCCTGCACCACACCCCATCCCCACGTCCCTCGAGCTGGAACATACCGAAAGCTGACTGGGGACTTTACTCCTCCCTGGCGACCTTTTCGGACCACGATTTTCTCAGTTGTGACAGTCAGGTCGAATACCTCACAGCTGTTATCATCCATGCTGCCGAACGTTCCATTCCTCATACTACCTCTTCTTCACGTCGCGTTTCCGTCCCCTGGTGGAATGAGGCTTGTAGAGACGCTATCTGTGCTCGACGCGTGCTGTACGCGCCTTTCGCCGCCATCCTACGTTGCCGAATTGTATTGGATACAAACGACTCCGAGCGCAATGCCGTAGAGTCATCAAAGACAGTAAAAAAGCTTGTTGGGCCTCTTTCACCAGCTCCTTTAATTGTTTTACTCCCTCTTCTGTCATCTGGGGTGGCCTGCGCCGGCTGTCGGGCATTAAGGCCCACTCCTCGGTACCTGGCCTGGCTTCAGGTAATGAGGTCCTTGTTGATCCTGTGGATGTCTCCAACGCCTTCGGCCGCTTTTATGCGGAGGTTTCAAGCTCCGTCCATTACCACCCTGCCTTCCTTCCCAGGAAAGAGGCAGAAGAGGCTCGGCGACCTTCCTTCCACTCGCTGAATCTGGAAAATTATAGTGCCCCCTTTACTATGTGGGAACTCGAACGTGCACTAGTACTGTCCCGGTCCTCTGCTCCGGGCCCAGATGCCATTCACGTTCAGATGCTGGCCCACCTTTCTCTGGCAGGCAAAAGCTTCCTTCTTCGTACCTACAATCGCGTCTGGACCGAAGGTCCAGTCCCCATGCGTTGGCGTGACGCCGTCGTTGTTCCGATACCCAAACCCGGGAGGGATAGACACCTTCCTTCTAGTTACTGCCCCATTCCTCTTACAAGCTGTGTCTGTAAGGCGCTGGAGCGCATGGTTAACGCTCGGTTAGTTTGGATTCTTGAATCTCGACAGCTACTTACCAATGTTCAATACGGCTTTCGTCGACTCCGCTCCGCTGTTGACCACCTTGTGACCTTGTCGACATTCATCATGAACAACTTTTTGCGAAAGTGCCAAACGGTAGCCGTGTTCTTCGATTTGGGGAAGGCTTATGATACCTGTTGGAGAGGAGGTATCCTCCGCACTATGCACCGGTGGGGTCTACGCGGTCGCCTGCCCCTTTTTATTGATTCCTTTTTAACAGATCGAAAGTCTAGGGTACGTGTGAGTTCCGTATTGTCCGACATCTTCCTCCAGGAGAACGGAGTGCCTCAGCGCTCCGTATTGAGCGTAGCCTTTTTTGCCATAGCGATCAATCCAATTATGGATTGCATTCCACCTATTGTCTCAGGCTCTCCTTTTGTCGATGACTTCGCGATCTACTGCAGTGCCCAGAGAACATGCCTCCTGGAGCGCTGCCTTCAGCGTTGTCTAGAGAGCCTATACTCATGGAGTGTGGCAAATGGCTTCCGGTTCTCTCAAGAGAAGACGGTTTGCATCAACTTTTGGCGATATTAAGCGTTCCTTCCCCCATCCTTACATCTCGGTCCCGTTGTTCTCCCATTCGTGGACACAACTAAGTTTCTAGGGCTCACACTGGACAGGAAACTTTGTTGGTCTCCGCACGTCTCTTATTTGGCTGCCCATTGTGCACATTCCCTTAATGTCCTCAGAGTTCTTAGTGGTTCATTTTGGGGAGCGGATCGCACTGTCCTGCTTCGCTTGTATCGGTCCATAGTCCGATCAACGCTGGATTATGGGAGCTTCGTCTACTCGTCTGCTCAGCCGTCCTCCTTACGCCGTCTCAACTCCATCCACCATTGGGGGTTACGTCTTGCGACTGGAGCATTCTACACTAGTCCCGTTGAGAGCCTTTATGCTGAAGCTGCCGAATTACCATTGACCTAACGGCGAGACATACTGCTTTGTCGGTATGCCTGCAGGCTGTCGTCAATGCCCGACCACCCCTCTTATCAGTCCTTCTTCGCCGATTCCATCGACCGTCAGTATGGGTTGTATGTGTCTGCCCTGCTGCCCCCTGGAGTCCGCTTTCGTCGCCTGCTTCGACAATTGGATTTTGCCCTCCCTACCACCTTCAGAGAGGGTGAGAGCCCGACACCTCCGTGGCTCCAGGCTCCGGTTCATATTTATCTCGACCTCAGCTCGCTCCCAAAGGAGGGTACTCTGGCTGCAGTGTATTGCTCACGGTTTGTCGAACTTCGTGCGCGACTTCCCAGTCACACCTTTATTTACACTGATGGCTCCAAAACCGACGATGGTGTCGGCTGTGCCTTTGTCGTCGGGGCCGGCACCTTTAAATACCGGCTCCTCGACCAGTGTTCCAGCTTCACAGCCGAGATTTTTGCTCTCCATCAGGCCGTTCATTATGCCCGCCCCCACCGCCATTCATCGTATGTACTCTGCTCTGATTCACTCAGTGCTCTTCAGAGCCTTGGAGCTCCATATCCGGTCCATCCCTTGGTGCAACGGATCCAGCAGTCCCTCCATTCTTCTGCTGCTGATGGCCCTCCTATCAGCTTTCTGTGGGTTCCTGGCCATGTAGGAGTACTTGGGAATGAGGCTGCTGATGCTGCAGCTAAGGCTGCAGTCCTCCTGCCTCGGCCAACCTCCCATTGTGTCCCATCATCTGACATTAGTGGGGTTGTTTGTAAGCGGCTTGTGTCTTTGTGGTGGGCTACTTGGTTATCACTTCAAGGAAACAAGCTCTGGGCAGTAAAACCATTCCCAACTGCTTGGACGACCTCCTCCCGACCATCTCGGCGAGAAGAGTTCCTTCTGACCAGGTTGCGGATTGGTCATTGCCGGTTTAGCCACCGCTACCTGCCCTCCGGTGACCCAGACCCGCAGTGCCCTTGTGGTCATGCATTAACAGTGCGCCATGTTTTATTGTCGTGTCCCCGTTTTAGTCAATCTCGTGTTGCCCTGTCTGTGCCACCTACTTTAGAGGATATTTTAACTGATGACGCTCGAGCAGCTGCTCGTGATCTTCGTTTCATTACTTTCACTGGATTGTCCAAAGGCATCTAACTCCTTCACTTATTTTATCTGCATCTTTGTAAGAACTTTCTGGGGTCCTCCCCCCCCTTTGAGTTTTACTAGATTCTATGTGCTCTAACAATTGTGACTGGGCGCTAATGACCTCAGTAGTTAAGCGCCCTTAAGCTCCCCAAAAAAAAAACAAAAAAAAAGTCCACTTGCGCTAACCATATCAATTAGATTCAATAATTCTGTTAGCAAGCCAGGTCACTCAATGATAGGCACCGCTGTTGACACTGCGTAGGCAACAAAAGCAAATATGTCCAGGGAGGGCTTCTACGGGTGGACTCCGCAGATGGGTGCTGCTCGTTCACAGCTAGTGGCAGATGAAAACTCGTGTTGTCCCTCCGCAGCAGACGGCAGGTGGCTTCGTCTAGGAGGCTGGGGACTTAACTAGAGTTGGAATGCATCGGAACAGTGGCGACTTCTATGTCGACATCCCATTCACCACCTAAACTGTAAGCGGTGATGGTGGGTGTGCGGAGGGAGTACCCTATGCAAGCTGATGTCTCCACAATACAGAATAACTAAGATGCTATAATCCACATGTTTTACTTATTTATTCGAATAATGATTTTGGAGGATACGATAAGTCAACGTCGGTGTTGCTTCTTTGTGTTTTATTTTCTTTGGTCTCAGAGATCCATAACCCTTAGAGAGTGTCGTTTCTTTTCTCCCTGAATCCACTTCCTTTCCATTTGCGACCTCGTTCTTTTCTAAAATCAAGATTTTATGTTGCTTGTCTTAAAAATATTCTGTTATTTATTAGGTCATTTACAATCTGTGTGATTTCCACGTGTTTCTCAATTTCGCTGAACCATGTGTGATTGAATTTGTAGTTTTTTAGTAAATTGAAAATCTGTAGTCTTCTATTCCACATTGTATCAGATGTCTTCTCCATTTTCATATGGAGCTGTCTGTTTGATCTTAATTTGCATTCAATATTGCAGCTACTTCTAGGTCCCAGTAGCTCCCTTAGCAACTTCTTTCAACTTTCTCCAATTTATCGAGATCCATAAATCTTGTTAGTTTAAGGGATTTTGATGCACGCAATGTTTCAGAACTCACCACTCGCTGGTCGTGTCTTCGTTTTCTCTTCCAGGAAGAAGTTTTTGTTTTGTATGTTCTTTGTTAAGAACTTACATGTCAGTGTCAAGAAGAAGACACCTCTATAATAGTTGGGATCAGTTTTCCTTCCATTTTTATGTGGTGTCTGTATTAATGCCGTTGTCGATTCTCATGGTAAGCTGTTTATCCAAATTTCATTAATGATTGCTGTTAGACATAGAATAATGTTGTCACTAGAGGTTTCCTGTAAATCAACAGCTATACTGTTTTCACCTGACGTTTTGTTATTTTTGCCTTGCTTTTATGATTCCTCTGATTTTCTCTAATGTTGGTAGCTACGAGTCTGGTTGTATTTGGATTACGTTATCAAAATAAATATCTCCTATCCGTGGATCGCAGTTGTTTAGTTCTTTGAAGTAACCGGCGGTCCTCAGTGTCAGTATATACAATTTTCGGTGTTCTTGTTTCTATGAACTGTGAATTTGGTGATGTGTACTTCATTAAATTGCTTTTCATTGTTTTATAAAAGTTCGTTTTGTTGTTCAGTTTAAAGTGTGCCTCAGTCGACGCTAGCTTATTTTTTGTATGTTGTACTGTGATCTTTCTGAGACATTATAACGCATGTTTAGCTGCTTCTATGAAATTTTTCCTCTTCATGTAACTTTCCCTACCGTTCCAGACATTCAGAGCTTGTTGTCTCTCCGTAGTTAGCTCATCACTATCATAACATCACCATTTAAGTTTCCATTTCTTTTTAAAAGGGATAATTTCTTCTGCAGGCTCAGTTATGTCTTTTTTCAGTTGTTCTCAAAATTTAGGTATTCTTTTTCCCAAATTCATTTAGTCATAATCTTCACTATGACTTCTGTATCCACATACTTAAATAATTAACTTTAAAAATTTTGAATATCATATTCTCAGTACTTCGGCCTAATCTAAATACTACCTATCTACTAAAAGTGTGGAAAGAATTCATGTTACTTCTGAGTAGTTTGAAGAGACACTGGAGATAGGTTTATGGAGTGACATTACTTACTGAACTGCATTGCATCTAACCTGTGTATTATTTTAATTTGGGGAATTACTTACAATCAAGGTGAATGAGGTCACTAAGCGTAGAATCTAAGCATGCCCTAAAAGTCTGAGGAAGAGCTTTCGCATATCCTTGTCACCGCCTTTTACTGCGCCATATTTGTTTACCCACTGCCCATTCCCTTGTTTCAGTCATATTTTCCTTCTTACAGCAATGCAGTGTAGCTCCATCCTTTCATGAGGTAGTTTTAAATTATTTCATTGTATTTCCAATCAGTACAAATACGTACCGCGTCTCTCTCATCCTCGAGCAGGCCGATTAACGACCACAAATGCCTGATGGGGTGTTAGGTTTAAAGGCAATCACAGGACTAACAGGTGTGCCTTGTGCTCTTCGTGTACTACACTACTAAAGGCATACTCCAACCATGAAAATGGAGTGTCCAGTACAGCAAGGTCGCTATGAAGGGACGCAATGAAAGTTACTCCGAAGTTGTAATTCACACATTCCGCAAAGGAAAGGTTCAGGTAATGTGGTGCAGTGGTACTGTGCGCAACCACCACTTACAAACAGGAAGTGCCAAAGGCAGCAGACGTAAACACCGATGCATTACGGGAAATGTACGTTAAACCTGTTTTCTTTGACACCTACGTTATATAACAATGTGTAATATACACTCCTGGAAATGGAAAAAAGAACACATTGACACCGGTGTGTCAGACCCACCATACTTGCTCCGGACACTGCGAGAGGGCTGTACAAGCAATGATCACACGCACGGCACAGCGGACACACCAGGAACCGCGGTGTTGGCCGTCGAATGGCGCTAGCTGCGCAGCATTTGTGCACCGCCGCCGTCAGTGTCAGCCAGTTTGCCGTGGCATACGGAGCTCCATCGCAGTCTTTAACACTGGTAGCATGCCGCGACAGCGTGGACGTGAACCATATGTGCAGTTGACGGACTTTGAGCGAGGGCGTATAGTGGGCATGCGGGAGGCCGGGTGGACGTACCGCCGAATTGCTCAACACGTGGGGCGTGAGGTCTCCACAGTACATCGATGTTGTCGCCAGTGGTCGGCGGAAGGTGCACGTGCCCGTCGACCTGGGACCGGACCGCAGCGACGCACGGATGCACGCCAAGACCGTAGGATCCTACGCAGTGCCGTAGGGGACCGCACCGCCACTTCCCAGCAAATTAGGGACACTATTGCTCCTGGGGTATCGGCGAGGACCATTCGCAACCGTCTCCATGAAGCTGGGCTACGGTCCCGCACACCGTTAGGCCGTCTTCCGCTTACGCCCCAACATCGTGCAGCCCGCCTCCAGTGGTGTCGCGACAGGCGTGAATGGAAGGGCGAATGGAGACGTGTCGTCTTCAGCGATGAGAGTCGCTTCTGCCTTGGTGCCAATGATGGTCGTATGCGTGTTTGGCGCCGTGCAGGTGAGCGCCACAATCAGGACTGCATACGACCGAGGCACACAGGGCCAACACCCGGCATCATGGTGTGGGGAGCGATCTCCTACACTGGCCGTACACCACTGGTGATCGTCGAGGGGACACTGAATAGTGCACGGTACATCCCCACCGTCATCGAACCCATCGTTCTACCATTCCTAGACCGGCAAGGGAACTTGCTGTTCCAACAGGACAGTGCACGTCCGCATGTATCCCGTGCCACCCAACGTGCTCTAGAAGGTGTAAGTCAACTACCCTGGCCAGCAAGATCTCCGGATCTGTCCCCCATTGAGCATGTTTGGGACTGGATGAAGCGTCGTCTCACGCGGTCTGCACGTCCAGCACGAACGCTGGTCCAACTGAGGCGCCAGGTGGAAATGGCATGGCAAGCCGTTCCACAGGACTACATCCAGCATCTCTACGATCGTGTCCATGGGAGAATAGCAGCCTGCATTGCTGCGAAAGGTGGATATACACTGTACTAGTGCCGACATTGTGCATGCTCTGTTGCCTGTGTCTATGTGCCTGTGGTTCTGTCAGTGTGATCATGTGATGTATCTGCCCCCAGGAATGTGTCAATAAAGTTTCCCCTTCCTGGGACAATGAATTCACGGTGTTCTTATTTCAATTTCCAGGAGTGTATTTCCAAGATGACTTTGTTAATGGAGGTATGATCACTTGCAATATTGTGGTACTTGAAAATCACCAAAGCCTAAAATCATGACCGTACACTACCGTAAACGATCTCGACTGTCAAGTGGCAGAAATTTTATTCAAAAGTTACAGCAAGTATTTTAAGTTGTGTTCATAAATGGGGAGCGCTGTTTATGTAAAAGAAGAATTTTTTGTGGTGTTGAGGTTTAATATCATACATGTCACATCAGTATTTTGCATTCACCTACGATTGAGTATTCATAAATTTTTCTTCTTGGATTTATTTTGTTATAAAGTCTCATAAATTGATGTAGTTTCATTTTTAATTGCCGAGAAAGTTGTTGAGTTGAATGTTTTGTTATCCTTTAATGGTTTTTTTGGAACAGAAGTGTAAAATCTTTTATAGGAAAGTGTCACATGCACCTCAGCCTAGCCATTCCATGCACTTCTTTCATTATCTTGTGGGAGCAGAGCGTAGTTAGAGAGTGGCGAGGTGTGTGTGGTAGTAAAAAAATTACTTGGTCATGGGAAAGCAGTAATTTTTTACTGTTTGATACAGGCTACTTAGACTTGTGTTTCATATAGCGTAAATTCCTTGTTACTGCGCTGTTCCAACAGGGAAGGCTGGGAGGTTCCAGTGTCGACGAGGTGTGGAAAGAAGTTTATTTAACACGTGACATGTTGGGCTATGTGCCCGAGGTGGTAGCTGTCCATGTGATGTTGCACCTCCCAGGGTTCTGCCAGACTTAACAGAAATCAGAGGTGAACGATGTCATCTCCAGCATTAAGAATGCCTCAGAGGAGTTGGTTTGCTGGCTTTGAGGAGAGTACAGAATCTAAATGACACGCAGTTTAATACAATTAGAGCCCACATTTTTCATTGTGATATCAGGGTTCCGGTTATGTGCAGTATCAGTTCGATTCTGAGTGTAAGTTACTATTTGAATGGCTGAGTATTGTACTGGTACGAACCCAGTGGAGAAGTTGTCCAAAGTAAAATTAAGCACACTCTGAAGTCAACATACACTCGTCGTGTGTTTCGTGCCATAGTTATTGCTGATGTGTTTGGAAAGTACCTAACCCCACAGCTAGACATGTTGTCGGTAGACGCTACGAAGGAAGTGCACAGGGCTTATTATTATTTTGGAATTAAATGGTGTAGGCGAATTATTTGACTCAATAACTGAAGTCTGTTAATAAGTGTTGAGTCCCTAGGTGGATCGTATTTTCCAGCAGGCTTTGTCTGAGGCCAAGCGGTGGAAACTATCATTAATGAATTCTGGGAATTAATTCGTCGAAATAATCTGCGTGCCCATGCGGGGCAGGGGCTAACCGGCTAGGACAATTTTGAGATGCAACGACATGAAGAACAGTTAGAATGGCATTAACAAGTTCTTCTTGGGCATCCAGCAACGTCAGGTCGTTAAATTCCCACGAGCTTTCGACCTAGCTCTGTCGGCCATTGTGGAGTTATGAATCATTGATGTGCCGCCTTGTCCTCGCCGTTAAATAGCCGCACTGCTATGTGAGACGTCACTGGTCATCTGTTCCAGTCCAAATACGGTAATACATTTTAAGTACCTCACGCATCTGGAAGCCAAGCAAGATTTTATAAACTGACAGCACTGCGATACCACGCAGCCGCACAGCTTGAATGTTATATTAAAAGAATAAAAGACATCGCTTGAAGTTTGTGTTCTAGCGAAGGGCAAATAGCTGAGAATACCTATGTAAGAGGGCATCCAAGTGACCAATTTGGAGTGCTGTTTTGTGACTAGCCACAAAGCTCACGTCTCTCAGAAAATTTTGTGCTTCGTATGTACGCTGTAAAGTATCCTCACCAAATACGACTTTTGCTTCAATACGAAACTGACAATTAAAATTCCAGAAAAAACATATTTTTACGGTTGTTTGAGAGAATTCGTTCTGAGGTATTGTATTACTAGCTTCCAGACAGCATGTTAAAGTAGTATGACGTTAATGAAAAATTTTGCAAGCTAGTTTACCAAGTACATAACACAAAATTACAGCTGCGATAATGGTGGGCCATAGCGATATGTTCGTATTTGGCACTTGCATAGGGGTCAAACTTTCCACAAGGACGTATTACTTAGAGCTTTCACGTGTAACTTCTTGATATAAGTTGTTAATCATTTCAGTGAGAGCCAGAGTAGAAGGAAATTCTGAAATCAAGATTGTACTGTAAATATGAGAACTAGTATATTCGACTCTGTATCACGTGCAGAATTTTACATCTTGCTTCGACATTATAGTTCGTAACATCACTCCTCGTCTCTCTATTCGAGGGCTATGGGACTTAACACCTGAGGTCATCAGGCCCCTAGAACTTAAAACTACTGAACCTAGCTAACCTAAGGACATCACACACATCCATGCCCGAAGCAGGATTCGAACATGCGACCGCAGAGGTCGCGGGGTTCCAGCTGCAGCGCCTAGAACCACTCGGCCACTCCATCCGGCTGGTTCACACATGTGCAACGGTAGATGAAATGTGTTACCGAATGAAGTATTCTACTCTTTATTTGCTTGACATCTTCTTGCGACACCTGCATCGGCCACTGAAACAAGAGCCGAAACGAGCAAGAAAAGGCGTACTAGACACACTGTTTTTACGGGCAGTCAGTCCGCTTTAAACACATGAGAAGGCGAGGCAGTCCTACGTTCGCTGATCCTACGGAAGTGTTTGCACACGCGTCTGTGAACACAAGTCTTCTGCATATTTGGCATGGAGTCCTACACATCTTTCCTCTGACTGCATGTATCTATTAAGAGTGTCGGACATGTAGATTTGTTAAGCCAGATTCTTATCTACCATTTCGTATCACATGGCCACGTTTGTTACAAACGAAGTATCGTTATAATTGTGTTAGTAACAGATTATCGTAGTGTGTTAAGATGTTTTACTGATGTGTTCAACTTTAATAATACGTTTAACTTTACTATTGTCAGATTTTGTAGATGTTTCTGAGAATTCCGTCTTCTTTTTATTTTCCACCAGTGAATAAATGTACAAGTTCTTGGTTGAGAAACAAGATATCGTTAATACACTGGTGACCAAAATTAATGCAACAACCGCCGCATTGTCTGGATGTTAGAATCCCGGCAACTCTTTAGTCGCTTTTAGTGTGGGTTCAGGAGGTTTCATTCCACCTTCTATAACCTTGCCCTTCTGGAGGCGGATATACAACAAGTTTTCCTACGCCATCATCACCTTCTAGGTGTATTTTTCGATATCGAGAAGGCCTACGATACCACTTGGAAGCGTCTCATGCTGGAACAGCTTCACGAATGGGGTTTTCGCGGTTGTCTTCCTCTTTTTATTCAGTCTTTTCTCTCGCCGAATTGGTGACGTCCTATCTGATAGCTTTGAGCAGCAGAACGGTGTCCCTCAGGGTAGCGTTTTAAGTGTGACTCTCTTTGCCATCGCTGTTAATAGCATTACGTCCATAGTGAAAAATCCTGTCCAGTGTTCCTTGTTTGTGGATAATTTCTCTTTGTTTTGCTCTTCTTCAAGTCTTGCAACGACAAAGCGTCTGTTGCAAGTTACTCTTAGACGTTTGGATGATTAGACGCAGAAGAGTGGTTTTAAGTTTTCCACCGAGAAGTCTGTATGTGTTCTTTTTCACCGTTCTCGTTCGATTTCAACCTTTCCTGAGTTGAGGATGAGGGACACTATTCTTACTTTTAAAGATACGGTGAGATTTCTGGGGCTCATTTTTGACTCGGAGCTTACGTGGGTACCTCATCTTAAAGACCTGAAATGGCGGTCACTTCAGGCTTTAAGTATTTTAAAATGTCTTAGCCGCAGTACATGGGGAGCTGACAGGACTTGTATGCTCCAGTTTTATAGGGCGTTTGTGCGATCTCTGCTCGATTATGGGTGCACGGTGTATGGGTCTGCGAGGCCTTCTTACTTAGATGTTGGACGTTGTGCACCATGAAGGGCTTCGGTTGGCCACTGGGGCATTCCGAACTAGCCCCATACCAAGCCTCTGTGCAGAGGCTGGTGAACCGCCACTTCATATGCGGCTACGTCTACTTACGGTACACCAGGCGTATGAAACTTTGTCCACGCCATACACACCTGCATACCATACCGTTGCTCAGCTTCCTCTGGCACGGTTATTTCATAACCGGCAACGTGCGACGCAGCGCTATGGGATTCGCGCACAGGATTGCCTCGCTGCGATGTCCATTGCTGGTCTTCCTGTTTTACGTCGCGGTTGGAGCAGATCTCCACCTTGGCTCCTCCGGAGACCCAAACTTATTTTAGATTTGGCTAATTTTAAGAAAGACAGAACACCAAATTTTAGATTCCCATCTCTGTTTTTTAACATTTTAGATGTGCATCACGGTTTCACTGTCGTTTACACTGATGGCTCCAAACAGGAGAATTTGCTTGGCTGTTCTGTGGTGTTCCCTGATCATGTTACCCAGCTCCGCCCCCCTGATGAATGTCCCGTTTTCACAGCGGAGCTCCACGCGACCCTGGAGGCACTGGAACAGATGAATCGTGTTCGGGGCAATCGATTTCTTCTTTGCTCCGATTCTCTTAGTGCCTTACAATCACTGCAGAACCTGTACCCGACTGTGGAGATGGTCCAGCTGATATATGGCCAACTGTACTTGCTCCAACAGCGAGGTAAGGAGGTGTCCTTCTGCTGGGTGCCTGGTCATGTCGGCATATGGGGCAATGAACACGCCGATCGGGCTACCAAGGAGGCCTGCAGAGAGCAGGATGTGGTCCAGTGTCCTCTCCCCTTGCAGTCAGTCATCTCTGCACTCCACAGGAAGTGCATGGAGTTGTGGAAGGACGAACGGCTAGCGGTGACTGCCAATAAACTGCGGTTGGTAAAGTCAACCACTCGGCCGTGGCGTTCCTCCTGCCGGTTGCTCAGGCGGGAAGAGGTGGCCCTCACACGTCTTCGGATCGGGCACTGTCCTCTCACACATAGCTTTTTATTACGGCGGGAGGATCCTCCGTTTTGCGATGCTTGTGGTGTGCACATCTCTGTCCGGCACATTTTAACAGAATGCATTTTATACCGTGATGCAAGGGCAGAAGCACAAGTTGATGGGGATCTGCATTGTGTTTTAGCTAACGATGAGACGTGTGTGTCTAGGGTTTTTAAGTTTTGTGATGTGTCTGGAATCTGGCCTAAACTTTTAGGCTGGAGGTTTTATTGTATTGCAGAGTGGTTGACTCCTCCCCTTTTTCCCTTGCAGTCAGCTAGCCACTGCCATCTGCTACATTGTTTTAGCTTCCTCTACCATTTTCTTCCTGTGTTGTCCATGTTTTACTGCTGACACCCTGCTTCATCCCACGCTTCGGTGTGGGTGAGCACATATTTTTCAACGATTGTTCCCCGTGTTTTATGTTCCATTTTATATTCCTGTTCTGGGATTCTTCTTGACACCCGTCTCACTATGTTACTGAACAGGCGCTGAAGAACTTGCTGTCGTGCGCCCAAAAACCCCTCTGCAACCACTACTACTATTAGTTACGTGATCTACCCATCTAATCTTCAGCATTCTGCTGTAGCACCACATTTCGAAAGCTTCTATTCTCTTCTTGTCTAATATCTGTTTGTCGTCCATGTTTCACTTCCATACGTGGCCACCCCTCCGTACAAATACTTTCAGATAGGACTTCCTAACACTTAAATCTATACACGATATTCTCTTCTTTAGAAACGTATTCCTTGCGTTAGCCACTCTACATTATGTATCCTATCTACTTCGATCAGTTATTTTTGCTTGCCAAACAACAAAACTAATGTATTATTCGAAGTGTCTAATTTCCTAATCTAATGCCCTCAGCATCAGCTGACGTAATTCGACTGCACTCTATTATCTTTGTTATCTTTTGTTGATACTCATTTTATATCTCATTTGAAAACACTGTTCTTCCAGGTACTTTGCCAGTCTCTCACAAAATTACAGTGCATCAACAAATGTCAAAGTTTTAATTCTTTCTCCATGGATTTTAATTCCTGATTTTTCTTCAGATTCTTTTATTACTTGCTCAATATGCAGATTGAATAATATGGGGGATAAGCTACTCCCCTGTTTTACACTTCCTTCTCAACCAATGCTTCCCTTTCATGCCCTTCGACTCTTATAACTGCCATCTGGTTTCTGTACAAATTGTAAATAGCCTTTCGCTCACTGTTGGTTGGTTGGTTTGTGGGATTAAAGGGACCAGACTGCTATGGTCATCGGTCCGTCGCTCACTGTATTTTAACCTTGCCACCCTCGGAATTTGAAAGAAAGTATTCCAATCAACATTGTCAAAAGCTTTCTCTAAGTCCACAAACTTTTCTTCTTAGATACGTCGTCCGGCCAGTATTGCCTCACGTGTTCCAACATTGCTAAGGAATCCAAACTGATTCTATCAGTTTTTCCATTCGTCTGTAAAGAATCAAAGTTAATATTTTGCAGCCGTGATTTATTAAACTGATAGTTCGGTAATTTTCACTCCTGCCACCACCTTCCTTCTTTGGGATTGAAATTATTATATTCTTCTTGAAATCTGAGGGTATTTCGCCGGTCTCATACATCTCGCTCACCAGACGGAAGGGTTTTGACAGTGCTGGCTCTCCCAAGGCTATCAGTAGTACAAATGGAAAGTTGTCTACTCCCGGGCTCTTGTTTCGACTTACCTCTTCCAGTGGTACATCAAATTCTTCATGTAGTATTGTATGCCCATTTCATCTTCATGTACGTCCTCAAGTACATCGCCCTTGCTTATACCATCTACATATCCCTTCCACCTTTCTGGTTTGCTTTCTTTACTTAGAACTGCTTTACCATCTGAACTCTTGATTTTCATGCAGGTGGGTCTCTTTTCTCCAAACGTCTCTTTAATTTTCCTGTAGGCAGTATCTGTGTTATCCGTAGTAATATATGCCTATACAACCTTACATTTTGCACGTTTTGTCGAAGTAGTTTTTCTGTCGTTTGTATTCGTTTGCACCTGCTTCATTTACTGCATTTTCATTTTCTCCTTTCATCAATGAAATTCAATATCTCTTCTGTTACTCAAGGATGTCTACTGACCTTCCTCTTTTTACTTCTTGATCCTCTACTAGCCAACCGCAGTGGCCAGTTGCAGGTTAGAATCCTGCTTCGGTCATGGAGGTGTGTGATGTCCTTAGAGTAGTCAGGTTTTTAGTAGTTCTACGTTCTAGGGGATTGATGACCTCAGATGTTAAGTCCCATAGTGCTCAGAGCCGTTTGAAACATTTTAATCCTCTACTACATTCACTAATCCATTTCTCAAAGCTACCCATTCTTCTCCGACTGGGATTCTTTTCCTGTACTTGTCAATCGTTCCCTAATGCTCCCTCTGAAAGTCCTCACAACCTCAGGTTATCCAGGTCTCATATCCACAAATTCCTACCTTTTTACAGTTTTTCTGTTTCAATATCCAATTCATAACAATAAATTGTGGTCAGCGTACACATCTGCCCCTGGAAATGTCTTAAAATTTAAAACCTTGTTCGTATATGAATGTCTTACATTATACGATCTATCTGAAAGATTCCAGTGTCTCCATGTCTCTTCCACGTACACAAACTTCTGTCATGATTCTTAAACAAAGTGTTAGCTATGACTGAGATCCGCTCTGTGCAAAATTCTTCCAGGCAGCCTCCGCTTCCATTCCCCACCCTCACTCCACATTCACGTACTACTTATCCATCTCTTCCTTGTTCTAACATCGAATTCCAAGAACAGCCAACTTTGTGCATCGTGATTTATGAACGTAAGTTCATTTTATTAATTTGGCACTCCACAGCTGCAATACGTTTAATGAAAGATGTAGATAGGTTTATCATCAGCAGCTGTCAGAAGTTTTACTAAATTACCTTGTTTTCGGCAAAAGGTGAACATAGTCCTAGCACTGCATTTATAGCATTTCTTTCTCTGCCATTATGTCTCATATATACAAACACTTAAGTCTTGTTATTATACATAGCACAAATGCACATTTCCTGACTGGAGACATAACTTAGAAAGACTCTGACAGTAGTTGATGGTGAAGCTGTATCAATATGTATCTCTGAAACCTAATGAGTACTACATGCATTACTAACATAATATACTGGACTGTGTCCTTATTCATTATCGTTTCCAAGAACTGGAAATGCTGATGCAAATACTATCTTAACCAGATATTATTTATTTTCCTATTTTGGGCTTGTTTTTGGTTGTTTTTGCTTGTTTTGGGCTTGTTTTTTTTGGTTGTTTTTGGTTGTTTTTGGTTGTTTTTGCACGTTTGTTTGGCTTGTTTTTCTGGCTTGTTTGTCTGGCTCGTTTATGTCTGGCTCGTTTATGTCTGGGTCGTTTATGTCTGGGTCGTTTATGTCTGGTTCGTTTATGTCTGGCTCGTTTATGTCTGGCTCGTTTATGTCTGGCTCGTTTATGTCTGGCTCGTTTATGTCTGACTCGTTTATGTCTTGCTCGTCTTTTGTCTGGCTCGTTTTTTGTCTGGCTCGTTTTTTGTCTGGCTCGTTTTTTGTCTGGCTCGTTTTTTGTCTGGCTCGTTTTTTGTCTGGCTCGTTTTTTGTCTGGCTCGTTTTTTTGTCTGGCTCGTTTTTTTGTCCGGCTCGTTTTTTGTCTGGCTCGTTATTTGTCTGGCTCGTTATTTGTCTGGCTCGTTATTTGTCTGGCTCATTTTTTGTCTGGCTCATTTTTTGTCTGGCTCAGTTTTTGTCTGGGTCGTTTTTTGTTTGGCTCAGTCTTTGTCTGGCTCGTTTTCTTGTCTGGCTCGTTTTTTTGTCTGGCTCGTTTTTTTGTCTGGCTCGTTTTTTGTCTGGCTCGTTTTTTTGTCTGGCTCGTTTTTTTGTCTGGCTCGTTTTTTTGTCTGGCTCGTTTTTTTTTTATCTGACCTGTCTTTTTGTCTGGCTCGTTTTTTTTGTCTGGCTCGTTTTTTGTCTGGCTCGTTTTTTGTCTGGCTCGTTTTTTGTCTGGCTCGCTTTTTGTCTGGCTCGTTTTTTGTCTGGCTCGTTTTTTGTCTGGCTCGTTTTTTGTCTGACTCGCTTTTTTTGTCTGGCTTGTTTTTTTGTCTGGCTTGTTTTTTTGTCTGGCTTGTTTTTTTGTCTGGCTCGTTTTTTTGCCTGGCTCGTTTTTTTGCCTGGCTCGTTTTTTTGCCTGGCTCGTTTTTTTGCCTGGCTCGTTTTTTTGCCTGGCTCGTTTTTTGTCTCACTCGTTGTTTTTTTTTGTCTGGCTCGTTTGTTTGTCTGGCTCGTTTTTTTGTCTGGCTGGTTTTTTTGGCAATCTCGTTTTTTTGTCTGGCTCCTTTTTTTGTCTGGCTCCTTTTTTTGTCTGGCTCCTTTTTTTGTCTGGCTCCTTTCTTTGTCCGGCTCGTTTTTTTGTCTGGCTCGTTTTTTTGTTTGGCTCGTTTTTTGTCTGGTTCGTTTTTTTGTGTGGCTCGTTTTTTTGCTTGGCTCGTTTTTTTGTCTAGCTCGTTTTTTTACTGGCTCGTTTTTTTGTCTGGCTCGTTTTTTGTCTGGCTCGTTTCTTTGACTGGCTTGTCTTTTTGTCTGGCTCCTCTTTTTGTCTGGGTCCTCTTTTTGTCTGGCTCGTCTTTTTGTCTGGCTCGTCTTTTTGTCTGGCTCGTTTTTTGTCTGGCTCGTTTTTTGTCTGGCTCGTTTTTTGTCTGGCTCGTTTTTTTGTCTGGCTCGTTTTTTTGTCTGGCTCGTTTTTTTGTCTGGCTCCTTTTTTTGTCTGGCTCCTTTTTTTTGTCTGGCACATATTTTTGCTTGGGTTGTTTTTTTGTCTGCCTCGTTTTTTGTCTGCCTCGCTTTTTGTCTGGTTCGATTTTTTGTCTGGCTCGTTTTTTTGGCTGGCTCGTTTTTTGTCTGGCTGGTTTTTTTACTGGCTCGTTTTTTTGTCTGGCTCGTTTTTTGTCTTGTTCGATTTTTTGACTGGCTCGTTTTTTTGTCTGGCTAGTTTTCTTTTCTGGCTCGTTTTTTTGTCTGACTCGTTCTTTTGTCTGGCTCGATTTTTTGTCTGGCTCGTGTTTTTGTCTGGCTTGTTTTTTTCTGGCTCGTTTTTTTGTCTGGCTCGTTTTTTGTTTGGCTCGTTTTTTTGTCTGGCTCGTTTTTTTGTCTGGCTCATTTTTTTGTCTGGCTCGTTTTTTTCTCTGGCTCGTTTTTTTGTCTGGCTCGTTTTTTTGTCTGGCTCGTTTTTTTGTCTGGCTCATATTTTTGTCTTGATTGTTTTTTTGTCTGGCTCGTTTTTTGTCTGGTTCGATTTTTTTCTGGCTCGTTTTTGTTTTGCTCGTTTGTTGGTCTGGCTCGTTTTTTTTGTATGGTTCGTTTTTTTGTTTGGTTCGTTTTTTTGTCTGGCTCGTTTTTTTGTCTGGCTCGCTTTTTGTCTGGCTCGTTTTTTTGTCTGGCTATTTTTTGGCACGTTTTTTGTTTGACTCGATTTTTTTGCCTCGCTTTTTGGCTCGTTTCTTTTGGTCGGTTCATTGTGGCTCGGTTTTTTTCGCTCGTTTTCTTAGCTCGTTTCTTTTGTTTTACTTGTATGTCACCATTTTTGGTAGAATCCAAGAAAAATATGAGGACAATTCATGCAGTATAGTAGTAGTGTAACTGACTTTCGAGTAAATACTTCTTTAAAAGTGAATACCATTAACTGAATATGAGAATTATGTTTAACACATACTCCTATATGGTTTGCAAACTACTGCTATTTTCTAGAATAAAACATTCCTCAGAATTTACTTAAAATTTGGTTTATTGCCAAAAATTTCATAATAAACTTTTTAGATTGTTCACTTGTACTTTAGTAAACTGGGCCCAACATAACAGGCTGTGATGTGGCGTTATTTCCGAAATGTGACTGCTGAGAATTTCTCTCGATGTGGCCAATATGAAGTTCAGGACACCTACACCTCACTTCATGTCGCCAAATAATTCAAACATCTTGAAACTGCCGACCCGCCGCCGATCTCACCCTGGTTTCTGCGTCCTTCAAGAATTTCGAGATCAGTGGGATGAAGCTTGATCTCAAGCTTCGAGTGTTCACCGATTTGTGAACCTACGAAAGAAGACAAACAGTATTGTAATAATTATATAATTTGATAAACGTGTTATTTAGTACTAACAAATTAAATTTTTGGAATATAAAATTAAAGGTGTTCTGTTGCATGAGCTACATTGTTATTTTGTTACTTAATGCAGAAACTACGCCAGCGCCACAGCTATTCACACTCGCAATCGGAATTCTTGGTTGTCATCTACATTCAGAGATCGGTACTACGTAACATTAACAGTACAGATTTGTAACGGTGAGAAGTTTTTAGGTCTCTCAAAATACAGACTGATTTGTAAGAGTGTTTCCTTACTCCTCTCATGCCCCTTAGTCAACCTGTATAAGATGTTGGATAAGGTGGCACTTCTAGTGTAAGTGCTGCATTTGACAGCAAAAAATTTAAGTCAATAATTTATTTTGTTAATTGTAATGTCGAAATACTGTCTCCGGGCACCCGAAAATGATTCGCATCAGAATATCGAAATACAGTACTTCCATTCAACCGTCACAGCTTAACATTTCTATGAAGGCCTTCCTGAGCTGAATTTGAATGTTTGTAATTTTACAATGTGGTAATGAGTGTGTTAGTGATACAAAACAAGTATTGTATAGGTTATAGGTACGTATCCAACGCTAATAAAAACAAATGTTTGACATACTTACATCATTAATGCTGCTGGCAATTAAGAACCGAACTTGCCAATACGGATCCACCGCATATTTATAGAACACTGGAAGAAGGTGCCAGTATACATCATCGGATAGTTTCTTAGATTTAAACAAGGCGATTAAAAGCTTTGTCGCCTCCAAGCGAAGCCCAATCTGTAACAATTGACTTAGGTTGTAGAAATTGATTTACTGTATGTGTTAGTTATAGAAAGTATGTGGATAAAAAGTATCGTTATGTACCTTATCTTCCAGAAACGTCTCCAAAATAGGCACAAGGTGGGAAGCATAGAATGTGACATCAGCTTCTTCAGCTATGGCAGTGAACATAGATAGTGCCATTCTTCGCACTAGCAAATCCTCATCAAGACACAGGCGATGATATATTTCACCTAGGTGTTCTGGAAAAGAAAGAAACATGAAAACAACTTGATTTTTATATTATAGATGGCTACAGAGGTGTAATTTTCGATTAGATTCAAAATTTCTGTTCGTCAAATTTGGTTAATTACCTCTTACTGTGGGAGTAACACGTCCATAAATGTTGCACAGATCCCTGCATGCCAATAGCCGGGACGTACTCCTTTCTTCTGCCATTAACTTTTCTATATTCGCGACCGCGTCCTCATAGATCTGCACTGTCACGTCACTGCCGTTACTGATCGTTGATTTGTGCTCATATACTTCTCCAAGAGCACACTCATACCAAGTCGGTGCCTGAAAAAAAATGGTCATTAAGAAAAACGAACACTGAAAAAAAGATAGTTTATCAACATCTATTTACAAGTGTGATAACCCAGATAAATTCTAGATCCTCGAAAAATTGCTGACTGTCATTGACAACACAAACCGGCTTGGCCATTAGAACACAAAAACTCAGTTCCGAGTTTTGTGACAAGTTAGCGTGTGCCCAGATCGCAGAGAATTTTGCTAATTTTTGTTCTGCTAAGCAGTAACGTGTAATACAACCTGTCATAATGTGTCCAAAAAGGTCCGAAAGTTAATCTATTAATCTTTATTGCAGCATAATCTTACAAATTTTTAAACAGACGATTCAGATGCCCCTGATATTCCTATGGTTTGTCTGTTAAAGTGACGGAGCGGTGTCAGATAGTTCAAATGAAGCGCTGTGAAGACCTTTATCATCGTGTATGCCCTGCTTACTACAATGTTACTGGAAGATCATCCTGCCGTTTGTTTAGAGCTCTAAGATGTGCGCGTAGGTGGGGAGTGCACACGCCTGCACATTTAGCCTATTCAAGTATGAGAGTGTAATACGAGAGCTATTACTAGCAAATATTTACTTCGGTATTTAATTCTTGATCCTAGTATAGATATACGAGTTAGGGAGATATGACTTTGCACTGTATAGCAAACATGAACTTGATGTAGTATATAATTAATCACTTTTACCGCAGTATGACTGTTGATGCGCAAGCGTTGCGACATACCTCTTCAGGTAGCGAGGCACCGCACCAATGCGACATCGCGATGTTCATGCCCGGGTCGCAGATCATCTCGTCATCGTCATCCTCATAGAAGGGCTGCCTACGCCTGAGGAACACCCAGAGGCAGCATCCTCCTTTCTTGCACAGCAAACTCCGCAACATACTCCGAGACATCTGTGAAATCAGAGGTATATATCACAAGCTGGGTAATGACATAAAACATTGATTTGTCCTATTATGCTGCAGAATACTTTGCCTCATGTCATTACTAAGCAGGCGAGATGAGTGCCGAATCTCTGAGAAATAACTAGAGAGAGCGACATTGTTTGCCTCTTAGAAATCAGTAACAGAAAATATCGTGATGTAGGTCAGTCGACTGTTATAACTGCATGATCATTCTGATTGTTAATTTGCATACCAAGAAGTGTGCAGATCATAGAGAAACCGTGCCTCTCCTCCTCTAGAAATTTTCTACCTGTGTGCAGGAATAGATGCTTCCTAACAAAAAATTTGGGTTATGTCTATTAATTTGATGTCATTGTCACCAGTAGCGGACGTAAGATTTAAGTTGCTTCAAGTAATTCTGTTATTACTGTCAACGGCATACGTACATGTTGTAAGAAAAATTATACGTGTTTCTTTTGTTCGAAGGCATTACGCATGGAGGGCAGGTACTTAGAACATTGTTGTGACGTTTGGAGAAATTTTTAGTCATCAGAGTTTGGTGCAAAGATTGCAAGACACCTTTCAACTAAGATGAGCGTAATTAAACGAGCGTAACGGAAATCCAGACTCGCTGGTAACGGTACCTCATGGCGAAAACGTGCAATCATACCGTTTACATCTAAAATTGAGCGAAACTAGAATTATTAAACACAGGTCTGAGACATAAAATTATTTTGTATGACTGTGTTTGGAATTTTTTCATAAATTGAATAATGCTTCCTAATCACCTTTCTGACGCCTGCGAAGATTGTATACTAAACAAAGATTGCCACCTGTTATAAATCGTGTCAAAAGTATATCATTTTTTACATTTATTGCATTTTTCAGCGTTGGATCACACAAATTAAATAAATACCGGTTTCGCCAAATCGTCATCAGATGATTTCTTTAATAAGACGTGAGATGGGAATAGTGAATATCGATGAACTATTCTCAAATTAAAAGTAACTCCAGTATAAAGCTACTTGAATGCGTTGCGTAGACAGTCGTCAAAGTACATCGGAAACGGATCGTTGCTGTGTGACGTACCGAGATGCGTATATTCGTGGATGGATGTCAACCTGAGTTTGTAATTTAGTTTACTAGTACTTGAGCAACCTCATTTGTCTTTCCGTCCAAACAGATTTTCTGATGAATATTTGTTTGTAACTAGAAACCAGTTATGACGCTGTTTGTTCGACCCCAAACTGAGAAATTCAATAGGTTTTGTCCACAGTACGGTAACGGTTTGTTTCCTTACACAATTCCCACAGAGTTGTTAACAATCTTTTCTGTTTCATTTAAAATGCTGAATGAGTTTTCTAGTATAATTAGTTCAGAGATAAATTTATTGTAGTTTGTATCGACGAAGTGTTTATCTTTGATATTGTTGCAAAAGATTACATTTGTTGAATTTCGTCTACTGTAAAATCATGTGTGTTCTTGCTTGTTTACCGTATGTCAAAGTCTGTGTGTAGTTTTGAACAACCTTTAACACTGTTCTAGAGTTCGATTATCCTTCATTTTACTGTCTCCAATATACACTAGATGTTGAACAGTCAGCAACTTCCGTACAATTTTGTTTCTAAAACCGATTTGGTTTTACTTCACTCTTTTCTGTTAACTGAAAGATCTGAAAATCGTGGTCCACTTGCTCACTGTGGAATCATGTGATACTCATAGGTTGATGAAAACAGGCTTTAGAGCTCTTGTGTTACAATTTCTGCTCGGGAGGGATATAGACAATTTGTATTGTTAATATGAATGAAATAATATTTCATTTAACTTCAGAATTAAAAATGTATTATTTTTGGACATCTATATTCATACAAAGACTTGGTGTCTTTTGTGTAAACGCATTATGTTCTTCAGTACGAGAACTAAGTTTTGACAATATTGAATCGGTGTAATATACTGAAACGCTGAAGAAATTTAAATAAGTAATTTTGCCCTTTTGACAAATTCTTGGGTATTGTATTCCTGAAGTTGCTATAAAAACGCAACATCGTGAGTTATATCAGTCTATTCCTATTAATTAGTTTGCTCGGAACAATGAAAAAAATTTGAACCCCTGTTTTAGAGAAGTGGTGGTACGGCAGCATGGCTCCGGAAAGGGTTTGATACTGCATGACTTACGTTTCTGCCCTAAAATACAGTTTTCACTTTATCTCTAACTTATTGTAATTAATTCAGTAATTCAAAACACGATTTGAATGTTCACAGAGTTGAGGTATCTCTAATATAACAGACGCCGGAATTAAGTTTTAATGTGGGTAAAACCCTATGACGTAACGATGAGGAAAAGGAATTAACATACCTATCTAACATATGTGATAGGGGAGATTATTAAGGATGGGATTGTAATAGTTTGAGCTGTTTTTATATACTTACATACTCTAGATGAGCAAACCTGTGACATCGTAAAGCAGCTACAGCCTCAGAATGACGTTTTAAACATGTGTAATACGAAAATAATGTCACACTACCCCCATAACTGCCTCTTTCACAAAACATGACGACAAATTTTTATTGCAGTTAAGTACAAAAATGAAAATAATTCTTATACAGAATCGTAACTAATTTTTTTTTACGTCAGAGACACTCACGATGGCGTAAGGGCTGGTGTCGGGATTAGCATCGTCTAGTTGACACATCTGTATACTTAACTTCCTTAGTTTGCAGCTGAAATTATGGTACCCGATATATCTTACACTAAATACCAAATGTGTCCTGAGTCTAAACATGCAACACGAATGCTTCACTTGCCCCTTGAATCATAGCCGACAATTTACTCTAACATCACAGATAATTAAGACTGTAGTATTTTAAGTGATACGTAATTAATTGTTAAATTTTCGCACATTCGTATGAGCGTGCATTGTTGGTTTCTACTAATAACTTAGAAGTAAATAGTATTTTATCTATGTGCGATATGGAGCTGAGCTTTCAGAACTGCTTGTCGTGCTTCACGCAAGTCGACCTGGAACAGTTTCTTGTCACACCGTTCAATACCTCAGGTCTATCAGTGAAAACATCTGCAAACCGCCTGGGCAATCAATTAAAAATCGAGAGGTATCTGATGCTTACCTCGCACCAGAAGAGTCTTCACAGGCAATGCAAGAAAAACTTGGCTATGAGAAAATCGCTTTCTTCCTTATCCAGCTCTGAGCAAAAATGGCTCTGAGCACTATGGGACTTAACTGCTGAGGTCATCAGTCCCCTAGACTTAGAACTACTTAAACCTAACTAACCTAAGGACATCACACACATCCATGGCCGATGCAGGATTCGAACCTGCGACCGTAGCTGTCGCGCGGTTCCGGACTACAGCGCCTAGAACCGCATGGCCACCGCGGCCGGCTCTGCAACTTGTCACCAGTTCTGCAGACGAACATTGCGCATGAGATCTGTTCACAGGCGTTATATTGGATTATTCAGTTCCCACTCATTCCACCACTAAGGATTGTTTGCAAACTGTTTTTGCAACTTTCTTCAGTTTTCCGAAGATTTTTTGTCGCCATACAGAATCCCATTGTTTTGTAACGGAGAGCTCAAATATGTAGGAGCTACATACAGACCTCTGGAAGTTAGGAACTATTCGATTCATTGAAATACTACCATAGATGTTACATTCTTAAGCCGTTCATCGAGTCACATATACTTGCATCTCTTCAAGTAGTGGAGAACTGCATCAAGAAAATTAAGTCATCCATTTAAAATAATTTGTTTCGTTATGTGTCAGAGAAAACTATTTCCAAATAATTATTTGAATGCTGTGTGGTATCTAAGCCATCGTATTTTTCCATGTGGAATTTTGGCCTCTTCGAATGATACCTTATAGAATTTGAAGGAAATATATTGCTGTGGCACATTCTACGCGCGGGCTGTGTAATTGAGGCTTACAGGAAAAATTCATTTTCTTGAATCCCTACTCACACAGTAAAAACAAAATTTTGTATCATTAATGTGAAATGCGTTACATTCAAGGTCAGAAATGTATTTTTGAAGCACATACGTACCCATAAAAAAATTAGGGTTGCTTATTGTAAGCAAGTTCAGTTCTTTCTCACAATACTGAATCTGAATGTTACACGAAAGTGCTTACAAAAACTGAAAAAGTAGTTAACTTTCTACAGCACCTTCGACTATTATTTTCCCATTTTGAATTCCGAATTTGCGAAAACAATGCAGCAATGTGGTTTACGCCAGTCAATTACTTTTCATTAGTTTGATCAAAGAGCTAGTGGACTGTCAGGAAACCAATCTACAAAACTGTTAGTACAGCTTGGACACAGGTTTATGGTACTGAATCAGATGCGTTAATATACCAAAATGAAATTCTTACTTCAGCAATTACACGATATGAATGTACACGTTAATGAATGGCGTCTGATATCAAACGTTGAAGAACTAACTTCCTAGCGTTGGAAAACCCTGACGTTGTGATTAAGCAAAACGAAATGCCCTACGTATTAAACACCCATAGAAAGCAAGAAAATGGTGGTAAACGCAGTATACATGTGCAAAATTTAGGTAATTACAGCACACAGACGACATCCTGACGGAACGACCGCTTCCAAGAACGTCCGTATAGGTACCTGGAGTGATCAGGAAAACACAGCCGTTCAAATGTTTGAAATGGTTCAAATGCCTCTGAGCAGTATGGGACTAAACAACTGAGGTCATCAGTCGCATAGAACTTAGAACAACTTAAACCCAACTAACCTAAGGACATCACGCACATCCATACCCGAGGCAGGATTCGAACCTGCGACCGTAGCTGTCGCGCGGTTCCAGACTGAAGCGATTACAACCGCTCGGTCACAACGGCCGGCTAACACAAGTCACCATACTTAATAACATCAGGTTATAGTAATTGAAACTGGTCTATCAACCGCCTCAGGAAAAAGTTTCAAGCATTTACAATCGGAAAGGAACAGATAAATAAGTCAAAACCTGCCTTTCTACGGGAAAGCATGATGACTAATTTCTGTCTCTCTTCCGAACAAAATGTACAGTGTGGCAAAAATACAATCGTTGAAATTCACTCATTTAACTAACAGACCTGTTAACTCAGTTTCTGAGCCAGTAGCATCTTACTCCAACTTTTAGCAAAACATAACAACTATCTACGACTCCACAATATTTTAAGCGATAGGTAAGCATTTGTCAAATTTTCGTAGATCTGTTTGCGGGCATTGTAAGTTTTTCCTCATAGCTCAGAAGCAAATAGCAAATTATCTACAAGCGACATGTAGTAGGATTTCAGAACAGCGTGTTCTGTATTATGAAATACGAACTGATGTCGCTTCTCATCACACTGTTTCATAACTCAAGTCTATCAGTGAAAATAACTATCGACAGTCTAGGCAGTCAAATAAACAAGAAATATTTGTTGCTTACCTCGCACTAGAAGAGTCTTCACAGGCAAGGCAAGAAGAACTTGGCTACGAGCAAACCGCTTTCTTCGTTAGCTAGCCTCAGACTGTTTCTAGGCAACGGCACACGCTGTTTGCTACAAATACCTATTGTTGGCGTAGTCGCTCGTCGACTATGGGCAGCAGTGCAGAGACGGTCTTTTTAATGAAAACGTTACAATCAGTGCTTGGTTGTTGCTATTTGGGATGGTAAATTCAATAGCTACAAAACGTTAAACAATGAAAGAGAATTTCCAAGAATTTCACATTGCCAAAGTAGTATTGGCGTGTTTATGATTATTATCATCGATGCATCGAGTACGATAATAATGATAGTCGCATCGGGCTTGACAGAATAAACCATTGGTAAAAAAGTCAGTAGTTTCATACATAAGGCAAGTCTTTCATTTTATCTTTTGTTTTCCAATGTCAGTTGACTAAGACTGATAGTTCATTTCTGTTGCGAAATGACGCAAAAAATGCGACCCATAAAATAACTGAACTAAAATTCTTACAAAACTGGTTGTAATATTTATTGAACATCTCTGTATGACCTAACATATTACTACATGACAGAATCTTAGTAGAGCTTAATCGGTGATTTTAGCCATTACAGAAGTATATTTTACGGTTATTTAGAAGCAATACATACACAAAAATACTAAAAATTTGAGCGGAAAGTAATTCAAACTTAACAGATTCATCAAATGATATCTACAGTTACCTCTTACGTCCTTGAAAACTCGCATATACTGAAACATGCATCGTAAACTTGTTTTGGACTGCGTAGCATAAATCTCTATTTTGCTTGAATGCTTAGCCACACTACATTGAGAAGTGATGGGACATTGATAAGTATATAAAGAGATGCCTTACAGAAAGCATATAACTGCTCTGCCTTGGCGGTGCTGTCATGTGTACTCAGGTGATTCGTGCGAAAATGTTTCCGACATGATTATCGCCGCGCGACGTTAATAAACATACTTTCAACGCGGAATGATAGAGCTACCACATGGAACATTTTGTTTGAAAATAGTTATGGAATTCCATATTACAAGAACCACGGTGTCAAGGGTGTGCCGAATAGACTAAATTTGGCGTATTACGTCTTACCACGGACAAAGCAGTGGCTGACAGCCTGCACTTAACGACGGATAATAGCCGCCTATATTTGGAGCTGTCAGTACTAATAAACACGCAACACGGCGTGAAGCGAGCGCGGAAATCAATGTGGGACCCACGTCGAACGCGTCAGTTAGGCGAAATGTGGCTGTTGGGATATGACAGCAGAGACCGACGGGAGTGCCTTTTCCAAAAGCACGACATCGTTTACGGCCCTCTCCTTATCATGTGACCATTTCGGTTGGACCCTAGAAGACTGGAAAACCGTGGGTTACTCAGATACGTCCGATTTCAGTTGGTAAGAGGTTATGGTAGGGATCGAGTATAGTTCAGACTCCACAAAGCGATGGTACTAAGTTGTCAACAAAGCCTTCCACAAGCTTGTTTTAGCCACATAATGTTGTGGGCTGTGTTTACGGAGAACTGACTGGGTCCTCTGGTCGAGCTGAACCAATCATTTACTGGAAATGCTTATGTTCGGCTAGTCGGAGACCATTTACAGACAATCGTTGACTTAATATTTCCATGAAAATTCGCCATTTCACCGGGCCATATTTTTTTCCTATGATTTAAAGAACATTCTGGAAAATTCGAATGATGTGATCTGACTTAACAGATCTACTTTTCTGACAATGTCGATGGAGAAAATGAACCACGGTTAGATGAAGCTAAGATCCATCTGCACCTTAGTGCACACATATAATCACATACTGTCTCTTTCTGTAGTGACGGAACTGGGAAGGAAGCTATGCAGTAATTGTAAATATACATACAAAATGCGAATGACACATAAATCCATGTTCAGCTGAGTAATATTACTGATAAGTATAGCCATCAGACAAAGTGTTATGTAGTAAATAGAAATTAGCGAAGTAATTGCGAAGTTATCCAAAGTAGTTTACCAAGTATTCTATGACCCTGCACATAATTTGAGATGGCAGTATGATAGGCAGTATCGAAACGTTGGTACACCATATTTGTCTGATGTGAACTGGTCAGTACAGTATCTTCACATAAGTTACTAAACATTCAGATATACATAAATCAGAAAATATTTTGCGTCACCTTGGGTACGGAACCTGCACCGAAAATTGGAATGTAGATCGAAATAAACATCATTTCTGCCATTTTTTATTGCTCATGAAAACCTATCATTGCATGTTATACCACCGTACAGCTCGACCCTCAGAGGTGGTGGTCCCGATTGCTGTACACACGGGTTCCCCTAATAGCACTGACTCTTGCATTGATGCAGGTTTGTATTCGTCGTGGCATACTATCCATAAGTTCATCACGGCACTATTGGCAGAGATTCTCCCACTCCTAGGGGGCAGTTCAGCGTAGATCCCTCAGAGTGGTTGGTGCGTCACGACGTCCTTAAATAGCCATTTTCAATCTATTCCAGGCATGTTCGATAGGGCTCATGTCTGGAGAACATGCTGGCCACTCTAGTAGAGCGATGTCGTTATCTCGACGGAAGACATTCACAAGACGTACACGATGGGTGGCGCGAATTTTCGTCCATGAAGACGAATGCCTCGCCAATACGCTGCCGGTAAGTCTGCACTATCGATCGGAGGATGGCATTCACGTATCGTACAGCCGTTACAGCACCTCCCATGACCACCAGCGGCGTACGTCGGCCGCACGTAATGTTACCCCAAAACATCAGAGAACTTCCACCTTTCTGCACTCGCTGGATAGTGTGTCTAAGGTGTTCAACCTGGCCGGATTGTCGCCAAACACGCCTCCGACGATTGTCTCGTTGAGGACAGCGTGATGCCAATCCTGAGCAATCCATTAGGCATGTTGTTGGACCACGCTTCATGTTGTCGTGGTTGCAAAGAAGGACCTCGCCATGGACGTCGAGAGTGAATTTGCACATCATACAGCCTATTGCGCACAGTTTTAGTCGTAACACGACGTCCTGTACCTGCACCGAATGCATCATTCAACATGATGGCGATGCTGTCAGGGTTTCTCAGAGCCATAATCCGGAATTAGCGGTCATCCACTGCATTGCTAACCCTGGGCGGCCTGAGCGAGGCATGTCATCGATAGTTCCTATCTCTCTGTATCTCCTCCATGTGCAAGCAATATCGCTTTGGTTCACTGCAAGACACTTGAAGACTTCGCTTGTTGAGAGCCCTTCCTGGCACAAAGTAACAATGCTGACGCGATCGAACCGCCGTATTGACCGTCTAGACATGAATTAACTATAGACAACACGAGCCGTGTACCTCCTTCCTGGTGGCATGACTGGAACTGATCGGCTGTCAGACGCCTTCCTTGTAATAGGCGCTGCTCATGCATAGTTGTTTATAAGTTTGGGCGGCTGTAGTTCCATCTCTGAACAATCAAACGGACTGTGTATGTGATACAATATCCACAATCAAGGTCTATCTTCAGGAGCTCTGGGAATCGGGGCAATCCAAATCTTTTGTGACGGATGTAGAAAAGACATTCACTTTTCTAGTTTCCGTGTACAAGAATTGTTTTGTCACACTCGTGCTGAACAGTCAGCTATTGCGTAACTAGTGACAAGAGCCAGACATAGATGAGGAATAATTTTGTATACAATAGGGATATTTCACAAATTAATATGGGAGGGAAGAAAGACAATTTCGTGATGATCATTGTATTCAAATGTAGAAAGAAACAAGTGAATCAGTTGCCACATCTCCATTTGTGGATGTAGTGCATTCTTGAAAGAAATATACAGCTTCGTATGACACCTGCACTTGCCTGTGAAACAAGTTTCGAAATGAACGAAAAAAAACTTATGTTCGTCATGTGAATCTGCAAGAAATTACGGGACACGCCCTTCCTTTTGGAAGAGACTAGATAGCCAGCGAGCTAGATATCCTGCTGTAGTGCTTGACACACAGAGCCACGCACACAACTCTTATATTTGTTGGCCAGAACATGGAGTTTAAGGAACGCTGCCTCTAATTCGTTGACTCTGTTGACAGTGCGAGACACATAGAGTTCTTAAGTTATATTCTCCTCGAGTATTAAGTGTTTTGTATACTGCAGCGACCAGGATTGTTAGGAATGAAGAGTTTCTGAACAGTTGGCAGTTATTCAGGGAGAAGCGAAATTCGCGCACTCTGGCTTCGCAGCGCGACTCCACACACGCCGGCGATATTAAAAGGCTTTCCCAAAATTTCGTCTGTCGAGTTCAGCTGACAGGAAAAGGACGTTGAGGAGTGACAATCTAGCAACACTGTAACCACATGTATGCTGACAAACTCTTCCATCACAAATCTGTTACGCTGTAAAGTTGGTGCATTAAATAGTGTTTTTGGTTAGCATGCAGGGGGTCGAGGTTTCGATCCTAAGTTGAAGCATATGTTCTTTATTTGGTAAATGTAGTCCAGGTGGTACGGTATCTGGCATGTTAATTGTCAACAGCGATTGCAGTGGGCTCTCTAGAAAACATTTACACTTACACACTACAATCGTAGATATGGAAGACTTGCCAGCTTTGGAAGAAGTCCTTTCCAGATAATGGGCGTGAATTTATTTGCACCACTTCATCTACTAGATGCGAAACCGGTTTTCTCTGTACCCTCCTCCAGTGGTGCCATAGATCAGTACCACCTATTATTTGCCTCGATTAGGTCCATCACATTTCGCAAGGGCCTTACGTTACCAGTAGGACTAGCAACGTGCTTTGTGAATAATCTCCGAACTCGGTTACTATTTGTATGTGCAATCACCATGGTCCCACTAATTATACCTTTCAATATTTAGTCTGGTAACCGCATGCAGTTTAGTAGGTACCTCAATGCATTATTATTATTAGTATTATTATTGTTCTATCCACAGGATTGTGGAAACATCACGTCTATTACCGTTAGGGAAACAGTGTAACTGGAAACCGAACACTTCACACTTACATACAGTTCTGCATGATTCATCCCGACACCGCCATCAGAGGGGTACTGTGCATTAGGTGGAGTAGAGCACAGGACTGACAGCGTATTTATACTGTATGCGCTGTCCACCTGACAGGGACTAGTTGCGAGCGGTGTAACACGTTTGTGACAGACTCCAGTGTATATGAATAAACATATTTAATTGTTTCATTGTAAACATCTAAATCTGTGTGGCAGACATATGGCATAGACAAAGGATGAACATGTGGATATGCTTCTTATCCTTGGCGCATCTAATAACCGGGCTGGTGTTGCCACTCGTGAATTTGCGGTCGCAGTCGACACCATCCAAATAGAAATGTGTTTTGGCATCTGGAGGTGTGCCTTCGGGAGCCAAGTTCTCTCCTTACACCATCGGGTGACAGAGGTCTGCGCGGACTCGACGTTGTCCAGCTACTGAGGAAGCTATTCTGGAGGTCATACACCAAGAACTTCATTGAAGTACACGTAGCGCAGAAAGGCAGTTGCGTGTCTTACAAAGCACGGTCGTTAACATGCTGCACTAGTATGGGCTGCACCCCTAACATTATGCTTTCACACAACACTTTCATCCTGCACATCGGCATCAGAGGATGCAAATCGCCAGCCGATATGGCGTAGCGTATCTAGGCGCTTCAGTCTGGAACCGCGTGACCGCTACGGTTGCAGGTTCGAATCCTGCCTCGAGCATGGGTTAGGTTAGTTAGGTTTAAGTAGTTCTTAGTTCTAGGGGACTGATGACCTCAGATGTTAAGTCCCATAGTGCTCCGAGACATTTGGACCATTTGGATGCAATTCTGTGAATGGTTCCAACAACAACAGGAAGCCAACTATGACTTTGTGAACACTGTAATGTGGTTTGATGAACCTGATTTCACTCGTGAGGGTGTCTTCAATATGCACAATTCCCACCATTGGTGTGAGGTTAACCCACACGTCACGCACGTCTGTGGGTATCAAGATATCAAGTTCGCTTTGGTATCAACGTCTGTTCCAGAACATTGGGCGACAGGCGGTTGGGCTCCTACATGTTTCCTAACTGGTTGTCTGCACGAAGGTATCATTCATTCTTCTCGAACTATATGCCTGATGAGCTGGAAGATTTTCCAGTGCATGTTCAGCGGAGGATAAGGTTCCAGGATGATCGTGCACCTCCATATTCTGGATTTAATGTGTGACAGTATTTGGACAGAACATTACCAGGAAAGTGGCTTGGACGTGGAGGTCCAGCTGTATGGCCACCGCTTTCGTCTAATCTAAATCTCCTGGATTTCTTCCTGTGCGGACACCTGTAGCAGCACATGTACTCTTCTCTGGCGACGAATGTGGAATAATTGGTAGTGCGTGTTCATGCTTCTCTCTTTACTTTGGGTGCACCTTTGGTGCGAAGGGACCAGAGCTGTATGATGTGGTGAGTTGAAGAATATTTGGACGTGGAGGGAGGTCGGTTTGAGCACCTGTTGTTCTGAGGACAATGTATTTTGTTGTGAGGGTCAGGTGTTCATAAATATGGACATTATTATTGTCACTGGTTGCTAATTGTCGAGCGCTCATATTACATCTAGTGTAAATGACAAGTAGATTTTGTGTTATTGTACTGTGCTGTTACCTTTAGAATTTAGAAACTGATATTGTTTCTGTAGTTATTCTGCCCTATGAAAGATCATTTGCTCCAACTGTCTGTTTCTTATTAGTGTAACAATGTATTTGTTATGTTCAGCGTTACAAAATGTCGTAAATTTAGGATACTCATCACCTAAGAAATGATGTATATTGTGGAGTAAAGTGGCAGAATGAAATTATCGAATAATATATATATATATATATATATATATATATATATATATATATATATACACATATACGCCCCAACGAAGGAAAGAACCCGACCTATTGCGTGCTAACCAAGAACGTTACACGCTGCACCAATTGCACAGTACAACAGATTTGTGCTGCCAGAAGTAGTCACCATACATGTGGTTACAGTGTTGCCACACTTCCATAGACCTTGTAAAAGAGAATCTTCTTAAACATAAAAAATTAAGTGAAACTCAGATTGCCGAACTCATTGGTTTGCTTAAGGTCATTTTAAAATACAATTACTTCACATTTAACGGAAAAATGTATGTACAGCCAGATGGTCTAGCAATGGGTAGCCCCCTCGCCGGTATTCTAGCAGAGGTTTTCATTAACGCCCTGGAAACAACGTTCTTCAATTCAAGTTCAGAATTACGCCACAAAATCCGCTATTATGCACGGTATGTTGATGACATTTTCATTGCTTTTGATGGCACTGATCATGAGTTAGAGCATCTCTTTAACGCTTTCAACGGTTTACATGAAAAAATTTCCTTCACAAAAGAACTTCAAAATGATAAACGTGAACTTAATTTTCTCGATTTAACAATTTCTATAGAAGATAATTCCTTCCATTTTAATATCTTCCGCAAGGAAACATATTCAGATAATGTCATTCCTGCTGACTCAACCCATCCAGAAGCTCATAAATTGGCATTTTTTCATTCCGCCATTCACCGAATGGTAACCACTCCTTTATCACCTGCGAATCAAAAAAAGGAATTGAATGTCATCAAAGCGATTGCGGTTAATAATGGGTATAACCAGAATATGATCGATTACCTGCTCAATAAGAAAATCTCCCAGAAATGTTCGACTTTGAGAAACAATCTCCCCACGGATACCACAGAAACTAAAAAATTTATTTCCATCCCTTTCCTGGGTAACTTATCGTATAGGATTAAACGTCTTCTAAATAAAAAATATAACTGTAACGTCTCCTTTTCTACAGATAACAGTTTAAAAAGAAATCTTGTACAGTCAGTAGAGATTGCCAGCGTTTGGTTTTCTAATTCAGGTATTTACAAGCTAACCTGTAATAACTGCCCCTCTTATTATATTGGTCAAACCGGCAGAGCTGTGAAAACACGATATAAAGAACATCTTTTAGGTAAAAAAGGAACGAATATTCGCAACTCTACCTTTGCTGAACACCTCTTGATAACCGGCCATACGCCTAAACAGTTAGAAGACACGGTTATCCTACATAGACAGGTCAAAGGACGGAGACTAGATCTGTGGGAAGAGCTATTTATTTTTAAACATCTAGAGCTCAAAGACGGCAATATACTGAATGATCAGTTGAACCTTGCCTGTAAACAATTTTTTGAAGGCTTTAAACCCGTACTGTTTAATATATAACATTAATGCTAGTAACCTCAGTAGTCTATTTCCTCAGGGAGCTATAATGCACTTTCAAATCTTTCAGTTTACTACCGTTTATATAATGTGTTCTTCTCACGATGTATGGCTGCCACTACAGCGGCCCTCATGTAATTTTCTCTTATTCTATATTACGTAGTAACTGGATTGTGGACCAGGTCTCGTAATTTTCTTAAGAGCCATTACAGATTGTTCTTGATGTTTTGACTTATATACGTTCTATGGGCTTCACTAATATGGTAATATAACTTTTATATTCTGGCTATATAGACCACTGCATGTAACTCACGGCGGAAGCGCCACCTGTCTTTTTGATGTATGTATCTACGTTATTGTTCCTACACCTCCCACAATGTCATAACGGGAGTGTTAAATGATTGCCATTTTATTTATTATCACTCTATTTAAGAACGCATTTAATACTGATGTTTCAAATGTTACTTCAGTACGCCTATCGGCACATAGTTCGCGACATGAGCGCCACCTGCCCTGGCCGCTGTGCTACTACGCTGGCCGATTTTACTCAGTCGCTTAGGCGCTCTCCAACTTCCATGTACATATTTTATTTGTCTGACAAACCCTGTTTTCAGGGCTATATTTTATATGATTAATGTAACTATGCAGATGTTTGCCTAAACGATAATGACATATCACTTCATGTTGTTATAATACTGTAAGTACCAGGAATCTTTCTCACATCTTGTAATACAATATTTTCCTAATATATGTTAAACTTTATTCTTGACTCATGTTTCATACCTTAATATACACTCCTGGAAATTGAAATAAGAACACCGTGAATTCATTGTCCCAGGAAGGGGAAACTTTATTGACACATTCCTGGGGTCAGATACATCACATGATCACACTGACAGAACCACAGGCACCTAGACACAGGCAACAGAGCATGCACAATGTCGCCACTAGTACAGTGTATATCCACCTTTCGCAGCAATGCAGGCTGCTATTCTCCCATGGAGACGATCGTAGATATGCTGGATGTAGTCCTGTGGAACGGATTGCCATGCCATTTCCACCTGGCGCCTCAGTTGGACCAGCGTTCATGCTGGACGTGCAGACCGCGTGAGACGACGCTTCATCCAGTCCCAAACATGCTCAATGGGGGACAGATCCGGAGATCTTGTTGGCCAGGGTAGTTGACTTACACCTTCTAGAGCACGTTGGGTGACACGGGATACATGCGGACGTGCATTGTCCTGTTGGAACAGCAAGTTCCCTTGCCGGTCTAGGAATGGTAGAACGATGGGTTCGATGACGGTTTGGATGTACCGTGCACTATTCAGTGTCCCCTCGACGATCACCAGTGGTGTACGGCCAGTGTAGGAGATCGCTCCCCACACCATGATGCCGGGTGTTGGCCCTGCGTGCCTCGGTCGTATGCAGTCCTGATTGTGGCGCTCACCTGCACTGCGCCAAACACGCATACGACCATCATTGGCACCAAGGCAGAAGCGACTCTCATCGCTGAAGACGACACGCCTCCATTCGTCCCTCCATTCACGCCTGTCGCGACACCACTGGAGGCGGGCTGCACGATGTTGGGGCGTGAGCGGAAGACGGCCTAACGGTGTGCGGGACCGTAGCCCAGCTTCATGGAGACGGTTGCGAATGGTCCTCGCCGATACCCCAGGAGCAACAGTGTCCCTAATTTGCTGGGAAGTGGCGGTGCGGTCCCCTACGCCACTGCGTAGGATCCTACGGTCTTGGCGTGCATCCGTGCGTCGCTGCGGTCCGGTCCCAGGTCGACGGGCACGTGCACCTTCCGCCGACCACTGGCGACAACATCGATGTGCTGTGGAGACCTCACGCCCCACGTGTTGAGCAATTCGGCGGTACGTCCACCCGGCCTCCCGCATGCCCACTATACGCCCTCGCTCAAAGTCCGTCAACTGCACATACGGTTCACGTCCACGCTGTCGCGGCATGCTACCAGTGTTAAAGACTGCGATGGAGCTCCGTATGCCACGGCAAACTGGCTGACACTGACGGCGGCGGTGCACAAATGCTGCGCAGCTAGCGCCATTCGACGGCCAACACCGCGGTTCCTGGTGTGTCCGCTGTGCCGTGCGTGTGATCATTGCTTGTACAGCCCTCTCGCAGTGTCCGGAGCAAGTATGGTGGGTCTGACACACCGGTGTCAATGTGTTCTTTTTTCCATTTCCAGGAGTGTATATTACGATGTTCATTGTCCCTAGGCCGTCTTCTGAAGAAGATAGATTTATATCTATTGAAACCTAGGTAAAGATTACTTTATCCTTTGCAACTGGTCGGCTGCTCTTAGTCTGATTAACCAGAAAATGGTTCAAATGGCTCTGAGCACTATGCAGCTTAGCTGCTGAGGTCATCAGTCGCCTAGGACTTAGAACTAATTAAGCCTAACTAACGTAAGGACATCACTCACATCCATGCCCGAAGCAGGATTCGAACCTGCAACCGTAGCGGTCGCTCGGCTTCAGACTGTAGCGCCCAGAACCGCACGGCCACTCCGGCCGGCCTTTTAAAACTAGAGAAAGAGTCAACAGAGACATGGAATGTTTGTACAAATGTACGATGTTGAAGCAGTGAGTGAAAAGTTTGTGTCTGAGTAGTATAAACGCATCAGAGACTGAAAGGACCGTGTCGACGATGAGCCGCGTGCGAATTAACAAGAAGTATCCCAAATGACATCGAACGAGTGCGATGGATGCTTACTGAGGTTCGGCCGCTATCCTTGAGAATGAGAGCTGAAGATTTGAAAAGAGAATGTAAGCAATGTATTCACGAGTTTTCACAAACTTGTGTCCATGGTGCTTATAGCGATTCTGCAAGGACAGTTTCCAACAGCATTAAAAACGACGTGAGATTGGCCTTGTAGCTAGTGGTGATAATTTTGAAGGCCAGGAAGGGCATTAGACCTGTAACTCTTGCTCCCTTTATTTTTCTAAGACCTTCAGTGAACTTTCCAGACTTCGTATGAACCACCATGGAAAATAAAAAAAAATATCAGTCAAGTTGCAGCTACGTAGCTGTATCGTAGTGGCCACTTAGTGGACATGTATCAGGTGTAAGGAATGTACTTCCTGCTGCGATATGACATCAATATTTAGAATGAAACAGTTAACTTGTTTTCTACTTCATTACCCACTACAGAATTTCTAATCATCATATTTATGCGAAATTAAACACATTAATCTCGTTCATACTCTATTTCTCTGAAACAAAACGAAATTCTCGACCTCAGTTTTGTGAGTCAGAATCGTGTTATTTTAGATTAAGATTCAGATTCAATTATATTTAGTTCAAAAATTTGTTACTGAGAGCACTCGAATTAAAAATCTTGCTACCACAGCTGCGCAAAGTTTAAAGTCCGGCTGTTCTCATGTTGAAATCTAAACTATTCTTCTGTGTTGTCACCATTAAAACAATCGTCATCCTGTGTTTGGAACTGAATTGTTTTAAGTCCACTTGCGCTAACCTTAACACTAGCAATATCAATTACATTCAATAATTCTGTTAGCAAGCCAGGTCACTCGATGAAAGGCACCGCTGTTTGCATTGCGTAGGCAACAAAAGCAAATATGTTCTGGGATGGCTTCTAGGGGTGGACTCCGCAGATGGGCGCTGCTCGTTCACAGCTGGTGGCGGATGAAAACTCGTGTTGTCCCTCCGCAGCAGACGGCAGGTGGCTTCGTCTAGGAGGCTGGGGACTTAACTGGAGTTGGAATGCATCGGAACAGTGGCGACTTCTGTGTCGACATCCCCTTCACCACCTAAACTGTAAGCGGTGTTGGTGGGTGTGCGGAGGGAGTACCCTATGCAAGCTGCTGTCCCCACAATACAGAATAACTAAGAAGCTATAATCCACATGTTTTACTTATTTATTTATTCGAATAATGATTTTGGAGGATACGATAAGTCAACGTCGGTCTTGCTTCTTTGTGTTTTATTTTCTTTGGTCCCAGAGATCCATAACCCTTAGAGAGTGTCGTTTCTTTTCTCCCTGAATCCACTTCCTTTCCTTTTCTAACCTCGTTCTTTCCTAAAATCAAGATTTTATGTTGCTTCTCTAAAAAGTATTCAGTTATTTATTAGGTCATTTATAATCCGTGTTTTTTTCACGTGTTTCTCAATTTCGGTGAACCATGTGTGTTTGAATTAGTAGGTTTTTAGTAAATTGAAAATCCGTAGTCTTGTATTCCACATTGTATCAGATGTCTTCTCCATTTTCATATGGAGCTGTCTGTTTGATCTTAATTTGCATTCAATATTGCCACAACTTCTAGGTCCCAGTAGTTCCCTTAGAAACTTCTTTCAACTTTCTCCAATTTATCGAGATCCCCAAATCTTGTTAGTTTAAGGGATTTTGTTGCATGCAATATTTCAGGACTCACCACTCGCTGGTCGTGTCTTCGTTTTCTCTTCCAGGAAGAAGTTTTTGTTTTGTATGTTCTTTGTCAAGAACTTACATGTCAGTGTCAAGAAGAAGACACCTCTATAATAGTTGGGATCAGTTTTCTTTCCATTTTTATGTGGTGTTTGTATTAATGCCGTTGTCGATTCTCATGGTAAGCTGTTTATCCAAATTTCATTAATGATTTCTGTTAGACATAGAATAATGTTGTCACTAGAGGTTTCCTGTAAATCAACAGCTATACTGTTTTCACCTGACGTTTTGTTATTTTTGCCTTGCTTTTATGATTTCTTTGATTTTCTCTAATGTTGGTAGCTACGAGTCTGGTTGTATTTGGATTACGTTATCAAAATAAACATCTCCTTTCCGTGGATCGCAGTTGTTTAGTTCTTTGAAATAACCTGCGGTCCTCAGTGTCAGTATATACAATTTTCGGTGTCCTTGTTTCTATGAACTGTAAATTTGGTGATATCTACTTCATTAAATTGCTTTTCATTGTTTTATAGAAGTTCGTTTTATTGTTTAGTTTAAAGTGTGACTCAGTCGACGCTAGCTTATTTTTTGTATGTTGTACTGTGATCGTTCTGAGACCTTATAACGCATATTTAGCTGCTTCTATGAAATTTTTCCTCTTCCTGTGACTTTCGTTATCGTTCCAGAGATACAGAGCTTGTTGTCTCCCGTAGTTAGCTCATCACTATCTTAACATCACCATATAAGTTTCCATTTCCTTTTAAAAGGGATAATTTCTACTGCAGGCTCAGTAATGTCTTTTTTCAGTTGTTCCCAAAATTTAGGTATTCTTTTTCCCAACTTCATTTAGTAATAATCCTCACTATATGACATCTGCATCCACATACTTAAATAATTAACTTAAAAAATTTTAAATTTAATGTTCTCAGTACCTCGGTCTAATCTTAATACTACCTATCTACCAAAAGTGTGGAAAGAATTTATGTTACTTCTGAGTAGTTTGCAGAGACATTGGAGATACGTTTATAGAGTGACAATAGTTACTGACCTGCATTGTATCTAACTTGTGTATTATTTTAGTTTGGGGAATTACTTACAATGAAGGCGAATGAGGTCACTACGCGTAGAATCTAAGCATGCCCTAAAAGTCGGAGGAAGAGCTTTCGCATATCCTTGTCACCGCCTTTTACTGCGCCATAATTGTTCACCCAATGCCCATTCCCTTGTTTCAGTCATATTTTCCTTCTTACAGCAATACAGTGTATCTCCATCCTTTCATGAGCTAGTTTTAAATTATTTCAGTGCATTTCCAATCAGTACAAATCCGTACAGCATCTCTCTCATCCTCGAGCAGGCCGATTAACGACCACAAATGCCTGATGGGGTGTTAGGTTTAAAGGCAATCACAAGACTAACAGGTGTCGCCTTGTGCTCTTAGTGTACCACACTATTAAAGGCACACTCCAACCACGAAAATGGAGTATCCAGTATAGCAAGGTCGCTATGATGGGACGCAATCAATGCTACTCCGAAGTTGTAACTCACACATTCCGCAAAGGAATGGTTCAGGTAATGTGGTGCAGTGGTACTGTGCGCAACCACCACTTACAAACAGGAAGTGCCAAAGGCAGCAGACGTAAACACCGACGCATTACGGGAAATGTACATTATACCTGTTTTCTTTGACACCTACGTTATGTAACAATGTGCAATATATTTCCCAAATGACTTTGTTAATGGAGATATGAGCACTTGCGATATTGTGGTACTTGAAAATCACAAGAGCCCAAAATCATTACCGTACACTACCGTAAACGATCTCGACTGTCAAATGGCAGAAATTTTATTCAAAAGTTATAGCAAGTATTTTAAGCTGTGTTCATAAACGGGGAGCGCTGTTTATGTAAAAGAAGAATTTTTTGTGGTGTTGAGGTTTAATATCATACGTGTCAGAGCAGTATTTAGCATTCACCTACGATTGAGTATTCATAAATTTTTCTTCTTGCATTTATTCTGTATTAAAGTCTCATAAATTGATGTAGTTCCATTTTTAATTGCCGGGAACGTTGTCGAGTTGAATGTTTTGTTATCCTTTAATGGTATTTTTTTAACAAAAGTGTAAAATCTTCTGGAGGAAAGTATCACATACACCTCAGCCTAGCCATTCCATGCACTTCTTTCATAATCTTGTGGTAGCAGACCGTAGTTAGAGAGTGGCGAGGTGTGTGTGGTAGTAAAAAAATTACTTGGTCATGGGGAAGCAGTAATTTTTTACTGTTTGATACAGGCTACTTAGACTTGTGTTTCATATAGCGTAAGTTCCTTGTTACTGCTCTGTTCCAACATGGAAGGCTGGGAGGTGCGCAGTGTCGACGAGGTGTGGAGACAAGTTTATTTAACACGTGACGTGTTGGGTTATGTGCCCGAGGTGGTAGCTGTCCCTGTGATGTTGCACTTCCCAGGGTTCTGCCAGACTTAACAGAAATCAGAGGTGAACGATGTCATCTCCAGCATTAAGAATGCCTCAGAGGAGTTGGTTTGCTGGCTTTGAGGAGAGTACAGAATCTAAATTACATGGAGTTTAATACAATTAGAGCCCGCATTTTTCATTGTGATATCAGGGTTCCGGTTATGTGCAGTATCAGTTCGATTCTGAGTGTAAGTTACTATTTGAACGGCTGAGTAATGTACCGGTACGAACTCAGTGGAGAAGTTGTCCAAAGTAAAATTAAGCACACTCTGAAGTCAACATACACTCGTCGTGTGCTATTGCTGATGTGTTTGGAAAGTACCTAACCCCACAGCTAGACATATTGTCGGTAGACGCTACGAAGGAGGTACACAGGGCTTATTATTATTGTGGTGTCACCGCCAGACACCACACTTGCTAGGTGGTAGCTTTAAATCGACCGCGGTCCATTAGTACATGTCGGACCCGCGTGTCGCCACTGTCAGTGATAGCAGACCGAGCTCCACCACACGGCAGGTCTCGAGAGACTTACTAGCACTCGCCCCAGTTGTACGGACGACTTAGCTAGCGATGCAAAACTGACGAAGCCTCGTTTATTTGGAGGGAAGATAGTTAGAATAGCCTTCAGCTAAGTCAATGGCTACGACCTAGCAAGGCGCCATAGCAATTGATAATTATCGTATGAAGCATGTCTCATCAAGAACGATGTATACAAATGATGGATTAAAGATAAGTATTCCAGCAGCTACGTACTTTTCTTTATAGCATTCATTCCGTATCCTGTTTCAGACCTCACGCCAGCCTGCTTGAGTTTAACGCGTGCATATCGGCCTTCTCTACCTATACAACAACTATTTTGGAATTAAATGGTGTAGGCGAATTATTTGAATCAATAACTGAAGTCTGTTAATACTTGTTGAGTCCCTAGGTAGATCGTATTTTCCAGCAGGCTTTGTCTGACGCCAAGCGGTGGAAACTGTCATTAATCAATTCTGGGAATTAATTCGTCGAAATCATCTGCATGCCCATGCGGGACATGGGCTAACCGCCTAGGACTATTTTGAGATGCAACGACATGAAGAACAGTTAGAATGGCATTAACAAGTTCTTCTTGGGCATCCAGCAACGTCAGGTAGTTAAATTCCCAAGAACTCTCAACCTAGCTCTGTCGGCCATTGTGGAGTTATGAATCATTGATGTGCCGCCTTGTCCTCGCCGTTAAATAGCCGCACTGCTATGTGAGACGTCACTGGTGCTCTGTTCCAGTCCAAATACGGTAATACATTTTAAGTACCTCACGCATCTGGAAGCCAAGCAAGATTTTATAAACTGACAGCACTGCGATACCATGCAGCCGCACAGCTTGAATGTTATATTCAAAGAATAAAAGACATCCCTTGAAGTTTGTGTTCTAGTGAAGGGCAAATAGCTGAGAATACCTATGTAAGAGGGAATCCTAGTGACCAATTTGGAGTGCTGTTTTGTGACTAGCCATAAAGCTTACGTCTCTTAGAAAATTTTGTGATTCGTATGTACGCTGTAAAGTATCCTCACCAAAAACGACTTTTGCTTCGATACAAAACTGACAATTAAAATTCCAGAAAAAACATATTTTTACGGTTGTTTGAGAGAATTCGTTGTGGGGTATTGTATTACTAGCTTCCAGACAGCATGTTAAAGTAGTATGACGTTAATGAAAAATTTTGCAAGCTAGTTTACCAAGTACATAACACAAAATCACAGCTGCGATAATGATGGGCCATAGCGATATGTTCCTATTTGACACTTGCATAGGGGTCAAACTTTCCACAAGGACGTATTACTTAGAGCTTTCACGTGTAACTTCTTCATATAAGTTGTTAATCATTTCAGTGAGAGCCAGAGTAGAGAGAAATTCTGAAATCAAGATTGTACTGTAAATCTGAGAGCTAGTATATTCGACTCTGTATCACGTGCAGAATTTTACATCTTGCTTCGACATTATAGTTCGTAACATCACTCCTCGTCTCTCCATTCGAGGGCTATGGGACTTAACACCTGAGGTCATCAGGTCCCTAGAACTTAAAACTACTGAAACCTAACTAACCTAAGGACATCACACACATCCATGCCCGAAGCAGGATTCGAACCTGCGACTGTAGAGGTCGCGGGGTTCCAGCTGCAGCGCCTAGAACCGCTCGGCCACTCCATCCGGCTGGTTCACACATGTGCAACGGTAGATGAAATGTGTTACCGAATGAAGTATTCTACTCTTATGGTCTCTTGATTTGCTTGACAGCTTCTTGCAACACCTGCATCGGCCACTGAAACAAGAGCCGAAACGAGCAAGAAAAGGCGTACTATACACACTGTTTTTATGGGCAGTCAGTCCGCTTTAAACACATGAGATGGCGAGGCAGTCCCACGTTCGCTGATCCTATGGAAGGGTTTGCACACGCCTCTGTGAACACAAGTCTTCTGCATATTTGGCATGGAGTCCTACACACCTTTCCTCTGACTGGATGTATCTATTGACAGTGTGGGACACGTAGATTTATTAAGCCAGATTCTTATCTACCATTTAGTATCACATGGCCACGTTTGTTACAAACGAAGTTTCGTTATAATTGTGTTAGTAACAGATTATCGTAGTGTGTTAGGATGTTTTACTGATGTGTTCAACTTTACTAATATGTTTAACTTTACTATTGTCAGATTTAGTAGATGTTTCTGAGAATTACGTCTTCTTTTTATCTTCCACCAGTGAATACATGTACAAGTTCTTGATTGAGAAACAAGATATCTTTAATACACTGGTGACCAAAATTAATGCAACAACCGCCGCATGTTAGAATCCCGGCACCTCCTTAGTCGCCTTTAGTGTGGGTTCAGGAGGTTTCGTTCCATCTTCCATAACCTTGCCCTTCTCGAGGCGGCTATACAACGAGTTTTCCTACGCCGTCATCACCTTCTAGGTGTATTTTTCGATATCGAGAAGGCCTACGATACCACTTGGAGGCGTCTCATCCTGGAGCAGCTTCACGAATGGGGTTTTCGCGGTTGTCTTCCTCTTTTTATTCAGTCTTTTCTCTCGCCACGATATTTTAGATACCGAATTGGTGACGTCCTATCTGATCGCTTTGAGCAGGAGACCGGTGTCCCTCAGGGTAGCGTTTTAAGTGTGACTCTCTTTGCCATCGCTGTTAATACATTACGTCCATAGTGAAAAGTCCTGTCCAGTGTTCCTTGTTTGTGGGTTATTTCTCTTTGTTTTACTCTTCTTCAAGCCTTGCAACGACAAAGCGTCAGTTGCAAATTACTCTTAGACGTTTGGATAACTGGGCGCAGAAGAGTGGTTTTAAGTTTTCCACCGAGAAGTGTGTATGTGTTCTTTTTCACCGTTCTCGCTCGATTTTAACCTTTCCTGAGTTGTGGATGAGGGACACTATTCTTACTTTTAAAGACACGGTGAGATTTCTGGGGCTCATTTTTGAGTCGAAGCTTACATGGTGACCTCATCTTAAAGACCTGAAACTACGGTCACTTAAGGCTTTAAGTATTTAAAAATGTCTTAGCCACAGCACATGGGGAGCTGACAGGACTTGTCTGCTCCAGTTTTACAGGGCGTTTGTGCGATCTCGGCTCGATTATGGATGCACGGTGTATGGGTCTGCGAGGCCTTCGTACTTAAAGATGCTGGACGTTGTGCACCATGAAGAGCTTCGGTTGGCCACTGGGGCATTCCGAACTAGCCCCATACCGAGCCTCTGTGCGGAGGCTGGTGAACCGCCACTTCATCTGCGGCGACGGCTACTTACAGCGCGCCAGGCGTATGAAACTTTGTCCACACTATACCCACCTGCATACCATACCGTTGCTCAGCCTCCTCTGTCACGGCTATTTCATCACAGGCAACGTGCGACGTAGACGTATGGGATTCCTCGCACAGGATTGCCTCGCTGCGATGTCTATGGCTGGTCTTCGTGTTTTACGTCGCGGTTGGAGCAGATCTCCACCTTGGCTCCTCCAGAGACCCAAACTTATTTTAGATTTGACTAATTTTAAGAAAGATAGCACACCAGATTTTACACTACAATCTCTGTTTTTTAACATGTTAGATGTGCATCACGGTTTCACTGTCGTTTACACTGATGGCTCCAAATAGGAGAATTTCCTTGGCTGTTCTGTGGTGTTCCCTGATCATGTTACCCAGCTCCGCCCCCCTGATGAATGTACCGTTTTCGCAGCGGAGCTCCACGCGATCCTGGAGGCACTGGAGCAGATGAATCGTGTTCGGGGCGATCGATTTCTTCTTTGCTCCGATTCTCTTAGTGCCTTACAATCACTGCAGAACCTGTACCCGACTGAGGAGATGGTCCAGCTGATATATGACCAACTGTACTTGCTCCAACGGCGGGGTAAAGAGGTATCCGTCTGCTGCGTGCCTGGTCATGTCGGCATATGGGGCAATGAACGGGCTGATCGGGCTGCGAAGGAGGCCTGCAGAGAGCAGGATGTGGTCCAGTGTCTTCACCCCTTGCAGTCAGTCATCGCTGCACTCCACAGGAAGTGCATGGAGTTGTGGGAGGACGAATGGCTGGCGGTGACGGCCAATAAACTGCGGTCGGTAAAGTCAACCATTCGGCCGTGGCGTTCCTCCTGCCGGTTGCTCAGGCGGGAAGAGGTGGCCCTCACACGTCTTCGGATCGGGCACTGTCCTCTCACACATAGCTTTTTATTACGGCGGGAGACTCCTCCGTTTTGTGATGCTTGTGGTGTGCACATCTCTGTCCGGCACATTTTAACAGACTGCATTTTATACCGTGATGCAAGGGCAGAAGCACAAGTTGATGGGGATCTGCCTTGTGTTTTAGCTAACGATGAGACGTGTGTGTCTAGGGTTTTTAAGTTTTGTGATGTGTCTGGACTCTGGCCTAAACTTTTTGGCTGGAGGTTTTAGTGTATTGCAGAGTGGCTGACTCCTCCATTTTTTTCCGTGCGGTCAGCCAGCCGCATCCATCTGCTACATTGTTTTAGCTCCCTCTACCATTTTCTTCCTGTGTTGTCCATGTTTTACTGCTGACGCCCTGCTTCATCCCACGCTTCGGTGCGGGTGAGTACATATTTTTCAATGATTGTTCCCCGTGTTTTATGTTCCGTTTCTTATAAATGTTTTGAGTTTTTTCTTGACACCCGTCTCACTATGTTACTGAACGGGCGCTGAAGACCTTGCTGTCGTGCGCCCAAAAATCCTCTCTACTACTCTACTACTACTGCTACAGCTGTGTAAGCGGTGAGACAGGCAGCCAAGAGTAATGTTCACCTAAGGAAGGCAACTCAAACTAGAGACAGTATAAACAGCGATCAACCTTCTTAACAAAACCACCTAACGTCAGATAACCAGTACAACGATGGAATAATTCAGGTGAGAGCGTCTCCAAAATTCCGTGTTTAAAACACAAAAAGGCAGAAGGAACCACTTTAACCCAAGTAAACAAGGAAAACAATTATCCATACCCCAATCAAGGAAGCTGTTAAATTACGCGCCATACTGGACAGCATCAGCAAGACGAGGAAAAGTACACTGCCGAAAATACACTAACCTCCAGGGCAGGCAACTGGGGTGTTAGCGGCAACTGGGCAGTGAGATACCGCTGGTTGCACTTCAGCAAGAATAACACTAAATCCAAACTAACATCACGCAGTAGAAGGCGGCTAATAACTTCCGCCAACCTGACAGACTCCGCTCGTTTCAGTTGGTCTCACCGACCCTGGGAGCAGCAACGTGTAAACAACAGCAAGGTCTCAAACAGTGGAGGTTTCACTACTGGATAAGTTTCACTCAACTACAAACGTCCTGGGTTCAGTCATCGGCTACAGTCCGTCAATCCGACAGTGCCTGCTCGCCGCCAGTGGTCCCGGTCTGCCCTTGCGCTGTAGACCTCCTCGCTGCTCCATCTGAAGCCCAACTGCCTGACACGCAAGACGATCCAGAAATACTAGCCGTGGCACCTAGGATACTACTGGCAATCGATAACTGCTGCTGCTGCCACTCACAGACAAACAATACTAGCAAAGGCAGTGGCACCATTAACACAAGAAGGAATCGAGACGTCACTACTGCTATTACAAGACGCCAAATTATGAACGACAAGAACGCGAGCCGCACACAGCTCATAAGCCATTTTCGCAGTTCTGGAACAGTTTTGCACCTATTAACAGATATCATCGTGAACGCTCTTCATGTGATCGTTTTAATTGCTGCGTCATGTTTGAAAGGCTTCCCTGTTGGCAGCCAATACATTGGTCTCTAATCTCAGGCGTAGCGTCCATTTCATCTTCTGTTTTCTTTCTCCTATACATCTAATTAAGTAGACATTTGGGTTCCTGAAACACAGGTGAAAATGGCCCAGAAAATAGTTGACCTAAATTTATTAGATAGCTGATTATTATATTTCATGAATGTCAGTATATGACATAATACAGTCCTCCACGACTTCAGTAGCAGACTCTCGCAAAAGAGTACACGTGGTGCTCTCAGCCATAACAGAAGTACGTTTTACGTGGTTTTGCGAACAGTGGATAAAATACTGACAGTTTTATCGGTTAGTAACTCATACTTATCAGCTATTGTGCAGATTCACCAAGAACATCTACAGTCTCACCTTACGTACTTGCCGTTTTCTCTTCCAAACAATCTTGATGCCGTAAAGTTTTTCGTCGCTGTAACATATGGCTTAATTTTGTTTATTCACTTCTCGTACTATGTGGTCAACAGGGTAGAGGAAAGGAATGTACAAACCAGTTTTATCCGCATGTTAATGGGTAGTATAAAGAAAGCAACTTCGAAAACGCATAAGAAATCTACGTGTCTGACAATGTGAACGAAGAAAATGAATCAGGGCAGGTGGAGGTAATATCCATCCGCCCATCGCGGAACACATATTAACATAAAGACTCTTTCTAAAGTTTAGTAAGACTTGCAATAATTGAAAATTTGATACTTTGTAAGCGAGTGGAAGGTCCAAATTCAGATGAGTGTAATTCTTTTCTTCAAACCACATAAATAGTTTATTTAAAAAACTACGTTTAGTGGAAAACAAGAGTATACATCTCTTAAGCTTCCTCAAAAATTACAAAATGTAACTACAGTAATTTAAAGAAAACATGATAATACCATAAATTCTAAACAACAATTTTATAATCCACAATTATCGATGCATCTAAAAATACTGCTGTGACATGAATAGTACTAAGCCCCAGGAAAATAAAAAAAATCTTTTACATAAACAACTATCCACATTAAAGAACACTGTTTACAAAATTTGTTATAATTTGCCGGCCGGTGTGACCGTGCGGTTCTAGGGACCGAACGACCGCTAAGGTCGCAGGTTAGAATCCTACTTCGGGCATGGTTGTGTGTGCTGTACTTAGGTTAGTTAGGTTTAAGTAGCTCTAAGTTCTAGGCAACTGATGACCTTGGCAGTTAAGTCACATAGTACTCAGAGCCATCTGAACCATTATTTTGTTGTAATTTCTTCCAAAACTGGGCAACCAAAATGAGTGTAGCCACCGCAGTCATCATCCTAAGTGAACGAACGTCCCTCTTGTCACCCATACCAACGGTTTCTGAATGAGAAGTAGGGCACCAGATCACAAATTATCCACTCAGCACTTCCACGCACAGGTGGAAGTACAGTGGTGTTAACAACCCCAAGCTGGCGACAATTAGGAAAATGAGTCACTCCATGGTAGGCACCGCTGTTGACAATCCGGAGGCCACAAAAACAAATACGTCCAGCGAGGACTTCTACGGGGTTGACTCCGCGGACGGGCGCTGCTCGTTCACAGCTAGTGGCGGATGAAAACGTCACGCCACAGCAGACGGCAGGCCACTTCGTCTAGGAAGCTGGGAACGTAGCTGGAGTTCGAATGCATTGGAACAGTGGCGACTTCTGTGTCGACATCCAATACACCGCCTAAACTGTAAGCGCTGATGGTGGATGTGGGGAGATAGTACCCTATGCAAACTGCTGTCACCACAATACAGAATAAATAAGAACCTATAATCCACGTATTTTACTTATATGTTTATTCAAATAATCCTTTTGGAGGATTCGATCAATCAACTTCGGTCTTGCTTCTTTGTGTCTAATTTTCGTTGCTCCCAGAGTCCCATTAACCATCGAGTGTGTCGTTCCTTTTGTCCCTGGATCCATTTTCTTCCTTTCTCAGACCTCGTTCTTTCCTGAAATCCTGCTTTTGTGTTGGTTCTCTTAAAATTATTCTGTTATCTATTATACCATTTCTAATTCCTGTGTTTTTCACGTCTTTCTCAATTTCAGTGAACCATGTGGGTTTGGATTTGTAGTTGTTTAGTAAATTGAAAATCTGTAGTCTTCTTTTCCACATTGCCTCAGATGGTATTTCCATTTTCATGCAGAGCTGTCTGTTTGATATCAATTTCTATTCTATATTTCTCTTACCTCTAGGTCCCAGTAGTACGTTATAATTCTTCTTTTAACTCTCTCCATTGTTTCGAAATCCCCAAATCTTGTTAATTTAAATGTTTTCGTTGCATGCGCTGCTCCAAGCCTTACCACTGTTTGGTGGTGCCTTAGTTTCCTGTTTCAGGACGAAGTTTTTGTTTTGTTTTGCATGTGTATTGCCATTTGGAATGCCCTTCCCGTTTTATGTATCCTATTTTGCTATTGTTATATTGTCCCTTGCATTGCTTGTTATACATTCTCCAGGGCATTAAAACCGTTAGTTTTAGATATTGTGTGGTAACGCATTTTAAGATTTGGAAGTATTTCATTGATATTTGTTATGAAAAGAGTATTTTCAAACGATATTATCGTCGTATTGTGTATCCTTGTCTCTGTAGTTTGTCTGATATGTTCTTTGCCACTATCCAGTGAGTCAGTAATTAGTGCCTTGTAATCTGCAAAAGCTAGACTGTCTATGCTGATTTTACTTGGGATTCTTCTTAGTTCAAGACCCTTAGTGACGACGCATGCCTCCATTCTCTCATAGCCCTCTCGAAAGCACAGCTAAAAATTAACAGCGGTAAACCATCTCCCATGTCTTACCCTTGACTGTATGTCTGAAGGTTTTGAAAGTTCCCTCTTAAATTTTCTTTGTTGTTTTTTTATTTCTTAAAGTTCCGTTAAATATTTCTGTTGTTTTACTGTCGAGTCAAAATTCTAATATAATCTTGATTAGTGCATTTCTCTCAGTTGAGCCCTGTGCCTTCGTAAAATCCACAAGAATCATCACGTATTTAAAATTTTTCGTTTGCCTCATTCCTTTTATCTTCTCTAGACGTAGTATTTGCTCTGCAAACAACCTTCCATTCCTATATACTACTTGACGCTTTCGTAACTTTGTGTCGGGTATTCCATCAGCTCCTTTTAAAAGTGCCATGGACAAAATCTTCTATGTCAGTAGCAAGAGGAAGACACCTCTACAATAGTTAGAATCAGTTCTCTTTTCATTTTTAAGTAGTGACTGTATTAATGCCTTCGTCCATTTCATTGTAAGCTGTTTATTAAAATTTCAGTAATGATTTCTGTTAGGCATAGAATAATGTTGTCAGTAGTGTTTTTCTTTAAATTAGCAACTATAATGTTTGCTCACGATGTTTCGTTATCTATAACTTGATCTTATGATTGCCTCAGATGATGGTAGCCTTAAGTCTGATTGGATTACGCTATCAAAATGAATTTCACCTTTTGGTGGATCGCAGTTGTGTAGTTCTTTGAAGTAGTCTGCAAGTAACCTGCAGTTCTCAGTGTCATTATATATACAATTTCCTGTGTTTATGTATCTATGAACTGTAAACTTGGTGATGTGAACTTCATTAAACAGCTTTTCAATGTTTTACAAAAGTTAGTTTTATTGTTCAGCTTAATGTGTGACTCAGTCGACGTTAGCTGTTCTTTTATATATTTTACTGTGATCTTTTTGAGACCTTATAAAGCATGTTTCCTTGCTTCTATATAATTTTTCCTGTTCCTCTTACTTTTACTTGCCTTCCAGAAATTCAGCTACTTGTCTCTTGGCAGTTACCTCATCACTATCATAATATCACCAAGTAAGTTTCCATTTCTTTTTAAAAGGGATAATTTCTTCTGCAGTGTCAATAATGTCTCTTTTCAGTTGTGCCCAAACTTAAGGTATTATTTTCCCAACTTCATTTAGTAATAATCTTCTCTATGTAACATCTGTATCCAAATACTTAAATACTCAACTTAAGAAATTTAAAATATCGTGCTCTCAGTACTTCGGCCTAACCTTAATACTAACTAGCTACTGAAAGTGTGGCAAGATTTCATGTTACTCCTGTGTAGTTTACGGAGACAATGGAGCTAGGTTTATAGAGTGACAGTATTTACTGAACTGCACTACATATAACATGTGTTTTATTTTAGTTTGGGGAACTACTTACAATCATGGTGAATGTGGTTACGAAGCGTAGAATATAAGCATGCTCTTAAAGTCTGGGGAAGAGCTTTCCCATATGCTTCTCGTCGCCTCCTCTCGCTGCGCCATAATTGTTTATCCGATGCCCATTCGCTGGTTTCAGGGAGACTTGGCTTCCTACAGCAATACAACGCAGCTCAATCCTTTCATGAGCTACTTTACAATTATTTTGGGCTCAATTCCAATCAGCACAGATCAGAGCAGCGTCCCTCTCATCCGCGAACATGTCGATTAACGACCATAAATGCCTGATGGGGAGATGGGTTTAAAGGCAATCTCAAGGCTACCAGGTGTTGCTTTGTGGTGTTCGTGTACCACACTATTAAAGACATACCCCAACCACAAAAAAGGACTATCCTGTGTAGCATGGTGGCTATGACGGAAACAAATCAAAGCTGCTCCCAAGTAGTAATTCACACGTTCCGCAGAGGAATGGTTCAGGTAATGTGGTGCCAGTGGTACTGTGGGCCACCACCACTTAAAAACAGAAACTGTGAAAGGCATCAGACGTAAACTCCCCTGCATTATGGGAAACGAAAGCGCATGAAGGCCATAGATCCCAACTACCCCTGACAAACAGCTCATTCACTCCTGCTGGGTAATATTGCTGGTAGGTATCAAGCAGCAGAAGCGTGTAAATGCATACACACACCCGACGACGTACCAGCTACCCTCTTTGGGAATTTCTGACTTACTCATTGACCATGCCCCACGATAGACCACTAGCAGCGTATTTAATGCATAATTGCTAATAGCGCAGTTCTACACCACAGTATCAATGACTTAATCTGTTACTCCATCCCCATTTGAAATGAAATTTCATTACAATACTTAATTACTAAGGGAAAACAAACAGCCCACACGACGACCTTATCACATTGGATCCCGCACTACAATACGTTTCCCTTCAAACAATAGGCTTAACCGTCTCCCCCTTCCTTACCCTATACTTAACTGGACTTTACTCATGGTCTACACGATACTGCACCACAATATCTTTAAAGAGAAGTAGAAAACCGCTAATAGTAACACAGTTTTGATTACATGATTCTTCTGATGAGCTCTTTCCCAGGAAGCCTTCATCTTGGTTAAAATTACAACCCAAATCGACGGCCACGACATTTTCAGTGTCACAATTATGCGTAACTCAAAATCGAAACCCTGAAATACAAACTGCCAGCTATAGATTCACCCTCTAAGCCCTTGGTTTAGCTAGTACTCAAATGTGTGCCTGCTAGTCGATTTCTAAGAGAGATGGTTGATGTTCCAGATGTGATTTAAACTACCTGAGAGTAAACAAAACTGCCATCACCTCCAGCCCGCATGTGGAATATTTACCTCAGATGGATGGAGGTTATGCGAGACATACGCACTAGGCTCTCTACCGGCCACCAGTTGCAGCAAAAGGATGGAAGCGCCTGACATACAGGCGTCAGTTTGAACACTGAATTCCTTGCTAAAGTGTACCATGACTAATATGGGTGTGTTTACTAGGGTTTTCTATAAAGCCTCAACGGCTGCTTGTTAGGAAGGACCCCACTCATTTTCTTTGTTTCTTCGGAAGCTAGTTTCAAGGTGCTGCTAGATGTGCCACATTACAAATAAATTTACTCAAGTTGTATATCATCCCACGAAATAGGAAACTGCTTTTACATTTTTCAGTATCCAGCATGAATAAGTAGCCTGTATCCGACTCTGATGTATTCTAATACCTTGATTACAAACAGTATGGCTTATGAATGATAGTTCAGGCTGAGCAAACTCAACTTTTGAACGTTTAACCGTAAACCTGCACCTACACAACCGCTGAAGCACCTCCCTAGAGTGGTGTATATATTGCTATAATAGCTCAGTGAAGGTCATCAAATCATTAGGATGATAACAAACTCCCTCAAATCTGCTATCAGAAAAACCCTATAAAACTTAAAGTTTTAAACATGGCTACGTAGTTCAGTGACCGTTTACAAATTAAAGTTAAAGCAATGACAGCCATCGATCACAAAATTTAACTCTTTTGACCAGGTGTCAACACTTCTATGAGTTCCTTCATCAGAAATTAAATCTAGTTTTGATTTTATAAGTGACGTGTAAGTACTGCTTCTTTTTGTACTGTTAATTAGTTTTCAGTCTTCAAATGTATTACTTAGCTTTTACTTAAACAAAAAGTTCCCATGTTTGCTGCTGTCAAATAACAATTTGCCTCTTAGTACTAAATGCTGTTCATCTTAACATCCAGCTGTCTATATTTTAAATGCTAAGTAGCCTACTTATATTTACGGCTGCTAGATGGCATTATTGGTGTAATCTTCACCTGCGCGCACTTGCTAACGCGGGCTGTTGCTAACTGTGGCTTTAGAAGTATGAGCACCCCATAGTAGCTCGCCTTCCATGTATTCTTTTTAAATTTTTGTGACTAAAGCCTCTCTCGCTTGATATTTATCTTATACGTGACATGTAAGTACAGCTTCTTTCTTGTACTGTTAGTCAGCACTTACATTTTTTTATAAAAAATTTTTCCCATAAATTTGTGATTATCTTATAGGCCAAGTTAAATTTTTAATTTCTGATGAAGTCACTCATAGAAGAGTTAAAAACTAGTCAAAAGACTTAAATTTTGTGACCGAGGGCTGTAATTGATTTAACTTTAACCTATAAAACGCATTGGACAGCACAGTTACGCGTATAGACAACCTGAATGGCACACTATTATTTTCACACAGTGACCAATACATTGTGAAGGCAGTGACTGGCGTAGACTCCTCAGCCGGAGGAATGTGATAGTAGGCTTGAGTTAGGACAAACGTGATAAAGACTTTTGTCCATTGGAACCATGAGGAGCGCAAGGGCAAAATGGGGAGGGATGTAGATAGGGGAATCAGTTCCGTATTCTCAGCCTGATAAACAACAACCGGTCTCACACCGCCCTGTATTTTATACGTCACAAACGTAGGAGAAGTGTGGGAATTTGGATGGAATAACAAATCCCCCAGGAAACATCTCATCTATAGTCGTCATTAACTGTCTCATTCTAGGTGCGGAGAGTTTGTGAGGCATCCCCCATACAAGTATATAAAACTAAATTAGCGGACGACCCTTTGTCACTTGAACCTCACATAATCTGTCAGTAAGCACATCCCTAAATTATGGACACAAATCCGCAATCAGTTCCCTATGTCTGCTGGTAAATGTTTAAAGTAATTAGCCGGAACATCCGTATCGACTGAGTCAGTAACTGTCTTCCTTTTCATCACATGTATACAAAACTGAAAACTCTGTTTGCACTTGGGAAGTAAACCAAATTTACGGATGAAGTCAAAACCTATAATAGCCGACACCGACAGAATTGTGCCACCTCAACTCGGAATTCCCATGTAAAATCACCAATTCGAGCCTTAACTTTAATAGTTCACCAACTCCGAGTTATCTCTGCTGAACTGGCCTGCATACAAAGCTCAACCTTGCCTGACATTTCCGCGAGTTTGTACCACTCATCACAAGTGGAGGCCCGTTCTTCAATGATCAGTGAAAAAGAATTTAGACATCGAGAAAGGCACTATATGTAAATGTGTGAAGCGGACTCGGCCACTAGGAATAGCAATAATCCTGCAAAATGGGATTTGTGATCCCCTTAATATACCGTCAGCTATCGCTAGAGCTTTCCTGGCTTTTACAGTCCCTTGCTATGTGTTCACCCACTACACACTTAAACATTTTATCATTGAAGCATGCCTCCTCCGGCTTCATTTATTATCTGAAGTTTTCTATTAACTATAACCATAACGTTCCTCCCATCTTTTGGTGAGCATACTTTACAGCCTGCACACGAAGCAGTAAATCTTCTAACTGACATAAGCTTTATGGTTAGTCACAAAACAGGACTCCAAAGTGGTCACTAGTCGCTCCCTTTCAAAGATATTTTCAACTGTTTGACCTTCGCTAAAACCCAAACACAAGCTTCAAGCGATGTCTTCGATTCTGTTAATATACCATTCTAGCAGTGCGGCTGCATGGTCTCGCAGTGGTGTGAATTCATAAAATCTTCCTGGGCTTTCAGATGCGTGCGGTACTTCAAATGTATTGCCTTATTTGGACTGGAACAGAGCACCAGTGACGTCACAGTTAGCAACGCGGCTATTTAATGGCGAGGCCACGGCCACGGCTACGCATCAGTGATTTATAACTGCTGGTTAGCTCATGTCCAGCGTGGGCGTGCAAATTATTTAAAACGAATTAGCTCCCAGAACTCATTAATGATCATTTGCACTGCATGGCTTCAGACAAAGCCTGTTCGAACCTCCGATCTAACTAGGGACTCAAACTGAAAAAATCTTCAGTGATTAATTCGCATAATTCACCTAAATCCTTCAGTTCCAAAATAATAATAGTAATAATAATAATAATAAAACAAAGAACAACACGCATCAATTACACAATCACAGGAAAAAGAAATCTTAAGACAGCCACCAGAACAAGCACAAACAGAACACGAAGTGATACACAAGTCAGATATAGAAGAAAAATTTTAGCTGACACATATAGAATACAAAGACACAAATACAGACATTTTACCATTCTTGCACAGACCACCAAATAACCCACAAGTCGAAACAACAATAACAACTATCAACACAATCTTACACAACAAAATAAATGAAAATGCGACTATGGAAGAGTTACAACTACTGGTTTATATAGGAGCACTCAATACACTAAATATACACACTAGGCAGAGATCAGAACCAACCAATACCCGGAAGAAACCCACAAAACCGGCATGGCAACACAGGCTACAGATCAGAATAGAAAAACTGAGAAAAGACCTCGGACAGCTAACACAATTTATAAGAAATGAAATATCAGACAAAATAGATAAAAGGTTAATTAAAATCTCACAACACGAAGCGATAGAGTAATTAGATGAAAAGAAGCAGAAATTACAAGTATTGTCCAAACGACTTAGAAGATACAAAAAATGTGAAAATAGAAGGAAACAAAACTAAACATTCAACACAAACCAAAAGAAATTTTACCATACAATAGATAACATACACATTAAAATATACAATCCACCAAACATAACAGACATGGAACACTTCTGGAGCAACATATGGTCAAACACGGTAGAACATAACAGACATGCACAGTGGATACAAGCAGAAACATACACATAAAAGATGATACCACAAATGCCTGAAGTGATAATTTTGCAACATGAAGTCACCCGAGCAATTAATTCTATGAACAACTGGAAAGCCCCTGGAAAAGATAAATGATAATGAAGTCCCATGCTGGACGCACCGCCGTACGAGGCAAAGTCCTAGTGGAGGTGGTTTACCATTGCCTTCCTCCGACCGCAATGGGGACGAATGATAATGAAGAAGACGACACAACAACACCCAGTCATCTCAAGGCAGGTGAAAATCCCTGAGGAGTCAAGGAGTATATTGCTCCCTCCTACGCATATCTCGCGAAGAGACCATGAGGATAAAATCAGAGAGATTAGAGCCCACACAGAGGCATACCGACAATTCTTCTTTCCACCAACAATACGAGACTGGAATAGATGGGAGAACCGATAGAGGTACTCAAGGTACCCTCCGCCACACACCGTCAGGTGGCTTGCGGAATATGGATGTAGATGTAGATGAAGATGTAGATGTAGATCCCGCTGGGAAGCGAACGCGGGACCCCGTGCTCGAGAAGCCAGAACGCTATCACGAGACCACGAGCTGCGGCCCTGGAAAAGATAAAATTGCGAATTTCTGGCCAAAGAAGTTCACCTCAGCACATTCACATCTAACTAACTTATTTAACAGTTACATTGCAGACCCATAGACAGTCCCTGATACACTTACACAAGGAACAACTTATCTGAAACCTAAAGGTCAAGCAGACACAGCAAACCCAGCTAAATATCGCCCCATAACATGCCAACCAACAATATACAAACTATTAACTTCAGTCATTACACAGAAATTAACGACACATACAACAAAGAACAAAATTATAAATGAAGAACAAAAAGGCTGCTGCAAAGGAGCACAAGGATGTAAAGAGCAACTGATAATAGATGCAGAGGAGACATATCAAGCCAAAACTAAACAAAGGTCGCTACACTATGCATACATTGATTACCAAAGAGCTTTTGATAGTGTATCCCCCTCATGGTTACTACAAATATTAGAAATATACAAAGTAGATCCTAAACTGATACAGTTCCTAAACATAGTAATGAAAAATTGGAAAACCACACTTAATATCCAAACAAATTCAAATAATATCACATCACCGCCAATACAGATTAAGCGTGGAATATACCAAGGAGACTCATTAAGTCCTTTATGGTTCTTCCTTGCTCTGAACCCACTATCCAACGTGCTAAATAATACAAATTAAGGATATAATATTACTGAAACATACCAACACAAAATCACACATTTGCTATACATGAATGATCTAAAATTACTGGCAGCAACAAATCAAGAACTCAACCAGTTACTAAAGATAACAGAAGTATTCAGCAATGATATAAATATGTCATTTGGAACAGACAAATGTAAGAAAAATAGCATAGTCAAAGAAAAACACACTAAACAAGAAGATTGCATACTGGATAACTACAGCGACTGCATAGAAGCGATGGAAAAAACAGATGCCTATAAATATCTAGGATACAGACAAAAATAGGAATAGATAATACAAATATTAAAGAAGACCTAAAAGAAAAATATAGACAAAGACTAACAAAAATACTGAAAACAGAATTGGCAGCAAGAAACAAGACAAAATCTATAAATACTTATGCTATACCAATATTGACCTACTCGTTTGGAGTAGTAAAATGGAGTAACACAGACGTAGAAGCACTGAATACACTTACACGATCACAGTGCCAAAAATATAGAATATAGCACATACATTCAGCAACAGAAAGAGTCACATTAAGCAGAAAGGAAGGAGGAAGGCGATTTATCGACATAAAAAACCTACATTATGGACAGGTAGACAATTTAAGAAAATTCTTTATAGAACGAGCAGAAACTAGCAAAATACACAAAGCAATCACTCATATAAATACATCGGCTAAACCATTGCAATTTCATAACCACTTCTCCACCCCTTTAGATCACATAACATCAACAGATACAAAGAATTAAATTGGAAAAAGAAAACACTACATGGCAAGCACCCATATCATCTAACACAGCCACACATCAGTCAAGACACATCCAACACATGGCTAAGAAATGGCAATATATACAGTGAGATGGAAGGATTCATGATTGCAATGCAGGATCAAACAATAAACACCAGATATTACAGCAAGCATATTATTAAAGATCCCAATACCACAACAGATAAATGCAGACTTTGCAAACAACAAATAGAAACAGTAGATCAAATCACAAGCGGATGTACAATACTAGCAAATACAGAACACACCAAAAAACATGACAGTGTATCAAAAATAACACATCAACAACTTGCCATACAACATAAACTAATAGAACAACACGTTCCCACATACAAGTATGCACCACAAAATGTACTGGTGAATGATAAATACAAATTATGCTGGAACAGAACCATTATAACAGATAAAACAACACCACATAACAAACTGGACATCATACTCACCAATAAAAATAAGAAATTAACACAACTAATCGAAATATCCATACCAAATACAACAGATATACAGAAGATAACGGGTGAAAAAATTGAAAAATTCATCCAACTCGCTGAGGAAGTCAAGGACATGTGGCATCAGCATAAAGTTGACATTATATCAATTATACTATTAATTGTAGGAGTCAGAGTACACAATATCGACTAGTACATCAACGAAATACAGCTACATCCAAACGTAAATATACAACTACAGAAATCTGTAATTATTGATACATGGTAAATTACCCAAAAGTTCCTAAATGCAATGTAACATATACCGTACAGTTAAAAGGAAGTCACGCTTGATCAAGGTCTGCGTCACTTTCCATTCACTTTCCATTTTTAACCAGACATAATGTCTGAGAAGGGAAAGAAATATTAACACTAATAGTAAGCCATCTGCACTTCCTTGGTAGCGTCACCGACAATCCACCGTCACGCACATAGCTATGGGGTGATGTACTTGCCAACCACATCAGCCACAGCTATAGCGTGGAACACATGACGAGTTTCCTCTCATATGCGTTAACTTCAGAGTGTGCTTAATTTCACCTTGGGCAACTTCCACACTTGAGCTAATATACCCTGGGTCCGTACCAGCAAATTGCCAAGCGATTCCGACGGTGATTTACACAGAGGGTCGGACAGTCTGACACTGCAGAAATCCGGAACCCTGATGTCACAATGAATAATGCGGGCTCTAATTCTATTACCTTGAGTGTAGCTTAGATTCTGTACTCTCCTAAAAGTTAGTGAACCAGCTCTACTAAGACAATCTTAATGGTGGAGATGGCGTCACACATCGCTGCTTCCTGCAAGTGTGGCAGGACCATGAAAAGTGCACCAACATTACAGGGACGGCTACCACCTTGGACACCCAGCCCGACATGTCATTGCCAATAATCTTTAATATGTTAAGTGAGCTCTCCTCGTCACACCTCTTCGTCACTGGGCACCCCCCTGCCTTCCATGTTGCAGCAGTGCAGTAACAAGGAATTTACGGTATATGAAACACAAGTCTAAATAGCCTGTATTAAACAGCAAAATAATTACTGCTTCCCCATGACCAAATAATTTTTTTAGTGCCGCACACACCTCGCCACTCTCTAAGCACGTGCTGCTACCACAGTATAGTGAAAGAAGGTCTAGGCTGAGGTGTATGTGGTACTTCCCTCCAAAACATTTTACACGTTTGTTTCAAAAACTACCATTAAAGGAAAACAACAACAACATTAAACTCTACAACTTTCTCGGCAATTAAAAAGGATACTACAACAATTTATGAAAGACTTTATAACAGAATAAATTCAAGAGGAAAAATTTATAAATACCCAACTATACGTGAATGCAAAATACTGCTGTGACATGAATGACATTAAGCCTCAACGGGACAAAAAAATTTTCTTTTACATAAACAGCGCTCGCCATTTACGAACACAGCTTATAATACTTACTATAATTTTGAATAAAATTTCTGCCATTTGACTGTCAAGATCGTTGACGTTATTGTACAATCGTGATTTTGGGCTTTGGCCATTTTTAAGTACCACAATATTGCAAGTGATCAGACTTTTATTAACAAAATCATCTTGAAAATATCTTACACCTTGCTATATAATGCAAGTGTAAAAGAAAACAAGTGTAATATACTTAGACGATGAGGTCGTTCGTGAAAGTTCGATGATGCCCAACATTGTAGTACTTGAGAATGGCTATAGGCCAACTGTATAGTTGCATAAACGATATATACAATCAAATGGTGGAACTTTCATTTAAAATGACTGTGATCCCATACAGTGATTACTACCTGTCCCAGAACTGAGCTTCTGCTAAATAAGCAACCAATATGACTAGAGACACTACAGTCATAAGCTTAATACAGTAGACTTTCCTTTGACCACCGACACGAAAACCTTCCTGATTCTCGACCAAAGCATTTCTGGATAACAAATAAAGCATCCATTGCTTTTGTATACGCAACAACGTGCAACAAAGCTCACAACAATAAGCAGGCTACCATTGGTAGATTGGATCACCCAATGTAGACGCTACCTTTGACGTCACGGAGCTGGGAAAAACAAATATGTCCAGCCAGGGTTCCAGCGGTGTTGACTGCACCGGTAGTAGCTGCGCGTTCCAAGCTGGTGACGGAATGGAACTCGCGTTGTCACTCTACAACAGACGGTAGACAGCTTCGCATAGGAGGCCCCACTGTCACATTGCCCATAGCGCCATCCAACTTCCCTAAGACCAAGAGGCATGCACAAGTGCTCGAATGCAATGGAACCGTGGCGACTTTTGCCTCGACACAAAACTGACATTTAAAACACCAGAAAAACATACTTTACGGTTGTTTGAGCGAGTTTGTTGCGAGGTATTGTTTTACTAGCTTTCAGACATCATATTAAAGTAGTATGATGTTAGTGAAAAGTATTCCAAACTAGTTTACCAAGTACGCAACACAAAATTACTGCTGGGAGTATGATGAGCCATAGCGATATGTTCGTATTTGGCACTAGCATATGGGTCAAACTTTCCAGGTTCACGTACTACTTAGAGCTTTGGCGAATAACTGTTCCATATAAGTTGTTAATCATTTCAGTGAGGCCCAGAATAGTAGAGAGAGAGAGATTCTGAAATCCGGATGTGCCTGCACAGTGCATCGGTTCAACTCGGCATACTTCGCCTCAATTCGGCTTGCTAGGTGAGGCCGACGCTGTGCGCTGCCGAATGCGCTGCCAGACGGCTTAGTCAACATTGGAATACGTAAGCGCAAGACAATTACCGGAATAATGGAACCATCTGCTCCAAAAAAAGGGAATATTCCCGAAAGTTAATTTAAACCGGAATGGGAACTCTCCTACTTTTTTGTGCGTTGTGACGATAAAGCCAAATGTCTAATCTGCGGTACACTAATTACGTGTGACAGAAAATCGTGTATTGAAAGGCACTACAGCAAATTGCATTCAGAAAAGTATAGTGATACAACAGGGGATGCCAGAGAGGAAGAATTACGGAAGTTGCAAACTCTTGCAGAAGAGAATTCTGTATCTACAAACGAGGTTTGTTGCAAGTACTTTAGCATGTAAGTTTTGGTTCAAGGTCATGCGAAACGAAATAACATTTGTTTAGATTCCTTAGTTTTCGTTTCCGCATAAATTATTTCTAACATATATTTTTTTGTCTACTTTAGGGTGAAGAAGATGAGGGGTGTTGCGGAAGGACTCTCAGAGCTAGTTACAAAGTTGCTCTACGTTTAGCAAGAGCTGGGAGGCCATTTATGGAACGACCATTAATAAAAAAACATTATGTTGGACGTAGTAGAGACAATGAATCCCACATTAACTCCCGCGTACAGCAGAATACCACTTTCCAGAATGACAATACATCGGAGAATCAACGACATTGCTGAGAATTTACATGAACAACTGGTAGCCAAAATTGAAAACATCCTAGCGTACTCCATCGCACTTGATGAGTCCACGGATATTAACGACACGGCTCAGTTAGCAATATTTTTGCGTGGCGTGGACGACGACCTACATGCAACGGAAGAGCTCCTGGATATGATTTCGTTGAAGGCGGATATTTTAGCAGCTGTTGAAATGGCAGCTGAAGGGATAGGACTTCCTTGGGAATAGCTGTTTTCCGTAACAACAGACGGGGCACCAGCAATGTGCGGTATAGCAAAAGGGTTTATTGGCTTACTACGGAAAAAACTTAAAATGTCGAGTTTACCATCCGTTCATTGTTTTGCACACCAAGAGGCTCTTTGTGCTAAAGTTATCGGTCTTCAAGATGTGATGAAGGTTGTGGTGCGTATCGTGAACTACATTCGTTCTCATGGACTCACTCATCGTCAGTTCAAAGAATTTTTGATTTGCTTTGAAGAGGAGTATCCAGATATTCCCTACCACGCTGAGCAAAGGGAAAGTGATTTCCCGTATTTTTCGACTACGTCACACTGTGGCTCAGTTTTTGGAGAGCAAAGGACGTCCAGAGCCACTTTTTCATGACCCTGAATGGATAGCTGATTTAGGATTTTTAGCAGACATTATGGCTCTCCTAAATGATTTAAGTCTGAAACTCCAAAAATAAAACAGTCTCATCAACGATATGATCAGCAAAATAAACGATATCCAGTATAAACTGAAGCTCCTCAAAAACAAAGTATCAGAGAAAAATGCGCAACACTTTCCTGAACTAGGTAAGCAGGTCGAGCACAGTCTCTGATTGGTTGTCTTGTGTTGGCGCGCGATTCAAATTACGTTGGAGTACCTTTATTAAAACAGCCTGATTTTTATAACCGCTCTAATCAAAACGGTACTATGTTTTTGTTTGACAGCATCTGTGCAGGATGGAGCGCCCTTTGAAAAATACGTCGAGGTGCTACAATCCCTTGAAAATGCGTTTAACGACCGATTCCAGGTAATGTGCCGGTATATGACATACAGCTAAATAAAGGAGATTGCGTTACATATGCAAGTGTAACATTACATTAAAACCAATAGTACACATTACATGTTTATTAAAATCTGTCGCATTTTAGTACTTCGAAACAACGGCTTACATTACTTTCATTTATTAACATTTGCTTTGTTATTGTTTCAGGAAATTACCTACCTGCAGCCAATTCTCGATGTTTTTGTGAAACCTTTTTCGACGGATATTGAAAGTGCGCCTTCAGACTTAACATTTAGAACTAATTGATTTGCAAAGCGATGTTCACCGAAAGGATGTGTTTTACGGTACAAAAGGTTTGCTCCAATTCTACCAGTATTTGCCGAAGGCAGAATTTCCCAAGTTACACAGAGAAGCAACGAAGATTATTTCTATGTTTGGTTCCACTTGTGTATGTGAAAGGTTTTTTTCTGTTTTGCCTTGTACAAAAACTAGATTGCTTGCGAGTATTTCTAGTTGTAATTTAAAAAATTGTCTCAGAATTGCTGTCAGCCAATCTCTTGTTCCAGATCTTAGTAGCATAATTGCAAATAAAATAAAGAGCACATAGGAAGACACATTTGTGTTGAAACCAAATTTAAAATTGTTACCATTACAGTTATTATATATATATCTCTTTTGTACCGGTACACCAAACTAAGCTCTCCACCTAGTGTACATTACTATTTGGCAATGACGAAGACAACAGGGTAAAAGCTTTGAAATAGGTCGAGACAGGCGGCGCGAGCGACACAAGCTAAGGAAGTGAGAGGCAGCGCTGTTGCGCAAAGCCAAGGAGTGGCTGGTCTGCACCGTCGTCAACATAGCGCAGCCGTCTTATGCACTCTGCACTGTGCGATGCACCGGTGCGTGCACCTTTTGCGGCCCTGCTGTATTGCATTTAGAATTTTACGTCTTGCTTCGCCGTTAGGGTTCGTAACGTCACTCCTCGCTACTCTACTCCATGCCTTTGTTAAATAACTTGATATGTGATACAAGCAAGATACTTTCGTGTCGGGCATAGAATTCAAAAATAGAAACAATTCATTTGATTCAAACATCTGCATAGGTAGATGAAATGATGAAATGTGTTATCGAAGGAAGTATTCTACTTTAATGGTCTCTTGAGTTGATTGACAGCTTCTTACGACACCTGCATCGGCCACTGAAGCAAGAGCCGAAAGGAGCAAAAAAAGGAGTCAGTCGTGGTAAAATTTTCTGTTTTGAACAGCGCGTAATGTAAAGCAGGCCCCTTCGTTTCTGGCGGTGGCGCCGCTGTCGCAATCGCAGCATTGGTGTCTCCCTCTGGTGGAAAAGGGGAAAGGTTGTCTGTTCACGTGCATTTAAGGGGTCGAGTGGTTCGTCAGCCGGGTCAGTGTGGGGCAGTCAGTGTCTGTCTGTCGTCCGGAGTGCTAGTATGTGTTGGGCCACCAGTCTGCTCGAATTTGTTCAGGCAATGGTCGTTGGCGGTCGAATCGATCGGTTTGTGGGTCACGCACTGGGACACAGGATGACTTCTCCGTCTTGAGCGTCGCCGCATGTGAGGTCGCCACGTCAGTCCAGTGGGTCGCGCCGTATAGCGAGGGGCGGTGGCTTCGCGGCCGACACGAGAGCAACAGGAGTAAACCCACGACATCGGTCTGGTCGGCGCGAGCTGCGACGCCGTGAGACGGGAGATCGGCGCGCCTTCCTGCGTCCGTTGAAGCGGCTGGCGGCGGACGGTTCGTGAGAGCGTTTTGGGGGTGCTGCGCCAGGTCTTCGCAAGACATCACAGTTTATTAGAAGTTAAGTGATTCGTGATATGTTGTTTCATTTACTTGTTAAATCCTACTTGTTTTCTTGGTCAGTCTCTCGTCCCCAGCTTGCTCGTCTGTCTCCCGTCCGCATTTCTTAGGTAGTTGGTGTCTGTCTGTCTGTCTGTCTCTCGGTCTGACGTACGTTAATAGCTGCCCCTGTCATGTTTGTCGGGTTCGGTGTTAACGAATTTATTGCTTAAGGTATAAAGCCGAATTCCTGAAGTATGTTTTTATCTTGCCTATCACCTTTGGAGGCGGTATATGTGTAATGTAATGTTAGTACATTTTATGTAAGACTGAATTTCATAGGTTTTTATTTGAATTGTCATTTTAGTGTATAAAATTGCCACCCTTCGACCGTAAGAGTTTCTTTTAAAAACAAGTTGCACTTTCGGTGGCAAGTAATGTTTTTAATTGTTGTGGACTCGTAAGACAGCCAATCCAAAACGACGGGTAGCCGAAAGGCATGCGTTTAAGCTCACGCAGGCTGGCGTGAGGTCTGGAACAGGTAAAGGAAGTTATAGTAGCAAAGAACGTACGTAGCTGCGGGAATACTTAACTTTAATCCATAATTGGTGAACATCGGTCTGACGGTACATGCATCACAAGATAAATAGCAATTGATAATGGCGCCCTGCTAGGTCGTAGAAAACGACGTAGCTGAAGGCTATGCTAACTATCGTCTCGGCAAATGAGAGCGTAATTTGTCAGTGAATCATCGCTAGCAAAGTCGGCTGTACAACTGGGGCGAGTGCTAGGAAGTCTCTCTAGACCTGCCGTGTGGCGGCGCTCGGTCGGCAATCACTGACAGTGGCGACACGCGGGTCCGACGTATACTACCGGACCGCGGCCGATTTAAAGGCTACCACCTAGCAAGTGTGGTGTCTGGCGGTGACACCACATTAATGTTGGTGTTTTGTACCATTTTCGTCCCTCCTACGGGGTGAATGGTTTGTGTGTTTGTGTGATTTGTTAAAATTTTTAGTTTAAAGTAATCTTGTGTGTTACAGATTTCCACCAATGTAGTCTTTCAGAGGTTGTTGCGAGCGGTTGTGACTACGGCAGTGTTAAAAGGGAGTGGCAAGGTTCTCAGCCCGAAAGCTCATAATGTAAAAAAGTAAGTTATATCTGCCTCTGAATAAATTGTAACTTGATATTTGGAGGGTGCTTTCTGATAATAATTTGTAAATCTGTTTTTTTTAAAAAAAAGGAAAGGGTTTTTAGGAATAAAATTTCCATTTGTTGGAAGAAATTTGTTTTCATCAGTTAACCACAGGCAACTACTTCCACGCTCAAATAGTGTGATTAAATGTGTTAATTTTGTTGTTGGATCTCTACTAAATAAAGTAAATTCTTTACGAAAAGATTTTGGAAGTAAATCTACGGTTCAACGTGTACTACACACACTGTTTCTACGGGTAGTCAATCATCTTGAAACACATGAGGTGGTGAGCCAGTCAAATGTTCGCTGATCCTACCAGACGGCTTGCACACGACTCTATGTACACAAGCCTTCTGCATGTTTGACATGGAGTAGAATGCACCTTTCACCTGACTGGGTTTATCTATTGACAGACAAATAGATTCATTAAGTCAGATTCTTATTTACCATTACGTATCACATGTACTGCAATGACCACGAAGGTACGTTGTAGATGAGTCAGTAACAGTCTATCGTAGTGTATTACGATGTTTTACTAATGTGTTCAGTTGCATCAGTTTTAACGTACATTACTATTGTCACTTTTCATAGATGTTTCTGAGAAGTACGTCTTCTTTTTATTTTGCACCAGTGAAGAAACACCAAAGTTTTTCATTGGGAAACAAGACATCGTTAATACACTGGTGTCCAAAACTAAAACAACAAAGCAGAATTACCAGGGTTTCGTTTATTTTGTCACAAAAGAGTATTAAGGGGTTATAGTGAAGTAGAAGGAATCTAAAGAATACAGAACGTAAATAGCTGTAACATACATAACGATGAACGAAAATATTCTTTGTCTTACATGAACTTAGGGAGTTGTACGCATGTTCCAACAAACGGTTAATGTGCTCGGTAAGGGGTGTGACCGCCCATGGCAGCAGTACAGGCCTGACAACGACCGGGCATGCTGTGAATGATGTCATCAGTCTGATGACATCATATTGAAGCAATAACGCACATCCCTCCTGCACATCTGCTTGCAGTCTTGGAGAGTGGTTACTGCATGCTTCTCAGACATTATGCCTCTTAGACTTGATGTACGGGATTCAAATTGTGAGAGGGATCAGGCCACGATATGAGTGCAATATATTCCGTTTCCAAAAAAACCTGTGCTACATGAGGCCCATTATATAGCCCATCAATTAGACGCCTGGGCCCACAGCACCTCGCAACAACCGCACACGAGGTCGGAAGATCTCGTCACGATACCTGACAGTACTTCAAACTTGTCGATTCACCCGTACAATTTTATGAAGAAGTGTTAGAGTGGTAAATGTAACCTCTGTTCCCACAATTATGGATCTTCCTCGATCTCGGTCCCTTTCCACAATATATTGGGTCCCAAAATCGTGTTTACGTTTCTTCGAGATGCAAATCCTTCGACAATCGATCTCCAGACTACATCGAGACTCATTTGTGAAAACAACATTGGCAGCCTTTTCGACCGTCCAGGTGTTATGTTGATGACTACACTCTAGGCGTTCTCTTGTGTGAAGACGCGTCAGAGGTAGACACACACCATATCTCTGACAATAAAGGCCACTCTGCTGAGGCCTTCTGCAAACCGTTCGCCTCGACACAACACTTCCAGTAAATGCTGCGAGCCCACACGCCAAATTTCGAGGAACACTAAAGCGGTAAAGGCGTTTCTTTGCAGCCAAATAATTTTCTTCTCTTCTGAAGTCACATGTGGTCGGCCCTGCCCTGGTCTTCGGGTTACAGTTTCGATTTCTGTAAATTGTCGCCACATCCGAGAAACAACGGAACGATTCACATTAAGCCATCGGGCCAAATCAGTTTGTGACTGTCATTCTTACTTTCTTTCTATGGTCCTTCACCGCAGAGAGTGTTGCAGACATCTTCTCTGTGTCATACTACAGCATCTGTGACTGTGTACACAGCGGTTCTGGATGAGAGGTGCCTGGAAAACATTACCTCTTTTCACACGTGCCCTGATGTCATCGTTGGCATGGTTGTCCGTTGACCGAAATGCTATCTTCCGCGCAGAACACGATCGTACGGAAATCTGGTTGACACTTTGTATGATTATATCGTGACATAGACAAAATGGCTCTGAGCACTATGCGACTCAACTGCTGAGGTCATCAGTCGCCTAGAACTTAGAACTAATTAAACCTAACTAACCTAAGGACATCACACACATCCATGCCCGAGGCAGGATTCGAACCTGCGACCGTAGCGGTCACGCGGTTCCAGACTGAAGCGCCTTTAACCGCACGGCCACACCGGCCGGCGTGACATAGACACAGGTCAGGAGAAAAGCGGTTTTTTGCTTTAATTTTGGACACCAGTGTAGAATCATTACGTTCCACTAATGTTAGTGGATCGTTAGAAGAGAATGTCGGGAGAGCGCGAAACGACATTGTAAGAAGGAACGAACGATCATGGATGCTATATTCAATATACACATTCAGTCCATCCTGCTGTGACACCTCACAAGACAGCACCTGGTTCGTTTCGTTTTATGCGGAAGGCAATGTCGACTGACTATTTACAACTCACACTCCAGATAGTGTAAGTGATCCAAGTGGGCCGCCATATGGACAACATGAATTACTGGTCACACACAGAATCCGACTGACTGCTAAATCCCAATATCTATATGCCGTCCCTGATGGCACATAATCAACCCGTGAACATATTTTCCCTGTCCAAGAATTGGACAATTCCAACCACTCAGTGACGAATGGTGACAGCTGTGAACTTTACGGCTCGATATTCAGTGATGTTCAAGAGCTACGCAAATTCGCTCTGGCCATTGAAAGACACGTTACATCGTGTACAAGAGGGATTCTAGATCGTGTTTTGTAGTCAAGCTGAAGCCAGTTCAACTTGTTGTGTCTAGACAAGACAGCCTAGACGCAATGAGAGGAAGCCGAAAGGCACACGCTAAACTCACGCAGGATGGCGTGAGGTCTGAAACAGGATACGTAATGAATGCTATAAAGAAAAGTACGTAGCTTCTGGAATACTTAACTTTAATCCATCATTTGTATATAGCGTTCTTGATGATACAAGTGAGACTCTGTAGATTCAGGCAATATACTGCTAATGGCACCTTGTTAGGTCGTAGCCACTGACTTAGCTGAAGGCTATTCTAACTATCAGCTCTGCAAATGAGCGAGGCTTCGTCAGTGTGCATCGCTAGCTACGTCGTCCGTACAACTGGGGCGGGCGCTAGTTAGTCTCTCTACACCTGCCGTGTAGTGGCGCTCGGTCTGCGATCACTGAAAGTGGCGACACGCGGGTCCGACATGTACTAATGGACCGCGGCCGATTTAAAGCTACCACCTAGCAAGTGTGGTGTCTGGCGGTGACACCACACAACTATTGCACCTACCTACAGGGTTTCTGAATTCGATGTTGTTGTTTGCTCCTGTAGCCAAGATACAGTGATGTAAACCTGTTGTCTATAGCATTAGTCAGTTACTGCTGAGGATAATTGGTAGTATACTTTATTAGTTTAATTCCTTTATTAGACTGTTTTATTATGATTCTCTGAAAGCGACATTCTTTGGGCAGAAATGTTGAAGTTTGTGACATGTATATTGTTATTCTTAGATGATTTCCACTTGTGTGTCACAGGGACTAGTTAAATATGAGTTGTACCTATTATAATTGTTTACGATAAATTCTTTATTTTTTATTGATTATTGTGTGACGCCACTCCTTTGATCAGAAAGATTTGTGGGCAAAATAGTGTTGATTTCTTATTAGTGTGAATAATTTCTTTTGCATAATTGTATATAGTGTTAAATTTGTGTGGTACAATAAATACTGTAATAAACAAAGCTCATCTCTGCGCAAGCGTCAGCACTAAGTTCGACCGAGCGAGGTGGCGCAGTGGTTAGACACTGGACTCGCATTCGGGAGGACGACGGTTCAATCCCGCGTCCGGCCATCCTGATTTAGGTTTTCCGTGATTTCCCTAAATCACTCCAGGCAAATGCCGGGATGGTTCCTCTGAAAGGGCACGGCCGACGTCCTTCCCCATCCTTCCCTAATCCGATGAGACCGATGACCACGCTGTCTGGTCTCCTTCCCCAAACCAACCAACCAACCAACTAAGTTCGACTCTATCCAAAACCTGTGCTTCAATAGGTAGACAGAATGATTTTGCGTTGTGCCGGGACGGTGCTTGCAGCTTTAGCTATAGCTGTCGAGAAACTATCTTGCTTTCCTCCTTGGAGTTGCAGACATGACTCCAAGAAAGCCACCAAGCGCAGGGTGGCTGTGCAAGGCGTTGGAGGTATCTATTCGAGATATCGCCCGTGGGAGCAATGGATCTGTGTTGTCCAAGCGACTTCGACAGGTGTTGTGCAGACTATTGCAGTTGACAGAAGTGTAGGAGACTCTTAGAGCCAGAAATAATGCAAAATTTTTTGTAAAGTGAGATGCCTACTCTGTTCAGATAACTAGATTACAATCTAGGACTTTGCTTTCTGTAAACGGGTTTGAAAGTTTCTTTTGCTGTTGAAGAAGGTAGGCAGATCATATTGGAAATACTTGGTGGAGTACGATTGGTAGCCACGGTGATCGCTGATAATTTCTTTTATGTCTCAGTCAGCAGTGCTGGGCAGTAGGATGGATTGGTGATACTGCAATAGGGAGTGTAACGTTCCCACGGATGTAGACGGGCCCCAGGAGATGTGCTAGCTGGCTGTTTGTTTCTTGACGTGGCGGTTTTACTTTTCCTCAGTTGTTCTAAGAGCAGGCTGTTGCCCGGCTCCTACCCTGGAGAGGAAAAAGGGAGACGTTTCCATGTACTTCACTTGAAAAATCTTTTGTGACCTTTCGAAGTGTTTCCCTAGATTACTTTCACAAATTATCATGGTTGGTGTTTTCCACTGTTGTGATATTGTGGAGTTTTTAGCGTTTGTTTTCCATCGTCTGGTGGTGGCTGGATTTCCGACGGGGAGGGAACCTGTGATGGTAAGTACAATTCTGCTGCCTGTTCGTCTTCATACCCACGTAGCCGGTGACGGCAGGACTGCTCTAGCGCTCAGTGGTTAGATCACTGGACTCGCATTCGGGAGGACGACGGTTCAAACCCGTCTCTAGCCATCTTCATTTGGATTTCCCCTGATTTCCCTAAGCCGCTGCAGGCAAATGGCGGGATGACTCCTTCGAAACGGCAAGGCCGATTTCCTTTCCATCCTTCCCTGATTCGAGATTTTGCTCCGTCTCTTATGAGCTGCTTCTCGACGGGACTGGAATTGTAGCGCCGCCACCACAGTTTCAGTCATGATTATGATTTCTGCGCTGCTGTTCAGTTAGTACCCCTTTGTGTGTCACAGGGGCATAGGCAAGTCTGGGTCTTACTTGTATTGGGTTTCAGCTGATTTTTATTGTAATAGTTGGTGAGATTTTCCAGGTTCTCAGCTAGTATATCCTCAATAGCCTTGTAGTTTAATGCCTGAACTGCTGTTGCCCGATCATCTGCATAAATAAAAGATCTAGACCGGAGACTAATAGGCTGCGCATTTGTATAAGAAGACTGACTTGCGAAGCCCATTTTTGTAGACGCCATCTGCTCTTGTGACCCTGTAACTCAACAAAATATCTTCTGTTAAATAGAAGTGAACCAATTTGAGTACAGCAGTGAGTTGAGGGGTTCTTCTTCTTTTTTTTTTGAGATTTCTGAGATTGATAGCATTATATGCTACCGTCAAATCTATAAACACCACCACTGTGGCTAGTGCAACAGAGAGATTGGCCGATAACACTTAGGATCTTATGGGTCCTTACCAGGCTTAAGAATTACAATTACTTTTGCCTGCTTCCATATTTTAGGGATACGTCCAGTTGCCCAACAGCAGTTCATAAACTCCAACAGCTACAATTTAGAGCGAACACCAAGATGTATCAGCTGTTCGTTTTTCAAATCATCTATACCTGGTGCCTTCCCAATATTTAAACTTTTGATTGCTTCGTTCAGTTCTGATGATGTAAATGTTTGATCGAGTGTTTCATTTATTTGTTCCTGGGAGGCATTTAGTTTTCTCGTATACCCTTTGCTCAGGCTATTTGATTTGCTGTAATGCCAAAACAGCCTGTTGTACCTGCACATTTACTATCTACTTTTTTGAGCAGTCTCTACACTTTCCGACTATTGTGGGTCATGTTAATGATTTCTACAGTGTGTTGCCACTTCTGTCTTCTATTTTCAATCATTGTGGTTATGTCTTCTTCGCCCGCCTCCATTGTTTCTGGGGAGGTCACAATACATTTCGGATTTCTCTTTTGTCTCTTCGCTGTAACCTGGAATGTACGATTTTCTACATCCTCTCTGTGTACTCTGTCGCACACAGTATTTTAAAGCCATAGCAAACTCACTGTAGGTTTCTGGTAGAGGTTGAAGAAATAAAACTTTGTTGTCCATTCCTTTTCAGGAAGCTTCCCAGTTAGCTATTTGGAAAGTAAACCTATTTCGAATGAGAAACACTGTTGGTTGTATCACTGGGTTGATTTTGCAGAGTACTGGCCGGTGCTGGGACTTTGGCATGGGATTCAATATGAACTCTTGGCTTACGTTAGCAAGAGTATTGCTAGTGAAACGTAGATTTGGATTATAGCCTCTTTTCCATCTGACGCTGTTGAATGGTGGAGGCTGTTTTGGATCGTGGATTAAATGGAGCTTCTTGTTTTTAGCCCACTGTTCCAATAGTTCCCATCTTCTTTAGTTTGTGTACGTCCCCAGGCCACATTGCCAAGCAGTTCAAGAAACAGCTGAAAACAACAGCTAGCGAAATGTTAGTATTTCGTGCTTGCCTGTGTGTCAAACTATCGATTATATCATATTAGATTGTAGGTTAATGTATGCAACTTTTATTTAAGTTACAAGCCATTCCAGAAAGGACCAAAGCAGAGAGATACTTTGAAATGAGGATAGTACTTACATCTCAAATACTTTCCAACTCACATACGCGGCCCAATATTGTGTTGAAAACTTTTGTCTTGCTTCATCATAATTTGTTCCTTCCCTTTGTTTTCGTTCCTTTCTCCCTCTGAACCTTCAGTTTTCATAAAATGCAAGACAGGTGTTGTGAAACTTATGTTTCACTTTATCTTGGTTCAGCATTTGTTGCTATCCCTGAGCGCGACGAGAGAATTCTCACGACCACGGTATTTCAAAGTAAAAATTAATCGATATGCGATAATTTACATTCAGTGGTAATGTTTCAGAGGATGAAAAACCGATGTTAGAGTAGCATTTGGACTTGATTATGGCATTTATGCCATTCATTGCTGTGTACCATATACATCGATACCTTTAGAGAATAGTGTCAATATAGCGGCGGTGTGGAATATCTTCTGCGAAGGTTGGCTGGCGCTTGAGGTGAGGACAATTGGCAGACGACGGTTGGAGTGGGACCAGATGTACGCTGTGAATGTAAACACATGAGGCGCTGCATGACCGCGGGTATAATGCGGTGGCAATGGATGTTTACCCTTTTGGCCGAGCAGTGCCGCTAGCGGCAGCCGAGGCTGGGAACTGCGTTCTTGTGACTCTTAAGTTTGAATTAAGGATCCTTGAGCAGACGCGCTGTGGACTCGTTCACGAATGCGATTTCTGCTTACTGACGGAGCTGTGTTTTAGTCAGTGTCTAATAACTCAGCGTTCACCAGGTAACATTTTTGTGTACACTGGATATAGAAGGAGCGTATGCTTTAGTGGCATTTTACGAATTATTAATTTGTTTTGCTGTTGTAATATGTTCATAATTGTAGTGAGCAGATATATTGTTTTCGTATGTGTGTAGCGATGATACTGTGTGGGACAGAACACTTATTGTAATACTGTTCAGCTTCTTTCTTGTGTGTAACTCGTGTCGTAAGTTTCAGACATAAACGGCATCAAGTTTCTGAACCATCAGAACCTTGGGTGGCACAAAGGAATGGTTTTTCTCATTGTACACTGGGGGCTATTTATCTGTCGTGGCTACCGCTATCTCAAAAGGTGAATGTTCGTTTGCTATTTACTATTAATTTATTGTATATGTTTAGGCTAGTTCTTAGTATGTTTTGGGGTAAGCCACTAGCCGATTTGTGTGAGTGTCATGTGTTACCATTCGGGGCTGTGTTATCATACGTAGGCGCCACACAATCATGATTATTGAATGTGTTCACTGTCCATGTCATTACTTCTTTGTGTTGAGGCACAGTTTCTTTCACAAGACTTATTAACTTTTTGTTGCGTCTCATTCATTTCAAAGGGTGGAACGCCACAAATTTGTTTATTTTGTGTTGCGCTCACCTACTGAATACTGTCTATGTCAGAAGCAGTAATCCATTACTATATGCCTGTAACCAATACTGTTGTTACTTATAGTATTGGGACACTTACTTTTGTCAAGCTGAAAACTGGCCGTTGGTCGCTGCTGTTAATAAGGTGTTGTTGTTGTAGCGGTCTTCAGTACTCAGATTGATTTCATGTAGCTCTCCATTCTACTCTATTCTATGCAGACTTCACCTCCAAATAGCTACTGTTAAATGCATCCTTCTTATTTGCTTAGTGTATTCATATCTTGATTACACTCTAACATGTTGCCCTCCACGCATCCCTCCAATATCAAATTGGTGATCCCTTGGTGCCTCAGAATGTATCCTATCAACCGATCGCTTCTTTAAGTCAAGTTGTGCCACAAATTCCTCTTATACCAAATATTATTCAGTGCTTTCTCATTAGTTACGTGATCTACCCATCTAATCTTCAGCATTCTGATGTAACACCACATTTCTAAAGCTTCTATTCTCTTCTTGTCTAATCTGTTTATCGTCCATGTTTCACTTCCAAACGTGGTCACACTCCATGCAAATACTTTCAGACAGGACTTCCTAACACTTAAATCTATACACGATATTCTCTTCTTTAGAAACGCATTCCTTGTGTTAGCCAGTCTACATTATGTATCCTATCTACTTCGACCATCATCAGTTATTTTGCTTCCAAAATAGCAAACCTAATGTATTATTTTAAGTGTCTCATTTCCTAATCTAATGCCCTCAGCATCAGCTGACGTAATTCGACTGCACTCCATTATCTTTGTTTAGCGTTTGTTGATACTCATTTTATATCCTCCTTTGAAAACACTGTTCTTCCAGGTACTTTGCCAGTCTCTCACAAAATTACAATGCATCAACAAATGTCGAAGTTTTAATTCCTTCTCCATGGATCTTAATTCCTGATTTTTCTTCAGTTTCCTTTATTACTTGCTCAATATGCAAATTGAATAATATGGGGGATAAGCTACACCCCTGTTTTACACTTCCTTCTCAACCAATGCTTCCCTTTCATGCCCTTCGACTCTTATAACTGCCATCTGATTTCTGTACAAATTGTAAATAGCCTCTCGCTCACTGTTGCTTGGTTGGGTTGTGGGATTAAAGGGACGAGACTGCTATGGTCATCGGTCCCTCGCTCTCTGTATTTTAACCCTGCCACCCTCGGAATTTTAAAGTAAGTATTCCAATCAACATTGTCAAAAGCATTCTTTAAGTGCACAAATGCTAGAATCGTAGGTTTGCATTTCCTTAACTTTTATTCTTAGATACTTCGTACCGCCAGTATTTCCTCACGTGTTCCAACATTGCTACGGAATCGAAACTGATCATCCCCAAGGTTGGCTTCAATCAGATTTTCCATTCGTCTGTAAAGAATCAAAGTTAATATTTTGCAGCAGTGATTTATTAAACTGATAGTTTGGTAATTTCCACACCTGCCACCACCTTCCTTCTTTGGGATTGGAATTATTATATTCTTCTTGAAGTCTGAGTGTATTTCGCCGGTCTCATACATCTCGCTCACCAGACGGAAGGGTTTTGTCAGTGCTGGCTCTCCCAAGGCTATCAGTAGTAAAAATGGAATGTTGTCTACTACTGGGCTCTTGTTTTGACTTACCTCTTCCAGTGCTACATCAAATTCTTCATGCAGTATTATATGCCCATTTAATCTTCATATACGTCTTCAAGTACATCGCCCTTGCATATACCATCTACATATTCCTTCCACCTTTCTGGTTTCCCTCCTTTACTTAGAACTGCTTTCCCATCTGAACTCCTGGTTTTCATCCAGGTGGGTCTCTATTCTCCAAACGACTCTTTTAATTTTCCTGTAGGCAGTATCTGTGTTATCCTTAGTAATATATATGCCTCTACAACGTTACATTTGGCCTCTAGCTTGACTTGCTTAGTCATTTTGCACTTTCTGTCGAGGTAATTTTTCTGTCGTTTGTATTCGTTTGCACCTGCTTCATTTACTGCATTTTAATTTTCTCCTTTCATCAACTAAATTCAATATCTCTTGTGTTACTCAAGGATGTCTACTGACCTCCCTCTTTTTACTGCTTGATCCTCTACTAGCCAACCGCAGTGGCTAGTTGCAGGTTAGAAACCTGCAACGGGCATGGAAGTGTGTGATGTTCTTTGAGTAGTTAGGTTTCAGTAGTTCTACGTTCTAGGGGACTGATGACCTCAGATGTTTAGTCCCATAGCGCTCAGTGCCGTTTGAACCATTTTTGATCCTCTACTACCTTCACTATTCCATTTCTCAAAGCCACCCATTCTTCTCCGACTGTGTTTCTTTTCCTGTACTTGTCAATCGTTCCCTAATGCTCCCCCTGAAAGTCCCCACAACCTCTGGTTATCCAGGTCCCAAATCCACAAATTCCTACCTTTTTCCAGTTTTTCGGTTTCAATATTTAATTCATAACTATAAATTGTACTCAGCGTCCACATCTGCCCCTGGAAATGTCTTAAAATTTAAAACCTTGTTCGTATATGACTGTCTTACATTATATGATCTATCTAAAAGATTCCAGTGTCTCCATGTCCCTTCCACGTATACAAACTTCTGTCATGATTCTTAAACCAAGTGTTAGCTATGACTGAGATACGCTCTGTGCAAAATTCTGCCAGGCGGCCACCTCTTTCATTCCCCACCCTCACTCCACATTCGTGTACTACTTTTCCATCTCTTCCTTGTTCTAATATCGAATTCCAAGAACAGCCAACTTTGTGTGTCATGATTTATGAACGTAAGTTTATATTATTAATTTGGCACTCCACAGCTGCAATACGTTTAATAAATGATGTAGATAGCTTTATCATCAGCAGCTGTCAGAAGGTTTACTAAATTACCTTGTTTTCGGCTAAAAAGCGAACATAGTCCTGGCACAGCATTTATAGTATTTCCTTCTCTGCCATTATGTCTCATATATACAAACACTTGTTATCATACATATCACTAATACACATTTCCTGTCTGTAGACATAACTTAGAAAGACTCTGACAGTAGTTGATGGTGAAGCTGTATCAATATGTATCTCTGAAACCTAATGAGTACTACATTCATTACTAACATAATATACTGGACTGTGTCCTTATTCATTAAAGTCTCCAAGAACTGTAAATGCTGATGCAAATACTATCTTAACCAGATATATTTATTTTCCTGTTTTGGGCTTGTTTTTGGTTGTTTTTGCTTGTTTAGAGCTCGTTTTTTTGTTTTTGGTTGTTTTTGGTTGTTTTTGCTTGTTGTTGCTTGATTTGGGACGTTTGTTTGGCATGTTTGTTTGGCTTGTTTCTCTGGCTCGTTTATGTCTGGCTCGTTTATGTCTGGTTCATTCATGTCTGTCACGTACATGTCTGGCTCGTTATTTGTCTGGCTCGTTATTTGTCTGGCTCGTTATTTGTCTGGCTCGTTTTTTGTCTGGCTCGCTTTTTGTCTGGCTCGCTTTTTGTCTGGCTCGCTTTTTGTCTGGCTCGTTTTTTGTCTGGCTCGTTTTTATTCTGGCTCGTTTTTATTCTGGCTCGTTTTTATTCTGGCTCGTTTTTTGTCTGGCTCGTTTTTTGTTGTGTGGCTCGTTTTTTGTTGCCTGGCTCGTTTTTTGATGTCTGGCTCGTTTTTCTTGTCTGACTCGTTTTTTTCGTCTCGCTCACTTTTTTGTCTGGTTCGTTTTTTTGTCTGGCTCGTTTTTTTCTCTGGCTGGTTTTTTTGTCTGGCTGGTTTCCTTTGTCTGGCTCGTTTTTCTTGTCTGGCTCGCTTTTTTGTCTGGCTGTTTCTTTTTGTGTGGCTCGTTTTTTTTGTCTGGCTCGTTTTTTTGTCTGGCTCGTTTTTATTCTGGCTCGTTTTTTGTCTGGCTCGCTTTTTTGTCTGGCTGTTTCTTTTTGTGTGGCTCGTTTTTTTCGTCTGGCTCGTTTTTTTGTCTGGCTCGTTTTTCTTGTCTGGCTCGTTTTTCTTGACTGGCTCGTTTTTCTTGTCTGGCTCACTTTTTTTTGTCTGGCTCGCTTGTTTTTGTCTGGCTCGCTTTTCTTGTCTGGCTCAAATTTTTTTGTCTGGCTCGTTTCCTTTGTCTGGCTAGTTTTTCTGTCTGGCTCGGTTTTTTGTCTGGCTCGGTTTTTTGTCTGGCTCGGTTTTTTGTCTGGCTCGATTTTATTCTGGCTCGTTTTTTGTCTGGCTCGTTATTTGTTGTCTGGCTCGTTTTTTGTTGTCTGGCTCGTTTTTCTTCTCTGACTCGTTTTTTTCGTCTCGCTCGCTTTTTTGTCTGGCTCGTTTTTTTCTCTGGCTGGTTTTTTTGTCTGGCTCGTTTCCTTTGTCTGGCTCGTTCTTCTTGTCTGGCTCGCTTTTTTGTCTGGCTGTTTCTTTTTGTGTGGCTCGTTTTTTTTGTCTGGCTCGTTTTTTTTGTCTGGCTCGTTTTTTTTGTCTGGCTCGTTTTTCTTGTCTGGCTCTTTTTTTTTTTGTCTGGCTCGCTTGTTTTTGTCTGGCTCGCTTGTTTTTGTCTGGCTCGCTTTTCTTGTCTGGCTCGCATTTATTTGTCTGGCTCGTTTCCTTTGTCTTGCTCGTTTTTCTGTCTGGCTCGTTTTTCTGTCTGGCTCGTTTTTTTGTCTGGCTCGTTTTTTTGTCTGGCTCGTTTTTTTTGTCTGGCTCATTTTTTTGTCTGGCTCGCTTTTTTTGTCTGGCTCACTTTTTTTTGTCTGGGATGCTTTTTTTTGTCTGGGATGCTTTTTTTTGTCTGGTTCGCTTTTTTTGTCTGTGGCTCGTTTTTTTTGTCTGGCTCGTTTTTTTGTCTGGCTTGTTTTTTTGTCTGGCTTGTTTTTTTGTCTGTCTGGTTTTTTTGTCTGGCTCGTTTTTTTGTCTGGCTCGTTTTTTTTGTCTGGCTGGTTTTTTTTTGTCTGGCTCGCTTTTTTTTTGTCTGGGGCGCTTTTTTTATGTCTGGCGCTTTTTTTTTTTTTTGGCTCGCTATTTTATGTCTGGCTCGCTTCTTTTTGTCTGTCTCGCTTCTTTTTGTCTGGCTGGCTTCTTTTTGTATGACTCGCTTCATTTTGTCTGGCTCACTTCTTTTTGTCTGGCTCGCTTTTTTTTGGCTTGCTATTTTTTTCGTCTCGCTATTATTATGGCTCGCTTTTTTTGGCTCGCTTTTTGTTTGGCTTGCTTTTTTGCTCGCTTTTTTTTTTTGCTGTTTTCTTTGGCTCGTTTTTTTTGGCTTGTTTTTTTGGCTCTTTTTTTTGTTTTGCTTGTATGTCACCATTTTTGGTAGAATCCAAGAAAAATAAGAGGACAATTTATGCAGTATAGTAGTAGTGTAACTGACTTTCCAGTAAATACATCTTTAAAAGTGAATACCATTAACTGGATATGAGAATTATGTTTAACACATACTCCGATATGGTTTGCAAACTACTGCTATTTTCTACAATAAAACATTCCTCAGAATTTACTTAAAATTTAGTTTATTGCCAAAAATTTCATAATAAACTTTTTAGATTGTTCACTTGTACTTTAGTAAACTGGGCCCAACATAACAGTCTGTGATGTGGCGTTATTTCCGAAATGTGACTGCTGAGAATTTCTCTCGAAGTGTGCCAATATGAAGTTCAGGACACCTACACCTCACTTCTTGTCGCCAAATAATTCAAACATCTTGAAACTGCCGACCCGCCACCGATCTCACCCTGGGTTCTGCGTCCTTCAAGAATTTCGAGATCAATGGGATGAAGCTTGATTTCAAGCTTCGAGTGTTCACCGATTTGTGAACCTACGAAAGAAGACAGACAGTATTGTAATAATGATATAATTTGATGAACGTGTTATTTAGTACTAACAAATTAAATTGTTGGAATATAATATTAAAAATGTTTTGTTGCATGAGCTACATTGTCCATTTGTTACTTAATGCAGAAACTACGCCAGCGCCGCAGCTATTCCCACTCGTAATCGGAATTCTTATTTGTCATCGACATTGAGAGATCGGTACTACGTAACATTAATAGTACAGATTTGTAACAGTGAGAAGTTTTTTGGTCTCTCAAAAAAACAGACTGATTTGTAAGAGTGTTTCCTTACTCCTCTCGTGTCCCATAGTCAGCCTGTATAATATGTTGGATAAGGTGGCACTTCTAGTGTAAGTGCTGCATCCTAAAGCAAAAAATGTAAGTCAATAATTTATTTTGTTGATTGTAATGTCAAAATACTGTCTCCGGGCACCCGAAAATGATTCGCATCAGAATATCGAAATACAGTACTTCCATTCAACCGTCACATCTTAACATTCCTATGAAGGCCTTCTTGAGCTGAGTTTGAATGTTTGATATTTTACAATGTGGTAATGAGTGTGTTAGTGATACAAAACAAGTATTGTATAGGTTATAGGTACGTATCCAACGCTAATAAAAACAAATGTTTGACATACTTACATCATTAATGCTGCTGGCAATTAAGAACCGAACTTGCCAATACGGATCCACCGCATATTTATAGAACACTGGAAGAAGGTGCCAGTATACATCATCAGATAGTTCCTTAGATTTAAACAAGGCGATTAAAAGCTTTGTCGCCTCCAAGCGAAGCCCAATCTGTAACAATTGACTTAGGTTGTAGAAATTGATTTACTTTGTGTGTTAGTTAAAGAAAGTATGTCGATAAAAAGTATCGTTATGTACCTTATCTTCCAGAAACGTCTCCAAAATAGGCACAAGGTGGGTAGCATAGAATGTGACATCAGCTTCTTCAGCTATGTCAGTGAACATAGATAGTGCCATTCTTCGCACTAGCAAATCCTCATCAAGACACAGGCGATGATATATTTGACCTAGGTGTTCTGGAAAAGAAAGAAACATGAAAACAACTTTATTTTTATATAATAGATGGCTACAGAGGTGTAATTTTCGATTAAATTAAAAAATTCTATTCGTCAAATTTGGTTAATTACCTCTTACTGTGGGAGTAACACGTCCATAAATGTTGCACAGATCCCTGCATGCCAATAGCCGGGACGTACTCCTTTCTTCTGTCACTAACTTTTCTATATTCGCGACCGCGTCCTCATACATCTGTGCTGTGACGTCACTGCCGCTACTGATCGTTGATATGTGCTCATATACTTCTCCAAGAGTACACTCATACCAAGTGGGTGCCTGAAAAAGAAATGGTCATTAAGGAAAACGAACACTGGAAAACAGATAATTTATCAACATCTATTTACAAGTGTGATAACCCAGATAAATTCTAGATCCTCGAAAAATTGCTGACTGTCATTGACAACACAAACCGGCTTGGCCATTAGAACACAAAAACTCAGTTCCGAGTTCTGTGACAAGCAAGCGTGTGCCCAGATTGCAGAGAATTCTTGCTAATTTTTGTTCTGCTATGCAGTATCGTGTAATACAACCTGTCATAATGTGTCCAAAAAGGTCCGAAAGTTAATCTATTAATCTTTATTGCAGCATAATCTTACAAATTTTTAAACAGACGATTCAGATGCCCCTGATATTCCAATGGATTGTCTGTTAAAATGACGGAGCGGTGTCAGATAATTCAAATGAAGCGCAGTGAAGATGTTTATCATCGTGTATGCTCTGCTTACTACAATTTTACTGGAAGATCATCCTGCCGTTTGTTTAGAGCTCTAAGATGTGCGCGTACGTGGGGAGTGCACACGCCTGCACTTTTAGCCTATTCAAGTATGAGAGTGTAATACAAGAGTTATTACTAGCAAAAATTTACTTCGGTATTTAATTCTTGATCCTAATATAGATATACGAGTTAGGGAGATACGACTTTGCACTGTATAGCAAACGTTAACTTGATGTAGTATATAATTAATCACTTTTACCGCGGTATGACTGTTGTTGCGCAAGCGTTGCGACATACCTCTTCAGGTAGCGAGGCACCGCACCAATGCGACATCGCGATGTTCATGCCCGGGTCGCAGATCATCTCGTCATCGTCATCCTCATAGAAGGGCTGCCTACGCCTGAGGAACACCCAGAGGCAGCATCCTCCCTTCTTGCACAGCAAACTCCGGAACAAGCTCCGAAACATCTGTGAAATCAGAGGTATGTATCACAAGCTGGGTAATGGCGTGAAACATTGATTTGTCCTATTATGCTGCAGAATACTTTGGCTCATATCATTTCTAAGAAGGCGAGATGAGTGCCGAGTCTCTGAGAAATAACTAGAGAGAGCGACATTGTTTGCCTCTTAGAAATCAGTAACAGAAAATATCGTGATGCAGGTCAGTCGGCTGTCATAACTGAATGATCATTCCGATTGTTAATTTGCATACCAAGAAGTGTGCAGATCATAGAGAAACCGTGCCTCTCCTCCTCTAGAAATTTTCTATCTGTGTGCAAGAACTGATGCTTCCTAACAAAAAATTAGTGTTGCATCTATTGATTTGATGTCATTGTCACCTGTAGCGGACGTAAGATTTAAGTTGCTTCAAGTGATTCTGTTATTACTGTCAACGGCATACGTACATGTTGTAAGAAAAGTGATAAGTGTTTCTTTTGTTCGATGGCATTACGCATGGAGGGCGGGTACTTAGAACATTGTTATGACGTCTGGATAAATTTTAAGTGATCAGAGTTTGGTGCAAAGATTACAAGACACCCTTCAACTAAAATGAGCGTAATTAAACGAGCGTAACGGAAATCCAGACTCCCTAGTAACTGTACCTTATGGCGAATACGTGCAATCATACCGTTTCAATCTAAAGTTGAGCGAAACTGGAATTATTAATCACAGGTCTGGAACATACAATTATTGTCTGTGACTGTGTCAGGAATTTTTTCACAAATTGAATGATGGCTCCTAATCTCCTCCCTGATGCCTGCGAAGATTGTATACTAAACAAAGATTGCCACCTGTTATAAATCGTGTCAAAAGTATATCATTTTTTATATTCATTGCATTTTTTCAGCCTTGGATCACAGAAATTAAATAAATACCGGTTTCGTGAAATCGTCATCAGATGATTTCTTTAATAAGACGTGAGATGGGAATAGTGAATATCGATGAACTATTCTCAAAATAAAAGTAACTCCCGTATAAAGCTACCTGAACTCGAATGCGTTGCGTAGTCAGTCGTCAAAGTACATCGGAAACGGATCGTTGCTGTGTGACGTACCGAGATGCGTATATTCGTGGATGGATGTCAACCTGAGTTTGTAATTTAGTTTACTAGTACTTGAGCAACCTCATTTGTCTTTCCGTCCAAACAGATTTTCTGATGAATATTTGTTTGTAACTAGAAACCAGTTATGACGCTATTTGTTCGACCCCAGACTGAGAAATACAATAGGTTTTGTCCACAGTGCGGTAACGGTTTGTTTCCTTACACAATTCCCGTGGAGCTGATAACATTCTTTTCTGTTTCATTTAAAATGCTGAATGAGTTTTCTAGTATAATTAGTTCAGAGATAAATTTATTGTAGTTTGTATCGACGAAGTGTTTATCTTTGATATTGTTGCAAAAGATTACATTTGTTGAATTTCGTCTACTGTAAAATAATGTGTGTTCTTGCTTGTTTACCGTATGTCAAAGTCTGTGTGTAGTTTTGAACAACCTTTAACACTGTTCTAGAGTTCGATTATTCTTCATTTTACTGTCTCCAATATACACTAGATGATGAACAGTCAGCAACTTCCGTACAATTTTGTTTCTAAAACCGATTTGGTTTTACTTGACTCTTTTCTGTTAACTGAAAGATCTGAAAATCGTGGTCCACTTGCTCACTGTGGAATCATGTGATACTCATAGGTTGATGAAAACAGGCTTTAGAGCTCTTGTGTTACAATTTCTGCTCGGGAGGGATATAGACAATTTGTATTGTTAATATGAATGAAATAATATTTCATTTAAATTCAGAATTAAAAATGCATTATTTTTGGACATCTATATTCATACAAAGACTTGGTGTCTTTTGTGTAAACGCATTATGTTCGTCAGTACGAGAACTAAGTTTTGAGAATGTTGAATCGGTGTAATATACTGAATCGCTGAAGAAATTTAAATAATTAATTTTCCCCTTTTGACAAATTCTTAGGTATTACATTCCTGAAGTTGCTATAAAAACGCAACATCGTGAGTTATATCAGTCTATTCCTATTAATTAGTTTGCTCGGAACAATGAAAAAAATCTGAACCCCTGTTTTAGAGGAGTGGTGGTACGGCGGCTTGGCTCCGGAAAGGGTTTGATACTGCATGACTTACGTTTCTGCCCTAAAATACAGTTTTCACTTTATCTCTGACTTATTGTAATTAATTCAGTAATTCAAAACACGATTTGAATGTTCACAGAGTGTAGGTATCTCTAATATAACAGACGGCGGAATTAAATTTTAATGTGGGTAAAACCCTATGACGTGACAATGAGGAAAAGGAAATAACATACCTATCTAACATATGTGTTAGGGGAGATTATTAAGGAAGGGATTGTAATGGTTTGAGCTATTTTTATATATTTACTTCCTCTAGATGGGCAAACCTGTGACATCGTAAAGCAGCTACAGCCTCAGAATGACGTTATAAACATGTGTAATACGAGAATAATGGCACACTTCCTCCATAACTGCCTCTTTCATAAAACATGACAACAAATTTTTATTGCAGTGAAGTACAAAAATGAAAATAATTCTTATACAGAATCGTAACTAATATATTTTACGTCAGAGACACTCACGATGGCGTAAGGGCTGGTGTCAGGATTAGCATCGTCTAGTTGACACATCTGTATACTTAACTTCCTTAGTTTGCAGCTGAAATTATGGTACCCGATATATCTTACACTAAATACCAAATGTGTCCTGAGTGTAAACATGCAACACGAATGCTTCACTTGCCCCTTGAATCATGCCGACAATTTACTCTAACATCACGGATAATTAAGACTGTAGTATTTTAAGTGATACGTAATTAATTGTTAAATTTTCGCACATTCGTATGAGCGTGCATTGTTGGTTTCTACTAATAACTTAGAAGTAAATAGTATTTTATCTATGTGCGATATGGAGCTGAGCTTTCAGAACTGCTTGCCGTGCTTCACGCAAGTCGACCTGGAACAGTTTCTTGTCACACCGTTCAATACCTCAGGTCTATCAGTGAAAACATCTGCAAACCGCCTGGGCAATCAATTAAAAATCGAGAGGTATCTGATGCTTACCTCGCACCAGAAGAGTCTTCACAGGCAATGCAAGAAAAACTTGGCTATGAGAAAATCGCTTTCTTCCTTATCCAGCTCTGAGCAAAAATGGCTCTGAGCACTATGGGACTTAACTGCTGAGGTCATCAGTCCCCTAGACTTAGAACTACTTAAACCTTACTAACCTAAGGACATCACACACATCCATGGCCGATGCTGGATTCGAACCTGCGACCGTAGCTGTCGCGCGGTTCCGGACTAGAGCGCCTAGAACCGCATGGCCACCGCGGCCGGCTCTGCAACTTGTCACCAGTTCTGCAGACGAACATTGCGCATGAGATCTGTTCACAGGCGTTATATTGGATTATTCAGTTCCCACTCATTCTACCACTAAGGATTGTTTGCAAACTGTTTTTGCAACTTTCTTCAGTTTTCCGAAGATTTTTTGTCGCCATACAGAATCCCATTGTTTTGTAACGGAGAGCTCAAATATGTAGGAGCTACATACGGACCTCTGGCAGTTAGGAATTATTCGATTCATTGAAATACTACCATAGATGTTACATTCTTAAGCCGTTCATCGAGTCACATATACTTGAATCTCTTCAAGTAGTGGAGAACTGGATCAAAAAAATTAAGTCATCCATTTAAAATAATTTATTTCGTTATGTGTCAGAGAAAACAATTTCCAAATAATTATTTGAATGCTGTGTGGTATCTAAGCCATCGTATTTTCCATGTGGAATTTTGGCCTCTTCGAATGATACCTTATAGAATTTGAAGGAAATATATTGCTGTGGCACATTCTACGCGCGGGCTGTGTAATTGAGGCTTACAGGAAAAATTCATATTCTTGAATCCCTACTCACACAGTAAAAACAAAATTTTGTATCATTAATGTGAAATGCGTTACATTCAAAGTCAGAAATGTATTTTTGAAGCACATACGTACCCATAAAAAAATTAGGGTTGCTTATTGTAAGCAAGCTCAGTTCTTTCTCACAATACTGAATCTGAATGTTACACGAAAGTGCTTACAAAAACTGAAAAAGTAGTTAAATTTCTACAGCACCTTCGACTATTATTTTCCCATTTTGAATTCCGAATTTGCGAAAACAATGCAGCAATGTGGTTTACGCCAGTCAATTACTTTTCATTAATTTGATCAAAGAGCTAGTGGACTGTCCGGAAACAAATATACAAAACTGTTAGTACAGCTTGGACACAGGTTTATGGTACTGAATGAGATGCGTTAATATACCAAAATGAAATTCTTACTTCAGCAATTACACGATATGAATGTACACGTTAATGAATGGCGTCCGATATCAAACGTTGAAGAACTAACTTCCTAGCGTTGCAAAACACTGACGTCGTGATAAAGCAAAACGAAATGCCCTGCGTATTAAACACCCATAGAAAGCAAGAAAATGGTGGTAAACGCAGTATACATGTGCAAAATTTAGGTAATTACAGCACACAGACGACATCCTGACGGAACGACCGCTTCCAAGAACGTCCGCATAGGTACCTGGAGTGATCAGGAAAACACAGCCGTTCAAATGTTTGAAATGGTTCAAATGCCTCTGAGCAGTATGGGACTAAACAACTGAGATCATCAGTCGCATAGAACTTAGAACAACTTAAACCCAACTAACCTAAGGACATCACGTACATCCATACCCGAGGCAGGATTCGAACCTGCGACCGTAGCTGTCGCGCGGTTCCAGACTCAAGCGATTACAACCGCTCGGTCACAACGGCCGGCTAACACAAGTCACCACACTTAATGACATCAGGTTATAGTAACTGAAACTGGTCTATCACCCGCCTCAAATGGCTGGCTCTGAGCACTATGGGACTTAACATCTTTGGTCATCAGTCCCCTAGACTTAGAACTACTTAAACCTAAGGACATCACACACATCCATGCCCGAGGCAGGATTCGAACCTGCGACCGTAGCGGTCGCGCGGTTCCAGACTGAAGCGCCTTTAACCGCCTGGCCACACCGGCCGGCCAACCGCCTCAGGAAAAAGTTTCAAGCATTTACAATCGGAAAGGAACAGATAAATAAGTCAAAACATGCCTTTCTACCGGAAAGCATGATCACTAATTTCTGTCTCTCTTCCGAACAAAATGTACAGTGTGGCAAAAATACAATCGTTGAAATTCACTCATTTAACTAACAGATCTGTTAAGTCAGTTTCTGAGCCAGTAGCACCTTACTCCAACTTTTAGCAAAACATAACAACTATCTACCACTCCACAATATTTTAAGCGATAGGTAAGCATTTGTCAAATTTTCGTAGATCTGTTTGCGGGCATTGTAAGTTTTTCCTCATAGCTCAGAAGCAAATAGCAAATTATCTACAAGCGACATGTAGTAGGATTTCAGAACTGCGTGTTCTGTATTATGAAATACGAACTGATGTCGCTTCTCATCACACTGTTTCATAAATCAAGTCTATCAGTGAAAATAACTATCGACAGTCTAGGCAGTCAAATAAACAAGAAATATTTGTTGCTTACCTCGCACTAGAAGAGTCTTCACAGGCAAGGCAAGAAGAACTTGGCTACGAACAAACCGCTTTCTTCGTTAGCTAGCCTCAGACTGTTTCTAGGCAACGGCACACGCTGTTTGCTACAAATACCTATTGTTGGCGTAGTCGCTCGTCGACTATGGGCAGCAGTGCAGAGACGGTCTTTTTAATGCAAACGTTACAATCAGTGCTTGGTTGTTGCTATTTGGGACGGTAAATTCAATAGCTACAAAACGTTAAACAATGAAAGAGAATTTCCAAGAATTTCACATTGCCAAAGCAGTATTGGCATGTTTATAATTATTATCATCGATGTATCGAGTACGATAATAATGACAGGCGCATCGGGCTTGACAGAATAAACCATTGGTAAAAAAGTCAGTAGTTTCATATATAAGGCAAGTCTTTTATTTTTTGTTTTCGAATGTCAGTTGACTAAGATTGATAGTTCATTTCTGTTGCGAAATGACGCAAAAAATGTGACCCATAAAATAACTGAACTAAAATTCTTACAAATCTGGTTGTAATATTTATTGAACATCTCTGTATGACCTAACATATTACTACATGACTTCCATGACAGAATCTTAGTAGAGCTTAATCGGTGATTTTAGCCATTACAGAAGTATATTTTACGGTTATTTAGAAGCAATACATACACCAAAATACTAAAAATTTGAGCGGAAAGTAATTCAAACTTAACAGAGTCATCAAATGATATCTACAGTTACCTCTTACGTCCTTGAAAACTCGCATATACTGAAACATGCATCGTAAACTTGTTTTGGACTGCGTAGCATAAATCTTTATTTTGCTTGAATGCTTAGCCACACTACATTGAGAAGTGATGGGACATTGATAAGTATATAAAGAGATGGCTTACAGAAGGCATATAACTGCTCTGCCTTCGCGGTGCTGTCATGTGTACTCAGGTGATTCGTGCGAAAATGTTTCCGACATAATTATAGCCGCGCGACGTTAATAAACATACTTTCAACGCGGAATGATAGAGCTACCACATGGAACATTGTGTTTGAAAATAGTTATGGAATTCCATATTACAAGAACCACGGTGTCAAGGATGTGCCGAATAGACTAAATTTGGCGTATTACGTCTTACCACGGACAAAGCAGTGGCTGACAGCCTGCACTTAACGACGGATAATAGCCGCCTATATTTGGAGCTGTCAGTAGTAATACACACGCAACACGGCGTGAAGCGAGCGCGGAAATCAATGTGGGACCCACGTCGAACGCGTCAGTTAGGCGAAATGTGGCTTTTGGGATATGACAGCAGAGACCGACGGGAGTGCCTTTTGCAAAAGCACGACATCGTTTACGGCCCTCTCCTTATCATGCCCTCTCCTTATCATGTGACCATTTCGGTTGGACCCTAGAAGACTGGAAAACCGTGGGTTACTCAGATACGTCCGATTTCAGTTGGTAAGAGGTTATGGTAGGGATCGAGTATAGTTCAGACTCCACAAAGCGATGATACTAAGTTGTCAACAAGGCCTTCCACAAGCTTGTTTTAGCCACATAATGTTGTGGGCTGTGTTTACAGAGAACTGACTGGGTCCTCTGGTCGAGCTGAACCGATCATTTACTTGAAATGCTTATATTCGGCTAGTCGGAGACCATTTACAGACAATCGTTGACTTAATATTTCCATGAAAATGCGCCATTTCACCGGGCCATATTTTTTTCCTATCGATTTAAAGAACATTCTGGAAAATTCGAATGATGTGATCTGACTTAACAGATCTACTTTTCTGACAATGTCGATGGAGAAAATGAACCACGGTTAGATGAAGCTAAGATCCATCTGCACCTTAGTGCACACATATAATCACATACTGTCTCTTTCTGTAGTGACGGAACTGGGAAGGAAGCTATGCAGTAATTGTAAATATACATACAAAATGCGAATGACACATAAATCCATGTTCAGCTGAGTAATATTACTGATAAGTATAGCCATCAGACAAAGTGTTATGTAGTAAATAGAAATTAGCGAAGTAATTGCGAAGTTATCCAAAGTAGTTTACCAAGTATTCTATGACCCTGCACATAATTTGAGATGGCAGTATGATAGGCAGTATCGAAACGTTGGTACACCATATTTGTCTGATGTGAACTGATCAGTACAGTATCTTCACATAAGTTACTAAAAATTCGGATATACATAAATCAGAAAATGTTTTGCGTCACCTTGGGTACGGAACCTGCACCGAACATTGGAATATAGATCGAAATAAACATCATTTCTGCCTTTTTTATTGCTCATGAAAACCTATCATTGCATGTTATACCACGGTAAAGCTCGACCTTCAGAGGTGGTGGTCCCGATTGCTGTACACGCGGGTACCCATAATAGCATTGACTCTTGCATTAATGCAGGTCTGTATTCGTCGTGGCATACTATCCATAAGTTCATCACGGCACAATAAGCAAAGATTGTCCCACTCCTAGGGGGCAGTTCGGCGTAGATCCCTCAGAGTGGTTGGTGCGTCACGTCGTCCTTAAATAGCCATTTTCAATCTATTCCAGGCATGTTCGATAGGGCTCATGTCTGGAGAACATGCTGGCCACTCTAGTAGAACGATGTCGTTATCTCGACGGAAGTCTTTCACAAGACGTACACGATGGGCGGCGCGAATTTTCGTCCATGAGGATGAATGCCTCGCCAATATGCTGCCGGTAAGTCTGCAGTATCGATCGGAGGATGGCATTCACGTATCGTACAGCCGTTACAGCACCTCCAATGACCACCAGCGGCGTACGTCGGCCGCACATAATGATACCCCAAAACATCAGAGAACTTCCACCTTGCTGCACTCGGTGGATGGTGTGTCTAAGGTGTTCAACCTGACCGGATTGTCTCCAAACACGTCTCCGACGATTGTCTCGTTGAGGAGAACGTGATGCCAATCCTGAGCAATCCATTAGGCATGTTGTTGGACCACGCTTCATGTTGTCGTGATTGCAAAGAAGGACCTCGCCACGGACGTTGAGAGTGAATTTGCACATCATGCAGCCTATTGCGCACAGTTTGAGTCGTAACACGACGTCCTGTGCCTGCACTGAATGTATCATTCAACATGGTGGCGTTGCTGTCAGGGTTTCTCAGAGCCATAATCCGGAATTAGCGGTCATCCACGGCATTGCTATCCCCTGGGCGGCCTCAGCGGGACTTGTCATCGACAGTTCCTGTCTCTCTGTATCTCCTCCATGTGCAAACAATATCGCTTTGGTTCACTCCAAGACACTTGGAGAATTCGCTTGTTGGGAGCCCTTCCTGGAACAAAGTAACAATGCTGATGCGATCGAACCGCGGTATTGATCGTCTAGACATGAATTAACTACAGACAACACGAGCCGTGTACCTCCTTCCTGGTGGAATGACTGGAACTGATCGGCTGTCAGACGCCTTCCTTGTAATAGGCGCTGCTCATGCATAGTTGTTTATATGTTTGGGCGGGTGTAGTTCCATCTCTGAACAGTCAAACGGACTGTGTATGTGATACAATATCCACAACCAAGGTCTGTCTTCAGGAGCTCTGGGAATCGGGGCCATCGAAATCTTTTGTGACGTATGTAGAAAATACAGAAAATGTATTTTAAAATGGGAATGATGCTGTAAATGTGAGAGGCATTCTAGCTCGCTTATCCAACTCTATCAGTTTAGAATTCGTTCTCGTGGTAATGCATTATTTTTAACAATGCGGCAGTTGGAAGCTACGAACGTTGCTGTATACAAAGACTTCATTAGGTAAATTAATACAATTTACTTATTTATCTTACAGTATTAACTGCAAGTATTAAAAAATAACTTGCGATTCTACATTTAAGGAATTAGACTCCCAAAGATAAAATGTTCAAATTCTGGAAGCTGACGTTATAATAATACCTAAAAGAAGATCATTTGTACTTAAAATTAAGACTGTGAATTAAAATTGATGCATTTAATCAGAATTCAGCGTTTCGTGAAGAAATCAGTTGATAGCAGAGGAAGCAGGATTAATAGTCACTGATTGGTCCTAGGAATCTTCTTAGAGCGCAGTCTCTGACAATATGCTGAACGATTTGTTCTTGGGCTCCCCAAACAGAGGCTGGAATTTTGGAGTTCACACTTGTGCCACATAGCATTGCACTATGCGTGACCAGTTCTTATTCTGTTCAGTCTTGTTCACTCACTTCTCTTCAGGTCAAATACTGGCAGACTGGCACACAGATCTCGAAATCTTGCTCTTTTATTGTCGATGCATTTCGTATCTTGCCCAGCTCTTCTTTAATGTTAAACTTTTCGTTGTTTCTTTCATTACGCCACAGAGCTGAGCGTGATATGTAACTGTCTGGATGAGGGTTATTTAAGACTGTGTAACTTGGAAGGTCTTGGGGGACGGGGTGATGCAACTATCTCAGTTCTCTATTGGTTTCTTCGTGGTGTCGCAGTTGTGGTGGTGGACTGTTACTGATATTGTGCAACCAAGGAATCGGTCTGGATTTTACTGTACCTCCGATTCCCATTCACATTTCTAGTTTCCTTGTACAAGAACTGTTTTGTCACACTCGTGCTGAACAGTCAGCTATTGCGTAACTAGTGACAAGAGCCAGACATAGATGAGGAATAATTTTGGATACAATAGGGATATTTCACAAATTAATATGGGAGGGAAGAAAGACAATTTCGTGATGATCATTGTATTCAAATGTAGAAAGAAACAAGTGAATCAGTTGCCACATCTCCATTTGTGGATGTAGTGCATTCTTGAAAGAAATATACTGCTTTGTATGACACCTGCACTTGCCTGTGAAACAAGTTTCGAAATGAACGAAAAAAACTTATCTACGTCATGTGAATCTGCAAGAAATTACGGGACACGCCCTTCCTTTTGGAAGAGACTAGATAGCCAGCGAGCCAGATATCCTGCTGTAGTGCTTGACACACAGTGCCACGCACACAACTCTTATATTTGTTGGCCAGAACATGGAGTTTAAGGAACGCTGCCTCTAATTCGTTGACTCTGTTGACAGTGCGAGACACATAGAGTTCTTAAGTTATATTCTCCTCCAGTATTAAGTATTTTGTATACTGCAGCGACCAGGATTGTTAGGAATGAAGTGTTTCTGAACAGTTGGCAGTTATTCAGGGAGAAGCGAAATTCGCGCACTCTGGCTTCGCAGCGCGACTCCACACACGCCGGCGATATTAAAAGGCTTTCCCAAAATTTCGTCTGTCGAGTTCAGCTGACAGGAAAAGGACGTTGAGGAGTGACAATCTAGCAACACTGTAACCACATGTATGCCGACAAACTCTTCCATCACAAATCAGTTACGCTGTAAAGTTGGTGCATTAAATAGTGTTTTTGGTTAGCATGCAGGGGGTCGTGGTTTCGATCCTAAGTTGAAGCATATGTTCTTTATTTGGTAAATGTAGTCCAGGTGGTACGGTATCTGGCATGTTAATCGTCAACAGCGATTGCAGTGGGCTCTCTAGAAAACATTTACACTTACACACTACAATCGTCGATATGGAAGACTTGTCAGCTTTGGAAGAAGTCCTTTCCAGATAATGGGGGTGAATTTATTTGCACCACTTCATCTACTAGATGCGAAACCCGTTTTCTCTGTGCCCTCCTCCAATGGTGCCATAGATCAGTACCACCTATTATTTGCCTCGTTCAGGTCCATCACATTTCGTTAGGGCCTTACGTTACCAGTAGGACTAGCAACGTGCTTTGTGAATAATCTCCGAACTCGGTTACTATTTGTATGTGAAATCACCATGGTAACACTAATTATACCTTCCAATATTTAGTCTGGTAACCGCATGCTGTTTAGTACGTACCTCAATGCATTATTATTATTATTATTGTTCTATCCACAGGATTGTGGAAACATCACGTCTATTACCGTTAGGGAAACAGTGTAATTGGAAACCGAACACTTCACACTTACATACAGTTCTGCATGATTCATCCCGACACCGCCATCAGAGGGGTACTGTGCATTAGGTGGAGTAGAGCACAGGACTGACAGCGTATTTATACAGTATGCGCTGTCCACCTGACAGGGACTAGTTGCAAGCGGTGTAACGCGTTTGTGACAGACTCCAGTGTATATGAATAAACATATTTAATTGTCTGATTGTAAACATCTAAATCTGTGTGGCAGACATATGGCATAGACAAACGATGAACATGTAGATACGCTTCTTATCTTTGGCGCATCTAATAACCGGGCTGGTGTTGCCACACGTGAATTTGTGGTCGCAGTCGACACCATCCAGATAAAAATGTGTTTTGCCATCTGGAGGTGTGCCTTCGGGAGCCAGGTTCTCTCCTTACACCATCGGGTGACAGAGGTCTGCGCGGACTCGACGTTCTCCAGCTACTGAGGAAGCTATTCTAGAGGTCATACACCAAGAACCTCAGTGAAGTACACGTAGCGTAGAAAGGCAGTTGCGTGTCTTACAAAGCACGGTCGTAAACATGCTGCACTAGTATGGGCTACACCCCTAACATTATGATTTCACACAACACTTGCATCCTGCACATCGGCATCAGAGGATACAAATCGCCAGCCGATGTGGCGGAGCGGATCTAGGCGGTTCAGTCTGGAACCGCGTGACCGCTACGGTTGCAGGTTCGAATCCTGCCTCGAGCATGGGTTAGGTTAGTTAGGTTTAAGTAGTTCTTAGTTCTAGGGGACTGATGACCTCAGATGTTAAGTCCCATAGTGCTCCGAGACATTTGGACCATTTGGATGCAATTCTGTGAATGGTTCCAACAACAACAGGAAGCCAACTATGACTTTGTGAACACTGTAATGTGGTTTGATGAACCTGATTTTACTCGTGAGGGTGTCTTCAATATGCACAATTCCCACCATTGGTGTGAGGTTAACCCACACGTCACGCACGTCTGTGGATATCAAGATATCAAGTTCGCTTTGGTATCAACGTCTGTTCCAGAACATTGGGCGACAGGCGGTTGGGCCCCTACATGTTTCCTAACTGGTTGGCTGCACGAAGGTATCATTCATTCTTCTCGAACTATATGCCTGATGAGCTGGAAGATTTTCCAGTGCATGTTCAGCGGAGGATAAGGTTCCAGGATGATCGTGCACCTCCATATTCTGGAATTAATGTGTGACAGTATTTGGACAGAACATTTCCAGGGAAGTGGCTTGGACGTGGAGGTCCAGCTGTATGGCCACCGCTTTCGTCTAATCTAAATATCCTGGATTTCTTCCTGTGCGGACACCTGTAGCAGCACATGTACTCTTCTCTGGCGACGAATGTGGAATAATTGGCAGTGCGTGTTCATGCTTCTCTCTTTACTTTGGGTGCACCTTTGGTGCGAAGGGACCAGAGCTGTATGATGTGGTGAGTTGAAGAATATTTGGACGTGGAGGGAGGTCGGTTTGAGCACCTGTTGTTCTGAGGACAATGTATTTTGTTGTGAGGGTCATGTGTTCATAAATATGGACATACATATATACGCCCCAACGAAGGAAGGAACCCGACCTATTGCGTGCTAACCAAGAACGTTACACACTGCACCAACTGCACAGTACAACAGATTTGGGCTGCCAGAGGTAGTCACCATACATGTGGTTACAGTGTTGCCACATTCCCACTCTTTAACATCTTTATCTGCCCGATGTACTCGCCACACGAAATTTTAGGACTGACATTTTTTATCGCTGTCATGTGAGGAATCGTGCTGCGAATCCCGAGTGCGCGAGTTACCCTTCACCCTGTATATTACCATGTTTTACTAATACCTTTAGTAGCTTCAATTTTTAATTTACAACAGTAACTTTCAGGGTTCGTCGATAATTCTGGGAAACACATCTTCTGTTTCGGTCACGCGGGAAAGAAACGAAGAATTCTTAACTCTGAGACACAGCAACGTCAACTGAAACTTTATATTCCAGTAACGAAAATGACTCTACATAAAAATAGTGTGGAGACCTCTTAACAACTTCGCGCACTGCAGACAGGGAAAACATTCGAAGGATTACATCGTCTGGACTAAATGTACGAGCTGGGTCTGAGAAGCACGGGAAATAGTCGCAGAAAATGAAGGCGTCAAGAGTTACAAACAAAGTACCTTTGGTTCAGATACCTCTGAGCACTCTGGGACTTAACATCTGTGGTCATCAGTCCCATAGAACTTAGAACTACTTAAACCTAACTAACCTAAGGACATCACACACATCCATGCCCGAGGCAGGATTCGAAGCTGCGACCGTAGCAGTCACGCGGTTCCGAACTGAGCGCCTTGAACCGTTAGACCACCGGGGCCGGACAAAGTACTTTTACTGGCCTTCATAATTACTACCATTAGCTGCAATACACGCTGTTGGAAACTGTCACCAAATGCTTCTTGTTGAATCTTTGGGAGTCGCAAGCCCAGGCATTGATGGATACCCGCCAGTGTTGCATATGTTCGTTAACAATAGCGCATATACTGTATCTGCTTATCTTCAGCTATTCTGCTCTCATTCTAAAACGCCGCCATAGATAATCCGAAACAACGCGTGCATTCGTACCACTGCAAAATGGAGCAACACATTCTCTTGAAGTAGTGTTTATAACTAGAAAATGGTTCAAATGGCTCTGAGCACTATGCAACTTAGCTGCTGAGGTCATCAGTCGCCTAGGACTTAGAACTAATTAAGCCTAACTAACCTAAGGACATCACACACATCCATGCCCGAAGCAGGATTCGACCCTGCAACCGTAGCGGTCGCTCGGCTTCAGACTGTAGCGCCCAGAACCGCACGGCCACTAGGGCCGGCCTTTTAAAACTAGAGAAAGAGTCAACAGAGACATGGAATGTTTGTACAAATGTACGATGTTGAAGCAGTGAGTGAAAAGTTTGTGTCTGAGTAGTATAAACGCATCAGAGACTGAAAGGACCGTGTCGACGATGAGCCGCGTGTGAATTAACAAGAAGTATCCCAAATGACATCGAACGAGTGCGATGGATGCTTACAGAGGTTCGGCCGCTATCCTTGAGAATGAGAGCTGAAGATTTGAAAAGAGAATGTAAGCAATGTATTCACGAGTTTTCACAAACTTGTGTCCATGGTGCTTATAGCGATTCTGCAAGGACAGTTTCCAACAGCATTAAAAACGACGTGAGATTGGCCTTGTAGCTAGTGGTGATAATTTTGAAGGCCAGGAAGGGCATTAGACCTGTAATTCTTGCTCCCTTTATTTTTCTAAGACCTTCAGTGAACTTTGCAGACTTCGTATGAACCACCATGGAAAATAAAAAAATTATCAGTCAAGTTGCAGCTACGTAGCTGTATCGTAGTGGCCACTTAGTGGACATGTATCAGGTGTAAGTAATGTACTTCCTGCTGCGATATGACATCAATATTTAGCATGAAACAGTTAACTTGTTTTCTACTTCATTACCCACTACAGAATTTCTAATCATCATATTTATGCGAAATTAAACACTTTAATCTCGTTCATACTCTATTTCTCTGAAACAAAACGAAATCTCGACCTCAGTTTTGTGAGTCGGAATCGTGTTATTTTAGATTAAGATTCAGATTCAATTATATTTAGTTCAAAAATTTGTTGCTGAGAGCACTCGAATTAAAAATCTTGCTACCAGAGCTGCGCAAAGTTTAAAGTCTGGCTGTTCTCATGTTGAAATCTAAACTATTCTTCTGTGTTGTCACCATTAAAACAATCGTCATCCTGTGTTTGGAACTGAATCGTTTTAAGTCCACTTGCGCTAACCTTAACACTAGCAATATCAATTACATTCAATAATTCTGTTAGCAAGCCAGGTCACTCGATGATAGGCACCGCTGTTTGCATTGCGTAGGCAACAAAAGCAAATATGTTCAGGGAGGGCTTCTAGGTGTGGACTCCGCACATGGGCGCTGCTCGTTCACAGCTGGTGGCGGATGAAAACTCGTGTTGTCCCTCCGCAGCAGACGGCAGGTGGCTTCGTCTAGGAGGCTGGGGACTTAACTGGAGTTGGAATGCATCGGAACAGTGGCGACTTCTGTGTCGACATCCCCTTCACCACCTAAACTGTAAGCGGTGATTATGGGTCTGCGGAGGGAGTACCCCATGCAAGCTGCTGTCCCCACAATACAGAATAACTAAGATGCTATAATCCACATGTTTTACTTATTTATTTATTCGAATAATGATTTTGGAGGATACGATAAGTCAACGTCGGTCTTGCTTCTTTGTGCTTTATTTTCTTTGGTCCCAGAGATCCATAACCCTTAGAGAGTGTCGTTTCTTTTCTCCCTGAATCCACTTCCTTTCCATTTCTGACCTCGTTCTTTCCTAAAATCAAGATTTTATGTTGCTTCTCTTAAAAGTATTCTGTTATTTATTAGGTCATTTATAATCCGTGTGTTTTTCACGTGTTTCTCAATTTCGGTGAACCATGTGTGTTTGAATTAGTAGGTTTTTAGTAAATTGAAAATCTGTAGTCTTCTATTCCACATTGTATCAGATGTCTTCTCCATTTTCATATGGAGCTGTCTGTTTGATCTTAATTTGCATTCAATATTGCCACAACTTCTAGGTCCCAGTAGTTCCTTTGAAACTTCTTTCAACTTTCTCCAATTTATCGAGATCCCCAAATCTTGTTAGTTTAAGGGATTTTGATGCATGCAATGTTTCAGGACTCACCACTCGCTGGTCGTGTCTTCGTTTTCTCTTCCAGGAAGAAGTTTTCGTTTTGTATGTTCTTTGTCAAGAACTTACATGTCAGTGTCAAGAAGAAGACACTTCTATAATAGTTGGGATCAGTTTTCTTTCCATTTTTATGTGGTGTTTGTATTAATGCCGTTGTCGATTCTCATGGTAAGCTGTTTATCCAAATTTCATTAATGATTTCTGTTAGACATAGAATAATGTTGTCACTAGAGGTTTCCTGTAAATCAACAGCTATACTGTTTTCACCTGACGTTTTGTTATTTTTGCCTTGCTTCTATGATTTCTCTGATTTTCTGTAATGTTGGTAGCTGCGAGTCTCGTTGTATTTGGATTACGTTATCAAAATAAATATCTCCTTTCCGTGGATCGCAGTTGTTTAGTTCTTTGAAGTAACCTGCGGTCCTCAGTGTCAGTATATACAATTTTCGGTGTCCTTGTTTCTATGAACTGTAAATTTGGTGATGTGTACTTCATTAAATTGCTTTTCATTGTTTTATAGAAGTTCGTTTTATTGTTCAGTTTAAAGTGTGACTCAGTCGACGCTAGCTTATTGTTTGTATGTTGTACTGTGTTCTTTCTGAGACCTTCTAACGCATGTTTAGCTCCTTCTATGAAATTTTTCCTCTTCCTGTGACTTTCGTTATCGTTCCAGACATTCAGAGCTTGTTGTCTCGCGTAGTTGGCTCATCAGTATCATAACATCACCATTTAAGTTTCCATTTCTTTTTAAAATGGATAATTTCTTCTGCAGGCTCAGTAATGTCTTTCTTCAGTTGTTCCCAAAATTTAGGTGTTCTTTTTCCCAACTTCATTTAGTAATAATCCTCACTATATGACTTCTGCATCCACATACTTAAATAATTAACTTTAAAAATTTTAAATATGATATTCTCAGTACTTCGGCCTAATCTTAATACTACCTATCTACCAAAAGTGTCGAAAGAATTTATGTTACTTCCGAGTAGTTTGCAGAGACATTGGAGATACGTTTATAAAGTGACAATACTTACTGACCTGCATTGTATCTAACCTGTGTATTATTTTAGTTTGGGGAATTACTTACAATGAAGGTGAATGAGGTCACTACGTGTAGAATCTAAGCATGCCCTAAAAGTCTGAGGAAGAGCTTTCGCATATCCTTGTCACCGCCTTTTACTGCGCCATATTTGTTTACTCAATGCCCATTCCCTTGTTTCAGTCATATTTTCCTTCTTACAGCAATACAGTGTATCTTCATCCTTTCATGAGCTAGTTTTAAATTATTTCAGTGCATTTCCAATCAGTACAAATCCGTACAGCGTCTCTCTCATCCTCGAGCAGGCCGATTAACGACCACAAATGCCTGATGGGGTGTTAGGTTTAAAGGCAATCACAAGACTAACAGGTGTCGCCTTGTGCTCTTAGTGTACCACACTATTAAAGGCATACCCCAATCACGAAAATGGAGTATCCAGTATAGCAAGGTCGCTATGATGGGACGCAATCAAAGCTACTCCGAAGTTGTAACTCACACATTCCGCAAAGGAATGGTTCAGGTAATGTGGTGCAGTGGTACTGTGCGCAACCACCACTTACAAACAGGAAGTGCCAAAGGCAGCAGACGTAAACACCGACGCATTACGGGAAATGTACATTAAACCCGTTTTCTTTGACACCTACGTTATGTAACAATGAGCAATATATTTCCAAGATGACTTTGTTAATGGAGGTATGAGCACTTGCGATATTGTGGTACTTGAAAATCACCAGAGCCCAAAATCATTACCGTACACTACCGTAAACGATCTCGACTGTCAAATGGCAGAAATTTTATTCAAAAGTTATAGCAAGTATTTTAAGCTGTGTTCATAATCGGGGAGCGCTGTTTATGTAAAAGAAGAATTTTTTGTGGTGTTGAGGCTTAATATCATACGTGTCAGAGCAGTATTTAGCATTCACCTACGATTGAGTATTCATAAATTTTTCTTCTTGCATTTATTCTATTATAAAGTCTCATAAATTGATGTAGTTCCATTTTTAATTGCCGGGAACGTTGTCGAGTTGAATGTTTTGTTATCCTTTAATGGTATTTTCTTAACAAAAGTGTAAAATCTTCTGGAGGAAAGTATCACATACACCTCAGCCTAGCCATTCCATGCACTTCTTTCATAATCTTGTGGTAGCAGAGCGTAGTTAGAGAGCGGCGAGGTGTGTGTGGTAGTAAAAAAATTACTTGGTCATGGGGAAGCAGTAATTTTTTACTGTTTGATACAGGCTACTTAGACTTGTGTTTCATATAGCGTAAGTTCCTTGTTACTGCTCTGTTCCAACATGGAAGGCTGGGAGGTGCGCAGTGTCGACGAGGTGTGGAGACAAGTTTATTTAACACGTGACATGTTGGGTTATGTGCCCGAGGTGGTAGCTGTCCCTGTGATGTTGCACTTCCCAGGGGTCTGCCAGACTTAACAGAAATCAGAGGTGAACGATGTCATCTCCAGCATTAAGAATGCCTCAGAGGAGTTGGTCTGCTGTCTTTGAGGAGAGTACAGAATCTAAATTACATGGAGTTTAATACAATTAGAGCCCGCATTTTTCATTGTGATATCAGGGTTCCGGTTATGTGCAGTATCAGTTCGATTCTGAGTGTAAGTTACTATTTGAACGGCTGAGTAATGTACTGGTACGAACCCAGTGGAGAAGTTGTCCAAAGTAAAATCAAGCACACTCTGAAGTCAACATACACTCGTCGTGTGCTATTGCTGATGTGTTTGGAAAGTACCTAACCCCACAGCTAAACATATTGTCAGTAGACGCTACGAAGGAAGTGCACAGGGCTTATTATTATTGTGGTGTCACCGCCAGACACCACACTTGCTAGGTGGTAGCTTTAAATCGGCCGCGGTCCATTAGTACATGTCGGACCCGCGTGTCGCCACTGTCAGTGATAGCAGACCGAGCGCCACCACACGGCAGGTCTCGAGGGACTTACTAGCACTCGCCCCAGTTGTACGGACGACTTAGCTAGCGATGCAACACTGACGAAGCCTCGTTTATTTGGAGAGAAGATAGAATAGCCTTCAGCTAAGTCAATGGCTACGACCTAGCAAGGCGCCATAGCAATTGATAATTAACGTATGAAGCATGTCTCATCAAGAACGATGTATACAAATGATGGATTAAAGATAAGTATTCCAGCAGCTACGTACTTTTCTTTATAGCATTCATTCCGTATCCTGTTTCAGACCTCACGCCAGCCTGCTTGAGTTTAACGCGTGCATATCGGCCTTCTCTAGCTATACAACAATTATTTTGGAATTAAATGGTGTAGGCGAATTATTTGAATCAATAACTGAAGTCTGTTAATACTTGTTGAGTCCCTAGGTAGATCGTATTTTCCAGCAGGCTTTGTCTGAGGCCAAGCGGTGGAAACTGTCATTAATGAATTCTGGGAATTAATTCGTCGAAATAATCTGCATGCCCATGCGGGACATGGGCTAACCGGCTAGGACTATTTTGAGATGCAACGACATGAAGAACAGTTAGAATGGCATTAACAAGTTCTTCTTGGGCATCCAGCAACGTCAGGTACTTAAATTCCCAAGAGCTTTCAACCTAGCTCTGTCGGCCATTGTGGAGTTATGAATCATTAATGTGCCGCCTTGTCCTCACCGTTAAATAGCCGCACTGCTATGTGCGACGTCACTGGTCCTCTGTTCCAGTCCAAATACGGTAATACATTTTAAGTACCTCACGCATCTGGAAGCCAAGCAAGATTTTATAAACTGACAGCACTGCGATACCATGCAGCCGCACAGCTTGAATGTTATATTAATAGAATAAAAGACATCGCTTGAAGTTTGTGTTCTAGCGAAGGGCGAATAGCTGAAAATACCTATGTAAGAGGGAATCCTAGTGACTAATTTGGAGTGCTGTTTTGTGATTAGCCACAAAGCTTACGTGTCTTAGAAAATTTTGTGCTTCGTATGTATGCTGTAAAGTATCCTCACCAAAAACGACTTTTGCTTCGATACGAAACTGACAATTAAAATTCCAGAAAAAACATATTTTTACGGTTGTTTGAGAGAATTCGTTGTGAGGTATTGTATTACTAGCTTCCAGACAGCATGTTAAAGTAGTATGACGTTAATGAAAAATTTTACAAGCTAGTTTAACAAGTACATAACACAAAATCACAGCTGCGATAATGATGGGCCATAGCGATATGTTCGTATTTGGCACTTGCATAGGGGTCAAACTTTCCACAAGGACGTATTACTTAGAGCTTTCACGTGTAACTTCCTCATATAAGTTGTTAATCATTTCAATGAGAGCCAGAGTAGAGAGAAATTCTGAAATCAAGATTGTACTGCAAATATGAGAACTAGTATATTCGACTCTGTATCACGTGCAGAATTTTACATCTTGCTTCGACATTATAGTTCGTAACATCACTCCTCGTCTCTCCATTCGAGGGCTATGGGACTTAACACCTGAGGTCATCAGGCTCCTAGAACTTAAAACTACTTTAACCTAACTAACCTAAGGACATCACACACATCCATGCCCGAAGCAGGATTCGAACCTGCGACTGTAGAGGTCGCGGGGTTCCAGCTGCAGCGCCTAGAACCGCTCGGCCACTCCATCCGGCTGGTTCACACATGTGCAACGGTAGATGAAATGTGTTACCGAATGAAGTATTCTACTCTTATGGTCTCTTGATTTGCTTGACAGCTTCTTGCAACACCTGCATCGGCCACTGAAACAAGAGCCGAAAGGAGCAAGAAAAAGCTTACTAGACACACTGTTTTTACGGGCAGTCAGTCCGCTTTAAACACATGAGATGGCGAGGCAGTCCCACGCTCGCTGATCCTACGGAAGGGTTTGCACACGCCTCTGTGAACACAAGTCTTCTGCATATTTGGCATGGAGTCCTACACACCTTTCCTCTGACTGGATGTATCTATTGACAGTGTCGGACACGTAGATTTATTAAGCCAGATTCTTATCTACCATTTCGTATCACATGGCCACGTTTGTTACAAACGAAGTTTCGTTACAATTGTGTTAGTAACAGATTATCGTAGTGTGTTAGGATGTTTTACTGATGTGTTCAACTTTACTAATATGTTTAACTTTACTATTGTCAGATTTAGTAGATGTTTCTGAGAATTACGTCTTCTTTTTATCTTCCACCAGTGAATACATGTACAAGTTCTTGATTGAGAAACAAGATATCTTTAATACACTGGTGACCAAAATTAATGCAACAACCGCCGCATTGTCTGGATGTTAGAATCCCGGCAACTCTTTAGTCGCTTTTAGTGTGGGTTCAGGAGGTTTCGTTCCACCTTCCATAACCTTGCCCTTCTCGAGGCGGCTATACAACAAGTTTTCCTACGCCGTCATCATCTTCTAGGTGTATTTTTCGATATCGAGAATGCCTACGATACCACTTGGAGGCGTCTCATCCTGGAGCAGCTTCACGAATGGGGTTTTCGCGGTTGTCTTCCTCTTTTTATTCAGTCTTTTCTCTCGCCACGATATTTTAGATACCGAATTGGTGACGACCTATCTGATCGCTTTGAGCAGGAGAACATGGTCCCTCAGGGTAGCGTTTTAAGTGTGACTCTCTTTGCCATCGCTGTTAATACATTACGTCCATAGTGAAAAGTCCTGTCCAGTGTTCCTTGTTTGTGGATTATTTCTCTTTGTTTTACTCTTCTTCAAGCCTTGCAACGACAAAGCGTCAGTTGCAAATTACTCTTAGACGTTTGGATAACTGGGTGCAGAAGAGTGGTTTTAAGTTTTCCACCGAGAAGTGTGTATGTGTTCTTATTCACCGTTCTCGCTCGATTTTAACCTTTCCTGAGTGGTGGATGAGGGACACTATTCTTATTTTTAAAGACGCGGTGAGATTTCTGGGTCTCATTTTTGACTCGAAGCTTACATGGTGACCTCATCTTAAAGACCTGAAACTACGGTCACTTACGGCTTTAAGTATTTAAAAATGTCTTAGCCACAGTACATGGGGAGCTGACAGGACTTGTCTGCTCCAGTTTTACAGGGCGTTTGTGCGATCTCGGCTCGATTATGGATGCACGGTGTATGGGTCTGCGAGGCCTTCGTACTTAAAGATGCTGGACGTTGTGCACCATGAAGAGCTTCGGTTGGCCACTGGGGCATTCCGAACTAGCCCCATACCGAGCCTCTGTGCGGAGGCTGGTGAACCGCCACTTCATCTGCGGCGACGGCTACTTAGAGCGCGCCAGGCGTATAAAACTCTGTCCACGCCATACACACCTGCATACCATACCGTTGCTCAGCCTCCTCTGTCACGGCTATTTCATCACAGGCAACGTGCGACGCAGCCCTATGGGATTCCTCGCACAGGATTGCCTCGCTGCGATGTCTATGGCTGGTCTTCGTGTTTTACGTCGCGGTTGGAGCAGATCTCCACCTTGGCTCCTCCGGAGACCCAAACTTATTTTAGATTTGACTAATTTTAAGAAAGATAGCACACCAGATTTTAAATTCGAATCTCTGTTTCTTAACATTTTAGATGTGCATCACGGTTTCACTGTCGTTTACACTGATGGCTCCAAATAGGAGAATTTCCTTGGCTGTTCTGTGGTGTTCCCTGATCATGTTACACGGCTTCGCCTCCCTGATGAATGTACGGTTTTCGCAGCGGAGCTCCACGCGATCCTGGAGGCACTGGAGCAGATGAATCGTGTTCGGGGCAATAGATTTCTTCTTTGCTCCGATTCTCTTAGTGCCTTACAATCACTGCAGAACCTATACCCGACTGTGGAGATGGTCCAGCTGATATATGACCAACTGTACTTGCTCCAACGGCGGGGTAAAGAGGTATCCGTCTGCTGCGTGCCTGGTCATGTCGGCATATGGGGCAATGAACAGGCTGATCGGGCTGCGAAGGAGGCCTGCAGAGAGCAGGATGTGGTCCAGTGTCTTCTCCCCTTGCAGTCAGTCATCGCTGCACTCCACAGGAAGTGCATGGAGTTGTGGGAGGACGAATGGCTGGCGGTGACGGCCAATAAACTGCGGTCGGTAAAGTCAACCATTCGGCCGTGGCGTTCCTCCTGCCGGTTGCTCAGGTGGGGAGAGGTGGCCCTCACACGTCTTCGGATCGGGCACTGTCCTCTCACACATAGCTTTTTATTACGGCGGGAGACTCCTCCGTTTTGTGATGCTTGTGGTGTGCACATCTCTGTCCGGCACATTTTAACAGACTGCATTTTATACCGTGATGCAAGGGCAGAAGCACAAGTTGATGGGGATCTGCCTTGTGTTTTAGCTAACGATGAGACGTGTGTGTCTAGGGTTTTTAAGTTTTGTGATGTGTCTGGACTCTGGCCTAAACTTTTTGGCTGGAGGTTTTAGTGTATTGCAGAGTGGCTGACTCCTCCATTTTTTTCCGTGCGGTCAGCCAGCCGCATCCATCTGCTACATTGTTTTAGCTCCCTCTACCATTTTCTTCCTGTGTTGTCCATGTTTTACTGCTGACGCCCTGCTTCATCCCACGCTTCGGTGCAGGTGAGTACATATTTTTCAATGATTGTTCCCCGTGTTTTATGTTCCGTTTCTTATAAATGTTTTGAGGTTTTTCTTGACACCCGTCTCACTATGTTACTGAACGGGCGCTGAAGACCTTGCTGTCGTGCGCCCAAAAATCCTCTCTACTACTCTACTACTACTGCTACAGCTGTGTAAGCGGTGAGACAGGCAGCCAAGAGTAATGTTCACCTAAGGAAGGCAACTCAAACTAGAGACAGTATAAACAGCGATCAACCTTCTTAACAAAACCACCTAACGTCAGATAACCAGTACAACGATGGAATAATTCAGGTGAGAGCGTCTCCAAAATTCGGTGTTTAAAACACAAAAAGGCAGAAGGAACCACTTTAACCCAAGTAAACAAGGAAAACAATTATCCATACCCCAATCAAGGAAGCTGTTAAATTACGCGCCATACTGGACAGCATCAGCAAGACGAGGAAAAGTACACTGCCGAAAATACACTAACCTCCAGGGCAGGCAACTGGGGTGTTAGCGGCAACTGGGCAGTGAGATACCGCTGGTTGCACTTCAGCAAGAATAACACTAAATCCAAACTAACATCACGCAGTAGAAGGCGGCTAATAACTTCCGCCAACCTGACAGACTCCGCTCGTTTCAGTTGGTCTCACCGACCCTGGGAGCAGCAACGTGTAAACAACAGCAAGGTCTCAAACAGTGGAGGTTTCACTACTGGATAAGTTTCACTCAACTACAAACGTCCTGGGTTCAGTCATCGGCTACAGTCCGTCAATCCGACAGTGCCTGCTCGCCGCCAGTGGTCCCGGTCTGCCCTTGCGCTGTAGACCTCCTCGCTGCTCCATCTGAAGCCCAACTGCCTGACACGCAAGACGATCCAGAAATACTAGCCGTGGCACCTAGGATACTACTGGCTATCGATAACTGCTGCTGCTGCCACTCACAGACAAACAATACTAGCAAAGGCAGTGGCACCATTAACACAAGAAGGAATCGAGACGTCACTACTGCTATTACAAGACGCCAAATTATGAACGACAAGAACGCGAGCCGCACACAGCTCATAAGCCATTTTCGCAGTTCTGGAACAGTTTTGCACCTATTAACAGATATCATCGTGAACGCTCTTCATGTGATCGTTTTAATTGCTGCGTCATGTTTGAAAGGCTTCCCTGTTGGCAGCCAATACATTGGTCTCTAATCTCAGGCGTAGCGTCCATTTCATCTTCTGTTTTCTTTCTCCTATACATCTAATTAAGTAGACATTTGGGTTCCTGAAACACAGGTGAAAATGGCCCAGAAAATAGTTGACCTAAATTTATTAGATAGCTGATTATTATATTTCATGAATGTCAGTATATGACATAATACAGTCCTCCACGACTTCAGTAGCAGACTCTCGCAAAAGAGTACACGTGGTGCTCTCAGCCATAACAGAAGTACGTTTTACGTGGTTTTGCGAACAGTGGATAAAATACTGACAGTTTTATCGGTTAGTAACTCATACTTATCAGCTATTGTGCAGATTCACCAAGAACATCTACAGTCTCACCTTACGTACTTGCCGTTTTCTCTTCCAAACAATCTTGATGCCGTAAAGTTTTTCGTCGCTGTAACATATGGCTTAATTTTGTTTATTCACTTCTCGTACTATGTGGTCAACAGGGTAGAGGAAAGGAATGTACAAACCAGTTTTATCCGCATGTTAATGGGTAGTATAAAGAAAGCAACTTCGAAAACGCATAAGAAATCTACGTGTCTGACAATGTGAACGAAGAAAATGAATCAGGGCAGGTGGAGGTAATATCCATCCGCCCATCGCGGAACACATATTAACATAAAGACTCTTTCTAAAGTTTAGTAAGACTTGCAATAATTGAAAATTTGATACTTTGTAAGCGAGTGGAAGGTCCAAATTCAGATGAGTGTAATTCTTTTCTTCAAACCACATAAATAGTTTATTTAAAAAACTACGTTTAGTGGAAAACAAGAGTATACATCTCTTAAGCTTCCTCAAAAATTACAAAATGTAACTACAGTAATTTAAAGAAAACATGATAATACCATAAATTCTAAACAACAATTTTATAATCCACAATTATCGATGCATCTAAAAATACTGCTGTGACATGAATAGTACTAAGCCCCAGGAAAATAAAAAAAATCTTTTACATAAACAACTATCCACATTAAAGAACACTGTTTACAAAATTTGTTATAATTTGCCGGCCGGTGTGACCGTGCGGTTCTAGGGACCGAACGACCGCTAAGGTCGCAGGTTAGAATCCTACTTCGGGCATGGTTGTGTGTGCTGTACTTAGGTTAGTTAGGTTTAAGTAGCTCTAAGTTCTAGGCGACTGATGACCTTAGCAGTTAAGTCACATAGTGCTCAGAGCCATCTGAACCATTTTTTTGTTGTAATTTCTTCCAAAACTGGGCAACCAAAATGAGTGTAGCCACCGCAGTCATCATCCTAAGTCAACGAACTTCCCTCTTGTCACCCATACCAACGGTTTCTGAATGAGAAGGAGGGCACCAGATCACAAATTATCCACTCAGCACTTCCACGCACAGGTGGAAGTACAGTGGTGTTAACAACCCCAAGCTGGCGACAATTAGGAAAATGAGTCACTCCATGGTAGGCACCGCTGTTGACAATCCGGAGGCCACAAAAACAAATACGTCCAGCGAGGACTTCTACGGGGTTGACTCCGCGGACGGGCGCTGCTCGTTCACAGCTAGTGGCGGATGAAAACGTCACGCCACAGCAGACGGCAGGCCACTTCGTCTAGGAAGCTGGGAACGTAGCTGGAGTTCGAATGCATTGGAACAGTGGCGACTTCTGTGTCGACATCCAATACACCGCCTAAACTGTAAGCGCTGATGGTGGATGTGGGGAGATAGTACCCTATGCAAACTGCTGTCACCACAATACAGAATAAATAAGAACCTATAATCCACGTATTTTACTTATATGTTTATTCAAATAATCCTTTTGGAGGATTCGATCAATCAACTTCGGTCTTGCTTCTTTGTGTCTAATTTTCGTTGCTCCCAGAGTCCCATTAACCATCGAGTGTGTCGTTCCTTTTGTCCCTGGATCCATTTTCTTCCTTTCTCAGACCTCGTTCTTTCCTGAAATCCTGCTTTTGTGTTGGTTCTCTTAAAATTATTCTGTTATCTATTATACCATTTCTAATTCCTGTGTTTTTCACGTCTTTCTCAATTTCAGTGAACCATGTGGGTTTGGATTTGTAGTTGTTTAGTAAATTGAAAATCTGTAGTCTTCTTTTCCACATTGCCTCAGATGGTATTTCCATTTTCATGCAGAGCTGTCTGTTTGATATCAATTTCTATTCTATATTTCTCTTACCTCTAGGTCCCAGTAGTACGTTATAATTCTTCTTTTAACTCTCTCCATTGTTTCGAAATCCCCAAATCTTGTTAATTTAAATGTTTTCGTTGCATGCGCTGCTCCAAGCCTTACCACTGTTTGGTGGTGCCTTAGTTTCCTGTTTCAGGACGAAGTTTTTGTTTTGTTTTGCATGTGTATTGCCATTTGGAATGCCCTTCCCGTTTTATGTATCCTATTTTGCTATTGTTATATTGTCCCTTGCATTGCTTGTTATACATTCTCCAGGGCATTAAAACCGTTAGTTTTAGATATTGTGTGGTAACGCATTTTAAGATTTGGAAGTATTTCATTGATATTTGTTATGAAAAGAGTATTTTCAAACGATATTATCGTCGTATTGTGTATCCTTGTCTCTGTAGTTTGTCTGATATGTTCTTTGCCACTATCCAGTGAGTCAGTAATTAGTGCCTTGTAATCTGCAAAAGCTAGACTGTCTATGCTGATTTTACTTGGGATTCTTCTTAGTTCAAGACCCTTAGTGACGACGCATGCCTCCATTCTCTCATAGCCCTCTCGAAAGCACAGCTAAAAATTAACAGCGGTAAACCATCTCCCATGTCTTACCCTTGACTGTATGTCTGAAGGTTTTGAAAGTTCCCTCTTAAATTTTCTTTGTTGTTTTTTTATTTCTTAAAGTTCCGTTAAATATTTCTGTTGTTTTACTGTCGAGTCAAAATTCTAATATAATCTTGATTAGTGCATTTCTCTCAGTTGAGCCCTGTGCCTTCGTAAAATCCACAAGAATCATCACGTATTTAAAATTTTTCGTTTGCCTCATTCCTTTTATCTTCTCTAGACGTAGTATTTGCTCTGCAAACAACCTTCCATTCCTATATACTACTTGACGCTTTCGTAACTTTGTGTCGGGTATTCCATCAGCTCCTTTTAAAAGTGCCATGGACAAAATCTTCTATGTCAGTAGCAAGAGGAAGACACCTCTACAATAGTTAGAATCAGTTCTCTTTTCATTTTTAAGTAGTGACTGTATTAATGCCTTCGTCCATTTCATTGTAAGCTGTTTATTAAAATTTCAGTAATGATTTCTGTTAGGCATAGAATAATGTTGTCAGTAGTGTTTTTCTTTAAATTAGCAACTATAATGTTTGCTCACGATGTTTCGTTATCTATAACTTGATCTTATGATTGCCTCAGATGATGGTAGCCTTAAGTCTGATTGGATTACGCTATCAAAATGAATTTCACCTTTTGGTGGATCGCAGTTGTGTAGTTCTTTGAAGTAGTCTGCAAGTAACCTGCAGTTCTCAGTGTCATTATATATACAATTTCCTGTGTTTATGTATCTATGAACTGTAAACTTGGTGATGTGAACTTCATTAAACAGCTTTTCAATGTTTTACAAAAGTTAGTTTTATTGTTCAGCTTAATGTGTGACTCAGTCGACGTTAGCTGTTCTTTTATATATTTTACTGTGATCTTTTTGAGACCTTATAAAGCATGTTTCCTTGCTTCTATATAATTTTTCCTGTTCCTCTTACTTTTACTTGCCTTCCAGAAATTCAGCTACTTGTCTCTTGGCAGTTACCTCATCACTATCATAATATCACCAAGTAAGTTTCCATTTCTTTTTAAAAGGGATAATTTCTTCTGCAGTGTCAATAATGTCTCTTTTCAGTTGTGCCCAAACTTAAGGTATTATTTTCCCAATTTCATTTAGTAATAATCTTCTCTATGTAACATCTGTATCCAAATACTTAAATACTCAACTTAAGAAATTTAAAATATCGTGCTCTCAGTACTTCGGCCTAACCTTAATACTAACTAGCTACTGAAAGTGTGGCAAGATTTCATGTTACTCCTGTGTAGTTTACGGAGACAATGGAGCTAGGTTTATAGAGTGACAGTATTTACTGAACTGCACTACATATAACATGTGTTTTATTTTAGTTTGGGGAACTACTTACAATCATGGTGAATGTGGTTACGAAGCGTAGAATATAAGCATGCTCTTAAAGTCTGGGGAAGAGCTTTCCCATATGCTTCTCGTCGCCTCCTCTCGCTGCGCCATAATTGTTTATCCGATGCCCATTCGCTGGTTTCAGGGAGACTTGGCTTCTTACAGCAATACAACGCACCTCAATCCTTTCATGAGCTACTTTACAATTATTTTGGGCTCAATTCCAATCAGCACAGATCAGAGCAGCATCCCTCTCATCCGCGAACATGTCGATTAACGACCATAAATGCCTGATGGGGAGATGGGTTTAAAGGCAATCTCAAGGCTACCAGGTGTTGCTTTGTGGTGTTCGTGTACCACACTATTAAAGACATACCCCAACCACAAAAAAGGACTATCCTGTGTAGCATGGTGGCTATGACGGAAGCAAATCAAAGCTGCTCCCAAGTAGTAATTCACACGTTCCGCAGAGGAATGGTTCAGGTAATGTGGTGCCAGTGGTACTGTGGGCCACCACCACTTAAAAACAGAAACTGTGAAAGGCATCAGACGTAAACTCCCCTGCATTATGGGAAACGAAAGCGCATGAAGGCCATAGATCCCAACTACCCCTGACAAACAGCTCATTCACTCCTGCTGGGTTATATTGCTGGTACGTATCAAGCAGCAGAAGCGTGTAAATGCATACACACACCCGACGACGTACCAGCTACCCTCTTTGGGAATTTCTGACTTACTCATTGACCATGCCCCACGATAGACCACTAGCAGCGTATTTAATGCATAATTGCTAATAGCGCAGTTCTACACCACAGTATCAATGACTTAATCTGTTACTCCATCCCCATTTGAAATGAAATTCGCTCCAATCTAAATCCGCGTTCTGAAAAAGACCAGATGACAGACCACTAGTGTTTCATTACAATACTTAATTACTAAGGGAAAACAAACAGCCCACAGTACGACCGTATCACATCGGATCCCGCCACTACAATACGTTTCCCTTCAAACAATAGGCTTAACCGTCTCCCCCTTCCTTACCCTATACTTAACTGGACTTTACTCATGGTCTACACGATACTGCACTACAATATCTTTAAAGAGAAGTAGAAAACCGCTAATAGTAACACAGTTTTGATTACATGATTCTTCTGATGAGCTCTTTCCCAGGAAGCCTTCATCAGTGTGTTCATCCGCCTCTTGGTTAAACTTACAACTCAAGTCGACGGCCACGACATTTTCAGTGTCACAATTATGCGTAACTCAAACTATAGATTCACCCCCTAAGCCCTTGGTTTAGCTAGTACTCAAATGTGTGCCTGGTAGTGGATTTCTAAGAGAGATGGTTGATGTTCCAGACGTAATTTAAACTACCTGAGAGCAAACAAAACTGCCATCACCTCCAGCCCGCATGTGGAATATTTACCTCAGGTGGATGGAGGTTATGCGAGACATACGCACTAGGCTCTCTTCCGGCCACCAGTTGCAGCAAAAGGATGGAAGCGCCTCCTGACATAGAGGCGTCAGTTTGAACACTAAATTCCTTGCTAAAGTGTACCATGACTAATATGGGTGTGTTTACTAGGGTTTTCTATAAAGCCTCAACGGCTGCTTGTTAGGAAGGACCCCACTCATTTTCTTTGTTTCTTCGGAAGCTAGTTTCAAGGTGCTGCTAGATGTGCCACATTACAAATAAATTTACTCAAGTTGTATATCATCCCACGAAATAGGACACTGCTTTTACATTTTTCAGTATCCATCATGAATAAGTAGCCTGTATCCGACTCTGATGTATTCTAATACCTTGATTACAAACAGTATGGCTTATGAATGATAGTTCAGGCTGAGCAAACTCAACTTTTGAACGTTTAGCCGTAAACCTGCACCTACACAACCGCTGAAGCACCTCCCTAGAGTGGTGTATATATTGCTATAATAGCTCAGTGAAGGTCATCAAATCATTAGGATGATAACAAACTCCCTCAAATCTGCTATCAGAAAAACCCTATAAAACTTAAAGTTTTAAACATGGCTACGTAGTTCAGTGACCGTTTACAAATTAAAGTTAAAGCAATGACAGCCATCGATCACAAAATTTAACTCTTTTGACCAGGTGTCAACACTTCTATGAGTTCCTACATCAGAAATTAAATCTAGTTTTGATTTTATAAGTGACGTGTAAGTACTGCTTCTTTTTGTACTGTTAATTAGTTTTCAGTCTTCAAATGTATTACTTAGCTTTTACTTAAACAAAAAGTTCCCATGTTTGCTGCTGTCAAATAACAATTTGCCTCTTAGTACTAAATGCTGTTCATCTTAACATCCAGCTGTCTATATTTTAAATGCTAAGTAGCCTACTTATATTTACGGCTGCTAGATGGCATTATTGGTGTAATCTTCACCTGCGCGCACTTGCTAGCGCGGGCGCCTCAGTCTGTTGCTAACTGTGGCTTTAGAAGTATGAGCACCCCATAGCAGCTCGCCTTCCATGTATTTTTTTTAAATTTTTGTGACTAAAGCCTCTCTCGCTTGATATTTATCTTATACGTGACATGTAAGTGCAGCTTCTTTCTTGTACTGTTAGTCAGCACTTACATTTTTGTATAAAAAAATTTTCCCACAAATGTGTGATTATCTTATAGGCCAAGTTAAATTTTTAATTTCTGATGAAGTCACTCATAGAAGAGTTAAAAACTAGTCAAAAGACTTAAATTTTGTGACCGTGGGCTGTAATCGCTTTAACTTTAACCTATAAAACGCATTGGACAGCACAGTTACGCGTATAGACAACCTGAATGGCACACTATTATTTTCACACAGTGACCAATACATTGTGAAGGCAGTGACTGGCGTAGACTCCTCAGCCGGAGGAATGTGATAGTAGGCTTGAGTTAGGACAAACGTGATAAAGACTTTTGTCCATTGGAACCATGAGGAGCGCAGGTGCAAAATGGGGAGGGATGTAGATAGGGGAATCAGTTCCATATTCTCAGCCTGATAAACAACAGCCGGTCTCACGCCGCCCTGTATTTTATACGTCACAAACGTAGGAGAAGTGTGGGAATTTGGATGGAATAACAAATCCCCCAGGAAACATCTCATCTATAGTCGTCATTAACTGTCTCATTCTAGGTGCGGAGAGTTTGTGAGGCATCCCCCATACAAGTATATAAAAGTAAATTAGCGGACGACCCTTTGTCACTTGAACCTCACATAATCTGTCAGTAAGCACATCCCTGAATTATGGACACAAATCCGCAATCAGTTCCCTATGTCTGCTGGTAAATGTTTAAAGTCATTAGCTGGAACATCGGTATCGACTGAGTCAGTAACTGACTTCCTTTTCATCACATGTATACAAAACTGAAAACTCTGTCTGCACTTGGGAAGTAAACCAAACTTACGGATGAAGTCAGAACCTATAAAAGCCGACACCGACAGAATTGTGCCACCTCAACTCGGAATTCCCATGTAAAATCACCAACTCGAGCCTTAACTTTAATAGTTCACCAACTCCGAGTTATCTCTGCTGAACTGGCCTGCAGACAAAGCTCAACCTTGCCTGACATTTCCGCGAGTTTGTACCACTCATCACAAGTGGAGGCCCGTTCTTCAATGATCAGTGAAAAGGAATTTAGACATCGAGAAAGGCACTATATGTAAATGTGTGAAGCGGACTCGGCCACTAGGAATAGCAATAATCCTGCAAAATGGGATTTGTGATCCCCTTAATATACCGTCAGCTATCGCTAGAGCTTTCCTGGCTTTTACAGTCCCTTGCTATGTGTTCACCCACTACACACTTAAACATTTTATCATTGAAGCATGCCTCCTCCGGCTTCATTTATTATCTGAAGTTTTTTTATTAACTATAACCATAACGTTCCTCCCATTTTTTGGTGAGCATACTTTATACCCTGCATACGAAGCACTAAATCTTCTAACTGACATAAGCTTTATGCTTAGTCACAAAACAGGACTCCAAAGTGGTCACTAGTCGCTCCCTTTCAAAGATATTTTCAACTGTTTGACCTTCGCTAAAACCCAAACACAAGCTTCAAGCGATGTCTTCGATTCTGTTAATATACCATTCTAGCAGTACGGCTGCATGGTCTCGCAGTGGTGTGAATTCATAAAATCTTCCTGGGCTTTCAGATGCGTGCGGTACTTCAAATGTATTGCCTTATTTGGACTGGAACAGAGCACCAGTGACGTCACAGTTAGCAACGCGGCTATTTAATTGCGAGGCCACGGCTACGGCTATGCATCAGTGATTTATAACTGCTGGTTAGCTCATGTCCAGCGTGGGCGTGCAAATTATTTAAAACGAATTAGCTCCCAGAACTCATTAATGATCATTTGCACTGCATGGCTTCAGACAAAGCCTGTTCGAACCTCCGATCTAACTAGGGACTCAAACTGTTAATCACCTAAATCCTTCAGTTCCAAAATAATAATAGTAATAATAATAATAATAAAACAAAGAACAACACGCATCAATTACACAATCACAGGAAAACGAAATCTTAAGACAGCCACCAGAACAAGCACAAACAGAACACGAAGTGATACACATCTCAGATATAGAAGAAAAATTTTACCTGACCCATATAGAATACAAAGACACAAATACAGACATTTTACCATTCTTGCACAGACCACCAAATAACCCACAAGTCGAAACAACAATAACAACTATCAACACAATCTTACACAACAAAATAAATGAAAATGCGACTATGGAAGAGTTGCAACTACTGGTTTATATAGGAGCACTCAATACACTAAATATACACACTAGGCAGAGATCAGAACCAACCAATACCAGGAAGAAACCCACAAAACGGGCATGGCAACACAGGCTACAGATCAGAATAGAAAAACTGAGAAAAGACCTCGGACAGCTAGCACAATTTATAAGAAATGAAATATCAGACAAAAAAGATAAAAGGTTAATTAAAATCTCACAACAAGTAGCGATAGAGCAATTAGATGAAAAGAAGCAGAAATTACAAGTATTGTCCAAACGACTTAGAAGATACAAAAAATGTGAAAATAGAAGGAAACAAAACCAAACATTCAACACAAACCAAAAGAAATTTTACCATACAATAGATAACATACACATTAAAATAAACAATCCACCAAACATAACAGACATGGAACACTTCTGGAGCATCATATGGTCAAACACGGTACAACATAACAGACATGCACGGTGGATACAAGCAGAAACAGACACATACAAGATGATACCACAAATGCCTGAAGTGATAATTTTGCAACATGAAGTCACCCGAGCAATTAATTCTACGCACAACTGGAAAGCTCCTGGAAAAGATAAATGATAATGAAGTCCCATGCTGGACACACCGCCGTACTAGGCAAGGTCCTAGTGGAGGTGGTTTACCATTGCTTTCCTCCGACCGCAATGGGGACGAATGATAATGAAGAAGACGACACAACAACACCCAGTCATATCAAGGCAGGTAAAAATCCCTGAGGAGTCAAGGAGTATATTGCTGCCTCCTACGCATATCTCGCAAAGAGACCATGAGGATAAAATCAGAGAGATTAGAGCCCACACAGAGGCATACCGACAATTCTTCTTTCCACCAGGTGGCTTGCGGAATATGGATGTAGATGTAGATGAAGATGTAGATGTAGATCCCGCTGGGAATCGAACGCATGACCCCGTGCTCGAGAAGCCAGAACGCTATCGCGAGACCACGAGCTGCGGCCCTGGAAAAGAAAAAATTGCAAATTTCTGGCCAAAGAAGTTCACCTCAACACATTCACATCTAACTAAATTATTTAACAGTTACATTGCAGACCCATAGACAGTCCCTGATGCTAAATATCGCCCCATAACAAGCCCAACAATATACAAACTATTAACTTCAGTCATTACACAGAAATTAATGACACATACAACAAAGAACAATATTATAAATGAAGAACAAAAAGGCTGCTGCAAAGGAGCACAAGGATGTAAAGAGCAACTGATAATAGATGCAGAGGCGACATATCAAGCCAAAACTAAACAAAGGTCGCTACACTATGCACACATTGATTACCAAAAAGCTTTTGATAGTGTATCCCCCTCATGGTTACTACAAATATTAGAAATATACAAAGTAGATCCTAAATTGATACAGTTCCTAAACATAGTAATGAAAAATTGGAAAACCACATTTAATATCCAAAGAAATTCAAATAATACCACATCACAGCCAATACAGATTAAGCGTGGAATATACCAAGGAGACTCATGAAATCCTTTCTGGTTCTTCCTTGCTCTGAACCCACTATCCAGCGTGCTAAATAATACAAATTAAGGATATAATATTACAGAAACATACCAACACAAAATCACACATTTGCTATACATGAATGATCTAAAATTACTGGCAGCAACAAATCAAGAACTCAACCAATTACTAAAGATAACAGAAGTATTCAGCAATGATATAAATATGTCTTTTGGAACAGACAAATGTAAGAAAAATAGCATAGTCAAGGAAAAACACACTAAACAAGAAGATTACATAGTACTGGATAACTACAGCGACTGCATAGAGGCGATGGATAAAACAGATGCCTATAAATATCTAGGATACAGACAAAAATAGGAATAGATAATACAAATATTAAAGAAGACCTAAAAGAAAAATATAGACAAAGACTAACAAAAATACTGAAAACAGAATTGGCAGCAAGAAACAAGACAAAATCTATAAATACTTATGCTATACCAATATTGACCTATTCATTTGGAGTAGTGAAATGGAGTAACACAGACCTAGAAGCACTGAATACACTTACACGATCACAGTGCCAAAAATACAGAATATAGCACATGCATTCAGCAACAGAAAGAGTCACATTAAGCAGAAAGGACGGAGGAAGGTGATTTATCGACATAAAAAACCTACATTATGTACAGGTAGAAAATTTAAGAGAATTCTTTATAGAACGAGCAGAACCTAGCAATCACTCATATAAATACATCGGCTATACCATTGCAATTTCATAACCACTTCTCCACCCCTTTAGATCACATAACATCAACAGATACAAAGAAAGTAAATTGGAAAAAGAAAACACTACATGGCAAGCACCCATATCATCTAACACAGCCACACATCAGTCAAGACGCATCCAACACATGGCTAAGAAATGGCAATATATACAGTGAGACGGAAGGATTCATGATTGCAATGCAGGATCAAACAATAAACACCAGATATTACAGCAAGCATATTATTAATGATCCCAATACCACAACAGATAAATGCAGACTTTGCAAACAACAAATAGAAACAGTAGATCAAATCACAAGCGGATGTACAATACTAGCAAATACAGAACACACCAAAAAACATGACAGTGTATCAAAAATAACACATCAACAACTTGCCATACAACATAAAGTAATAGAACAACACGTTCCCACATACAAGGATGCACCACAAAATGTACTGGTGAATGATAAATACAAATTATGCTGGAACAGAACCATTGTAACAGATAAAACAACACCACATAACAAACCTGACATCATACTCACCAATAAAAATAAGAAATTAACACATCTAATCGAAATATCCATACCAAATACAACAGATATACAGAAGATAACAGGTGAAAAATTGAAAAATACATCCAACTCGCTGAGGAAGTCAAGGACATGTGGCATCAGCATAAAGTTGACATTATATCAATTACACTATTAATTGTAGGAGTCAGACCACACAATATCGACTAGTACATCAACGAAAGACGGCTACATCCAAACGTAAATATACAACTACAGAAATCTGTAATTATTGATACATGTTAAATTACCCAAAAGTTCCTAAATGCAATGTAACATATACCGTACAGTTAAAAGGAAGTCACGCTTGATCAAGGTCTGCGTCACTTTCCATTTTTAACCAGACATAATGTCTGAGAAGGGAAAGAAATATTAACAGTAATAATAAGCCATCTGCACTTCCTTGGTAGCGTCACCGACAATCCACCGTCACGCACATAGCTATGGGGTGATGTACCTGCCAACCACATCAGCCACAGCTATAGCGTGGAACACATGACGAGTTTCCTCTCGTATGCGTTAACTTCAGAGTGTGCTTAATTTCACCTTGGGCAACTTCCACACTTGAGCTAATATACCCTGGGTCCATACCAGCAAATTGCCAAGCGATTCCGACGGTGATTTACACAGAGGGTCGGACAGTCTGACACTGCAGAAATCCGGAACCCTGATGTCACAATGAATAATGCGGGCTCTAATTCTATTACCTTGAGTGTAGCTTAGATTCTGTACTCTCCTAAAAGTTAGTGAACCAGCTCTACTAAGACAATCTTAATAGTGGAGATGGCGTCACACATCGCTGCTTCCTGCAAGTGTGGCAGGACCATGAAAGGTGCACCAACATTACAGGGACGGCTACCACCTTGGACACACAGCCCGACATGTGATTGCCAATAATCTTTAATATGTTAATTGAGCTCTCCTCGTCACACCTCTTTGTCACTGGGCACCCCCCTGCCTTCCATGTTGCAGCAGTGCAGTAACAAGGAATTTACGGTATATGAAAGTCTAAATAGCCTGTATTAAACAGCAAAATAATTACTGCTTCCCCATGACCAAATAATTTTTTTAGTGCCGCACACACCTCGCCACTCTCTAAGCACGTGCTGCTACCACAGTATAGTGAAAGAAGGTCTAGGCTGAGGTGTATGTGGTACTTCCCTCCAAAACATTTTACACGTTTGTTTCAAAAACAACCATTAAAGGAAAACAACAAAAACAACAACAACATTCAACTCCACAACTTTCTCGGCAATCAAAAAGGGTACTACAACAATTTATAAAAGACTTTATAACAGAATAAATTCAAGAGGAAAAATTTATAAATACCCAACTATACGTGAATGCAAAATACTGCTGTGACATGAATGACATTAAGCCTCAACGGGACAAAAAAATTTTCTTTTACATAAACAGCGCTCGCCATTTACGAACACAGCTTATAATACTTACTATAATTTTGAATAAAATTTCTGCCATTTGACTGTCAAGATCGTTGACGTTATTGTACAGTCGTGATTTTGGGCTTTGGCTATTTTTAAGTACCACAATATTGCAAGTGATCAGACTTTTATTAACAAAATCATCTTGAAAATATCTTACACCTTGCTATATAATGCAAGTGTAAAAGAAAACAAGTGTAATATACTTTGACGATGAGGTCGTTCGTGAAAGTTCGATGATGCCCAACATTGTAGTACTTGAGAATGGCTATAGGCCAACTGTATAGTTGCATAAACGATATATACAATCAAATGGTGGAACTTTCATTTAAAATGACTGTGATCCCATACAGTGATTACTACCTGTCCCAGAACTGAGCTTCTGCTAAATAAGCAACCAATATGACTAGAGACACTACAGTCATAAGCTTAATACAGTAGACTTTCCTTCGACCACCGACACGAAAACCTTCCCGATTCTCGACCAAAGCATTTCTGGATAACAAATAAAGCATCCATTGCTTTTGTATATGCAACAACGTGCAACAAAGCTCACAACAATAAGCAGACTACCATTAGTAGATTGGATCACCCAATGTAGACGCTACCTTTGACGTCACGGAGCTGGGAAAAACAAGTATGTCCAGCCAGGGTTCCAGCGGTGTTGACTGCACCGGTAGTAGCTGCGCGTTCCAAGCTGGTGACGGAAGAGAACTCGCTTTGTCACTCTACAACAGACGGCAGACAGCTTCGCGTAGGAGGCCCCACTGTCACATTGCCCATAGCGCCATCCAACTTCCCTAAGACCAAGAGGCATGCACAAGTGTTCGAATGCAATGGAACCGTGGCGACTTTTGCCTCGACACAAAACTGACATTTAAAACACCAGAAAAACATACTTTACGGTTGTTTGAGCGAGTTTGTTGTGAGGTATTGTTTTACTAGCTTTCAGACATCATATTAAAGTAGCATGATGTTAGTGAAAAGTATTCCAAACTAGTTTACCAAGTATGCAACACAAAATTACTGCTGGGAGTATGATGAGCCATAGCGATATGTTCGTATTTGGCACTAGCATATGGGTCAAACTTTCCAGGATCACGTACTACTTAGAGCTTTGGCGAATAACTGTTCCATATAAGTTGTTAATCATTTCAGTGAGGCCCAGAATAGTAGAGAGAGAGAGATTCTGAAATCCGGAGTGTATTGTAAATCTGGGATACCTTGCTGCTAGTATATTCAGCTCTGTATTGCAGGGCCGCACAAACACGGAAAATCGCACGCGTGCAAAGTGAGGTGCAGCGAGTGCCTGCACAGTGCATCGGCTCAACTCGGCATACTTCGCCTCAACTCGGCTTGCCAGGTGAGGCCGACGCTGTGCGCTGCCGAATGCGCTGCCAGACGGCTTAGTCAACATTGGAATACGTAAGCGCAAGACAATTACCGGAATAATGGAACCATCTGCTCCAAAAAAAGGGAATATTCCCGAAAGTTAATTTAAACCGGAATGGGAACTCTCCTACTTTTTTGTGCGTTGTGACGATAAAGCCAAACGTCTAATCTGCGGTACACTAATTACGTGTGACAGAAAATCGTGTATTGAAAGACACTACAGCAAATTGCATTCAGAAAAGTATAGTGATACAACAGGGGATGCCAGAGAGGAAGAATTACGGAAGTTGCAAACTCTTGCAGAAGAGAATTCTGTATCTACAAACGAGGTTTGTTGCAAGTACTTTAGCATGTATATTTTGGTTAAAGGTCATGCGAAACGAAATAACATTTGTTTAGATTCCTTAGTTTTCGTTTCCGCATAAATTATTTCTAACATATATTTTTTTGTCTACTTTAGGGTGAAGAAGATGAGGGGTGTTGCGAAAGGACTCTCAGAGCTAGTGACAAAGTTGCTCTACGTTTAGCAAGAGCTGGGAGGCCATTTATGGAAGGACCATTAATAAAAAAAACATTATGTTGGACGTAGTAGAGACAATGAATCCCACATTAGCTCCCGCGTACAGCAGAATACCACTTTCCAGAATGACAATACATCGGAGAATCAACGACATTGCTGAGAATTTGCATGAACAACTGGTAGCCAAAATTGAAAACATCCTAGCGTACAATATCGCACTTGATGAGTCCACGGATATTAACGACACGGCTCAGTTAGCAATATTTTTGCGTGGCGTGGACGACGACCTACATGTAACGGAAGAGCTCCTGGATATGATTTCGTTGAAGGCGGATATTTTAGCAGCTGTTGAAATGGCAGCTGAAGGGATAGGACTACCTTGGGAATAGCTGTTTTCCGTAACAACAGACGGGGCACCAGCAATATGCGTTATAGCAAAAGGGTTTATTGGCTTACTACGGAAAAAACTTAAAATGTCGAGTTTACCATCCGTTCATTGTTTTGCACACCAAGAGGCTCTTTGTGCTAAAGTTATCGGTCTTCAAGATGTGATGAAGGTAGTGGTGCGTATCGCGAACTACATTCGTTCTCATGGACTCACTCATCGTCAGTTCAAAGAATTTTTGATTTCCTTTGAAGAGGAGTATCCAGATATTCCCTACCACGCTGAGCAAAGGGAAAAGGATTTCCCGTATTTCCCGTATTTTTCGACTACGCCACACTATGGCTCAGTTTTGGAGAGCAAAGGACGTCCGGAGCCACTTTTTCATGACCCTTAATGGATAGCTGATTTAGTATTTTTAGCAGACATTATGGCTCTCGTAAATGATTTAAGTCTGAAACTCCAAAAATAAAACAGTCTCATCAACGATATGATCAGCAAAATAAACGATATCCAGTATAAACTGGAGCTCCTCAAAAACAAAGTATCAGAGAAAAATACGCAACACTTTCCTGAACTAGGTAAGCGAGATATAAATTGTACCTTTATTAAAACAGCCTGATTTTTATAACCGTTCTAATCAAAACGGTACTATGTTTTTGTTTGACAGCATCTGTGCAGGAAAGAGCGCGCTTTGAAAAATACGTCGAGGTGCTACAATCCCTTGAAAATGCGTTTAACGACCGATTCCAGGTAATGTGCCGGTATATGACATACAGCTAAATAAAGGAGATTGCGTTGCATATGCAAGTGTAACATTACATGAAAACCAATAGTACACATTACATGTTTATTAAAATCTATCGCATTTTAGTACTTCGAAACAACGGCTTACATTACTTTCATTTATTAACATTTGCTTTGTTATTGTTTCAGGAAATTACCTACCTGCAGCCAATTCTCGATGTTTTTGTGAAAACTTTTTCGACGGATATTGAAAGTGCGCCTTCAGACTTACATTTAGAACTAATTGATTTGCAAAGCGATGTTCACCGAATGGATGTGTTTTACAGTACAAAAGGTTTGCTCCAATTCTACCAGTATTTGCCGAAGGCAGAATTTCCCAAGTTACACAGAGAAGCAACGAAGATTATTTCTATGTTTGGTTCCACTTGTGTATGTGAAAGGTTTTTTTCTGTTTTGTCTTGTACAAAAACTAGATTGCATGCGAGTATTTCTAGTTGTAATTTAAAAAATTGTCTCAGAATTGCTGTCAGTCAATCTCTTGTTCCAGATCTTATTAGCATAATTGCAAATAAAATAAAGAGCACATAGGAAGACACATTTGTGTTTGAAACCAAATTTAAAATTGTTACCATTACAGTTATTATATATTTCTCTTTTGTACCGGTACACCAGACTAAGCTCTCCACCTAGTGTACATTACTATTTGGCAATGACGAAGACAACAGGGTAAAAGCTTTGAAACAGGTCGAGACAGGCGGCGCGAGCGACACAAGCTGAGGAAGTGAGAGGTAGCGCTGTTGCGCAAAGCCGAGGAGTGGGGGGTCTGCACCGTCGTCAACATAGCGCAGCCGTCTTCTGCACTCTGCACTGTGCGATGCACCGGTGCATGCACCTTGTGCGGCCCTGCTGTATTGCATTTAGAATTTTACGTCTTGCTTCGCCGTTAGGGTTCGTAACGTCACTCCTCGCTACTCTACTCCATGCCTTTGTTAAATAACTTGATATGTGATACAAGCAAGATACTTTCGTGTCGGGCATAGAATTCTAAAATAGAAACAATTCATTTGATTCACACATCTGCATAGGTAGATGAAATGATGAAATGTGTTAGCGAATGAAATATTCTACTTTAATGGTCTCTTGAGTTGATTCACAGCTTATTACGACACCTGCATCGGCCACTGAAGCAAGAGCCGAAAGGAGCAAAAAAAGGAGTCAGTCGTGGTAAAATTTTCTGTTTTGAACAGCGCGTAATGTAAAGCAGGCCCCTCCGTTTCTGGCGGTGGCGCCGCTGTGGCAATCGCAGCCTTGGTGTCTCACTCTGGTGGAAAAGGGGAAAGGTTGTCTGTTCACGTGCATTTAAGTGGTCGGGTGGTTCGTCAGCCGGGTCAGTGTGGGGCAGTCTGTGTCTGTCTGTCGTCCGGAGTGCTAGTATGTGTTGGGCCACCAGTCTGCTCGAGTTTGTTCAGGCAATGGTCGTTGGCGGTCGAATCGATCGGTTTGTCGGTCACGCACTGGGACACAGGATGACTTCTCCGTCTTGAGCGTCGGCGCATGTGAGGTCGCCACGTCAGTCCAGTGGGTCGCGCCGTATAGCGAGGGGCGGTGGCTTCGCGGCCGACACGAGAGCAACAGGAGTCAACCCACGACATCGGTCTGGTCGGCGCGAGCTGCGACGCCGTGAGACGGGGGATCGGCGCGCCTTCCTGCGTCCGTTGAAGCGGCTGGCGGCGGACGGTTCGTGAGAGCGTTTTGGGGGTGCTGCGCCAGGTTTTCGCAAGACATCGCAGTTTATTAGAAGTGATTCGTGATATGTTGTTTTATCTACTTGTTAAATCCTACTTGTTTTCTTGGTCAGTCTCTCGTCCCCAGCTTGCTCGTCTGTCTCCCGTCCGCATTTCTTAGGTAGTTGGTGTCTGTCTGTCTGTCTGTCTGTCTCTCGGTCTGACGTACGTTAATAGCTGCCCTGTCATGTTTGTCGGGTTCGGTGTTAACGAATTTATTGCTTAAGGTGTAAAGGCCGAATTCCTGAAGTATGTTTTTATCTTGCCTATCACCTTTGGAGGCGGTATATGTGTAATGTGGAGCATGTTAGTACATTTTATGTAAGACTGCATTTCATAGGTTTTTATTTAAATTAGTTTCTTTTAAAAACAAGTTGCACTTTCGGTGGCAAGTAATGTTTTTAATTGTTGTGGACTCGTACGACAGCCAATCCAAAATGACGGGTAGCCGAAAGGCATGCGTTTAAGCTCACGCAGGCTGGCGTGAGGTCTGGAACAGATAAAGGAAGTTATAGTAGCAAAGAACGTACGTAGCTGCGGGAATACTTAACTTTAATCCATAATTGGTGAACATCGGTCTGACGGTACATGCATCACAAGATAAATAGCAATTGATAATGGCGCCTTGCTAGGTCGTAGAAAACGACGTAGCTGAAGGTTATGCTAACTATCGTCTCGGCAAATGAGAGCGTAATTTGTCAGTGAACCATCGCTAGCAAAGTCGGCTGTACAACTGGGGCGAGTTCTAGGAAGTCTCTCTAGACCTGCCGTGTGGCGGCGCTCGGTCTGCAATCACTGACAGTGGTGACACGCGGGTCCGACGTATACTACCGGACCGCGGCCGATTTAAAGGCTACCACCTAGCAAGTGTGGTGTCTGGCGGTGACACCACATTAATGTTGGTGTTTTGTACCATTTTCGTCCCTCCTACGGGGTGAATAGTTTGTGTGCTTGTGTGATTTGTTAAAGTTTTTAGTTTAAAGTAATCTTGTATGTTACAGATTACCACAAATGTAGTCTTTCAGAGGTTGTTGCGAGCGGTTGTGACTACGGCCGTGTTAAAAGGGAGCGGCAACGTTCTCAGCCCGAAAACTCATAATGTCAAAAATAAAGTTATATCTGCCTCTGAATAAATTGTAACTTGATATTTGGAGGGTGCTTTCTGATTATAATTTGTAAATCTGTTTTTTTTTAAAAAGGAAAGGGTTCTTAGGAATAAAATTTCCATTTGTTGGAAGAAATTTGTTTTCATCAGTTAACCACAGGCAACTACTTCCACGCTCATATAGTGTGATTAAATGTGTTAATGTTGTTGTTGAATCTCTAGTAAATAAAGTAAATTCTTTAAGAAAAGATTTTTAAAGTAAATCCACGGTTCAAGGTGTACTACACACACTGTTTCTACGGGTAGTCAATCCTCTTGAAACACATGAGATGGTGAGCCAGTCAAATGTTCGCTGATCCTACCAGACGGCTTGCACACCACTCCATGTACACAAGCCTTCTGCATGTTTGACATGGAGTTCAATGCACCTTTCCCCTGACTGGGTGTATCTATTGACAGACACATAGATTCATTAAGTCAGATTCTTATCTACCATTACGTCTCACATGTACTGCAATGACCGCGAAGGTACGTTATAGATGAGTCAGTAACTGTCTATCGTAGTGTATTACGATGTTTTACTAATGTGTTCAGTTGCATCTGTTTTAACTTACATCACTATTGTCACATTTCGTAGATGTTTGTGATAAGTACGTCTTCTTTTTATTTTGCACCAGTGAAGAAACACCAAAGTTTTTAATTGGGAAACAAGACATCGTTAATACACTGGTGTCCGAAACTCAAACAACAAAGCGGAATTGCCAGGGTTTCGTTTATTTTGTCACAAAAGAGTATTAAGGGGTTATAGTGAAGTAGAAGGAATCTAAAGAATACAGAACGTAAATAGCTGTAACATACATAACGATGAACGAAAATATTCTTTGTCTTACATGAACTTAGGCAGTTGTACGCATGTTCCAACAAACGGTTAATGTGCTCGGTAAGGGGTGTGACCGCCCATGGCAGCAGTACAGGCCTGACAACGACGGGGCATGCTGTGAATGATGTCATCAGTCTGATGACATAATATTAAAGCAGTATCGCACATTCTTCCTGCACAGCTGCTTGTAGTCTTGGAGAGTGGTTAGTGGATGCTTCTCAGACAGGATGCCACTCAGACATGATGAACGGGATTCAAATTGTGAGAGGGATCAGGCCACGAAATGAGTGCAATATACTCCGTTTCCAAAAAAACCTGTGCTACATGAGGCCCATTATATACCCCATCAATTAGACGCCTGGGCCCACAGCACCTCGCAACAACCGCACACGAGGTCGGAAGATCTCGTCACGATACCTGACAGTACTTCAAACTTGTCGATTCACCCGTACAATTTTATGAAGAAGTGTTAGAGTGGTAAATGTAACCTCTGTTCCCACAATTATGGATCTTCCTCGATCTCGGTCCCTTTCCACAATATATTGGGTCCCAAAATCGTGTTTACGTTTCTTCGAGATGCAAATCCTTCGACAATCGATCTCCAGACTAAATCGAGACTCATTTGTGAAAACAACATTGGCAGCCTTTTCGACCGTCCAGGTGTTATGTAGATGACTACACTCTAGTCGTTCTCTTGTGTGAAGACGCGTCAGAGGTAGACACACAGCATATCTCTGACAATAAAGGCCACTCTGCTGACGCCTTCTGCACACCGTTCGCCTCGACACAACACTCCCAGTAAATGCTGCGAGCCCACACGCCAAATTTCAAGAACACCAAAGCGGTAAAGGCGTTTCTTTGCAGCTAAATAATTTTCTTCTCTTCTGAAGTCACATGTGGTCGGCCCTGCCCTGTCTTCGGGTTACAGTTTCAATTTCTGTAAATTGTCGCCACATCCGAGAAACAACGGAACGATTCACATTAAGCCATCGGGCCAAATCAGTTTGTGACTGTCATTCTTACTTTCTTTCTATGGTCCTTCACCGCAGAGAGTGTTGCAGACATCTTCTCTGTGTCATACTACAGCATCTGTGACTGTGTACACAGCGGTTTTGGATGTGAGGTGCCCGGAAAACATTACCTCTTTTCACACGTGCCCTGATGTCATCGTTGGCATGGTTGTCCGTTGACCGGAATGCTATCTTCCGCGCAGAACACGATCGTACGGAAGTCTGGTTGACGGTTTGTATGATTATATCGTGACATAGACACAGGTCAGGAGAAAAGCGGTTTTTTGCTTTAATTTTAGACACCAGTGTAGAATCATTACGTTCCACTAATGTTAGTGGATCGTTAGAAGAGAATGTCGGGAGAGCGCGAAACGACATTGTAAGAAGGACTGAACGAACATGGATGCTATATTCAATGTACACATTCAGTCCATCCTGCTGTGAGACGTCACAAGACAGCACCTGGTTCGTTTCGTTTTATGCGGAAGGCAATGTCGACTGACTATTTACAAGTCACACTCCAGATAGTGTAAGGGATCCAAGTGGGCCGCCATATGGAAAACATGAATTACTGGTGACACACAGAATCCGACTGACTGCTAAATGCCAATATCTATATGCCGTCCCTGATGGCACATAATCAACCCGTGAACATATTTTCCCTGTCCAAGAATTGGACAATTCCAACCACTCAGTGACGAATGGTGACAGCTGTGAACTTTACGGCTCGATATTCAGTGCTGTTCAAGAGCTACGAAAATTCGCTCTGGCCATTGAAAGACACGTTCCATCGTGTACAAGAGGGATTCTAGATCGTGTTTGGTAGTCAAGCTGAAGCCAGCTCAAATTGTTGTGTCTAGACAAGACAGCCTAGACACAATGAGAGGAAGCCGAAAGGCACGCGCTAAGCTCACGCAGGATGGGGTGATGTCTGAAACAGGATACGTAATGAATGCTATAAAGAAAAGTACGTAGCTTCTGGAATACTTAACTTTAATCCATCATTTGTATACAGCGTTCTTGATGATACAAGTGAGACTCTGTAGATTCAGGCAATATACTGCTAATGGCGCCTTGCTAGGTCGTAGCCATTGACTTAGCTGAAGGCTATTCTAACTATCTGCTCTGCAAATGAGCGAGGCTTCGTCAGTGTGCATCGCTAGCTACGTCGTCCGTACAACTGGGGCGGGTGCTAGTACGTCTCTCTAGACCTGCCGTGTGGTGGCGCTCGGTCTGCGATCACTGAAAGTGGCGATACGCGGGTCCGACATGTACTAATGGACAGCTGCCGATTTAAAGCTACCACCTAGCAAGTGTGGTGTCTGGCGGTGACACCACACAACTATTGCTCCTAGCTACAGGGTTTCTGAATTCGATGTTGTTGTTTGCTCCTGTAGCCAAGATACAGTGATGTAATCCTGTTGTCTATAGCATTAGTCAGTTACTGCTGAGGATTATTGGTAGTATACTTTATTAGTTTAATTCCTTTATTAGAATGTTTTATTATGATTCTCTGAAAGCGACATTCTTTGGGCAGAAATGTTGAAGTTTGTGACATGTATATTGTTATTCTTAGATGATTTCCACTTGTGTGTCACAGGGACTAATTAAATATGAGTTGTACCTATTATAATTGTTTACGATAAATTCTTTATTTTTTATTGATTATTGTGTGACGCCACTCCTTTGATCAGAAAGATTCGTGGGCAAAATAGTGTTGATTTCTTATTAGTGTGAATAATTTCTTTTGCATAATTGTATATAGTGTTAAATCTGTGTGGTACAATAAATACTGTGGTAAACTAAGCTCATCTCTGCGCAAGCGTCAGCACTAAATTCGACTCTATCCAAAACCTGTGCTTCAATTGGTAGACAGAATGATTTTGCGTTGTGCCGGGACGGTGCTTGCAGCTTTAGCTATAGCTGTCGAGAAACACTCTTGCTTTCCTCCTTGGAGTTCCAGACATGACTCCAAGAAAGCCACCAAGCGCAGTGTGGCTGTGCAAGGCGTTCGAGGTATCTATTCGAGATGGCGCCCGTGGGAGCAATGAGTCTGTGTTGTCCAAGCGACTTCGACAGGTGTTGTGCAGACTATTGCAGTTGACAGAAGTGTAGGAGACTCTTAGAGCCAGAAATAATGCAACATTTTTTGTAAAGTGAGATGCCTACTCTGTTCAGATGACTAGATTACAATCTAGGACTTTGCTTTCTGTAAACGGGTTTGAAAGTTTCTTTTGCTGTTGAAGAAGGTAGGCAGGTCATATTGGAAATACTAGGTGGAGTACGATTGGTAGCCACGGTGATCGCTGATAATTTCTTTTATGTCTCAGTCAGCAGTGCTGGGCAGTAGGATGGATTGGTGATACTGCAATAGGGAGTGTAAAGTTCCCACGGGTGTAGCGGGTCCCAAGACATGTGCTAGTTGGCTGTTTGTTTCTTGACGTGGCGGTTTTACTTTTCCTCGGTTGTTCTAAGAGCAGAGTGTTGCCCGCCTGCTACCCTGGAGAGGAAAAAGGGAGACGTTTCCATGTACTTCCCTTAAAAAATCTTTTGTTACCTTTTGAAGTGTTTCCCTAGATTACTTTCACAAATTGTCATGTTTGGTGTTTTCCACTGTTGTGATATTGTGGAGTCTTTAGCGTTTGTTTTCCATCGTCTGATGGTGGCTGGATTTCCAACGGGGAGGGAACCTGTGATGGTAAGTACAATTTTGCTGCCTGTTCGTCTTCCTACCCACGTAGGATCACTGGACTCGCATTCGGGAGGACGACGGTTCAAACCCGTCTCTAGCCATCTTCATTTGGATTTCCCCTGATTTCCCTAAACCGCTGCAGGCAAATGCCGGGATGACTCTTTCGAAACAGCACGGCCGATTTCCTTTCCCATCCTTCCCTGATTCGAGATTTTGCTCCGTCTCTTATGATCTTTTCTCGACGGGACGTTAAGCACTAACCTCTTCTTCCTTTTCCTCCCCCTCCTCTGCTCTGGCGATCGTGGTATGGCCAGAGATCGTGGTTGGCGTTGTTTCAGCCTCATCAGCGCTGCTAAGAACCTAGCTAGGGTGGACCGACATGGAAGGAGTTAATCAGCAGCACCGAGCGGTAGTGAAATCATTTGGATTGTAGCGCCGCCACCACAGTTTCAGTCAGGATTATGATTTCTGCGCTGCTGTTCAGTTAGTGCCCCTTTGTGTGTCACAGGGGCATAGGCAAGTCTGGGTCTTACTTGTATTGGGTTTCAGCTGATTTTTATTGTATTAGTTGCTGAGATTTTCCAGGTTCTCAGCAAGTATATCCTCAATAGCCTTGTAGTTTAATGCCTGAACTGCTGTTGCCCGATCATCTGCATAAATGAAGGATCTTGACCGGAGACTAATAGGCTGCGCATTTGTATAAGAAGACTGACTTGCGAAGCCCATTTTTTGTAGACGCCATCTGCTTTTGTGACCCTGTAACTCAACAAAATATCTTCTGTTAAATAGAAGTGAACCAATTTGAGTACAGCAGTGAGTTGAGGGCTGCTTCTTTTTTTTTTTTTTGTTTTTGTTTTTTTGAGATTGATAGCATTATATGCTACCGTCAAATCTATAAACACCACCACTGTGGCTAGTGCAGCAGAGAGATTGGCCGATAACACTTAGGATCTTATGGGCCCTTATCAGGCTTAAGAATTACAATTACTTTTGCCTGCTTCCACATTTTAGGGATACGTCCAGTTGCCCAACAGCAGTTCATAAACTCCAACAGCTACAATTTAGAGCGAACACCAAGATGTATCAGCTATTCATTTTTCAAATCATCTATACCTGGTGTTCCCAATATTTAAACTTTTGATTGCTTCGTTCAGTTCTGATGATGTAAATGTGTGATCGAGTGTTTCATTTATTTGTTCCTGGGAGGCATTTAGTTTTCTCGTATACCCTTTGCTCAGGTTATTTGGTTTGCTGTAATGCCAAAACAGCCTGGTGTACCTGCAGATATACTATCTACCTTTTTGAGCAGTCTCTACACTTTCCGACTATTGTGGGTCATGTTAATGATTTCTACAGTGTGTTGCCACTTCTGTCTTCTATTTTCAATCATTGTGGTTATGACTTCTTCGCCCGCCTCCATTGTTTCTGGGGAGGTCACAATACATTTCGGATTTCTCTTTTGTCTCTTCTCTGTAACCTGGAATGTACGATTTTCTACATCCTCTCTGTGTACTCTGTCGCGCACAGTATTTTAAAGCCATAGCAAACTCACTGTAGGTTTCTGGTAGAGGTTGAAGAAATAAAAGTTTGTTGTCCACTCCTTTTCAGAAAGCTTCCCAGTTAGCTATTTGGAAAGTAAACCTATTTCGAATGAGAAACACTGTTGGTTGTATCACTGGGTTGATTTTGCAGAGTACTGGCCGGTGCTGGGACTTTGGCATGGGATTCAATATGAACTTTTGGCTTACGTTAGCAAGAGTATTGCTAGTGAAACGTAGATTTGGATTATAGTCTCTTTTCCATCTGCCGCTGTTGAATGGTGGAGGCTGTTTTGGATCGTGGATTAAATGGAGCTTCTTGTTTTTAGCCCACTGTTCCAATAGTTCCCATCTTCTTTAGTTTGTGTACGTCCCCAGGCCACATTGTGACTGTTGAAGTCTCTCATTATTATGTCTGATATATCCTTGTTCTTCGCCAGGGATGTAACTGATCTGATATGGTATGTTGGGCGGCTTATATACAGAGTGGATGTTTGTTACCCATACCTACATAGTCTATGTCTACGCTATTCTGGTCATTAGTTCTGCCTTGTGTGATTTTGAGATAGTTCTTGACGAAAATTGCACTTCCGTAGTGGTTAGTGGGAATCTCTTTGATTAGCTGCCTTGTGGAGTGTGGTCCTCTGTGCGTTCCCTGGAGGCACAGAACATCACACCTATAATCCTTGCACATATTTGAAATAAGATCTTGTTTTGCATATGACAGTCCTTCTGTGTTAAATGAGAAACTTGCCAGTGTTGGCTCTCAAAGGAGCCTTTTGTGATCTCTCATTTTCCGCGCTCTCATGAGGTTTGTAGTCACTGGGTTGAAAGATTAGCCAGCAAGATGCCACTGCCCAGGGGACTCCCAAATGGAAATTTCTCACACTTCTTGGAGGCTCTTTCTCTGTCCCCCAGCAGACTACTACTTTAATATTCCAGACAGAATATTTAAGTAGTATTTAACAAAGTATGAATTCAATACAATAGTTTTGGAAAATGGTTTACCAAGCAGTTCAAGACACAGCTGAAAACAACAGTTAGCGAAATGTTAGTATTTGGTGCTTGCCTGTGTGTCAAACTATCGATTATATCGTATTAGATTGTAGGTTAATGTATGCAACTTTTATTTAAGTTACTAGCCATTCCAGAAAGGACCAAAGCAGAGAGATACTTTGAAATGAGGCTAGTACTTACATCTCAAATACTTTCCAACTCACATACTTGGCCCTATATTGCGTTGAAAACTTTTGTCTTGCTTCATCATAATTTGTTCCTTCCCTTTGTTTTCGTTCCTTTCTCCCTCTGAATCTTCAGTTTTCATAAAATGCAAGAGAGGTGTTGTGAAACTTATGTTTCACATTATCTTGGTTCAGCATTTGTTAAAGTCTACTTAGCTATCCCTGAGCGCGACGAGAAAATTCTCACGACCACGGCATTTCAAAGTAATAATTAGTCGATCTGCGATAATTTACAGTCAGTGGAAATGTTTCAGAGGATCAAAAACCGTTGTTAGAGTAGCATTTGAACTTGATTATGACATTTATGGCATTCATTGCTGTGTACCATACACATCGATGCCTTTACAGAATAGTGTCAATATAGGGGGGTGTGGAATATCTTCTGCGGAGGTTGGCTGGCGCGTGAGGTGGGGACAATTGGCAGACGACGGTTGGAGTGGGATCAGATGTACGCCGTGAATGTAAACACATGAGGCGCTGCATGACCGCGGGTATAATGCGGTGGCAATGGATGTTTACCCTTTTGGCCGAGCAGTGCCGCTAGCGGCAGCCGAGGCTGGGAACTGCGTTCTTGTGACTCCTAAGTTTGAATTAAGGATCCTTGAGCAGACGCGCTGTGGACTCGTTCACGAATGCGATTTCTGCTTACTGACAGAGTTGTGTTTTAGTCAGTGTCTAATAACTCAGCGTTCACCAGGTAACATTTTTGTGTACACTGAATATAGAAGGAGCGTATGCTTTAGTGGCATTTTACGAATTATTAATTTGTTTTGCTGTTGTAATATGTTCATAATTGTAGTGAGCAGATATATTGTTTTCGTATGTGTGTAGCGATGATACTGTGTGGGACAGAACACTTATTGTAGTACTGTTCAGCTTCTTTCTTGTGTGTAACTCGTGTCGTAAGTTTCAGACATAAACGGCATCAAGTTTCTGAACCATCAGAACCTTGGGTGGCACAAAGGAATGGTTTTTCTCATTGTACACTGGGGGCTATTTATCTGTCGTGGCTACCGCTATCTCAAAAGGTGAATGTTCGTTTGCTATTTACTATTAATTTATTGTATATGTTTAGGCTAGTTCTTAGTACGTTTTGGGGTAAGCCACTAGCCGATTTGTGTGAGTGACATGTGTTACCATATGGGGCTGTGTTATCATACGTAGGCACCACACAATCATGATTATTGAATGTGCTCACTGTCCATGTCATTACTTGTTTGTGTTGAGGCACAGTTGCTTTCACAAGACTTATTAACTTTTTGTTGCGCCTCATTCATTACAAAGGGTGGAACGCCACAAATTTGTTTATCTTGTGTTGCGCTCACCTACTGAATACTGTCTATGTCAGAACAGTAATCCATTACTATATGCCTGTAACCAATACTGTTGTTACTTATAGTATTGGGACACTTACTTTTGTCAAGCTGAAAACTGGCTGTTGGTCGCTACTGTTAATAAGGTGTTGTTGTTGTAGCGGTCTTCAGTACTCAGATTGATTTCATGTAGCTCTCCATTCTACTCTGTTCTATGCAGACTTCACCTCCAAATAGCTACTGTTAAATGCATCCTTCTTATCTGCTTAGTGTATTCATATCTTGGTCACACTCTAACATTTTGCCCTCCACGCATCCCTCCAATATCAAATTGGAGATCCCTTGGTGCCTCAGAATGTATCCTATCAACCGATCGCTTCTTTAAGTCAAGTAGTGCCACAAATTCCTCTTATACCAAATATTATTCAGTGCTTCCTCATTAGTTACGTGATCTACCCATCTAATCTTCAGCAATCTGATGTAACACCACATTTCTAAAGCTTCTATTCTCTTCTTGTCTAATCTGTTTATCGTCCATGTTTCACTTCCAAACGTGGTCACACTCCATACAAATACTTTCAGACAGGACTTCCTAACACTTAAATCTACACACGATATTCTCTTCTTTAGAAACGCATTCCTTGTGTTAGCCAGTCTACATTATGTATCCTATCTACTTCGACCATCATCAGTTATTTTGCTTCCAAAATAGCAAACCTAATGTATTATTTTAAGTGTCTCATTTCCTAATCTAATGACCTCAGCATCAGCTGACGTAATTCGACTGCATTCCATTATCTTTGTTTAGCGTTTGTTGATACTCATTTTGTATCCTCCTTTGAAAACACTGTTCTTCCAGGTACCTTGCCAGTCTCTCACAAAATTACAATGCATCAACAAATGTCGAAGTTTTAATTCCTTCTCCATGGATCTTAATTCCTGATTTTTCTTCAGTTTCCTTTATTACTTGCTCAATATGCAAATTGAATAATATGGGGGATAAGCTACACCTCTATTTCACTCTTCCTTCTCAACCAATGCTTCCCTTTCATGCCCTTCGACTCTTATAACTGCCATCTGGTTTCTGTACAAATTGTAAATAGCCTCTCGCTCACTGTTGCTTGGTTGGTTTGTGGGATTAAAGGGACGAGACTGCTATGGTCATCGGTCCCTCGCTCTCTGTATTTTAACCCTGCCACCGTCGGAATTTTAAAGTAAGTATTCCAATCAACATTGTCAAAAGCTTTCTTTAAGTGCACAAATGCTAGAATCGTAGGTTTCCATTTCCTTAACTTTTATTCTTAGATACGTCGTATGGCCAGTATTCCCTCACGTGTTCCAACATTGCTACGGAATCGAAACTGATCATCCCCAAGGTTGGCTTCTATCAGATTTTCCATTCGTCTGTAAAGAATCAAAGTTAATATTTTGCAGCAGTGATTTATTAAACTGATAGTTTGGTAATTTCCACACCTGCCACCACCTTCCTTCTTTGGGATTGGAATTATTATATTCTTCTTGAAGTCTGAGTGTATTTCGCCGGTCTCATACATCTCGCTCACCAGACGGAAGGGCTTTGTCAGTGCTGGCTCTCCCAAGGCTATCAGTAGTAAAAATGGAATGTTGTCTACTACTGGGCTCTTGTTTTGACTTACCTCTTCCAGTGTTACATCAAATTCTTCATGCAGTATTATATGCCCATTTAATCTTCATATACGTCTTCAAGTACGTCGCCCTTGCATATACCATCTACATATTCCTTCCACCTTTCTGGTTTCCTTCCTTTACTTAGAACTGCTTTCCCATCTGAACTCCTGGTTTTCATTCAGGTGGGTCTCTATTCTTCAAACGTCTCTTTTAATTTTCCTGTAGGCAGTATCTGTGTTATCCTTAGTAATATATATGCCTCTACAACGTTACATTTGACCTCTAGCTTGACTTGCTTAGTCATTTTGCACTTTCTGTCGAGGTAATTTTTCTGTCGTTTGTATTCGTTTGCACCTGCTTCATTTACTGCATTTTAATTTTCTCCTTTCATCAACGAAATTCAATATCTCTTCTGTTACTCAAGGATGTCTACTGACCTCCCTCTTTTTACTGCTTGATCCTCTACTAGCCAACCACAGTGGCTAGTTGCAGGTTAGAAACCTGCTTCGGGCATGGAGGTGTGTGATGTTCTTTGAGTAGTTAGGTTTCAGTAATTCTACGTTCTAGGGGACTGATGACCTCAGATGTTAAGTCCCATAGCGCTCAGAGCCGTTTGAACCATTTTTGATCCTCTACTACCTTCACTATTCCATTTCTCAAAGCCACCCATTCTTCTCCAACTGTGTTTCTTTTCCTGTACTTGTCAATCGTTCCCTAATGCTCCCCCTGAAAGTCCCCACAACCTGTGGTTATCCAGGTCTCAGGTCCACAAATTCCTACCTTTTTCCAGTTTTTCGGTTTCAATATCCAATTCATAACTATAAATTGTACTGAGCGTCCACATCTGTCCATGGAAATGTCTTAAAATTTAAAACTTTGTTCGGATATGACTGTCTTACGTTATATGATCTATCTAAAAGATTCCAGTGTCTCCATGTCCTTTCCACGTATACAGACTTCTGTCATGATTCTTAAACCAAGTGTTAACTATGACTGAGATACGCTCTGTGCAAAATTCTGCCAGGCGGCCTCCTCTTTCATTCCCCACCCTCACTCCACATTCATGTACTACTTTTCCATCTCTTCCTTGTTATAATATCGAATTCCAAGAACAGCCAACTTTGTGCGTCATGATTTATGAACGTAAGTTTATTTTAATAATTTGGCACTCCACAGCTCCAATACGTTTAATAAAAGATGTAGATAGCTTTATCATCAGCAGCTGTCAGAAGGTTTACTAAATTACCTTTTTTTGTCTGGCTCGTTTTTTTGTCTGGTTCGTTGTTTTTGTCTGGCTCGTTTTTTTTGTCCGGCTCGTTTTTTTTCGTCTGGCTCTTTTTTTTCGTCTGGCTCGTTTTTTTCGTCTGGTTCGTTTTTTTCGTCTGGTTCGTTTTTTTTGTCTGGCTCGTTTTTTTTGTCCGGCTCGTTTTTTTTGTCTGGCTCGTTTTTTTTGTCTGGCTCGTTTTTTTTGTCTGGCTCGTTTTTTTTGTCTGGCTCGTTTTTTTGTCTGGCTCGTTTTTTTTGTGTGGCTCGCTTTTTTTGTCTGGCTCGCTTTTTTTGTGTGGCTCGTTTTTTGTCTGGCTCGTTTTTTGTCTGGCTCGTTTTTTGTCTGGCTCACTTTTTTGTCTGGCTCACTTTTTTGTCTGGCTCGTTTTTTTGTCTGGCTGGTTTTTTTGTCTGGCTCGTTTTTGTTGTCTGGCTCGCTTTTTTTTGGCTGGCTCGCTTTTTTTGTCTGGCTCGCTTTTTTGTCTCGCTCGCTTTTTTTGTCTCGCTCGCTTTTTTTGTCTCACTCGCTTTTAATTTTTTTTGTCTATCTCGCTTTTTTTCTCTTTCTTGCTTTTTTTTGTCTGGCTCGCTTTTTTTTGTCTGGCTCGCTTTTTTTTGTCTGGCTCGCTTTTTTTTGTCTGGCTCGCTTTTATTTTGTCTGGCTCGCTTTTTTTTTGTCTGGGACGCTTTTATTTTGTCTGGCTCGCTTTTTTTTGTCTAGCTCACTTTTTTTGTCTGTGGCTCGTTTTTTTTTGTCTGGCTCGTTTTTTTGTCTGGCTCGTTTTTTTTGTCTGGCTCGGTTTTTTTGTCTGGCTCGTTTTTTTGTGTGGCTCGTTCTTTTTGTCTGTCTCGTTTTTTGTCTGGCTGTTTTTTTTGTCTGGCTCGTTTTTCTTGTCTGGCCCGTTTTTCTTGTCTGGCTCACTTTTCTTGTCTGGCTCGTTTTTTTTGCCTGGCTCGTTTCTTTTTGTCTGGCTCGCTTTTTTCGTCTTGCTCGCTTTTTTTTGTCTGGCTCGCTTTTTTTTGTCTGGCTCGCTTTTATTTTGTCTGGCTCGATTTTTTTTTTCTGGCTCGCTTTTCTTTGTCCCGCTCGCTTTTTTTTGTCTGGCTCGCTTTTTTTGTCTTGCTCACTTTTTGTCTCGCTCGTTTTTTTTTGTCTTGCTCGCTTTTAATGTTTTTTGTCTTTCTCGCTTTTTTTCTCAGGCTTGCTTTTTCTTTGTCAGGCTCCCTTTTTTTGTCTGGCTCGCTTTTTTTTGTCTGGCTCGCTTTTATTTTGTCTGGGACGCTTTTTTTTGTCTGGCTCACTTTTTTTGTCTGTGGCTCGTTTTTTTGTCTGGCTCGTTTTTTTTGTGTGGTCCTTTTTTCTGTCTCGTTTTTTTTGTCTGGCTGTTTTTTTTGTCTGGCTCGTTTTTCTTGTCTGGCTCGTTTTTCTTGTTTGGCCCGTTTTTCTTGTCTGGCTCGTTTTTTTTGCCTGGCTCTTTCTTTTTGTCCCGCTCGCTTTTTTTTGTCTGGCTCCCTTTTTTTTGTCTTGCCCGCTTTTTTTTGTCTGGCTCACTTGTTTTTGTCTGGCTCGCTTTTTTTTGTCTGGCTCGCTTTTTTTATGTCTGGCTCGCTTTTTTTATGTCTGGCTCGCTTTTTTTATGTCTGGCTCGCTTTTTTTTGTCTGGCTCGCTTCTTTTTGTCTGGCTCTCTTCTTTTTGTCTGGCTCTCTTCTTTTTGTCTGGCTCTCTTCTTTTTGTCTGGCTCACTTCTTTTTGTCTGGCTCGCTTCTTTTTGTCTGGCTCGCTTTTTTTTGGTTTGTTTGGCTCGCTTTTTTTGCTCGCTTTTTTTGCTGTTTTCTTTGGCTCGTTTTTTTTGGCTCGTTTTTTTGGCTCTTTTTTTTTGTTTTGCTTGTATGTCACCATTTTTGGTAGAATCCAAGAAAAGTAAGAAGACAATTTATGCAGTATAGTAGTAGTGTAACTGACTTCCCAGTAAATACATCTTTAAAAGTGAATACCATTAACTGAATATGAGAATTATGTTTAACACATACGCCTATATGGTTTGCAAACTACTGCTATTTTCTACAATAAAACATACCTCAGAATTTACTTAAAATTTTGTTTATTGCCAAAAATTTCATAATAAACTTTTTAAATTGTTCACTTGTACTTTAGTAAACTGGGCCCAACAATACAGGCTGTGATGTGGCGCTATTTCCGAAACGTGACTGCTGCGAATTTCTCTCGAAGTGTGCTAATATGAAGTTCAGGACACCTACACCTCACTTCATGTCGCCAAATAATTCAAACATCTTGAAACTGCCGACCCGCCACCGATCTCACCCTGGGTTCTGCGTCCTTCAAGAATTTCGAGATCAATGGGATGAAGCTTGATTTCAAGCTTCGAGTGTTCACCGATTTGTGAACCTACGAAAGAAGACAGACAGTATTGTAATAATGATATAATTTGATAAACGTGTTATTTAGTACTAACAAATTAAATTGTTGGAATATAATATTAAAAATGTTTTGTTGCATGAGCTACATTGTCCATTTGTTACTTAATGCAGAAACTACACCAGCGCCGCAGCTATTCCCACTCGTAATCGGAATTCTTATTTGTCATCGACATTGAGAGATCGGTACTACGTAACATTAAGAGTACAGATTTGTAACAGTGAGAAGTTTTTTGGTCTCTCAAAAAAACAGACTGATTTGTAAGAGTGTTTCCTTACTCCTCTCATGCCCCTTAGTCAGCCTGTATAATATGTTGGATAAGGTGGCACTTCTAGTGTAAGTGCTGCATCCTACAGCAAAAAATTAAAGTCAATAATTTATTTTGTTAATTGTAATGTCGAAATACTGTCTCCGGGCACCCGAAAATGATTCGCATCAGAATATCGAAATACAGTACTTCCATTCAACCGTCACATCTTAACATTTCTATGAAGGCCATCCTGAGCTGAGTTTGAATGTTTGATATTTTACAATGTGGTAATGAGTGTGTTACTGATACAAAACAAGTATTGTATAGGTTATAGGTACGTATCCTACGCTAATAAAAACAAATGCTTGACATACTTACATCATTAATGCTGCTGGCAATTAAGAACCGAACTTGCCAATACGGATCCACCGCATATTTATAGAACACTGGAAGAAGGTGCCAGTATACATCATCGGATAGTTCCTTAGATTTAAACAAGGCGATTAAAAGCTTTGTCGCCTCCAAGCGAAGCCCAATCTGTAACAATTGACTTAGGTTGTAGAAATTGATTTACTTTGTGTGTTAGTTAAAGAAAGTATGTGGACAAAAAGTATCGTTATGTACCTTATCTTCCAGAAACGTCTCCAAAATAGGCACAAGGTGGGAAGCATAGAATGTGACATCAGCCTCTTCAGCTATGTCAGTGAACATAGATAGTGCCATTCTTCGCACTAGCAAATCCTCATCAAGACACAGGCGATGATATATTTGACCTAGGTGTTCTGGAAAAGAAAGAAACATGAAAACAACTTGATTTTTATATAATAGATGGCTACAGAGGCGTAATTTTCGATTAGATTCAAAAATTCTGTTCGTCAAATTTGGTTAATTACCTCTTACTGTGGGAGTAACACGTCCATAAATGTTGCACAGATCCCTGCATGCCAATAGCCGGGACGTACTCCTTTCTTCTGCCACTAACTTTTCTATATTCGCGACCGCGTCCTCATACATCTGCGCTGTCACGTCACTGCCGCTACTGATCGTTGATTTGTGCTCATATACTTCTCCAAGAGTACACTCATACCAAGTGGGTGCCTGGAAAAAAAATGGTCATTAAGAAAAACGAACACTGAAAAACAGATAATTTATCAACATCTATTTACAAGTGTGATAACCCAGATAAATTCTAGATCCTCGAAAAATTGCTGACTGTCATTGACAACACAAACCGGCTTGGCCATTAGAACACAAAAACTCAGTTCCGAGTTTTGTGACAAGTAAGCGTGTGCCCAGATTGCAAAGAATTTTTGCTAATTTTTGTTCTGCTAAGCAGTAACGTGTAATACAACCTGTCATAATGTGTCCAAAAAGGTCCGAAAGTTAATCTATTAATCTTTATTGCAGCATAATCTTACAAATTTTTAAACAGACGATTCAGATGCCCCTGATATTCCTATGGATTGTCTGTTGAAATGACGGAGCGGTGTCAGATAGTTCAAATGAAGCGCAGTGAAGATGTTTATCATCGTGTATGCTCTGCTTACTACATTTTTACTGGAAGATCATCCTGCCGTTTGTTTAGAGCTCTAAGATGTGCGCGTACGTGGGGAGTGCACACGCCTGCACTTTTAACCTATTCAAGTATGAGAGTGTAATACGAGAGTTATTACTAGCAAAAATTTCCTTCGGTATTTAATTCTTGATCCTAATATAGATATACGAGTTAGGGAGATACGACTTTGCACTGTATAGCAAACGTTAACTTGATGTAGTATATAATTAATCACTTTTACCGCGGTATGACTGTTGTTGCGCAAGCGTTGCGACATACCTCTTCAGGTAGCGAGGCACTGCACCAATGCGACATCGCGATGTTCATGCCCGGGTCGCAGATCATCTCGTCATCGTCATCCTCATAGAAGGGCTGCCTACGCCTGAGGAACACCCAGAGGCAGCATCCTCCTTTCTTGCACAGCAAACTCCGCAACATACTCCGAAACATCTGTGATATCAAAGGTATGTATCACAAGCTGGGTAATGGCGTAAATCATTGAATTGTCCTATTATGCTGCAGAATACTTTGCCTCATATCATTTATAAGAAGGCGAGATAAGTGCCGAGTCTCTGAGAAATAACTAGAGAGAGCGACATTGTTTGCCTCTTAGAAACCAGTAACAGAAAATATCGTGATGCAGGTCAGTCGGCTGTCATAACTGAATGATAATTCCGATTGTTAATTTGCATACCAAGAAGTGTGCAGATCATAGAGAAACCGTGCCTCTCCTCCTCTAGAAATTTTCTATCTGTGTGCAAGAGCTGATGCTTCCTAACAAAAAATTAGTGTTGCATATATTGATTTGATGTCATTGTCACCTGTAGCGGACGTAAGATTTAAGTTGCTTCAAGTGATTCTGTTATTACTGTCAACGGCATACGTACATGTTGTAAGAAAAGTGATAAGTGTTTCTTTTGTTCGATGGCATTACGCATGGAGGGCAGGTGCTTAGAACATTGTTATGACGTCTGGATAAATTTCAAGTGATCAGAGTTTGGTGCAAAGATTGCAAGACACCCTTCAACTAAAATGAGCGTAATTAAACGAGCGTAACGGAAATCCAGACTCCCTAGTAAATGTACCTTTTGGCGAATACGTGCAATCATACCGTTTACATCTAAAATTGAGCGAAACTGGAATTATTAATCACAGGTCTGGAACATACAATTATTGTCTGTGACTGTGTCAGGAATTTTTTCACAAATTGAATGATGGCTCCTAATCTCCTTCCTGATGCCTGCGAAGATTGTATACTAAACAAAGATTGCCACTTGTTATAAATCATGTCAAAAGTATATCATTTTTTATATTCATTGCATTTTTTCAGCCTTGGATCACAGAAATTAAATAAATACCGGTTTCGTCAAATCGTCATCAGATGATTTCTTTAATAAGACGTGAGATGGGAATAGTGAATATCGATGAACTATTCTCAAAATAAAAGTATCTCCCGTATAAAGCTACTTGAACTTGAATGCGTTGCGTAGTCAGTCGTCAAAGTACATCGGAAACGGATCGTTGCTGCGTGACGTACCGAGATGCGTATATTCGTGGATAGATGTCAACCTGAGTTTGTAATTTAGTTTACTAGTACTTGAGCAACCTCATTTGTCTTTCCGTCCAAACAGATTTTCTGATGAATATTTGTTTGTAACTAGAAACCAGTTATGACGCTATTTGTTCGACCCCAGACTGAGAAATACAATAGGTTTTGTCCACAGTGCGGTAACGGTTTGTTCCCTTACACAATTCCCATAGAGTTGATAACATTCTTTTCTATTTCATTTAAAATGCTGAATGAGTTTCCTAGTATAATTAGTTCAGAGATAAATTTATTGTAGTTTGTATCGACGAAGTGTTTATCTTTGATATTGTTGCAAAAGATTACATTTGTTGAATTTCGTCTACTGTAAAATCATGTGTGTTCTTGCTTGTTTACCGTATGTCAAAGTCTGTGTGTAGTTTTGAACAACCTTTAACACTGTTCTAGAGTTCGATTATCCTTCATTTTACTGTCTCCAATATACACTAGATGTTGAACAGTCAGCAACTTCCGTACAATTTTGTTTCTAAAACCGATTTGGTTTTACTTGACTCTTTTCTGTTAACTGAAAGATCTGAAAATCGTGGTCCACTTGCTCACTGTGGAATCATGTGATACTCATAGGTTGATGAAAACAGGCTTTAGAGCTCTTGTGTTACAATTTCTGCTCGGGAGGGATATAGACAATTTGTATTGTTAATATGAATGAAATAATATTTCATTTAACTTCAGAATTAAAAATGTATTATTTTTGGACATCTATATTCATACAAAGACTTGGTGTCTTTTGTGTAAACGCATTATGTTCGTCAGTACGAGAACTAAGTTTTGACAGTATTGAATCGGTGTAATATACTGAAACGCTGAAAAAATTTAAATAAGTAATTTTGCCCTTTTGACAAATTCTTGGGTATTATATTTCTGAAGTTGCTATAAAACCCAACATCGTGAGTTATATCAGTCTATTCCTATTAATTAGTTTGCTCGGAACAATGAAAAAAATTTGAACCCCAGTTTTAGAGAAGTGGTGGTACGGCAGCATGGCTACGGAAAGTGTTTGATACTGCATGACTTACGTTTCTGCCCTAAAATACAGTTTTCACTTTATCTCCAACTTATTGTAATTAATTCAGTAATTCAAAACACGATTTGAATGTTCACAGAGTTGAGGTATCTCTAATATAACAGACGGCGGAATTAAGTTTTAATGTGGGTAAAACCCTATGACGTGACGATGAGGAAAAGGAAATAACATACCTATCTAACATATGTGATAGGGGAGATTATTAAGGAAGGGATTGTAATGGTTTGAGCTATTTTTATATACTTACTTCCTCTAGATGAGCAAACCTGTGACATCGTAAAGCAGCTACAGCCTCAGAATGACGTTTTAAACATGTGTAATACGAGAATAATATCACACGTCCTCCATAACTGCCTCTTTCACAAAACATGACAACAAATTTTAATTGCAGTTAAGTACAAAAATGAAAATAATTCTTATACAGAATCGTAACTAATATATTTTACGTCAGAGACACTCACGATGGCGTAAGGGCTGGTGTCGGGATTACCATCGTCTAGTTGACACATCTGTATACTTAACTTCCTTAGTTTGCAGCTGAAATTATGGTACCCGATATATCTTACACTAAATACCAAATGTGTCCTGAGTCTAAACATGCAACACGAATGCTTCACTTGCCCCTTGAATCATAGCCGACAATTTACTCTAACATCACAGATAATTAAGACTGTAGTATTTTAAGTGATACGTAATTAATTGTTAAATTTTCGCACATTCGTATGAGCGTGCATTGTTTGTTTCTACTAATAACTTAGAAGTAAATAGTATTTTATCTATGTGCGATATGGAGCTGAGCTTACAGAACTGCTTGTCGTGCTTCACGCAAGTCGACCTGGAACAGTTTCTTGTCACACCGTTCAATACCTCAGGTCTATCAGTGAAAACATCTGCAAACCGCCTGGGCAATCAATTAAAAATCGAGAAGTATCTGATGCTTACCTCGCACCAGAAGAGTCTTCACAGGCAATGCAAGAAAAACTTGGCTATGATAAAATCGCTTTCTTCCTTATCCAACTCTGAGCAAAAATGGCTCTGAGCACTATGGGACTTAACTGCTGAGGTCATCAGTCCCCTAGACTTAGAACTACTTAAACCTTACTAACCTAAGGACATCACACACATCCATGGCCGATGCTGGATTCGAACCTGCGACCGTAGCTGTCGCGCCGTTCCGGACTAGAGCGCCTAGAACCGCATGGCCACCGCGGCCGGCTCTGCAACTTGTCACCAGTTCTGCAGACGAACATTGCGCATGAGATCTGTTCACAGGCGTTATATTGGATTATTCAGTTCCCACTCATTCCACCACTAAGGATTGTTTGCAAACTGTTTTCGCAACTTTCTTCAGTTTTCCGAAGATTTTTTGTCGCCATACAGAATCCCATTGTTTTGTAACGGAGAGCTCAAATATGTAGGAGCTACATACGGACCTCTGGCAGTTAGGAATTATTCGATTCATTGAAATACTACCATAGATGTTACATTCTTAAGCCGTTCATCGAGTCACAAATACTTGAATCTCTTCATGTAGTGGAGAACTGGATCAAAAAAATTAAGTCATCCATTTAAAATAATTTGTTTCGTTATGTGTCAGAGAAAACTATTTCCAAATAATTATTTGAATGCTGTGTGGTATCTAAGCCATCGTATTTTCCATGTGGAATTTTGGCCTCTTCGAATGATACCTTATAGAATTTGAAGGAAATATATTGCTGTGGCAAATTCTACGCGCGGGCTGTGTAATTGAGGCTTACAGGAAAAATTCATTTTATTGAATCCCTACTCACACAGTAAAAACAAAATTTTGTATCATTAATGTGAAATGCGTTACATTCAAAGTCAGAAATGTATTTTTGAAGCACATACGTACCCATAAAAAAAATTAGGGTTGCTTATTGTAAGCAAGCTCAGTTCTTTCTCACGATACTGAATCTGAATGTTACACGAAAGTGCTTACAAAAACTGAAAAAGTAGTTAACTTTCTACAGCACCTTCGACTATTATTTTCCCATTTTGAATTCCGAATTTGCGAAAACAATGCAGCAATGTGGGTTACGCCAGTCAATTACTTTTCATTAATTTGATCAAAGAGCTAGTGGACTGTCCGGAAACAAATCTACAAAACTGTTAGTACAGCTTGGACACAGGTTTATGGTACTGAATCAGATGCGTTAATATACCAAAATGAAATTCTTACTTCAGCAATTACACGATATGAATGTACACGTTAATGAATGGCGTCCGATATCAAACGTTGATGAACTAACTTCCTAGCGTGGCAAAACTCTGACATCGTGATAAAGCAAAGCGAAATGCCCTACGTATGAAACACCCATAGAAAGCAAGAAAATGGTGGTAAACGCAGTATACATGTGCAAAATTTAGGTAATTACAGCACACAGACGACATCCTGACGGAACGACCGCTTCCAAGAACGTCCGCATAGGTACTTGGAGTGATCAGGAAAACACAGCCGTTCAAATGTTTGAAATGGTTCAAATGCCTCTGAGCAGTATGGGACTAAACAACTGAGATCATCAGTCGCATAGAACTTAGAACAACTTAAACCCAACTAACCTAAGGACATCACGCACATCCATACCCGAGGCAGGATTCGAACCTGCGACCGTAGCTGTCGCGCGGTTCCAGACTCAAGCGATTACAACCGCTCGGTCACAACGGCCGGCTAACACAAGTCACCATACTTAATGACATCAGGTTATAGTAATTGAAACTGGTCTATCAACCGCCTCAGGAAAAAGTTTCAAGCATTTACAATCGGAAAGGAACAGATAAATAAGTCAAAACCTGCCTTTCTACCGGAAAGCATGATGACTAATTTCTGTCTCTCTTCCGAACAAAATGTACAGTGTGGCAAAAATACAATCGTTGAAATTCACTCATTTAACTAACAGACCTGTTAACTCAGTTTCTGAGCCAGTAGCATCTTACTCCAACTTTTAGCAAAACATAACAACTATCTACGACTCCACAATATTTTAAGCGATAGGTAAGCATTTGTCAAATTTTCGTAGATCTGTTTGCGGGCATTGTAAGTTTCTCCTCATAGCTCAGAAGCAAATAGCAAATTATCTACAAGCGACATGTAGTAGGATTTCAGAACAGCGTGTTCTGTATTATGAAATACGAACTGATGTCGCTTCTCATCACACTGTTTCATAAATCAAGTCTATAAGTGAAAATAACTATCGACAGTCTAGGCAGTCAAATAAACAAGAAATATTTGTTGCTTACCTCGCACTAGAAGAGTCTTCACAGGCAAGGCAAGAAGAACTTGGCTACGAGCAAACCGCTTTCTTCGTTAGCTAGCCTCAGACTGTTTCTAGGCAACGGCACACGCTGTTTGCTACAAATACCTATTGTTGGCGTAGTCGCTCGTCGACTATGGGCAGCAGTGCAGAGACGGTCTTTTTAATGCAAACGTTACAATCAGTGCTTGGTTGTTGCTATTTGGGATGGTAAATTCAATAGCTACAAAACGTTAAACAATGAAAGAGAATTTCCACGAATTTCACATTGCCAAAGTAGTATTGGCGTGTTTATGATTATTATCATCGATGCATCGAGTACGATAATAATGATAGTCGCATCGGGCTTGACAGAATAAACCATTAGTAAAAAAGTCAGTAGTTTCATATATAAGGCAAGTCTTTCATTTTATATTTTGTTTTCGAATGTCAGTTGACTAAGATTGATAGTTCATTTCTGTTGCTAAATGACGCAAAAAATGCGACCCATAAAATAACTGAACTAAAATTCTTACAAAACTGGTTGTAATATTTATTGAACATCTCTGTATGACCTAACATATTACTACATGACTTCCATGACAGAATCTTAGTAGAGCTTAATCGGCGATTTTAGCCATTACAGAAGTATATTTTACGATTATTTAGAAGCAATACATACACAAAAATACTAAAAATTTGAGCGGAAAGTAATTCAAACTTAACAGATTCATCAAATGATATCTACAGTTACCTCTTACGTCCTTGAAAACTCGCATATACTGAAACATGCATCGTAAACTTGTTTTGGACTGCGTAGCATAAATCTTTATTTTGCTTGAATGCTTAGCCACACTACATTGAGAAGTGATGGGACATTGATAAGTATATAAAGAGATGGCTTACAGAAGGCATATAACTGCTCTGCCTTGGCGGTGCTGTCATGTGTACTCAGGTGATTCGTGCGAAAATGTTTCCGACATAATTATCGCCGCGCGACGTTAATAAACATACTTTCAACGCGGAATGATAGAGCTACCACATGAAACATTCTGTTTGAAAATAGTTATGGAATTCCATATTACAAGAACCACGGTGTCAAGGGTGTGCCGAATAGGCTAAATTTGGCGTATTACGTCTTACCACGGACAAATCAGTGGCTGACAGCCTGCACTTAACGACGGATAATAGCCGCCTATATTTGGAGCTGTCAGTAGTAATACACACGCAACACGGCGTGAAGCGAGCGCGGAAACCAATGTGGGACCCACGTCGAACGCGTCAGTTAGGCGAAATGTGGCTTTTGGGATATGACAGCAGAGACCGACGGGAGTGCCTTTTCCAAAAGCACGACATCGCTTACGGCCCTCTCCTTATCATGTGACCATTTCGGTTGGACCCTAGAAGACTGGAAAACCGTGGGTTACTCAGATACGTCCGATTTCAGTTGGTAAGAGGTTATGGTAGGGATCGAGTATAATTCAGACTCCACAAAGCGATGATACTAAGTTGTCAACAAGGCCTTCCACAAGCTTGTTTTAGCCACATAATGTTGTGGGCTGTGTTTACAGAGAACTGACTGGGTCCTCTGGTCGAGCTGAACCGATCATTTACTGGAAATGCTCATGTTCGGCTAGTCGGAGACCATTTACAGACATTCGTTGACTTAATATTTCCATGAAAATGCGCCATTTCACCGGGGCATGTTTTTTTCCTATCGATTTAAAGAACATTCTGGAAAACTCGAATGATGTGATCTGACTTAACAGATCTACTTTTCTGACAATGTCGATGGAGAAAAGGAACCACGGTTAGATGAAGCTAAGATCCATCTGCACGTTAGTGCACACATATAATCACATACTGTCTCTTTCTGTAGTGACGGAACTGGGAAGGAAGCTATGCAGTAATTGTAAATATACATACAAAATGTGAATGACACATAAATCCATGTTCAGCTGAGTAATATTACTGATAAGTATAGCCATCAGACTAAGTGTTATGTAATAAATAGAAATTAGCGAAGTAATTGCGAAGTTATCCAAAGTAGTTTACCAAGTATTCTATGACCCTGCACATAATTTGAGATGGCAGTATGATAGGCAGTATCGAAACGTTGGTACACCATATTTGTCTGATGTGAACTGATCAGTACAGTATCTTCACATAAGTTACTAAACATTCAGATATACATAAATCAGAAAATGTTTTGCGTCACCTTGGGTACGGAACCTGCACCGAAAATTGGAATGTAGATCGAAATAAACATCATTTCTGCCATTTTTTATTGCTCATGAAAACCTATCATTGCATGTTATACCACCGTACAGCTCGACCCTCGGAGGTGGTGGTCCCGATTGCTGTACACACGTGTTCTCCTAATAGCACTGACTCTTGCATTGATGCAGGTCTGTATTCGTCGTGGCATACTATCCATAAGTTCATCACGGCACTATTGGCAAAGATTCTCCCACTCCTAGGGGGCAGTTCAGCATAGATCCCTCACAGTGGTTGGTGCGTCACGACGTCCTTAAACAGCCATTTTCAATCAATTCCAGGCATGTTCGATAGGGCTCATGTCTGGAGAACATGCTGGCCACTCTAGTAGAGCGATGTCGTTATCTCGACGGAAGACATTCACAAGATGTACACGATGGGTGGCGCGAATTTTCGTCCATGAAGACGAATGCCTCGCCAATATGCTGCCGGTAAGTGTGCACTATCGATCGGAGGATGGCATTCACGTATCGTACAGCCGTTACAGCACCTGTCATGACCACCAGCGGCGTACGTCGGCCGCACGTAATGATACCCCAAAACATCAGAGAACTTCCACCTTGCTGCACTCGCTGGATAGTGTGTCTAAGGTGTTCAACCTGGCCGGATTGTCGCCAAACACGTCTCCGGCGATTGTCTCGTTGAGGACAACGTGATGCCAATCCTGAGCAATCCATTAGGCATGTTGTTGGACCACGCTTCATGTTGTCGTGGTTGCAAAGAAGGACCTCGCCATGGACGTCGAGAGTGAATTTGCACATCATACAGCCTATTGCGCACCGTTTTAGTCGTAACACGACGTCCTGTGCCTGCACCGAATGCATCATTCAACATGATGGCGTAGCTGTCAGGGTTTCTCAGAGCCATAATCCGGAATTAGCGGTCATCCACTGCATTGCTAACCCTGGGCGGCCTGATCGAGGCATGTCATCGATAGTTCCTATCTCTCTGTATCTCCTCCATGTGCAAGCAATATCGCTTTGATTCACTCCAAGACACTTGAAGACTTCGCTTGTTGAGAGCCCTTCCTGGCACAAAGTAGCAATGCTGACGCGATCGAACCGCCGTATTGACCGTCTAGACATGAATTAACTATAGACAACACGAGCCGTGTACCTCCTTCCTGGTGGAATGACTGGAACTGATCGGCTGTCAGACGCCTTCCTTGTAATAGGCGCTGCTCATGCATAGTTGTTTATATGTTCGGGCGGGTGTAGTGCCATCTCTGAACAGTCAAACGGACTGTGTCTGTGATACAATATCCACAATCAAGGTCTATCTTCAGGAGCTCTGGGAATCGGGGCGATCAAAAACTTTTATGACGTATGTAGAAAAGACAGAAAATGTATTTTAAAATGGGAATGATGCTGTAAATATCAGAGGCATTGTAGCTCGCTTATCCAACTCTATCAATTTAGAATCCGTTCTCGTGGTAATTCATTATATTTAACAATGCGGCAGTTGGAAGCTACGAACGTTACTGTATACGAAGACTTCGTTAGGTAAATTAATACAATTTACTTATTTATCGTACTGCACTAACTGCAAGTATTAAAAAATAACTTGCGATTCTACATTTAAGGAATTAGACTCCCAAAGATAAAATGTTCAAATTCTGGAAGCTGACGTTATAATAACACCTAAAAGAAGATCATTTGTACTTAAAATTAAGACTGTGAATTAAAATTGATGCATTTAATCACAATTCAGCGTTTCGTGAAGAAATCAGTTAATAGCAGAGGAAGCAGGATTAATAGTCACTGATTGGTCCTAGGAATCTTCTTAGAGCGCAGTCTCTGACAATATGCTGAACGATTAGTTCTTGGGCTCCCCAAACGGAGGCTGGAATTTTGGAGTCCACACTTGTGCAACATAGCATTGCACTATGCGTGACCAGTTCTTATTCTGTTCAGTCTTGTTCACTCACTTGTCATCAGGTCAAATACTGGCAGACTGGCACACAGATCTCGAAACCTTGCTCTTTTATTGTCGATGCATTTCGTATCTTGCCCAGCTCTTCTTTAATGTTAACCTTTTCGTTGTTTCTTTCATTACGCCACAGTGCTGAGCGTGATATGTAACTGTCTGGATGAGGGTTATTTAAGACTGTGTAACTTGGAAGGTCTTGGGGGACGGGGTGATGCAACTATTTCAGTTCTCTATTGGTTTCTTCGTGGTGTCGCAGTTGTGGTGGTGGACTGTTACTGATATTGTGCAACCAAGGAATCGGTCTGGATTTTACTGTACCTCCGATTCCCATTCACATTTCTAGTTTCCTTGTACAAGAACTGTTTTGTCACTCTCGTGCTAAACAGTCAGCTATTGCGTAACTAGTGACAAGAGCCAGACATAGATGAGGAATAATTTTGGATACAATAGGGATATTTCAGAAATTAATATGGGAGGGAAGAAAGACAATTTCGTGATGATCATTGTATTCAAATGTAGAAAGAAACAAGTGAAACAGCTGCCACATCTCCATTTGTGGATGTAGTGCATTCTTGAAAGAAATATACAGCTTCGTATGACACCTGCACTTGCCTGTGAAACAAGTTTCGAAATGAACGAAAAAAACTTATCTACGTCATGTGAATCTGCAAGAAATTACGGGACACGCCCTTCCTTTTGGAAGAGACTAGATAGCTAGCGAGCCAGATATCCTGCTGTAGTGCTTGACACACAGTGCCACGCACACAGCTCTTATATATGTTGGCCAGAACATGGAGTTTAAGGAACGCTGCCTCTAATTCGTTGACTCTGTTGACAGTGCGAGACACATAGAGTTCTTAAGTTATATTCTCCTCCAGTATTAAGTATTTTGTATACTGCAGCGACCAGGATTGTTAGGAATGAAGTGTTTCTGAACAGTTGGCAGTTATTCAGGGAGAAGCGAAATTCGCGCACTCTGGCTTCGCAGCGCGACTCCACACACGCCGGCGATATTAAAAGGCTTTCCCAAAATTTCGTCTGTCGAGTTCAGCTGACAGGAAAAGGACGTTGAGGAGTGACAATCTAGCAACACTGTAACCACATGTATGCCGACAAACTCTTCCATCACAAATCAGTTACGCTGTAAAGTTGGTGCATTAAATAGTGTTTTTGGTTAGCATGCAGGGGGTCGAGGTTTCGATCCTAAGTTGAAGCATATGTTCTTTATTTGGTAAATGTAGTCCAGGTGGTACGGTATCTGGCATGTTAATCGTCAACAGCGATTGCAGTGGGCTCTCTAGAAAACATTTACACTTACACACTACAATCGTCGATATGGAAGACTTGTCTGCTTTGGAAGAGGACCTTTCCACATAATGGGGGTGAATTTATTTGCACCACTTCATCTACTAGATGCGAAACCCGTTTTCTCTGTGCCCTCCTCCAATGGTGCCATAGATCAGTACTACCTATTATTTGCCTCGTTCAGGTCCATCACATTTCGTTAGGGCCTTACGTTACCAGTAGGACTAGCAACGTGCTTTGTGAATAATCTCCGAACTCGGTTACTATTTGTATGTGAAATCACCCTGGTAACACTAATTATACCTTTCAATATTTAGTCTGGTAACCGAATGCTGTTTAGTACGTACCTCAATGCATTATTATTATTATTATTATTATTATTATTATTATTGTTCTATCCACAGGATTGTGGAAACATCGCGTCTATTACCGTTAGGGAAACAGTGTAATTGGAAACCGAACACTTCACACTTACATACAGTTCTGCATGATTCATCCCGACACCGCCATCAGTGGGGTACTGTGCATTAGGTGGAGTAGAGCACAGGACTGACAGCGTATTTATACAGTATGCGCTGTCCACCTGACAGGGACTAGTTGCGAGCGGTGTAACACGTTTGTGACAGACTCAAGTGTATATGAATAAACATATTTAATTGTCTCATTGTAAACATCTAAATCTGTGTGGCAGACATATGGCATAGACAAACGATGAACATGTGGATATTCTTCTTATCATTGGCGCATCTAATAACCGGGCTGGTGTTGCCACTCGTGAATTTGCGGTCGCAGTCGACACCATCCAGATAAAAATGTGTTTTGCCATCTGGAGGTGTGCCTTCGGGAGCCAGGTTCTCTCCTTACACCATCGGGTTACAGAGGTCTGCGCGGACTCGACGTTCTTCAGCTACTGAGGAAGCTATTCTGGAGGTCATACACCAAGAACCTCAGTGAAGTACACGTAGCGTAGAAAGGCAGTTGCGTGTCTTACAAAGCACGGTCGTTAACATGCTGCACTAGTATGGGCTGCACCCCTAACATTATGATTTCACACAACACTTGCATCCTGCACATCGGCATCAGAGGATACAAATCGCCAGCCGATGTGGCGGAGCGGATCTAGGCGCTTCAGTCTGGAACCGCGTGACCGCTACGGTTGCAGGTTCGAATCCTGCCTCGAGCATGGGTTAGGTTAGTTAGGTTTAAGTAGTTCTTAGTTCTAGGGGACTGATGACCTCAGATGTTAAGTCCCATAGTGCTCCGAGACATTTGGACCATTTGGATGCAATTCTGTGAATGGTTCCAACAACATCAGGAAGCCAACTATGACTTTGTGAACACTGTAATGTGGTTTGATGAACCTGATTTCACTCGTGAGGGTGTCTTCAATATGCACAATTCCCACTATTGGTGTGAGGTTAACCCACACGTCACGCACGTCTGTGGATATCAAGATATCAAGTTCGCTTTGGTATCAACGTCTGTTCCAGAACATTGGGCGACAGGCGGTTGGGCCCCTACATGTTTCCTAACTGTTTGACTGCACGAAGGTATCATTCATTATATGCCTGATGAGCTGAAAGATTTTCCAGTGCATGTTCAGCGGAGGATAAGGTTCCAGGATGATCGTGCACCTCCACATTCTGGAATTAATGTGTGACAGTATTTATACAGAACATTTCCAGGGAAGTGGCTTGGACGTGGAGGTCCAGCTGTATGGCCACCGCTTTCGTGTAACCTAAATCTCCTGGATTTCTTCCTGTGCGGACACCTGTAGCAGCACATGTAGTCTTCTCTGGCGACGAATGTGGAATAATTGGTAGTGCGTGTTCATGCTTCTCTCTTTACTTTGGGTGCACCTTTGGTGCGAAGGGACCAGAGCTGTATGATGTGGTGAGTTGAAGAATATTTGGACGTGGAGGGAGGTCGGTTTGAGCACCTGTTGTTCTGAGGACAATGTATTTTGCTGTGAGGGTCATGTGTTCATAAATATGGACATTATTAATGTCACTGGTTGCTAATTGTCGAGCGCTCATATTACATCTAGTATAAATGATAAGTAGATTTTGTGTTATTGTACTGTGCTATTACCTTTAGAATTTAGAAACTGATATTGTTTCTGTAGTTATTCTGTCCTATGAAAGATCATTTGCTCCAACTGTCTGTTTCTTATTAGTGTAACAATGTATTTGATATGTTCAGCGTTACAAAATGTCATAAATTTAGGATACTCATCACCTATGAAATGATGTATATTATGGGGTAAAGTGGCAGAATGAAATTATCGAATAATATATATATATATATATATATATATATATATATATATATATATACGCCCCAACGAAGGAAAGAACCCGACCTATTGCGTGCTAACCAAGAACGTGACACACTGCACCAACTGCACAGTACAACAGATTTGGGCTGCCAGAGGTAGTCACCATACATGTGGTTACAGTGTTGCCACATTCCCAGTCTTTAACATCTTTATCTGCCCGATGTACTCGCCACACGAAATTTTGGGACATACATTTTCTTATCGCTGTCATGTGAGGAGTCGTGCTGCGAATCCCGAGTGCACGAGTTGCCCTTTACTCTGTATAACGATGTTTTACTAATATGTTTAGTAGCTTCAATTTTTAATTTACAACAGTATCTTTCAGGGTTCGTCGATAATTCCGGGAGACACATCTTCTGTTTCCGTCACGCGGGAAAGAAACGAAGAATTCTTAATTCTGAGACACAGCAACGTCAACTGAAACTTTATATTCCAGTAACGAAAATGATTCTACATAAAAATAGTGCGGAGACCTCTAAACAACTTCGCGCACTGAAGACGGGGAAAACATCCGAAGGATTACATCGTCTGGACTAAATGTACGAGCTGGGTCTTAGAAGCACAGGAAATAGTCGCAGAAAATGAAGGCGTCAAGAGTTACAAACAAAGTACCTTTGGTTCAAATACCTCTGAGCACTATGGGACTTAGCATCTGTGGTCATCAGTCCCCTAGAACTTAGAACTACTTAAACCTAACTAACCTAAGGACATCACACACATCCATGCCCGAGGCAGGATTCGAACCTGCGACCGTAGCAGTCGCACGGTTCCGGACTGAGCGCCTAGAACCGCTAGACCACCGCGGCCGGCCAAGGTACCTTTACTGGCGTTCATAATTACTACCATCAGCTGCAATACACGCTGTTGGAAACTGTCACCAAATGCTTCTTGTTGAATCTTTGGTAGTCGCAAGCCCAGGCATTGATGGATACCCGCCAGTGTTGCATATGTTCGTTAACAATAGCGCATATACTGTATCTGCTTATCTTCAGCTCCTCTGCTCTCATTCTAAAACACAGCCACAGATAATCCGAAAGAACCCGTGCATTCGTACCACTGCAAAATGGAGCAACACATTCTCTTGAAGTAGTGTTTATAACTAGAAAATGGTTCAAATGGCTCTGAGCACTATGCAACTTAGCTGCTGAGGTCATCAGTCGCCTAGGACTTAGAACTAATTAAGCCTCACTAACCTAAGGACATCACACACATCCATGCCCGAAGCAGGATTCGAACCTGCAACCGTAGCGGTCGCTCGGCTCCAGACTGTAGCGCCCAGAACCGCACGGCCACTCCGGCCGGCCTTTTAAAACTAGAGAAAGAGTCAACAGAGACATGGAATGTTTGTACAAATGTACGATGTTGAAGCAGTGAGTGAAACGTTTGTGTCTGAGTAGTCTAAACGCCTCAGAGACTGAAAGGACCGTGTCGACGATGAGCCGCGTGCGAATTAACAAGAAGTATCCCAAATGACATCGAACGAGTGCGATTGATGCTTACTGAGGTTCGGCCGCTATCCTTGAGAATGACAGTTGAAGATTTGAAAAGAGAATGTAAGCAATGTATTCACGAGTTTTCAAAAACTTGTGTCCATGGTGTTTATAGCGATTCCGCAAGGACAGTTTCCAACAGCATTAAAAACGACGTGAGATAGGCCTTGTAACTAGTGGTGATAATTTTGAAGGCCAGGAAGGGCATTAGACCTGTAACTCTTGTTCCCTTTGTTTTTCTAAGACCTTCAGTGAACTTTCCAGACTTCGTATGAACCACCATGGAAAATAAAAAATTATCAGTCAAGTTGCAGCTACGTACCTGTATCGTAGTGGCCACTTAGTGGACATGTATCAGGTGTAAGGAATGTACTTCCTGCTGCGATATGACATCCATATTTAGCGTGAAACAGTTAACTTGTTTTCTACTTCATTACCCACTACAGAATTTCTAATTATCATATTTATGAGAAATTAAACACTTTAATCTTGTTCATACTCTATTTCTCTGAAACAAAACGAAATTCTCGACTTCAGTTTTGTGAGTCAGGATCGTGTTGTTTTAGATTAAGATTCAGATTCAATTATATTTAGTTCAAAAATTTATTACTGAGAGCACTCGAATTAAAAATCTTGCTACCACAGCTGCGCAAAGTTTAAAGTCTGGCTGTTCTCATGTTGAAATCTAAACTATTCTTCTGTGTTGTCACCATTAAAACAATTGTCATCCTGTGTTTGGAACTGAATCGTTTTATGTCCACTTGCGCTAAACTTAACACTAGCAATATCAATTACATTCAGTAATTCTGTTAGCAAGCCAGGTCACTCGATGATAGGCACCGCTGTTAGCATTGCGTAGGCAACAAAAGCAAATATGTTCAGGGAGGGCTTCTAGGGGTGGACTCCGCAGATGGGCGCTGCTCGTTCACAGCTGGTGGCGGATGAAAACTCGTGTTGTCCCTCCGCAGCAGACGGCAGGTGGCTTCGTCTAGGAGGCTGGGGACTTAACTGGAGTTCGAATGCATCGGAACAGTGGCGACTTCTGTGTCGACATCCCCTTCACCACCTAAACTGTAAGCGGTGATGGTGGGTGTGTCGAAGGAGTATCCTATGCAAACTGCTGTCCCCACAATACAGAATAACTAAGAAGCTATAATCCACATGTTTTACTTATTTATTTATTTGAATAATCATTTTGGAGGATACGATAAGTCAACGTCGGTCTTGCTTCTTTATGTTTTATTTTCTTTGGTCACAGAGATCCATAACCCTTAGAGAGTGTCGTTTCTTTTCTCCCTGAATCCACTTCCTTTCCTTTTCTGACCTCGTTCTTTCCCAAAATCAAGATTTTATGTTGCTTCTCTTAAAAGTATTCTGTTATTTATTAGGTCATTTATAATCCGTGTGTTTTCCACGTGTTTCTCTATTTCGGTGAACCATGTGTGTTTGAATTCGTAGTTTTTTAGTAAATTGAAAATCTGTAGTCTTCTATTCCACATTGTATCAGATGTCTGCTCCATTTTCATATGGAGCTGTCTGTTTGATCTTAATTTGCATTCAATATTGCAACTACTTCTAGGTCCCAGTAGTTCCCTTAGAAACTTCTTTCAACTTTCTCCAATTTATCGTGATCCCGAAATCTTGTTAGTTTAAGGGATTTTGATGCATGCAATGTTTCAGGACTCACCACTCGCTGGTCGTGTCTTCATTTTCTCTTCCAGGAAGAAGTTTTTGTTTTGTATGTTCTTTGTCAAGAACTTACATGTCAGTGTCAAGAAGAAGACACCTCTATAATACTTGGGATCAGTTTTCTTTCAATTTTTATGTGGTGCCGTTGTCGATTCTCATGGTAAGCTGTTTATCCAAATTACATTAATGATTTCTGTCAGACATAGAATAATGTTGTCACTAGAGGTTTCCTGTACATCAACAGCTATACTGTTTTCACCTGACGTTTTGTTATTTTTGCCTTGCTTTTATAATTTCTCTGATTTTCTCTGATGTTGGTAGCTACGAGTCTGGTTGTATTTGAATTACGTTATCAAAATAAATATCTCCTTTCCGTGGATCGCAGTTGTTTAGTTCTTTGAAGTAACCTGCGGTTCTCAGTGTCAGTATATACAATTTTCGGTGTTCTTGTATCTATGAACTGTAAATTCGGTGATGTGTACTTCATTAAATTGCTTTTCATTGTTTTATAAAAGTTCGTTTTATTGTTCAGTTTAACGTGTGACTCAGTCGACGCTAGCTTATCTTTTATATGTTGTACTGTGATAGTTATGAGACCTTATAACGCATGTTTAGCCGCTTCTATGAAATTTTTCCTCTTCCAGTGACTTTCGTTATCGTTCCAGACATTCAGAGCTTGTTGTCTCCCGTAGTTAGCTCATCACTTTCATAACATCACCATTTAAGATTCTATTTCTTTTTAAAAGGGATAATTCCTTCTGCAGGCTCAGTAATGTCTTTTTTGCAGTTGTTCCCAAAATTTAGGTATTCTTTTTCCCAACTTCATTCAGTAATAATCCTCATAATCTACTAAAAGTGTGGAAAGAATTCATGTTACTTCTGAGTAGTTTGCAGAGACATTGGAGATAGGTTTATAGAGTGAAAATACTTACTGAACTGCATTGCATCTAACCTGTGTGTTATTTTAGTTTGGGGAATTACTTACAATCAAGGTGAATGAGGTCACTAAGCGTAGAATCTAAGCATGCCCTAAAAGTCTGAGGAAGAGCTTTCGCATACCCTTGTCAGTGCCTTTTACTGCGCCATAATTGTTTCCCCAATGCCCATTCCCTTGTTTCAGTCATATTTTCCTTCTTAACAGCAATACAGTGTAGCTCCATCCTTACATGAGCTAGTTTTAAATTATTTCAGTGCATTTCCAATCAGTACAAATACGGCGTCTCTCTCATCCTCGAGCAGGCCGATTAACGACCACAAATGCCTCATGGCGTGTTGGTGTAAAGGCAATCACAAGACTAACAGGTGTCTCCTTGTGCTCTTCGTGTACCACACTATTAAAGGCATACTCCAACCACGAAAATGGAGTATCCAGCATAGCAAGGTCGCTATGATGGGACGCAATCAAAGCTACTCCGAAGTTGTAATTCACACATTCTGCAAAGGAATGGTTCAGGTAATGTGGTGCAATGGTACTGTGCGCAACCACCACTTACAAACAGGAAGTACCAAAGGCAGCAGACGTAAACACCGATGCATTACGGGAAATGTAAATTAAACCTGTTTTCTTTGACACCTACGTTATATAACAATGTGCCATATATTTCCAAGATGACTTTGTTAATGGAGGTATGTTCACTTGCAATATTGTGGTACTTGAAAATCACCAAAGTCCAAAATCGTGACCGTACACTACCGTAAACGATCTTGACTGTCAAATGGCAGAAATTATATTCAAAAGTTATAGCAATTATTTTAAGCTGTGTTCATAAACGGGGATCGCTGTTTAGGTAAAAGAAGAATTTTTTGTGGTGTTGAGGTTTAATATCACACATGTCACAGCAGTATTTTGCATTCACCTACGATTGAGTATTCATAAATTTTTCTTCTTGAATTTATTCTGTTATAAAGTCTCATAATTGATGTAGTTCCATTTTTAATTGCCGAGAAAGTTGTTGAGTTGAATGTTTTGTTATCCTTTAATGATATTTTTTGGAACAGAAGAGTAAAATCTGTTGGAGGAAAGTATCACATACACCTCAGACTAACCATTCCATGCACTTCTTTCATAATCTTGTGGTAGCAGAGCGTAGTTAGAGAGTGGCAAGGTGTGTGTGGTAGTAAAAAAATTACTTGGTCATGGGGAAGCAGTAATTTTTTACTGTTTGATACAGGCTACTTGACTTGTGTTTCCTATAGCGTAAATTCCTTCTTACTGCTCTGTTCCAACATGGAAGGCTGGGAGGTGCCCAGTGTCGACGAGGTGTGGAGAGAAGTTAATTTAACACGTGACAAGTTGGGCTATGTGCCCGAGGTGGTAGCTGTCCCTGTGATGTTGCACTTCCCAGGGTTCTGCCAGACTTAACAGGAATCTCCAGCATTAAGAATGCCTCAGAGGAGATGGTTTGCTGGCTTTGAGGAGAGTACAGAATCTAAATTACACGCAGTTTAATACAATTAGAGCCCGCATTTTTCATTGTGATATCAGTGTTCCGGTTATGTGCAGTATCAGTTCGATTCAGAGTGTAAGTTACTAATTGAATGGCTGAGTAATGTACTGGCACGAACCCAGTGGGGAAGTTGTCCAAAGTAAAATTAAGCACACTCTGAAGTCAACATACACTCGTCGTGTGTTCCATGCCATAGCTATTGCTGATGTGTTCGGAAAGTACCTAACCCACAGCTAGACATATTGTCGGTAGACGCTACGAAGAAAGTTCACAGGGCTTATAATTATTTTGGAATTAAATGGTGTAGGCGAATTATTTGAATCAATAACTGAAGTCTGTTAATACTTGTTGAGTCCCTAGGTAGATCGTATTTTCCAGCAGGCTTTGTCTGAGGCCAAGCGGTGGAAACTATCATTAATGAATTCTGGGAATTAATTCGTCGAAATAATCTGCATGCCCATGCGGGACATGGGCTAACCGGCTAGGACTATTTTGAGATGCAACGACATGAAGAACAGTTAGAATGGCATTAACAAGTTCTTCTTGGGCATCCAGCAACGTCAGGTCGTTAAATTCCCACGAGCTTTCGGCCTAGCTCTCTCGGCCATTGTGGAGTAATGAATCATTGATGTGCCGCCTTGTCCTCGCCGTTAAATAGCCGCACTGCTATGTGAGACGTCACTGGTCCTCTGTTCCAGTCCAAATACGGTAATACATTTTAAGTACCTCACGCATTTGGAAGCCAAGCAAGATTTTATAAACTGACAGCACTGCGATACCACGCAGCCGCACAGCTTGAATGTTATATTAAAAGAATAAAAGACATCGCTTGAAGTTTGTGTTCTAGCGAAGGGCAAATACCTGAGAATACTTATGAGAGCACATCATGGCGGCTGCAGTGTAACACGTGTTAAGTTCGGCTCGCGAAATTTAGTTGATTTCGAAGGTGTTCTCGCAGGTGGTGCTGTCTAGTACAAGTGGAAATCGTGTAAACAACAGTGTTCTGTGCAGTAGTGCTATTTTTTTTTCTGTGCTCCGCCAATATCTTCGAGAAAATGATAAACAGAAGAGTGAACAGCAGCGGGGAAGCCGCAGGTGCGGCGGGTCTGCTCTTGGCGGGAGGTGCGGCCGCGGCTCCCGGTATAGCGGAGCTGGTCCGCTCTGAGGTAAACGCTACGCTTCGCTATAAAAACTATCTCGATCTGATAGCAGGCACTATATCAGATACTGTAACGGCAGCAGTATTGGCCAAAATGCGTGAAACTGTTGAGGCCAATACTGCCGAAATTACATCACTAAAAAAGTCGGTGTCTGAATACGAGAAAAAGACACGAGAGTTAGAAGTGAAACTATCTGCCGCAACTGACGAGCTAGAACAGTACCAAAGGCGAAATAGTCTACGACTGTTTGGAGTAGCAGAAAATAAGGAAGAAGACCTCGTCCAATAATAATTAAATTTCTCTCGTACCGGAAAAGGGCAGAGATCTTTACCCAGAAGAAGAAGTTAGCAAGGACAGGGCTTACCATAAGGGAAGATCTGACACACGAACGGCTAAAGATTTTAAACAGTGCCATATCCCATTTCGGTCTTCAGAATGTGTGGACTCAGGATGGCAGAGTAATCATTAAGACAGCAGCTGGAAAGAAGACAGTCACAAACATGACAGAACTGAATAGTATTAAGTGAAGCTACTCGAGCCAAAAGTGCAAACTTAACACCATTTGCAAATTGTAACAGCCCTATACTCAGATATGGTCTTGTAACTCTATTAACTTTTCAATTATACCCATATTTGTACCTTCAACTAATTATTTTTGTAACTGTATTAACTTTTCACTATTTTTTTGTGTCTGTAGCTCTAACCATTACTTAATTTTAGTTACTGCTAATACTTTTTTCATTTTCTCAGTTTATTCTCTTCCATTCTGTAATAGTTCTATTACAATTATTAGTCTCTCCTTTAGTTCATTAATCACCCATCTCTTCGGTTTAAATTGTTCATAACAAAAATCACCATCAGTATCACCTTAGCAAATTTCAATCTAATTGTAGCTTCCTACGATAATCACTACCAGTATCACTTTAGTAAATTTCAATTTAATTCTAGCTTCCTACGATAATCTATTAATTATTAAACTTACTTCTCTCTGCTGGCAGCATTGGCCTCTTAAATCACTCCCCTTTCCATTATTTCCACCCTAACCTGTTTCAAATACGCTAATTACATTTCTCCTCTTACGACATAGGATACACAGTGTCACACAGCCGTCACTGTTTTGGTCATATTCTCCTTGCACCGAATACCACTAATCCATTTTCTATACTCCCGCAACCTCAGGAAATCTCTTGCAGTCGCCTTTCTTTCGGCACTCGCGGAGTCACAAACAGGGCGCGCAAAATCTCGGACACCCCTGTGTTGTGTCACTTGGCGGAAGCACCGGCCAGTGCCCCTCGCGGCAGGTAGTGCCTAACAAAGGGACAAACCAGTCTGCCACCCTACTCCAGGCTGCTCAGCAGAACGCGTCAGAGCTTTTAGCAGCTCACTGCAACATCCAGTCTTTACCTGCACATTACGAAGAACTTAGCCTCCTCTTCAACCAATTAAACTACCACATAATCCTCTATCCGAAACGTGGTTGAAACCACACATATCCTTTGCATCTATTCATCTCCCAGGGTACACATTTCTTAGGGCAGACAGATCATAAAAGCGAGGTGGCAGGGTCGGCGCGTATATACGAACAGTTCTCAAAGCGAAAGTCTTATGTACGTCAAATCCTGCTGAAGAAAAAGAGGCTGAATTCATGTTCATTGAAATAAATATACAAAGTCGGAAATTCTTGACTGGCGTCGTGTACAAGCCGCCAAAAATAAACTCAATGAGTTCCTTCCAGTCGGAGTTACATTCACTCCAGTGTCAATACGAACATGTCATCGTAATGGGTGACTTGAACGTAGACCTGCTAAGAGACACTCCCTCCGCAATAAACCTAAGTAGATTGTTTAGTTGCAATAGCATGAACATTCTTCCATTACAACCCACACACCATACGGCGCACAGTCATACTCTTATAGACGCAATCGCAACGAAACAGACTGACAAAGTAAGAGATATTGGTCAAACATCGGCCCCTGGCCTCTCAGCACATGATGTAATATTCCTGGCCTACTCTGTGGAGCCCCCAAGGATCAAATCGCGTTACATAACTTGTAGGAACATGAAACGTATTGACCTTGACGCTCAAACAGCCGATTGCTCAGAAATCTCATGGCATCAAATAATCAGAGAACCTACAATCGACGGCAAAATTAATGAACTTGGTGATAAACTCACTGCCCTCTATGACAAACATGCACCTGTGCGCACAATCCGTGTAAGAAAATCTCCTGCTCCATGGCTGACAGCTGAATTACGTCAAATGATGACTAATAGGGATGCTGCCCACAGGCGTTTCAAGGCAGATCCGAAACCCGAGCGTTTCGAAGAATACAGAAAGCTACGGAACAGAGTGAACAATGCATTAGCAATACTAAAATCAGGCACGCTCGCTCCCTTGTATGCAGCGATCTGACGCCCACGACTCTATGGAAGAATCTCCGTAGCTTGGGGGTCGGAAAGGCAAAATCGGAAACTACTTTTCATGTGTCAGCTAACGAATTAAATGATTTCTTCTCTGCACCTCCGAATACCAGCACGGCTGATAATTACCGTCCACAAGAATCCACAAACAGCATAACTAACAACGATAGCTTCCATCTAAAACATGTAACAACAAATACGGCAAGAAAAGCAATAATGAGAATCTCTTCTGATGCAATAGGCAACGACAGTATCGGTATAACCATGATTAAGAATGTTGCCGATATCTTAGTACCTGTCTTAACTGACATATTTAATTTTTCCCTCGTGAACGGAATATACCCCACTGCATGGAAAAGAAGCATAATTCGACCCATCCCTAAGATCGAAAACCCGCAACTGCCTAGTGATTACCGACCAATTAGCATACTGCCTGCTGTTTCCAAAGCACTCGAATATATTGTTCATGACCAAATCACTGAACACTTGCATGAATTCAGCCTATATGACAAATTTCAATCCGGTTTCCGTAAACATCACAGCACAAACACTGCTCTACTTAAAGTAACAGATGACCTGAAATGTGCCATCGACAATCGAAAGGCAACAATATTGACGCTACTGGACTTCAGCAAAGCTTTTGACACTGTTAACTTTGACATATTGCTCAGAAAAATGCAACAGCTTAATTTCTCTGATAGTGCAGTGAGATGGTTTGAAAGCTACTTAAAAGACAGACAGCAATGTGTTGTCTGCGTAAATGAAAAATCTTCCTGGAAACATGTTTCCTCGGGAGTGCCACAAGGATCAGTCTTAGGACCACTTTTGTTTTCTTTATATGTCAACGATATTTCGTCGGTTCTGTCCTCCTGTAAATATCATTTCTATGCCGACGACCTCCAGCTCTACCGAAGCGTCAGACCTGAAGACGTAAACACTGCAATCGCTCAGATGAATGATGATCTGTCTTCGGTAGTGACATGGGCGAAAAGCCTGGGGCTTAAACTAAATGCAAAAAAGACGCAAGTAATCTTAATAGCCCATCAGAAATTAATAAGTTCAGATTTCCGCGAACGGCTACCTCCTATTCTGCTCGACGGTACTCCAATACCATATCAGAAAACAGTGAAGAACTTGTGTGTAACTTTGGATGAGCATCTCAACTGGGCGGAGAATACAGTCGCAGTGTGTCGAAAGACGTCTGCTTGTCTCTATGCTCTCAAAAAGTTTCGGAACATATTTCCACGGGACTTGAAACGCCAGCTCGTGCAAGCACTCGTTCTACCGAACCTCCACTATTGTGATGTGATTCAACAAGGCACGAGTAGTGAAAACAAAAGACGGCTAGAGCTAACCATGAATGCCTGTGTGTGTTACACCTGCAACATTCGCCGATATGATCATGTTAGTGCTTCATACTCCGAGCTAAAGTGGCTGCCGCCGGACAAATTGCGTGACTACCACACTCTATGTCTACTTCACAGACTCCTCGTCGCGCAAGCACCCCAGTACCTTGCTTCAGAGGTTAAAAACCTGTCATGCCATTATAATAGAACCATGAGGTCACTCTTATTTGGTATCCTAACTGTGCCCACTCAAAAAACAAAAACTTTTGCAAACTCCTTCTCAGTTGCCGCTGTCCGCCTCTGGAACAAACTGCCCCTTACCTTGCGCAAAATTCAATCTCCTGCTGCTTTTAAGAAGAAGTTGAAGCATTTCCTACTATCATCCTCATAAAGTTCTCCACAAAATTAATGTAACAGGCCAATCCTCTCATCTGTCAAATAACAAAGCTAGCGTCTCCTATCTTGCTCCTGAGATGCCTTCCCCTTCATCTATCTCTATTAGACAGGGAATCTTCTTTTCCTTTATATTTCCTTAATTATGTTTCATCATGCCTATTCTTCTCCTCCCTTCACCATGAGTCTCCCTCATACTCCCTGCTGCCAGCACTCCTATCTAAAATTTGTCTCTTCAATAATATCTAATTATAACAGTACTTATGATCTACGAATATAAACTCTATATGTATGTATTTTTCCAGGTGTACCTTTCTAATTGTTTATTTCACTTTTTGTACTAGATGTAGTTTAACATGCCTACTAAAACGTATGAATGTAAAATAAGTAGAATGCCTGGTTAGATGTAAGAGAGGGCCTGATGGCCCTAATCTTGCCAGGTTAAATAAATCAATAAATAAATAAATAAAGTAAGAGGGCATCCTAGTGACCAATTTAGAGTGCTGTTTCTGACTAGCTACAAAGTTTACGTCTCGTAGAAAATTTTGTGCTTCGTATGTACGCTGTAAAGTATCCTCACCAAAAACGACTTTTGCTTCGACACAAAACTGACAATTAAAATTCCAGAAAAACATATTTTTACGGTTATTTGAGAGAATTCGTTGTGAGATATTGTATTACTAGCTTCCAGACAGCATGTTAAAGTAGTATGACGTTAATGAAAAATTTTGCAAGCTAGTTTACCAAGTACATAACACAAAATTACAGCTGCGATAATGACGTGCCATAGCGATATGTTCGTATTTGGTACTTGCATAGGGGTCAAACTTTCCACAAGGACGTATTACTTAGAGCTTTCACGTGTAACTTCTTCATATAAGTTGTTAATCATTTCAGTGAGAGCCAGAGTAGAGAGAAATTCTGAAATCAAGATTGTACTGTAAATCCGAGAACTAGTATATTCGACTTTGTATCACGTGTAGAATTTTACATCTTGCTTTTACATTATAGTTCGTAACATCACTCCTCGTCTCTCTATTCGAGGGCTATGGGACTTAACACCTGAGGTCATCAGGCCCCTAGAACTTAAAACTACTTAAACCTAACTAACCTAAGGACATCACACACATCCATGCCCGAAGCAGGATTCGAACCTGCGACCGTAGAGGTCGCGGGGTTCCAGCTGCAGCGTCTAGAACCGCTCGGCCACTCCATCCGGCTGGTTCACACATGTGCAACGGTTGATGAAATGTGTTACCGAATGAAGTATTCTACTCTTATGGTCTCTTGATTTGCTTGACAGCTTCTTGCGACACCTGTATCGGTCACTGAAACAAGAGCCGAAACGAGCAAGAAAAGGGGTACTAGACACACTGTTTTTACGGGCAGTCAGTCCGCTTTAAACACATGAGATGACGAGGCAGTCCCACGTTCGCTGATCCTACGGAAGGGTTTGCACACGCCTCTGTGAACACAAGTCCTCTGCATATTTGGCATGGAGTCCTACGCACCTTTCCTCTGACTGGATGTATCTATTGACAGTGTCGGACACGTAGATTTATTAAGCCAGATTCTTATCTACCATTTCGTATCACATGGCTGAATTCAAGATAGTGCTCTTAATGTATACTGGCCTAGCATGCATTTCTGGCGCTTAAGAAAATAGCGTGATAGGCATTATTGCCATGTATAGAACTTATAAAACAAGTTAAAGTCTTGTAGCTTTTAAAATATAGTGTAAAATGCTGATTACTGAGACCTAAATAGTGTGGTCCTCTATCCTATACTGTTATCCACCGAAACAAAGACGATAACACGGACGCCACTCTAGTAACCATGGCTACCTACTCGTCTTACTAGGGCCAAAGAGGCTACCTGTGTGGAAAGCGTCCTGGTCGCTCTAAGGTTGCCAGGGAGACCCAACGAAGGTCGATCAGTACGTGATATGGGTAAGTGGTATGCGCGAAAGTTACTGTTACCATTAAAATTTTAATTAAAAGACATCTTGTCAAAATAAATGTTACATAAATTTATAAACTAAGAGCTATATTACCGTTACCGTTGTTGGTCTGCTTAGAATGCAACGTGATGGCTATCATGAGCGTAAAATTAAGGGGCGGTGTGCTAGACACTGATATTGTTATTGATAGTCCCTTCAGAATGCATATTTTGGTGAATGTGTTGCCCGAAGATAGACTTACTACGTGATGTATGTTTATGATACCTTATTTTAAAATTTCTGCCAGTCCTGGAGAGTGGTTAATGGATGCTGACGTGATGCAAGCCGTCTCCCTAGTGTGTCTCAGTCATGATGTAGGGGATTCAAATCGGGCGAGCGAGCAGACCACGAAATGCGTGCAATATCTCCCGGTTCCAATAAAACATCAGCCACCCGTGCTCCATGAGGTCGAACATCACCGTCCATCAGTTAGACGCCTGGGCCCACAGCACCTCGCAGCAACCGTACATGAGGTCCGAAGGTCTCGTCACGATACCTGACAGCACTTAAACCTTATCGATTCACCCGTACAATTTTATGAAAAAGTGGTCGAGTGGTAAACGTAATCTCTGTTCAAGGCATTAGGGATCCTCTCAGATGTCGTCCGCTTTCCACAATATTTGGATCTCGAAATCGTGTTCATGTTCCCTCGAGATGCGAATCCGTCAAGAATCGCTCTCCAGACTAAATCGCGACTCTTTTTTGGAAACAACAATGACCTACTGTTCGACTTTACAGGTGGTATGTTGATAAATACATTCTAGACGTTCCGTTGTGTGAAGACGCGTCAGAGGTAGACAAACAGCATGTCTCCGACAATAACGGACACTCTGCTGAAGCTTTCTGCACACCGTTTGCCTCGTCACACCATGTCCAGTGGGTGCTGCGAGCTCTCAAGCCAAATCCTGTGGCGTACTGAAGCGGTAGTGTCCTGCCCTTAGAGCCAAATAAATATCCTCTCTTCTGAAGCTTCTGAAGTCACACGAGGTCGGCCCTGTCCTGGTCTCGGGTTATAGTTTGGATTTCTGTAAACTAACGCCACATCCGTGAAAGAACAGAACGATTCACATTAAGCCATCGGGCCAAGTCAGATTGTGACTGTCATTCTTACTTTCTTTCTATGGTCCTTCACCGCAGAGAGTCTTGCAGGCATCATCTCTGTGTCATTCGACACCATCTGTGAATGTGTACACAGCGATTGTGGATGTGGGGTATCCGGCAAACACTACCTCTTTTCACATGTGCCCTGATGTCATCGTTGGCATGGTTGTCCACTGACCGGAATCGTATCTCCCGCGCAGAACACGATCGTACGGAAATCTGGTTGACAGTTTGTATGATTATATCGTGACTTAGACACAGGACAGGAAAATAGCAGTTTGTTGGTTTAATTTTGGACACCATTGTAAAACCTTTACGTTGCACTGATGTTAGTGGATCGTTAGAAGAGAATGTCGGGAGACCGCGAAACTACATTGTAAGCAGGAGTAAACGAATGAACGAACATTGGTGCTAGATTCAATGTACACATTAAGTCCATCCTGCTGTTAGACCTCACAAGACAGCACCTTGCTTGTTTCGCTTTATACGGAAGGCAGTATCGACTGATTATTTACAACTCACTCTCCACACAGCGCAGAGGTTCCAAGTGGACCGCCATTTGGACAACATGAATTACTGGTCACACACAGAATCCCTCTGACTGCTAAATCCCAATATAAATATATACCGTCCCTGAAGCCACATAATCAACCCGTAACCTTACTTTCCTTGTACAAGAACTGGACAATTCCAACACCTCAGCGACGATTTGTGACAGCTGTGAACATTGCAGCTCGATATTCAGTACTGTTCAGGAGTTACGCATATTCGCTCTGTTCTGTCGGGTACAAAAGGGATTCTATATCGTGTTTTGTAGTCACACTTAAGCCATGTCCAACTGTTCTACCTAGCTACAGGGTTTCTGAATTCAACGTTGTAGTTTGCTTCTGTAGCTTAGATACATTAATGTACTCCTGTTGTCTGTGACATTATTCAGTTACTGCTAAGGGTTATTGGTAGTATATTTTATTAGTTTTATTCATTTATTAGACTTTTTTATTATGATTCCCTGAAAGTAACATTGATTGCCCAGAAATGGTGACTTACATATTGTTGTTCTTCGTTGATTTCCACTTATGTGTCGCAGGGACTTAACTACATTTGAGTTGTACATGTTTCATTTGTTCACGATTGATTCTTTATTTGTTACTGATTGTTGTGTGACGCCACTCCTTACTAGAGAAAGATTTGTGGGCAAAATAGTGTTGATTTCGTATTAGTGTGATTAATTACTTTTGTATATCTGTATATAGTGTTAAATTTATGTTTTACAATAAATACTGTCGTAAACTAAGCTCATCTCTGCGCAAACGTCAGCACAAATATCGACTCCCTCCAAACCCTGTGCTTCAGTAGATGGACGATCGTGATATGGAGTTGTGTCGGCACGGTGCTTGCAGATGTAGCTGTGGATGTCGAGAAACTGTTTCTTGCTTTCCTTCTTCTCGTCGTGTACGAGACTCTCGGAGCCATAAATAATACATTAATTTTTGTAAAGTGGAACGCCAATTCTGTTCAAAGATTACAATCCAGGGTTTGCTTGCTGTAAATAGGTGTAAAGGTTTCTTTTGCTGTCACTAAAGGAAGAAGGTAGGCAGGCCATATCGGAAGTACTTTGTAGGGTACGAATGGTGGCGAGGGTGATCGCTGAAAATTTCTTTTATGTCTCAGTCAGCAGCGCTGGTCAGTAGGATGGATTGGTAATGCTGTAATAGGGAGTGTCACGTTTCTCACGTGTGTAGACGGGTCCCAAGACATGTGCTAGTTGGCTGTTTGTTTCTTGACGTGGCGGGTTTACTTTTCCTCAGTTGTTCCAAGCGCAGAGTGTTGCCCGGCTGCTACCCTGGAGAGGGAAGGGGGAGAAGTTTTCATGTATTTTAATTGAAAAATCGTTTGAGACCTTTTAAAGTGTTCCCCTAGCTTACTTTCAAAAACCGTCGTGTTTGGTGTTCTCCACTGTTGTGATATTGTGAAGTTTTTAGCGTTTGTTTTCCGTCGTCTGCAGGCGTAGTGGTGGCTGGATATCCAACGGGGAGGGAACCTGTGACGGTAAATACAATTTTGCTGCCTGTTCGTCTTTCTACCCACGCAGACGGTCACGGCAGGACTGCTCTGCCGCTCAGTGGTTAGCTCATCGGACTCGCATTCCGGGGGACGCCAGTTCAAGCCCGTCTCTAGCCCTCTTCATTTAGATTTCCCGTGATTTCCCTGAACGGCTTCAGGTAAATGCCGGGATGGGTCCTTCGAATCAGCCGATTTCCTTTCCCATCCTTCCCTGATTTGAGATTTTGCTCCCTTTCTAATGACCTTCTAATCGACGGGACGTTAAACACAAACGTCCTCCTCCTTTTCCTCTCCCTCCTCTTCTCTGGCGATCGTGGTTTGGCCAGAGATCGTGGTTGGCGGGGTTTCAGCCTCATGAGCGCTGCCCAGAACCAAGCTAGGGTGGACCGACATGGAAGGAGTTAATAAGGTTCACCGAGTGGTAATGACATCATTTGGATTGTAGCGCCGCCACCACAGTTTCAATGAAGATTATGATTTCTGCGCTGTTGTTCAAAGTTGGTACCCCTTTGTGTGTCACAGGGGCTTCATCAGTTTCCAATTCTTCTAGCACTCATTCGATTAGATAATGTTTCTGATGCTATTCGTTGTTATGGGACAGCAATTTTTACATAGGGAATATTGATGGGCAAAATACTGTGGGTGTCTTATTACTGTCTAACATTTGTGATCATGTCATTGTGTTTGTGTCAAATATATATTTATTCAAACAAATACTTTTGTTAAATGAGCCCACACCTGCACAACCCCCGGACCGAGTATCACTCCACCTGCCACGCAGTATCTTGAAGATGGTACAGAAATAGATCAGCCCCATGGGTTCTTTGTAAAATGTAAACTTTCACCGCCGGACTTGTCACAATCAATAAAATATTCCGGGCTATTATGCCGTGGTCGAAGGGATTTCAATTTGGAACCCGACGTTTCGTCCCCATCTGCAGAGAAAATTTTGAAGGGGGACGTAGTTTGTTGAATGTACGATTGACACCCTGGCTCGCTACTGACTAATTCCGTTCCCGCGAGCTTCCGCGCAGTGCCATGACGTCACAATTGATCTGTAAATCTCCCACGTACACGTCACCACAACATCCAGTGGTTGGCGAGCATCCTCGGCCGATTTTGAGTCATCTTGAATCTTCCGTGTTCCGCTTACTCAAGATTTTTCCGATGCCGCCATTCATGTCCTTAATGAATGTGAGGAAAAATTTCGTTTTCACCGGCGCTTGTGCTTCACTATGATTTCTACGCGATGTTCTTGCCGCTCATTTCGCGTCAGCGAACAAATTACCTTTCTTGAGCAGTGCACTGGAGACATGTTTTAATTGAGCGTCAAGCAGGTACGGTTCACAGGTATTTTTTTGCTCTATCCACCAAAGTTTTAATGATGCATAGCTTTTGTTTTGGGTGGTGGTTCGAATCCCGGTGTTAGTAACCGTCAGTGTGCGTGGGTTTTCGGTAAACTGTGTGACCCAAGCCACCATCTTTTTTCTTGAAAACTAGTACACCAAGAAAATTTAATCTTCCGGCTGCCTCAACCTCCTTGGTAAACTGAATCTTCGGATTGATCCCGTTCAGATGTTTGCGAAAACGATCCATTTCCTTCTTGCCATGCCGCCACAAAACAAACGTATCATCCGCTTAACGGTACCAAATATTAGGTTTCTTGTTCACAGTTTTCAATGCCCGTCGCGAGAGAGAAAGTGTAATCACATTCTCCGAGTATACCCAAAGCACGCGACGGACAAGTGTGTGATTAACAGTGCCGTGATTGAAATGTGCATATTGTGATGAATTCCTAAATGAATCACTACATTGTATTGAACAGTGTCAAGATACAGGACAAAATTAATTCCATCTGTGTGAATGCGAGTGATATGTACACTAACAAATTTTCTCCACACGATGGTAAGAGTGTTTATCTTGTCACTGACACATGTATTTTGACATTTCATGTACCCGTCTTGAATTGAATGACGAGGCACAAGAGAATCCAGAGCTGCTGTAGGGTTAGTTTCGGCCGGCAGCAGATCGCAATCACGGCGCAGCCGACGGCAGTTGACGCTACGCTGACGCGGCCAGGGGCGGACCGGCGGCAGTCACTACCAGACTGCGTTCCGACGGGTCGACGTGAAAGAAATATTGCTATGTCATACCCAAGAAATATGTTAAAACTGTTAAAAAACAAACAAAAAACCATCATAAAACTGCAATGTATTTCGCACATACGACAGAAACATAAATTCGTGTTCCAGTTTGTACAATCTCAACTACGTCAAACCAGACTGTAAATAGTAGGTGATTGTATTGTCCTGAAGCCCCTTGGACGGTTTTGATCCCGGTTTTCCGATTCCTGCTAACCCGAATGGGGCGGAATAAGATAATCAGGGAAGTATCCGAAGCAATTTCCGAGGCAATGCAGTCACGGAGTTTTTTTTTTTTTTTTTTATTGCTCAGTTGAAAAACAATTTTCTGTGTGAAGTTACATTGAAATCAAATATTCTGACATTAAAAACAATGAATCTTCTTGGATTACATGGACTGAAAAAAATGGGTGATGAGAAATAAACATGGTGAATAAAGTATTTTTTTTATCTGCCCAAGGGGCAATATAATATCCACGATATATTATTACGAGTGGAATATGAACATGGGGGTAATATTCATTCAATTATGTAATTATTTCTTAAAAAGATGATAATTATGTAAAACAGATACAATATTTGTCTCACTTTCTTTGTTAATCTATGTCATTCTTTTCTTTTCTTTTGTACCCTTTTGTCCTCTTCTTCTGATGTACGTCGCCGACCCAAGACGCGAATCGATTTGAGGTCTGTTGAATGAAAAACATTTAATGTAAAATTATTGTACTTTTATGCTCATTTGCTGGTAAAAAGAAATAGAGCGAAATGCGTTAAAACTATTTATGAAGTCGAAGTAGATACTCCGTGCGAATTGGTATGGGTGGAGGTTATACTTAACAGCCGAACTAAGTTAATCATTGGCTCTTTCTACCGACCCCCAGACTCCGATGATATAGTTGCTGAACAGTTCAGAAAAAATTTGAGTCTTGTAACAAATAAATACCCCACTCATACGGTTATAGTTGGTGGGGACTTCAACCTTCCCTCGATATGTTGGCAATAATACTTGTTCAAAACAGGTGGTAGGCAGAAAACATCTTCCGAGATTGTCCTAAATACTTTCTCCGAAAATTATTTCGAGCAGTTAGTCCACGAACCCACGCGAATTGTAAATGGTTGCGAAAACACACTTGACCTCTTAGCCACAAGCAATCCAGAGCTGATAGAGAGCATCATGACTGATACAGGGATTAGTGATCACAAGGTCGTTGTAGCTAGGCTCAATACCGTTTCTTCCAAATCCACCGGAAACAATCGCAAAACAATTTTATTTAGAAAAGCGGATAAAGTGTCACTAGAAGCCTTCCTAAGAGACAATCTCCATTCCTTCCGAACTGACTATGCAAATGTAGACGAGATGTGTCAAAAATTCAGAGATATAGTAGCAACAGCAATTGAGAGATTCATACCTCATAAATTGGTAAGAGATGGAACTGATCCCCCGTGGTACACAAAACAGGTCCGAACGGTGTTGCAGAGGCAACGGAGAAAGCATGCGAAGTTCAGAAGAACGCGAAATCCCGAAGATTGGCTAAAATTTACAGACGCGCGAATTTTGGCACGGACTTCAATGCGAGATGCCTTTAATAGGTTCCACAACGAAACATTGTCTCGAAATTTGGCAGAAAATCCGAAGAAATTCTGGTCGTATGTAAAGTACACAAGCGGCAAGATGCAGTCAATACCTTCGCTGCGCAGTGCCGATGGTACTGTTTCCGACGACTGTGCCGCTAAAGCGGAGTTATTGAACGCAGTTTTCCGAAATCCCTTCACCATGGAAGACGAATGGAATATTCCAGAATTTGAAACACGAACAGCTGCCACCATGAGTTTCTTAGAAGTAGATACCTTAGGGATTGCGAAGCAATTCAAATCGCTTGATACGGGTAAGTCTTCAGGTCCAGATTGTATACCGATTAGGTTCGTTTCAGATTACGCTGATACAATAGCTCCCTACTTAGCAATCATATACAACCGCTCGCTCACCGATAGATCTGTACCTACAGATTGGAAAATTGCGCAGGTCGCAGTGTTTAAGAGGGGTAGTAGGAGTAATCCATCGAACTACAGACCTATATCATTGACGTCGGTTTGCAGTAGGGTTTTGGAGCATATACTGTATTCAAACATTATGAATCACCTCGAAGGGAACGATCTATTGATACGTAATCAGCATGGTTTCAGAAAACATCGTTTTTGTGCAACGCAGCTAGCTCTTTATTCGCACGAAGTACTGGCCGCTATCGACAGGGGATCTCAAGTTGATTCCGTATTTCTAGATTTCCGGAAAGCTTTTGACACCGTTCCTCACAAGCGACTTCTAATCAAGCTGCGGGCCTATGGGGTATCGTCTCAGTTGTACAACTGGATTCGTGATTTCCTGTCAGGAACGTCGCAGTTCGTAGTAATAGACGGCAAATCATCGAGTAAAACTGAAGTGATATCAGGTGTTCCCCAGGGAAGCGTCCTGGTACCTCTGCTGTTCCTAATCTATATAAATGACCTGGGTGACAATCTGAGCAGTTCTCTTAGGTTGTTCGCAGATGATGCTGTAATTTACCGTCTAGTAAGGTCATCCGAAGACGAGTATCAGTTGCAAAGCGATTTAGAAAAGATTGCTGTATGGTGTGGCAGGTGGCAGTTGACGCTAAATAACGAAAAGTGTGAGGTGATCCACATGAGTTCCAAAAGAAATCCGTTGGAATTCGATTACTCGATTAATAGTACAATTCTCAAGGCTGTCAATTCAACTAAGTACCTGGGTGTAAAAATTACGAACAACTTCAGTTGGAAAGACCACATAGATAATATTGTGCGGAAGGCGAGACAAAGGTTGCGTTTCATTGGCAGGACACTTAGAAGATGCAGCAAGTTCACTAAAGAGACAGCTTACACTACACTCGTTCGTCCTCTGTTAGAATATTGCTGCGCGGTGTGGGATACTTACCAGGTGGGATTGACGGAGGACATCGAAAGGGTGCAAAAAAGGGCAGCTCGTTTTTTATTATCACGTAATAGGGGAGAGAGTGTGGCAGATATGATACTCGAATTGGGATGGAAGTCATTAAAGCAAAGACGTTTTTCGTCGCGGCGAGATCTACACTCCTGGAAATTGAAATAAGAACACCGTGAATTCATTGTCCCAGGAAGGGGAAACTTTATTGACACATTCCTGTGGTCAGATACATCACATGATCGCACTGACAGAACCACGGGCACATAGACACAGGCAACAGAGCATGCACAATGTCGGCACTACTACAGTGTATATCCACCTTTCGCAGCAATTCAGGCTGCTATTCTCCCATGGAGACGATCGTAGAGATGCTGGATGTAGTCCTGTTGAACGGCTTGCCATGCCATTTCCACCTGGCGCCTCAGTTGGACCAGCGTTCGTGCTGGACGTGCAGACCGCGTGAGACGACGCTTCATCCAGTCCCAAACATGCTCAATGGGGGACAGATCCGGAGATCTTGCTGGCCAGGGTAGTTGACTTACACCTTCTAGAGCACGTTGGGTGGCACGGGATACATGCGGACGTGCATTGTCCTATTGGAACAGCAAGTTCCCTTGCCGGTCTTGGAATGGTAGAACGATGGGTTCGATGACGGTTTGGATGTACCGTGCACTATTCAGTGTCCCCTCGACGATCACCAGTGGTGTACGGCCAGTGTAGGAGATCGCTCCCCACACCATGATGCCGGGTGTTGGCCCTGTGTGCCTCGGTCGTATGCAGTCCTGATTGTGGCGCTCACCTGCACGGCGCCAAACACGCATACGACCATCATTGGCACCAAGGCAGAAGCGACTCTCATCGCTGAAGACGACACGTCTCCATTCGTCCCTCCATTCACGCCTGTCGCGACACCACTGGAGGCGGGCTGCACGATGTTGGGGCGTGAGCGGAAGACGGCCTAACGGTGTGCGGGACCGTAGCCCAGCTTCATGGAGACGGTTGCGAATGGTCCTCGCCGATACCCCAGGAGCAACAGTGTCCCTAATTTGCTGGGAAGTGGCGGTGCGGTCCCCTACGGCACCGCGTAGGATCCTACGGTCTTGGCGTGCATCCGTGCGTCGCTGCGGTCCGGTCCCAGGTCGACGGGCACGTGCACCTTCCGCCGATCACTGGCGACAACATCGATGTACTGTGGAGACCTCACGCCCCACGTGTTGAGCAATTCGGCGGTACGTCCACCCGGCCTCCCGCATGCCCACTATACGCCCTCGCTCAAAGTCCGTCAACTGCACATACGGTTCACGTCCACGATGTCGCGGCATGCTACCAGTGTTAAAGACTGCGATGGAGCTCCGTATGCCACGGTAAACTGGCTGACACTGACGGCGGCGGTGCACAAATGCTGCGCAGCTAGCGCCATTCGACGGCCAACACCGCGGTTCCTGGTGTGTCCGCTGTGCCGTGCGTGTGATCATTGCTTGTACAGCCCTCTCGCAGTGTCCGGAGCAAGTATGGTGGGTCTGACACACTGGTGTCAATGAGTTCCTTTTTCCTTTTCCAGGAGTGTATTTACGAAATTTCAGTCACCAACTTTCTCTTCCGAATGCGAAAATATTTTGTTGAGCCCAACCTACATAGGTAGGAATGATCATCAAAATAAAGTAAGTGAAATCAGAGCTCGAACAGAAAGGTTTAGGTGTTCGTTTTTCCCGCGCGCTGTTCGGGAGTGGAATGGTAGAGATATAGTATGATTGTGGTTCGATGGACCCTCTGCCAAGCACTTAAATGTGATTTGCAGAGTAGTCATGTAGATGTATATGTAGATGTAGATTAATTATTGAAAAATCACTTCCTCTTTTAATTATAATTTTGTATTAATTGTTTTATCATAGCTGCAAGAAGCGCAGCCATTGTTAGTTGCGATTATATAGCAACTTCGTCTGTACTTCTAGTTGAAAATAGCATGGGTTTGTGTTAAACTAATTTGCAAAACAATTTAATAATTTGTTTTATTGGTAGCGTCAATTTTAATGATTAATTATTTATTGAGCAAAGGATAATCTTAATTAAGAAAGAAATCCTATAGCTTTTGTTGGCCGCCTTCTTAACTTTTATTACAGCGGCAAATTTAAATTACTTGAAACTGCAAACAATATTCCGATGTGTAAGAAATAAATTTGCACCGTTGGTACTGAACTCTGTTTGGTCCCTTAAACCTCAAACAAAGGTACTGAACTCTGTTTATAAGAGAAAAAATTAGTCGAATCAGACTGCATTTTCTAAGAACACCACCGATGGTACTTATTGTTGAACAAGATTTCATTGCTGATGTATGAGGCCAAAATTAAACTACGGACGAATCACGGAGAAAAATATTTTTGGTGGCATACGTCAGTGTTGTATGCGGTTGGTATTTTGTGGTTCCTTTTCATGATGAATTTGCTAAGAATAATTAAATCCATAGAAGACAAAAATTATAAAAGCTCTGATGTACGATCTATATTTTTAGTGATATGAAGACAGCTTACAGTCAACATTATTACACTACGTCAGGTGGAATTCTTGTGCAATTTCAGCAAAATAATTATCCGGAAGAAGTTGAAGTATGAATAATGCATTATACATGTGTATAATATTGTCAGTGATATTTACAAAATCAAATCAATGCAATTGCTAAAAAAAAAAAAAAAAAAAAGAATGAATTCAAACCGCAGAATACTATCGTGTATCGAATCATCCATATTCATTTAATTTTTTCCATGTTGATGAGATACACAAAAACCGCCACACCTGTTCACTGAATTTTTCCATAAAGGAGTTAGCTATAACCGGGATTCAGGTGTCCCCCCCTAGCGACACCATTCGTCTGTTCATAGAATTCTTTGGTCCATTTGAAATACGTTGATGTGAAGCAATACTTAAACAGTTCTGCAACATGGGGACGAAAAATCCTATTTAGCTGTAGCAACACTTCATTGAGTGGAACCATAGTGAATAGCGACACCACATAAAAAGAAATATGTCCTCCGGCTGTACCACTATGCCGTTTAATTTACTGATAAGATGTCCCAAATTGTTGATACGAATCCGATCGGCCCACATTGTTCGTAATAATGTTGTCAAGAACTTGGCAATCGAATGGGTGGGCGAACCAATAACACTCTCTATAGGCCTTAAAAGAACATGTTCTTCGTACACATTTGGCAATCCATAAAGGCTTGCTGCTAGCGCAACTGAACTGAGCAGACTTTTCTGAACGCTCTGTTCGGTAGTGGATTTCTTTATCAACCACCTAACAGTTCTAAGAATTTTATCACCGAGGTCTTTAATTAGTTTCCTACATGGATGCGGTTCTGATCAGTCGTTAATCTTACTATAATAGTCGGTCAGATTCAAAGGAATAGTGGAATTTCCTTTTGTCAGAGAGAGAATAATAACACTATTGGCCTCGTTCAGGGCCGGCCGCGGTAGTCTCGCGGTTCTAGGCGCGCAGTCCGGAACCGCGCGACTGCTACGGTCGCAGGTTCGAATCCTGCCTCGGGCATGGATGTGTGTGATGTCCTCAGGTTAGTTAGGCTTAAGTAGTTCTAAGTTCTAGGGGACTGATGACCACAGATGTTAAGTCCCATGGTGCGCAGAGCTATTCCTCGTTCAGGCGTTTTTAGGCATTCCTCTCACCCACAGTTAAATTAATTTTTGGAGCCTTTCCACGAGATAATACTCTGAACGCCTATATGCGGATTACTTCAGCCTTAACCTTGTCCATACTACGAATGGCTGCTTCTACACTGACTAATATTTCTTCTGTGGGCACAACTCGCGGGCTAATGGCAAAATTTCCACCCTTAGAGGCAGTGATCACTCATCGTTAGATATCGAACATTCGGATGAATTGATAACCATGCGGAAAGGGTCTAACTGTTAGATCCTCTTATTAGGTAGCTACTTACGAAATTTCTTCTGCTGTCTATTAAACGTTGTCAACATACGCTTCCTAATAGAATCGTACAACAGGCTGTCTGTTTTATCCCAGTCACCGGTACAAAATCTATTCCTGATAGTAACATGGAGAGACATTAACTTACAGTCTGTGCCTGCCAGGTCCCGGCGCGTCTGTTGAATCCCTTCTCGTAATAAAGGCTCATCCGTCCGTTTCAAAATCCACTGCACCTTGGGGGAGCTGCATAGTCAATTAATCCTCAAAAAATTCGGATCAACAGTGACCTTTATGGAACGTGACAGATATGTGAGGGAAAGCAAAACCATCATTCTTTTCTTCCAGAGACCTTCTATGCATCGCACATTTCTTGAAAATCCTCCCAGTAGAGGCATCTGATTGTAAAATGAAAACTTTCGCCGCCGGACTGTCACAATTAATAAAATATTGCGGTCTTTATGCCGTGGTCGAAGGGATGGAAAACGTCAGGTTTTAAAGTGCGTCTGTACGACATGGATACAGCTAGCGACTTTCCTTTCGAGCCGCTTTTGGGACCGTAGGTAGGCGACTCACGCTTGGACAGAATACAGAGCGCCGCGTCTCGAAGAGTTGATGTGTATGATTTTATTGTTACTTCCCTTTTGTGTCCGTCTTTGGCCGCTCTTGTGCATCATATTTAGATGCGTGTTGAACGAGGTGATAAGGGGTGGAGTTGTGCGCCCTCCATTCATCGTGAGACAAGTTTTGCTGGTACCTAAAAATCCTTGTCGTAACTCTATTGATAATATTCGCCGACCCACTTTACCGAATCTTGATTATGAGACAGTGGCGAGGTCGGTTCATCGCAAGATGTGTACCTTGCTGGCAACTGCCGTGGGCGACAACAACAGAGTTCCCTCTCTCGTCGCTCTTTTCCTAAGCCTGCGTCCGAATACCCTGATGTGCGGTCAACGTACGGAGATACCTCTGTTCAATACGATCATTGATGATTAGCGCCGTATCTCGGGAGCGCGACTTAGCAAGAGCGAGAGTAAACTTCTTTATTTACTGGGTTTCGGTTGAACAGGAATCATGTGGGCGGCTGGTGTTGTTCGACATAGGTCACTCGCAATTGTTATTGAACCTTGTCCCCCCGACACCGCGGCTCTCATACGCAAATTGATTTCTAATAAGAACCAGGGAAAAATACTGAAACATCAATGACACACCATTACATTAATCAGAGTGTGCAAATTATGGATACGAATGTGTTGTGCAAGGTATAATACCCAGCACAATGTTTCCCACTAAGAAACTGCAGCAAGCGTCATAGCTTCGCTTTACAACAAGAGATAGTGGCGAACACACGATCCGTCGATGGACTGGTCCTTTCAGACATTAAGAAGAAGGCTTCCGTTATATTTATTCGCCGCACTATTCTGACAATCGATCAGGACTAATAAACCTTTACATCTCGGATGTTCACCTTAGTGCGTCCTGCAAATCTTGATTCCACCTCCTGACGTTGTCGTCTGAATTTTAAACTGAAACATGTTCTGGAGCTCTACCTAGCAGTGAGCTATTTAGGGGCTGACATTTTGCAGCGACCGGTACTCACGACCAAGATTTTTGTGACCCACTGGGAAGCTATTCCCAGCGCAAATCCCACTGAACAGTAATCACCACGATTATTCCGGAAAATTGTTAGGACCAACATAAGCCTACCGGTTCTATCAGTGGCAGAAGCCTCCTCCTGATACAGAGTGGTCAACAATTTCATCACCATCAACGAGCGTCTATGTCCTATCGGGATGAGTCTCTGGTAAATGCTGTAGGAGTACGAACGTCGGTGCTCTGCCTCGCAGGTTTAATAGTAGTGATCACCTAGCAGTCTGGTCCTAGATCAAATAGAAACTGACTTCTCTCCCTCGCTCTGTTCAAGCTACGTATACCATTGATATAATTCTGCGGACGAAAACTTCTTTTATCCAGATTTAAAAATTCCCACAATTACAAAGTAGTGTGTACGCTTTGATGACAGTGACAAAGATTTCCAGCCATAGCTACACTGGGGGGGACTCCACCGATGGTCGCTGCAGGCTCCAAGCTGGTGGCGGAAGAGAACTCGTGTTGCCACTAAGCGGCAATCGGCAGGCAGCTTCTTATAGGTGCCCCATAGTCGCAGTCCTCCAACAGTGCCGCCAAACGGTACTATCGGCAGTTGTGCACGTAGCACGAATGCATTGGAACAGTGCCGACTTCTGTGTTGGCACAGAAGACTTTTAAACCCCAAAAAGCGTGTATTAAAGTGTAGCTCAGCGCCTCTGTTAGGAGGCATTGCTTGTACTAGATTCCAGACAGAATAAAACGAGGCGAGTATTGTTCGTGCCTTAAGATTTAGTGTGGTGTCCGGAATTCTTCCCAAAATCCTTGGTGTGAGATTTTAATGTGTCACCGAGTGCCTGGGTCACGTATTATTTAAGGCGTCATCCAGCCACGATTATTTGTCGCTTTTTAACAGCATCTTTACAGGTATTTTATCCATCATTATTTATAGTTATCCCGCTGTGTAACGCTGAGGATTTATTATGGGCTTTTCTGAGCCTCACCTTCTTCGGGCTGCTTCACATTGCCTCTGGTGAGATCACATGTAGTTTTCCAGTTTCTTGATTTTCCTCCATAGGTTACGAAATTCACCTTCGTTCTAAGACTACTGCAAGGGCGCTGATGACCTTGCTGTTTAGCGCCCTCCACCATAAATCATATTCAGAATATTAAAGTGGTAGTTAACAAAGTATGAATTCAATACAACAATTTTGGAAAAAGTTTTACCAAGCATTTCAAGACACAGTTGAAAACGACACGTAGGAATATGATAGGCCATAGCGAAATGTCCGTATTTGCTGCTTGCCCTATTCTCCATTATATCGTACTAGATTGTGAGTTAAGGCTTGCAACTTTTATATAAGTTACTAACCATTCCAAAAAGGGCCAAAGCAGAGAGATATTTTAAATGACGGTGGTACTTCAATCTAAAATACTTTCCAACTCAGATACTTTGGCCTCTATTGCGTTCAAAACTGTAAGTCTTGCTTCATCATCATTTGTTCCTTCACTTTCTTTTTGTTCTATTCTTCCCCTGAAACTTCAGTTTTCATAACATGCATGAGAGGTGTTGTGAAACTTATGTTTCACTTTATCTTGCTCCAGCATTTGTTAACGTCTATTTCTGTATCCCTGAGCACTGTTTGGTAATTTTTGCCTCACAGACATTAGTATATGCTCAATAGTAAACGCCTGATGACCTGAGGTTATCAAAGAATTGTAATGTAAAGAAATGAACCGTCGCATAGCAAGAAAGAATCTATCATTTTTTATCTTTGCCGCTTCTGTGCGGTGGCTGTAAATCTATTTGAACACGTATCGATTAATGATGTAAAAAGAATTCTGTTGTTTCAAGACAAATGAGGCCTCGAGCGGTTCACCATTTACTGTTTTTATCCCATGAAAAGCGGACGCGGACTTGCTGCGTTTTCCTATCATTTGTGAAACAATCCTTTTCAATTGTTTAGTGTTGATTTCTTTCAGAGTCAGTAAATCTTTTGGTCGTTTAGTTTCGATCTGGGCATGACTGCATCGTGATCATAAAATGCGCTGAAGTTTTAATGTTGCCTCCTACCGATCCCAAATAAATTAATCTGCTGCTCCAAGCCCAAAGAATGTCAGGTATTTAGTGAATTGTTACCTACTATAAGATAACTCAGTCAATCTCTGATTCTGTCGCCAAGTTAGACACAAAAGATCATTGCGACGAGAAAGTTCTCACGACCATGATATTTCAAAGTAAAAATTAGTCGAACTGCGATAACTTTACATACAGTGGTAATGTTATAGAGGATCAAAACCGTTGATACAGTAGCTTTTGAACTTGATTATGGCGTTTATGCCATTCCGTGCCGTGTACCATACACATCGACATCTTTAGAGGTCAGTGTCAAAAAAACGGCAGCGTGGAATATCTTCTGGGGAGGGCGGCCGGCGTGAGAAATGGGGATAGTTGGCAGATGATGGTTGGAGTGGGACCAGAGATGTGCCTTGAAATAGGGCGTTTTGAGTGGAAACAAACAAAATATAAACAAATTTAGACACCCACCCCCATACAAAACGACGAAAAAAACCGACATCACAAAACTCCAAAAATACCACTAAACGCACTATCATATGGAATCGGAGACTTCCGTTGACCTATATAGTTCTAAAACATCTCCCGATACCAAAACCAATATTCACAAGCACACATATGGATCGAATACTTCCCTTGACCTGTTATCCTTACGACATCTCCACATGCAGCCGTCCCAGATCTGAGACGCCGGAACTTTATGTAAGCCTCATTTCTTCACGACATACTGAACAATTCACGACTTCATCCAAAAATCCGAATAGTCGAAGAAATTTAATTGGAGACAACGCACTGTCCCCCATCATAGCCGACAACCGAAAACTGTTGACCCTGTCAGTCATATCCATACCTACCAAGACATAAAAAAGCAATGTACCAAAATTCACGCACGACGCCACACTAGCAAACTAAACCAAAAACATCACCTAACACACCAGCAGAGAGCACCACCAATCGCATCAAAACGACACCTACAAACACGCCACTCTCACAAACTACATTCCGCGCCGTCGTGACGTCGCACACCACAACAGCCTTACGTCATGGGTCAAAGCCGACGGGTGGGATCGGACGCTTCGGTCGACCCGTCAGTCAGTCATCCATACTGTTGCCCTGGCAAGAACTGCAAATGGTGCTACCCATCTTCAAAGATCAAAAGTTTGTTTGGCCTCTCCACAGATACCCCTCCGTCGTAGTTGCACCTACAGTACAGCTATCTGCATTGCATTGAGAAGCCTCCCAACCAATGGTAACGTCCATGGTTCATAGGAAGTGGTTGGGGGAAGGATAACGTTTTCCAGAAGTGAAAATTGCCTCTGATATATCTATTCTTGAGGTAACCTGCATTATCGACCTCGTGTAGTGGGTGGCAAAAAAATTTAAAATTGTATACTGTTCCCCTTACATAGTAAAAATGGATACAGCTTACTGACTGATAGTTTATCCCCTTATATAAAAAACCATTTGGCCATTATTTTAAGTGACTATTATCGGGTACTCCCTGTCTGTTGCACTGATTGCTTGAAGTTAAGTTGTCACGCTACCGGCTCAGATCTGTTTAGATTTACATCACATAAGTAAATTTAAGATTGGTCTTAAAGACAGTTATTTGTCCTGGAAGTTGTCTCCCTCGGTTGTAAAACGGGCCTCAGGCCGATATGACAGGTACTTGTTACTCGAGATACTTGTCTAGGACTTCATTGCAGACTACTTAGCTGTTTAGCACCCTCCACCATAAGTCGACACAACATCCTAGGACATATTTACCTCTGAAATGGATTACTTAATTTTTCCCATTGATATCTTTGATGCTGGCTGTAGGGCCTTGGCAGCAGTGGTGTAGGTGCATTATGCCGACTTTTTCCCTATACGAGCTTGTATCTGTGTTTGATTAATTGTCATGATACTGTATTTAAAACGTAGATCTCCGTGGTCAATGACAAAGTTGCACTACCGGTACTCTTGGAGAAAGAATGTTTACTTGACTCGATAGCTTAGAACTGTATTCTGCCTTCTCCCTAATGAGTTATATAATAATACTGGTTCATGCACAAACAACACAAGCCCACCAACCGGACAGTGCTTTTCAGAGAATAGATGCAACTGTACATATGTATTACATTTAAAATCGAAATTTCTGATAAGACTGAAATGGGAACGTGTGTATTGCCAACTACACCTTGGAACAGAAGAACTTGAACTTTTAATGTGACAAATTATCAAAATATAAGCGGTCTATCTGTAGATGAACTTTTATATTTAGCTGAAGAGGGGGCAGGGGGAATGAAAGAAAGCATACAAATCACAGAATGTAAACGATACTAAAAAATTCATGACATCCATAATCCAAATGAAACTGATGTAATCGGGACGATAACTGATAGTCAAGCAATCTTAGGAAAAGCATTAATTCGAGAGGCTCATTTCGTTCGCATAGTTAATTCTCTTCATACTTATCAGCAAACAATGTAACAGCCGAACTATGTATTCTAACTACAGTTGACTCGTGAAATGCTCTTGATTTGTCTGCTGTAATGACGATTACTTCGTCACAGTCACGTCATTGAGATAGTATCGTTGAACGAGAATTGCTCTGGATTTAGTATTATTTAGAAAATACCTTTTGTAGTAGTTTCATGTTAAGAAGATTGATAATCATGGATGCTCATTTTGCTGTGTAAGAATACTCAAGCACCTTTTGCCTTCTACACGTGAAACACGATACATGTTTGCGGTCACAAGAACACACAACTTTGTGCATCATGATGTATGAACGTAAGTTAATTTTATTAATTTGCACTCCACAGCTGCAATATGTTTAATGAAAGATGTATTTATGTAGATACATCGTCAGCAGCTGTCAATGGTTTTACTAAATTACCTAGCTTTTTGCCCAGAAAGTGAACATCGTCATGACACTGCATTTATAGCATTTCTTTATCTGCTATTATGTCTTATAATATATACAAATGCTTCATTCTTGTTGTTATACCTGTCACTAATACACATTTACGACGTGAATACATGACTTAGAAAGACTTTGTCGGTAGTTGACGGTGAGGTTGTATCAATATGTATCTCACAAACCTAATAAGTACTACAAGCATTACTAACATAATGTACTGAACTGTGTCCTTATTCCTTAACGTCTCCTTGAACTGGAAATGCTGATGCAAATACTATCTTATTCAGATATTACTTATATTCCCGTTTTTGATTTGTTTCTGCTTGTTTTTGCTTGTTTGGCATGTTTATTTGGCATGTTTATTTGGCTTGATTAGTTGGCTAGTTTACTTGGCTAGTTTGTTTGGCTAGTTTCTTTGGCTAGTTTGTTTGGCTAGTTTGTTTGGCTAGTTTGTTTAGCTAGTTTGTTTAGCTAGTTTGTTTGGCTGGTTTGTTTGGCTGGTTTGTTTGGCTAGTTTGTTTGGTTAGTTTATTTGGTTAGTTTGTTTGGTTAGTTTGTTTGGCTAGTTTGTTTGGCTAGTTTGTTTGGCTAAATTGTTTGGCTAATTTGTTTGGCTAGTTTGTATGGCTAGTTTATTTGGCTAGTTTGTTTGGCTAGTTTGTCTGGCTAGTTTGTCTGGCTAGTTTGTCTGGCTAGTTGGTTTGGCTAGTTTGTGTGTCTGGTTTGTGTGGCTAGTTTGTTTGGCTAGTTTGTTTGACTAGTTTGTTTAGCTAGTTTGTTAGGCTAGCTTGTTTAGCTAGTATTTTTGGCTAGTTTGTTTGGCTAGTTTGTTTGGCTACTTTGATTGGCTAGTTGTTTGGCTAGTTGTTTGGCTAGTTTGTTTGGCTAGTTTGTTTGGCTAGTTTGTTTGGCTAGTTTGTTTGGCTAGTTTGTTTGGCTAGTTTGTTTGGCTAGTTTGTTCAGCTAGTTCGTTTGGCCAGCTGGTTTGGCTTGTTTGTTTGGTGTGGCTCGCTTTTTTGGTTGTTTTTTTGCCAGGTTTTTTGGCTCGTTTTTTTTTTGAATCGGTATTTTTTGGCTCCGATTTTTGGCTCATTTTTTTTGGCTTGTTGGAATTTCACCATTGTTGGTAGAATGGAAGAAAAGTATGTGTACAATTCATGCTGGACAGTGATAGTGCAACTGAATGTCGAGTAAATACTTCTTTAAAATGGTATATAATTAACTGAATATGATAACTACGTTTCACACGTTCTGCATCATGCTTTGCGAACTGCTGTTATGTTCTACAATAAAACATTACTCAGTAGGTACTTAAAATTTGGTTTATTGCCAAAAATTTGCATGATCAACTCTCTAGATTGTTCACTTGTACTTTAGTAAACTTGGTCCTACATAACACGCTCCGATGTGGCGTTAACTCGGAAATGTTAGTGCTGCGAATTTCTCTCCATGTGTGCCAGTATGAAGTTCGGGACACCTATACCTCACTTCATGTCACCAAATAGTTCAAACATCTTGATACTGCCGACCCGCCGCCGGTCTCACCCTGGTTTCTACATCCTTCAAGAATTTCTGCATCAGTAGGATGAAGCTTGATTTCAAGCTTGGTGAGTTCACTGATTTGTGAACCTACGAAAGAAGATAAACGGTATTTTAATAATGACATAATTTGATCAACGTATTATTTAGTGCTAACAAGTGAAATTGTTGGAATATAATATTAAAAACGTTTTGTTGTATGAGCTATCTCCGCTCGCAATAGAAAACCTTAGTTGTCAGTACAGATTTGTAACAGTGAGAAGTTTTGTGGTCTCTCAAAATAAAGACAGATTTGTGAGACTGTGTTCTTACACCTGGCATGTCCCTTAGTCAGCGTACATAATACGTTGGATAAGGTGGCGCTAACAGAATAAGTGCTGCAACCTAAAGGAAAACTTTCAGTCAGTAATTTATTTTCTAAACTGTAATGCCGAAATACTGTATTCGGTGATCCGAAAATGATTCTAATCAGTGAAATACAGTTCTTCCGTTTTGACAGTCACAACTTAACTTCATAGCACTACAGTTCTATGAAGGCTTTCCTGACCTGAATTTGAATGTTCGTAATTTCACAATGTGGTAACGAGTGTCTTAGTGATCCAAAACAAATATTGTATAGGTTATAGGTACGTACCCAACGCTAATAAAAACAAATGTTTGACAGACTTACATCATTAATGCTGCTGGCAATCAAGAACCGAACTTGCCAATACAGAACTTTTCTGTATTCGCGACAGCGTCCTCATAGATCTGCGCTGTCACGTCACCGCCGTCACTGGTCGTTGATTTGTGCCCATATACTTCTCCAAGAGTACACTCATACCAAGTGGGCGCCTGAAAAAAAATGGTCATTAAGAAAAACGAATACTGAAAAACAGATAATTTGTCAACATCTATTTACAAGTGTGATAACCCAGATAAATTATAGATCCTCGAAAAATTGCTGACTGTCATTGACAACACAAATCGGCTTGACCATTAGAACACACAAACTCAGTCCCGAGTTTTGTGACAAGTAAGCGTGTGCCCAGAATGTAGACAATTTGCGCTAATTTTTGTTTTGCTAAGCAGAAACGCGTAATACAACCTGTCATAATGTGTCCAAAAAGGTCCGAAAGTTAATCTGTTAATCTTTATTGTAGCATAATCTTACAAATTTCTAAACAGACGATTCAGATGGCTCTGATATTCCTATGGATTGTCTGCTAAAATGACAGAGCGGTGTCAGATAGTTCAAGTGAAGCGCTGTGAAGACCTTTACCATCGTGTATGCTCTGCTTACTACAATTTTACTGGAATATCGTCCTGCCGTTTGTTTAGAGCTCTCAAGATGTGCGCGTACGTGGAGAGTGCACACACCTGCACATTTAGCCTATTCAAGTATGAGAGTGTAATACGAGAGTTATTACTAGCAAATATTTACTTCCGAATTTTATTCTAGATCCTACTATAGAAAAACGAGTTATGGTGATATGCCTTTGCACTGTATAAGAAACGTTTACTTGATGTAGTATGTAATTCACGACTTTTACCGCAGTATGACTGTTGTTGCTCAAGCGTTGCGACATACCTCTTCAGGTAGCGAGGCACCGCACCAATGCGACAAAGCGATGTTCATGCCCGGGTCGCAGATCATCTCGTCATCGTCATCCTCATAGAAGGGCTGCCTACGCCTGAGGAACACCCAGAGGCAGCATCCTCGTTTCTTGGACAGCAAACTCAGCAAGATACTTCGAAACATCTGTGAAGTCAGAGGCATGTATCACAAGCTGTGTAATGGCGTAAAACATTGATTTGTCCAATTAGGCTGCAGAATACTTTGCGTCATGTCATCTCTAAGCAGGCGAGATGAGTGACGAATCTCTAAGAAATAACTAGAGCGAGTGATATTGTTTGCCACTTAGAAATCAGTTACAGAAAATATCGTGATGTAGGTCAGTCGACTGTCATAACTGAATGATCATTCCGATTATTAATTTGCATACCAAGAAGTGTGCAGATCATAGAGAAACCGTGTCTCTCCTCCTCTAGAAATTTTCTATCTGTGTGCAAGAATAGATGCTTCCTAACAATAAATTAGGGTTGTGTCTATTAATTTGATGTCATTGTCACCTGTAGCGGACGTAAGATTTAAGGTGCTCAAGTGATTCTCTTATTACTGTCAATGGCATACGTACATTTTGTAAGAAAAGTGATAAGTGTTTCTTAAGTTCGATGGCATTACTCATGGAGGGCAGGTACTTAGAACATTGTTATGACGTCTGGACAAATTTTAAGTGATTAGAGTTTGGTGCAAAGATTGGAAGACACCTTTCAACTAAAATGAGAGTGATTAAACGAGCGTAACGGAAATCCAGACTGGCTGGTAACGGTACCTCATGGCGAATACGTGCAATCATACCGTCTACATCTAAAACTGACCAAAACTAGAATTATTAAACACAGGTTTGGAACGTAAAATTATTGTCTCTGACTGTGACGGAATTTTTTCACAAATTGAATAATGGCTCCTAATCACCTTCCTGACGCCTGCGAACTTTATATGCTAAACAAGGATGACCACCCGTTATGAATTGTGGCAGTAGTATGTCATTTTTTTATATTTATTGCATATTTCAGCCTTAGATCACACAAATTAAATAAATACCGCTTTCGTAAAATCGTAATCAAATGACTTCTTTAATAAGACGTGAGTTGGGAATAGTGAATATCGATGAACTATTCTCAAAATAAAAGTAGCTCCTGTATAAAGCTACTTGAACGTGAATGCGTTGCGTAGTCAGTCGTCAAAGTACATCGGAAACGGATCGTTGCTGTGTGACGTACCGAGATGCGTATATTCGTGGATGGTTGTAAACCTGAGTTTGTAATTTAGTTTACTAGTACTGGAGAAACCTCATTTGTCTTTCCTTCCAAACAGATTTTCTGATGAATATTTGTTTGTAACTACAAACCAGTTATGAAGCAATTTTTTTCGACCCCAGACTGAGAGATTGGTTTTGTCCACAGGGCGGTAACGGTTTGTTCCCTTACACAATTCATATAGAGTTGCTAACATTCTTTTCTGTTTCATTTAAAATGCAGATGAGTTTTCCTGTATAATTAGTTCAGAAATTAATTCACAGTAATTTGCATCAACAAAGCCTTTCTCATTGATATTGTTGCAAAAGATTACATTTGTTGATTTTCATTTATTGTAAAATCATGTTTGTTCCCACTTGTTCACCGCATTGTATGTTAAAGTCTGTGTGTGTTTTTTAATAACCTATAACACAGATCTAGAGTTCGGTTATTCTTCATTTTACTACCCCCAATATACAGTAGGTGTTGAACAGTCAGCAACTTCTGTACAATTTTGTTTCTAAAATCGATTTGGATTTACTGCACTCTCTTCTGTTAACTGAAAGATCTGAAAATCGTGGTCCACCTGCTCACTGTGAAATCATCTGACAGTCATAGGTTGATGAAAACAGGCTTTAGAGCCCTTGTGTTAAAATTTCTACTCGACCGGATAGTGAATATTTGTATTGTCGATATGAATAAAATAATATTTCATTTAACTTCGGAATTAAAAATAATTTATTTATGGACATCTATAACCAACGAAGACTTGGTGTCCTTTGTATAAACACATTATGTTCGTCAGTGCGAGAACTAAGTTTTCACAATATTGCATCGGCGTAATATACTGAAAAACTGCAGAAATTTAAATAAGTAATTTTCCCCCTTTTGACAAATTCTTTGGGTATTATATACCTGGTGTTGCTATAAAAACGCAGCACTGCGAGTTATATTAGTCTATTTCTATTAATTTGTTTGCTCAGAATAATTAAAAAAATTTGAAGCACTGTTTTAGAGAACTGGTGGTACGTCAGCATGGCTCCGACTCAGGCTCTGATACTGCATTACTTATGTTACTGCCCTAAAATACATTTATCACTTTATCGCTAACTTATTCTAATTATTTCTTTAATTCAAAACACGATATGAATGTTCACAGAGATGAAGTATGTTAATGTAATATATAGCGGAACTACGTTTTAATGTGGTTAAAACCCTATGACGTGATGATGAAAGAAAACGAAATAACATATCTGGTTCAAATGGCTCTGAGCACTACGCGACTTAACTTCTGAGGTCAGCAGTCACCTAGAACTTAGAACTAATTAAACCTAACTAACCTAAGGACATCACACACATCCAAGCCCCGAGGCAGGACTCCAACCTGCGAACGTAGCAGTCGCTCGGCTCCAGACTGTAGCGCCTAGAACCGCACAGCCACTGAGGCCGGCAAAATAACATATCTGTCCAACATATGTGATAAGGGAGATCAGTCGAACCATTTTTGACAGTGTGAGACACATAGAGTTCTTAAGTTATATTCTCCTCCAGCATTAAGTATTTTGTATACTGCGGTCACCAAGATTGTTAGGATTGAGGTATGCTATAAATTAGTCAGAATCCGTTTGCGGTTATACAGGGTGAAGCGAAATTCGTGCACTCTGGATTCACAGCGTGACTCCTCACACACCAGCGATAAAAAAAAAATGTCTTTCCCAAAATTTCGTCTGGCGGGTACATCCGCCAGATAAAGGATGTTGAAGAATGACAATCTAGCAACACTGTCACCACATGTGTGGTGACAAACTCTGCCAGAACATATTGATTATGCTGTACAGTTGGTGCAGTGGATATAATTTTGGGTTAGCATGCAGGAGGTAAGGGTTCGATCCTAGGTTGAAGCATACGTTTTTTTTTGTGGTAAATGTAGTCCAGGTAGTACGGTATCTGCCATGTTCATCGTCAACAGCGATTGCAGTGGGTCCTCTAGAAAATATTTACACTTACATACAACAAACATAGAAATTAAAGATTTATCAGCTTTGGAAGAAGCCCTTTCCACATCATGGGCGTGAATTTATTTGCGCCACTGCATATACTACATGCGAAACCTGTTTTCTTTGTACCTTCCTCCAACGGTCCCAAGGATTAGTGCCAACTATCTTGCCTCGTTCAGGTACATTACATTTCATAGGGACTTACGTCACCAGTAGGACTAGTAACGGGCTTTGTTAATAATGTTCAAACTCGGTCACCATTTCTATGTTACTAAATGTATCAGGCCTCATCCCTAAACTGGTGGGGAAGGGCGGCAGACTATAGTACATTATAAACTGCTCTGTATGTGGGGACAGCCTTCGTCCCCACCCATGAGATTCCCTGTTGATTTTTCGTCAGAGCGCTGATGACCGTGATGTCGAGCGCCCCCTCAACCCAACTCATCCTCCTCATCATCATCATCGAGTTGTCACTCTGCAACAGACGGCAGGCAGCTTCATTTATGAGGCACCATAGTCTCACTGCCCACAACGCCATCCAACATCCCTAAGAGCAAGAGGCATGCACAAGGGATCTAATGCCGTGGAACCGTGGCGACTTTTGCCTCGACAAAAAAATGACATTTAAAACACCAGAAAAACATACATTTACGGTTGTTTGAGCGAATTTGTTGTGAAGTATTGTTTTACTAGCTTTAGTAGTATGACATTAATGAAAAATATTCCAAAATAGTTTACCAAGTACGCAACATAAAATTACTGCTTGGAGTATGATGAGCCATAGCGATATGTTCGTATTTGGCATTAGCATATGGGTCAGACTTTCCAGAATCACGTATTACTTAGGGCTTTGGCGTATAACGGTTCCATACAAGTTGTTAATCATTTCAGTGAGACCCAGAATAATAAAGAGAAAGAGATTCTGAAATCAGAATTGTATTGTAAATCGGGGATACCTTGCTGCTAGTAATTCAACTCTGTATTGCATTTAGAATTTTACGTCTTGTTTCGCTGTTAGAGTTCGTAACATCACTCCTCGTTAATCTACTCGAGGGCTTTATTAAACAACTTGATATTTGATACCAGCAAGATACTTTCGTGTCGGGCATAGAATTCAAAAAGAGAAACAATTCATTTGGTTCATACTTCTGCATCGGTAGATGAAATGATGAAATGTGTTATCGAATGAAGTATTCTACTTTCATGGTCTCTTGAGTTGATTGACAGCTTCTTACGACACCTGCATCGGCAACTGAAGCAAGAGCTGAAACGAGCAAAGAAAGGAGTCAGCCGTGGTAAAATTTCCTGTTTTGAAGAGCGCGCCGCAGCGCGTCATGTAAAGAATGCGCACTCCGTTTCTGGCGTTGGCGCCGCTGTGGCAATCGCAGCTTTGGTGTTTCCCTCTGCTGGAAATAGGGGAAAGGTTGCCTGTTCTGGTGCATTTAAGGGGCGCTATGAGCTCGAGTCGGGTGGTTGGTCACCCGCGTCAGTGTGGGCAGTCAGTCTTTGTCTGTCGTCCGGAGTGCTAGTATGTGATAGCCCGCCAGTCTGCTCGAGTTTGTTTAGGCAATGGTCATTGGCCGTTCGATCGATTGGTTGGTCGGTCGCGCACAGGGACACAGGATGACTTGTCCGTCTTGAGCGTCGGCGCATGTGAGGTCGCCACGTCAGTCCAGTGCGCCGCGCTGTATAGCGAGGGGTAGTGTCTTCGCGGCCGACACGAGAGCAACAGGAGTCAACCCACGACATCGGACTGCCGGGGCGAGCTGCGACGCCGTGAGACAGGAGATCGGCGCGCCTTGCTGCATCAGTTTAAGCAGCTGGCAGCGGACGGTTCGGGAGAGCGTTTTGGGGGTGCTGCGCCAGGTCTTCGCCAGACATCGCAGTTTATTAGAAGTTAAGTGATTTGTGATATGTTGTTTCATTTACTAGTTAAATTCTACTTGTTTTCTGGATCAGTCTCTCGTCCCCAGCTTGCTCGTCTGTCTTCGCATTTCTTAGGCAGTTATTGCCTGTCTGTCCGTCGGTCTGCCGTACGTTAATAGCTGCCTCTGTCATGTTTGTCGGATTGGGTGTTAACGAATTTATTGCTTAAGGTGTAAAGGCCGAATTCCTGAAATATGTTTTTACCTTGCCTATCATATTGGCAGGCGGTATATGAGCAATGTAAAGCAAGTTTGTGCATTTTGTGTAAGACTGCATTTCATTGGTTTTTATTTAAATGTTCATTTTAGTATATAAAGTTACCACCCTTCCACTGCAAGAGTTTCTATTAAAGACAAGTTGCACTTTCGGTGGCAAGTAATTTTCTTAATGTGAGTGTTTTGTACCATTTACATCCTTCCTATGGGGTGAATAGTTTATAAGTTGTGTGAGTTGTTAAAATTTTTAGTTTAAAGTAATCTGGTGTGTTGCAGATTTCCACCAGTGTCGTCTTTCAGAGGTTGTTGTGAGCGGTCGTGACTACAGCCGTGTTAAAAGGGAGCGGCAAGGTTCACAGCCTGAAAGCTCATACTGTCAAAAAAAAAAAAAAAAAAAAAAAAGAAAAATTATATCTGCCTCTGAATAAATTGTAACTTGATATTTAGAGGGTCCTTTCTGATTATAATTTTTAAATGTTTTTTTTTAAAAAGAGGAAAGGGGTTTTTAGGAATAAAATCCATTTGTTGGAATAAATTTGTTTTCATCAGCTAACCACAGGCAACTACATCCACGCTCAAATAGTGTGATTAAATGTGTTAACGTTCTTGTTGAATCTCTAGTAAATATGGTAAATTCTTTAAGAAAAGATTTTGAAAGTAAATCCACGCTTCAAGGTGTACTACACACACTGTTACTACGGGTAGTCAATCCTCTTGAAACACATGAGTTGGAGATCCAGTCATATGTTCACTGATCCTACCAGAGGGCTTGCACACGCCTCTATGTACACAAGTCTGCGCACCTTATCCCTGACTGGGTGTATCTATTGACGGACAAATAGATTCACTAAGTCAGATTCTTATCTACCATTACGTATCACATGTACTGCAATGACCACGAAGGGACGTTATAGATGAGTCAGTAACAATTTATCGTACAGTGACGATGTTTTACTAATGTGTTAAGTTGCATCTGTTTTAACTTACATCACTATTGTCATGTTTCGTAGATGTTTCTGAGTAGTACGTCTTCTGTTTATTTTGCACCAGTGAAGAAACGCCAAAGTGTTTAACTGCGAAACAAGACGTCGTTAATACACTGGTGTCCGACACTAAAACAACAAAGGGAAATTGGCAGGGTTTCGTTTATTTTGTCACAAGAGTATTAAGGGGTTATAGTGAAGTAGAAGAAATCTAAAGAATACAGAACGTAAATAGCTGTAACATACATAACGATAAACGAAAATATTCTTCGTCTTATATGAACTTAACGGAGTTGGACGCATGTTCCGACAAACTGTCAATGTGCTCGGTAAGGGGTGTGACCGCCCATGGCAGCAGTACAGTCCTGACAACGACAGGGCATGCTGTGAATGATGTCATCAGTCTGATGACATAATATTAAAGCAGTATCGCACATTCTTCCTGCAAGCTGCTTGTAGTCTTGGAGAGTGGTTAGTGGATGCTTCTCAGACATGATGCCACTCAGACATGATGTACAGAATTCAAATTGGGATGGCGATCAGGCCACGAAATGGGTGCAATATCTTCCGTTTCCAAAGAAACATCAATCACCTGTGCAACATGAGTTCCATTATATAGCCCATCAATTAGACGCCTGGGCCCACAGCACCTCGCAACAACCGCACACGAGGTCGGAGGATCTCGTCACGATACCTGACAGTACTTCAAACTTGTCGATTCACCCGTACAATTTTATGAAGAAGTGTTAGAGTGGTAAATGTAACCTCTGTTCCCACAATTATGGATCTTCCTCGATCTCGGTCCCTTTCCACAATTTACTGGATCCCGAAATCGTGTTTACGTTTCTTCGAGATGCAAATCCCCTCGAGAATCGATCTCCAGACTAAATCGAGACTCATTTGTGAAATCAACATTGGCACACTTTTCGACCGTCCAGGTGACTACACTCTAGTCGTTCTCTTGTGTGAAGACGCGTCAGAGGTAGACACACAGCATATCTCTGACAATAAAGGCCACTCTGCTGAGGCCTTCTGCACACAGTTCGTCTCGACACAACACTTCCAGTAAATGCTGCGAGCCCACACGCCAAATTTCGAGGAACGCTAAAGCGGTAAAGGCGTTTCTTTGCAGCCAAATAATTTTCTTCTCTTCTGAAGTCACACGTGGTCGGCCCTGCCCTGGTCTTCGGGTTACAGTTTCGATTTCTGTAAACTGTCGCCACATCCGAGAAACAACGGAATGATTCACATTAAGCCATCGGGCCAAATCAGTTTGTGACTGTCGTGCTTCCACTCTTTCTGTGGTCCTTCACCGCAGAGAGTCTTGCAGGCATCTTCTCCGTGTCATAGTACACCATCTGTGACTGTGTACACAGCGGTTTTGGATGTGAGGTGCCCGTAAAACATTACCTCTTTTCACACGTGCCCTGATGTCATCGTTGTCATGGTTGTCCGTTGACCGGAATGCTATCTTCCGCGCAAAACACGATCGTACGGAAATCTGGTTGACAGTTTGTATGACTATATCGTGACATAGACACAGGTCAGGAGAAAAGCGGTTTTTTGCTTTAATTTTGGAGACGTGTAGAATCATTACGTTCCACTAATGTTAGTGGATCGTTAGAAGAGAATGTCGGGAGGGCGCGAAACGACATTGTAAGAAGGAATGAACGAACATGGATGCTATATTCAATGTACACATTCAGTCCATCCTGCTGTGAGACCTCACAAGACAGCACCTGGTTCGTTTCGTTTTATGCGGAAGGCAATGTCGACTGACTATTACAACTTACACTCCAGATAGTGTAAGGGATCCAAGTGGGCCGCCATATGGACAACATGAATTACTGGTCACACGCAGAATCCGACTGACTGCTAAATGCCAATATCTATATGCCGTCCCTGATGGCACATAATCAAACCGTGAACATATTTTCCCTGTCCAAGAAGTGGACAATTCCAACCACTCAGTGACGAATGGTGACAGCTGTGAACTTTACGGCTCGATATTCAGTGCTGTTCAAGCGCTACGCAAATTCGCTCTGGCCATTGAAAGACACGTTCCATCGTGTACAAGAGGGATTCTAGATCGTGTTTTGTAGTCAAGCTGAAGCCAGTTCAACTTGTTGTGTCTAGACAAGACAGCCTAGACACAATGAGAGGAAGCCGAAAGGCACGCGCTAAACTCACGCAGGATGGCGTGAGGTCTGAAACAGGATACGTAATGAATGCTATAAAGAAAAGTACGTAGCTTCTGGAATACTTAACTTTAATCCATCATTTGTATATAGCGTTCTTGATGATACAAGTGAGACACTGTAGATTAAGGCAATATACTGCTAATGGCGCCTTGTTAGGTCGTAGCCATTGACTTAGCAGAAGGCTATTCTAACTATCTGCTCTGCAAATGAGCGAGGCTTCGTCAGTGTGCATCGCTAGCTACGTCGTCCGTACAACTGGGGCGGGTGCTAGTCAGTCTCTCTAGACCTGCCGCGTGGTGGCGCTCGGTCTGCGATCACTGAAAGTGGCGACACTTGGGTCCGACATGCACTAATGGACCGCGGCCGATTTAAAGCTACCACCTAGCAAGTGTGGTGTCTGGCGGTGACACCACACAACTATTGCACCTAGCTACAGGGTTTCTGAATTCGATGTTGTTGTTTGCTCCTGTAGCCAAGATACAGTGATGTAATCCTGTTGCCTATAGCATTAGTCAGTTACTGCTGAGGATTATTGGTAGTATACTTTATTAGTTTAATTCATTTATTAGACTGTTTTATTATGATTCTCTGAAAGCGACATTCTTTGGGCAGAAATGTTGAAGTTTGTGACATGTATATTGTTATTTTTAGATGATTTCGACTTGTGTGTCACAGGGACTAATTAAATATGAGTTGTACCTATTATAATTGTATACGATAAGTTCTTTATTTTTTATTGATTATTGTGTGACGCCACTCCTTTGATCAGAAAGATTTGTGGGCAAAATAGTGTTGATTTCTTATTAGTGTGAATAATTTCTTTTGCGTAATTGTATATAGTGTTAAATTTGTGTGGTACAATTAATACTGTGGTAAACTAAGCTCATTTCTGCGCAAGCATCAGCACTAAATTCGACTCCATCCAAAACCTGTGCTTCAATAGGTAGACAGAAAGATTTTGCGTTGTGCCGGGACGGTGCTTGCAGCTTTAGCTATAGCTGTCGAGAAACTCTCTTGCTTTCCTCCTTGGAGTTCCAGACATGACTCCCAGAAAGCCACCAAGCGCAGTGTGGCTGTGCAAGGCGTTCGAGGTATCTATTCGAGATGGCGCCCGTGGGAGCAATGGATCTGTGTTGTCCAAGCGACATGACTAGATTACAATCTAGGACTTTGCTTTCTGTAAACAGGTTTAAAGGTTTCTTTTGCTGTTGAAGAAGGTAGGCAGGCCATATTGGAAATACTTGGTGGAGTACGATTGGTAGCCGCGGTGATCGCTGATAATTCCTTTTATGTCTCAGTCAGCAGTGCTGGGCAGTAGGATGGATTGGTGATACTGCAATAGGGAGTGCCACGTTCCCACGGGTGTAGACGGGCCCCAAGACATGTGCTAGTTGGCTGTTTGTTTCTTGACGTGGCGGTTTTACTTTTCCTCAGTTGTTCTAAGAGCAGAGTGTTGCCCGGCTGCTGCCCTGGAGAGGAAAAAGGGAGACGTTTCCATGTACTTCACTTGAAAAATCTTTTTTGACCTTCTGAAGTGTTTCCCTAGATTACTTTCAGAAATTGTCATGTGTGGTGTTTTCCACTGTTGTGATATTGTGAAGTTTTTAGCGTTTGTTTTCCATCGTCTGGTGGTGGCTGGATTTCCGACGGGGAGGGAACCTGTGATGGTAAGTACAATTTTGCTGCCTGTTCGTCTTCATACCCACGTAGCCGGTGACGGCAGGACTGCTCTAGCGCTCAGTGGTTAGATCACTGGACTCGCATTCGGGAGGACGACGGTTCAAACCCGTCTCTAGCCATCTTTATTTGGATTTCCCCTGATTTCCCTAAACCGCTGCAGGCAAATGGCGGGATGACTCCTTCGAAACGGCAAGGCCGATTTCCTTTCCCATCCTTCCCTGATTCGAGATTTTGCTCCGTCTCTTATGATATTTTGTCGACGGGACGTTAAGCACTAACCTCTTCCTCCTTTTCCTCCCCCTCCTCTGCTCTGGCGATCGTGGTATGGCCAGAGATCGTGGTTGGCGTTGTTTCAGCCTCATCAGCGCTGCTCTGAACATAGCTAGGGTGGACCGACATGGTAGGAGTTAATCAGCAGCACCGAGTGGTAGTGAAATCATTTGGATTGTAGCGCCGCCACCACAGTTTCAGTCATGATTATGATTTCTGCGCTGCTGTTCAGTTAGTGCCCCTTTGTGTGTCACAGGGGCATAGGCAAGTCTGGGTCTTACTTGTATTGGGTTTCAGCTGATTTTTATTGTAATAGTTGGTGAGATTTTCCAGGTTCTCAGCTAGTATATCCTCAATAGCCTTGTAGTTTAATGCCTGAACTGCTGTTGCCCGATCATCTGCATAAATAAAAGATCTAGACCGGAGACTAATAGGCTGCGCATTTGTATAAGAAGACTGACTTGCGAAGCCCATTTTTGTAGACGCCATCTGCTCTTGTGACCCTGTAACTCAACAAAATATCTTCTGTTAAATAGAAGTGAACCAATTTGAGTACAGCAGTGAGTTGAGGGCTTCTTCTTCTTTTTTTTTTTTGAGATTTCTGAGATTGATAGCATTATATGCTACCGTCAAATCTATAAACACCACCACTGTGGCTAGTGCAACAGAGAGGTTGGCCGATAACACTTAGGATCTTATGGGTCCTTACCAGGCTTAAGAATTACAATTACTATTGCCTGCTTCCATATTTTAGGGATACGTCCAGTTGCCCAACAGCAGTTCATAAACTCCAACAGCTACAATTTAGAGCGAACACCAAGATGTATCAGCTGTTCGTTTTTCAAATCATCTATACCTGGTGCCTTCCCAATATTTAAACTTTTGATTGCTTCGTTCAGTTCTGATGATGTAAATGTTTGATCGAGTGTTTCATTTATTTGTTCCTGGGAGGCATTTAGTTTTCTCGTATACCCTTTGCTCAGGCTATTTGATTTGCTGTAATGCCAAAACAGCCTGGTGTACCTGCAGATATACTATCTACCTGTTTGAGCAGTCTCTACACTTTCCGACTATTGTGGGTCATGTTAATGATTTCTACAGTGTGTTGCCACTTCTGTCTTCTATTTTCAATTATTGTGGTTATGACTTCTTCGCCCGCCTCCATTGTTTCTGGGGAGGTCACAATACATTTCGGATTTCTCTTTTGTCTCTTCGCTGTAACCTGGAATGTACGATTTTCTACATCCTCTCTGTGTACTCTGTCGCGCACAGTATTTTAAAGCCATAGCAAACTCACTGTAGGTTTCTGGTAGAGGTTGAAGAAATAAAAGTTTGTTGTCCACTCCTTTTCAGGAAGCTTCCCAGTTAGCTATTTGGAAAGTAAACCTATTTCGAATGAGAAACACTGTTGGTTGTATCACTGGGTTGATTTTGCAGAGTACTGGCCGGTGCTGGGACTTCGGCATGGGATTCAATATGAACTCTTGGCTTACGTTAGCAAGAGTATTGCTAGTGAAACGTAGATTTGGATTATAGCCTCTTTTCCATCTGCCGCTGTTGAATAATGGAGGCTGTTTTGGATCGTGGATTAAGTGGAGCTTCTTGTTTTTAGCCCACTGTTCCAATAGTTCCCATCTTCTTTAGTTTGTGTACGTCCCCAGGCCACATTGCGACTGTTGAAGTCTCTCATTATTATGTTTGATATATCCTTGTTCTTCGCCAGGGATGTAACTGATCTGATATGGTATGTTGGGCGGCTTATATACAGAGTGGATGTTTGTTACCCATACCTACATAGTCTATGTCTACGCTATTCTGGTCATTAGTTCTGCCCTGTGTGATTTTGAGATAGTTCTTGACGAAAATTGCACTTCCGTAGTGGTTAGTGGGAATCTTTTTGATTAGCTGCCTTGTGGAGTGTGGTCCTCTGTGCGTTCCCTGGAGGCACAGAACATCGCACCTATAATCCTTGCACATATTTGAAATAAGATCTTGTTTTGCATATGACGGTCCTTCTGTGTTAAATGAGAAACTTGGCAGTGTTGGCTCTCAAAGGAGCCTTTTGTGATCTCTCATTTTCCGCCCTCTTATGAGGTTTGTAGTCACTGGGTAGAAAGATTAGCCAGCAAGATGCCATTGCCCAGGGGACGTCCAGATGGAAATTTCTCACACTTCTTGGAGGCTCTTTCTCTGTCCCCCAGCAGACTACAACTTTAATATTCCAGACAGAATATTTAAGTAGTATTTAACAAAGTATGAATTCAATACAATAGTTTTGGAAAATGGTTTACCAAGCAGTTCAAGAAACAGCTGAAAACAACAGCTAGCGAAATGTTAGTATTTCGTGCTTGCCTGTGTGTCAAACTATCGATTATATCATATTAGATTGTAGGTTAATGTATGCAACTTTTATTTAAGTTACTAGCCATTCCAGAAAGGACCAAAGCAGAGAGATACTTTGAAATGAGGATAGTACTTACATCTCAAATACTTTCCAACTCACATACGTGGCCCAATATTGCGTTGAAAACTTTTGTCTTGCTTCATCATAATTTGTTCCTTCCCTTTGTTTTCGTTCCTTTCTCCCTCTGAACCTTCAGTTTTCATAAAATGCAAGAGAGGTGTTGTGAAACTTATGTTTCACTTTATCTTGGTTCAGCATTTGTTGCTATCCCTGAGCGCGACGAGAGAATTCTCACGACCACGGTATTTCAAAGTAAAAATTAATCGATCTGCGATAATTTACATTCAGTGGTAATGTTTCAGAGGATCAAAAACCGATGTTAGAGTAGCATTTGGACTTGATTATGGCATTTATGCCATTCATTGCTGTGTACCATATACATCGATACCTTTAGAGAATAGTGTCAATATAACGGCGGTGTGGAATATCTTCTGCGGAGGTTGGCTGGCGCGTGAGGTGGGGACAATTGGCAGACGACGGTTGGAGTGGGACCAGATGTACGCTGTGAATGTAAACAAATGAGGCGCTGCATGACCGCGGGTATAATGCGGTGGCAATAGATGTTTATCCTTTTGGCCGAGCAGTGCCGCTAGCGGCAGCCGAGGCTGGGAACTGCGTTCTTGTGACTCCTAAGTTTGAATTAAGGATCCTTGAGCAGACGCGCTGTGGACTCGTTCACGAATGCGATTTCTGCTTACTGACGGAGCTGTGTTTTAGTCAGTGTCTAATAACTCAGCGTTCACCAGGTAACATTTTTGTGTACACTGAATATAGAAGGAGCGTATGCTTTAGTGGCATTTTACGAATTATTAATTTGTTTTGCTGTTGTAATATGTTCATAATTGTAGTGAGCAGATATATTGTTTTCGTATGTGTGTAGCGATGATACTTTGTGGGACAGAACACTTATTGTAATACTGTTCAGCTTCTTTCTTGTGTGTAACTCGTGTCGTAAGTTTCCGACATAAACGGCATCAAGTTTCTGAACCATCAGAACCTTGGGTGGCACAAAGGAATGGTTTTTCTCATTGTACACTGGGGGCTATTTATCTGTCGTGGCTACCGCTATCTCAAAAGGTGAATGTTCGTTTGCTATTTACTATTAATTAATTGTATATGTTTAGGCTAGTTCTTAGTATATTTTGGGGTAAGCCACTAGCCGATTTGTGTGAGTGTCATGTGTTACCATGCGGGGCTGTGTTATCATACGTAGGCACCACACAATTATGATTATTGAATGTGTTCACTGTCCATGTCATTTCTTGTTTGTGTTGAGGCACAATTTCTTTCACAAGACTTATTAACTTTTTGTTGCGCCTCATTCATTTCAAAGGGTGGAACGCCACAAATTTGTTTATCTTGTGTTGCGCTCACCTACTGAATACTGTCTATGTCAGAAGCAGTAATCCATTACTATATGCCTGTAACCAATACTGTTGTTACTTATAGTATTGGGACACTTACTTTTGTCAAGCTGAAAACTGGCTGTTGGTCGCTGCTGTTAATAAGGTGTTGTTGTTGTAGCGGTCTTCAGTACTCAGATTGATTTCATGTAGCTCTCCATTCTACTCTATTCTATGCAGACTTCACCTCCAAATAGCTACTGTTAAATGCATCCTTCTTATCTGCTTAGTGTATTCATATCTTGGTCACACTCTAACATTTTGCCCTCCACGCATCCCTCCAATATCAAATTGGAGATCCCTTGGTGCCTCAGAATGTATCCTATCAACCGATCGCTTCTTTAAGTCAAGTTGTGCCACAAATTCCTCTTATACCAAATATTATTCAGTGCTTCCTCATTAGTTACGTGATCTACCCATCTAATCTTCAGCATTCTGATGTAACACCACATTTCTAAAGCTTCTATTCTCTTCTTGTCTAATCTGTTTATCGGCCATGTTTCACTTCCAAACGTGGTCACACTCCATGCAAATACTTTCAGACAGGACTTCCTAACACTTAAATCTATACATGATATTCTCTTCTTTAGAAACGCATTCCTTGTGTTAGCCAGTCTACATTATGTATCCTATCTACTTCGACCATCATCAGTTATTTTGCTTCCAAAATAGCAAACCTAATGTATTATTTTAAGTGTCTCATTTCCTAATCTAATGCCCTCAGCATCAGCTGACGTAATTCGACTGCACTCCATTATCTTTGTTTAGCGTTTGTTGATACTCATTTTATATCCTCCTTTGAAAACACTGTTCTTCCAGGTACTTTGCCAGTCTCTCACAAAATTACAATGCATCAACAAATGTCGAAGTTTTAATTCCTTCTCCATGGATCTTAATTCCTGATTTTTCTTCAGTTTCCTTTATTACTTGCTCAATATGCAAATTGAATAATATGGGGGATAAGCTACACCCCTGTTTTACACTTCCTTCTCAACCAATGCTTCCCTAACATGCCCTTCGACTCTTATAACTGCCATCTGGTTTCTGTACAAATTGTAAATAGCCTCTCGCTCACTGTTGCTTGGTTGGTTTGTGGGATTAAAGGGACGAGACTGCTATGGTCATCGGTCCCTGGCTCTCTGTATTTTAACCCTGCCACCCTCGGAATTTTAAAGTAAGTATTCCAATCAACATTGTCAAAAGCATTCTTTAAGTGCACAAATGCTAGAATCGTAGGTTTGCATTTCCTTAACTTTTATTCTTAGATACTTCGTACGGCCAGTATTTCCTCACGTGTTCCAACATTGCTACGGAATCGAAACTGATCATCCCCAAGGTTCGCTTCAATCAGATTTTACATTCGTCTGTAAAGAATCAAAGTTAATATTTTGCAGCAGTGATTTATTAAACTGATATTTTGGTAATTTCCACACCTGCCACCACCTTCCTTCTTTGGGATTGGAATTATTATATTCTTCTTGAAGTCTGAGTGTATTTCGCCGGTCTCATACATCTCGCTCACCAGACGGAAGGGTCTTGTCAGTGTTGGCTCTCCCAAGGCTATCAGTAGTAAAAATGGAATGTTGTCTACTACTGGGCTCTTGTTTTGACTTACCTCTTCCAGTGCTACATCAAATTCTTCATGCAGTATTATATGCCCATTTAATCTTCATATACGTCTTCAAGTACATCGCCCTTGCATATACCATCTTTATATTCCTTCCACCTTTCTGGTTTCCCTCCTTTACTTAGAACTGCTTTCCCATCAGAACTCCTGGTTTTCATCCAGGTGGGTCTCTATTCTCCAAACGTCTCTTTTAAATTTCCTGTAGGCAGTATCTGTGTTATCCTTAGTAATATATATGCCTCTACAACGTTACATTTGACCTCTAGATTGACTTGCTTAGTCATTTTGCACTTTCTGTCGAGGTAATTTTTCAGTCGTTTGTATTCGTTTGCACCTGCTTCATTTACTGCATTTTAATTTTCTCCTTTCATCAACGAAATTCAATATCTCTTGTGTTACTCAAGGATGTCTACTGACCTCCCTCTTTTTACTGCTTAATCCTCTACTAGCCAACCGCAGTGGCTAGTTGCAGGTTAGAAACCTGGTACGGGCAAGGAGGTGTGTGATGTTCTTTGAGTAGTTAGGTTTCAGTAGTTCTACGTTCTAGGGGACTGATGACCTCAGATGTTAAGTCCCATAGCGCTCAGAGCCGTTTAACCATTTTTGATCCTCTACTACCTTCACTATTCCATTTCTCAAAGCCACCCATTCTTCTCCGACTGTGTTTCTTTTCCTGTACTTGTCAATCGTTCCCTAATGCTCCCCCTGAAAGTCCCCACAACCTCTGGTTATCCAGGTCTCAAATCCACAAATTCCTACCTTTTTCCAGTTTTTCGGTTTCAATATTTAATTCATAACTATAAATTGTACTCAGCGTCCACATCTGCCCCTGGAAATGTCTTAAAATTTAAAACCTTGTTCGTATATGACTGTCTTACATTATATGATCTATCTAAAAGATTCCAGTGTCTCCATGTCCCTTCCACGTATACAAACTTCTGTCATGATTCTTAAACCAAGTGTTAGCTATGACTGAGATACGCTCTGTGCAAAATCCTGCCAGGCGGCCTCCTCTTTCATTCCCCACCCTCACTCCACATTCACGTACTACTTTTCCATCTCTTCCTTGTTCTAATATCGAATTCCAAGAACAGACAACTTTGTGCGTCATGATTTATGAACGTAAGTTTATATTATTAATTTGGCACTCCACAGCTGCAATACGTTTAATAAATGATGTAGATAGCATTATGATCAGCAGCTGTCAGAAGGTTTACTAAATTACCTTGTTTTCGGCTAAAAAGCGAACATAGTCCTGGCACAGCATTTATAGTATTTCCTTCTCTGCCATTATGTCTCATATATACAAACACTTGTTATCATACATATCACTAATACACATTTCCTGTCTGTAGACATAACTTAGAAAGACTCTGACAGTAGTTGGTGGTGAAGCTGTACCAATATGTATCTCTGAAACCTAATGAGTACTACATTCATTACTAACATAATATACTGGACTGTGTCCTTATTCATTAAAGTCTCCAAGAACTGGAAATGCTGATGCAAATACTATCTTAACCAGATATATTTATTTTCCTGTTTTGGGCTTGTTTTTGGTTGTTTTTGCTTGTTTAGAGCTCGTTTTTTTGTTTTGGGTTGTTTTTGGTTGTTTTTGTTTGTTGTTGCTTGATTTGGCATGTTTGTTTGGCATGTTTGTTTGGCTTGTTTCTCTGGATCGTTTATGTCTGGCTCGTTTATGTCTGGTTCATTCATGTCTGGCCCGTACATGTCTGGCTCGTTATTTGTCTGGCTCGTTATTTGTCTGGCTCGTTATTTGTCTGGCTCGTTATTTGTCTGGCTCGTTTTTTTGTCTGGCTTGTTTTTTTGTCGGGCTCGTTTTTTTTGTCTGGCTCGTTTTTATTCTGGCTCGTTTTTTGTCTGGATCGTTTTTTTGTCTGGCTAGTTTTTTTTCTTTGTCTGGTTTTTTTGTCTGGCTCGTTTCCTTTGTCTGGCTCGTTTTTCTTGTCTGGCTCGCTTTTTTGTCTGGCTGTTTCTTTTTGTGTGGCTCGTTTTTTTCGTCTGGCTCGTTTTTTTGTCTGGCTCGTTTTTATTCTGGCTCGTTTTTTGTCTCGCTCACTTTTTTGTCTGGCTGTTTCTTTTTGTGTGGCTCGTTTTTTTCGTCTGGCTCGTTTTTTTGTCTGGCTCGTTTTTTGTCTGGCTCGTTTTTTGTCTGGCTCGTTTTTTGTCTGGCTCGTTTTTTTTGTCTGGCTCGTTTTTATTGTCTGGCTCGTTTTTCTTGTCTGGCTCGTTTTCCTTGTCTGGCTCGTTTTCTTGTCTGGCTCGTTTTTCTTGTCTGGCTCACTTTTTTTTTGTCTGGCTCGCTTGTTTTTGTCTGGCTCGCTTGTTTTTGTCTGGCTCGCTTTTCTTGTCTGGCTCGCATTTTTTTGTCTGGCTCGTTTCCTTTGTCTGGCTAGTTTTTCTGTCTGGCTCGGTTTTTTGTCTGGCTCGATTTTATTCTGGCTCGTTTTTTGTCTGGCTCGTTTTTTGTTGTCTGGCTCGTTTTTTGTTGTCTGGCTCGTTTTGCTTGTCCGACTCGTTTTTTTCGTCTCGCTCGCTTTTTTGTCTGGTTCGTTTTTTTGTCTGGCTCGTTTTTTTCTCTGGCTGGTCTTTTGTCTGGCTCGTTTCCTTTGTCTGGCTCGTTTTTCTTGTCTGGCTCGCTTTTTTGTCTGGCAGTTTCTTTTTGTGTGGCTTGTTTTTTTGTCTGTCTCGTTTTTTTTGTATGGCTGTTTTTTTGTCTGGCTCGCTTTTTTTTGTCTGGCGCGCTATTTTAATGTCCGGCTTGCTTTTTTTTGTCTGGCGCGCTTTTTTATGTCTGGCTCGCTATTTTTTGTCTGGCTCGCTTTTTTTTGTCTGGCTCGCTTCTTTTTGTCTAGCTCGCTTCTTTTTGTCTGGATGGCTTCTTTTTGTCTGACTCGCTTCATTTTGTCTGGCTCGCTTTTTTTTGGCTTGCTATTTTTTTCGTCTCGCTATTATTATGGCTCGCTTTTTGTTTGGCTCGCTTTTTGTTTGGCTTGCTTTTTTGCTCGCTTTTTTTTGCTGTTTTCTTTGGCTCGTGTTTTTTGGCTTGTTTTTTTGGCTCTTTTTTTTGTTTTGCTTGTATGTCACCATTTTTGGTAGAATCCAAGAAAAATAAGAGGACAATTTATGCAGTATAGTAGTAGTGTAACTGACTTTCCAGTAAATACATCTTTAAAAGTGAATACCATTAACTGGATATGAGAATTATGTTTAACACATACTCCCATATGGTTTGCAAACTACTGCTATTTTCTACAATAAAACATTCCTCAGAATTTACTTAAAATTTTGTTTATTGCCAAAAATTTCATAATAAACTTTTTAGATTGTTCACTTGTACTTTAGTAAACTGGGCCCAACATAACAGGCTGTGATGTGGCGTTATTTCCGAAATGTGACTGCTGAGAATTTCTCTCGAAGTGTGCCAATATGAAGTTCAGGACACCTACACCTCACTTCTTGTCGCCAAATAATTCAAACATCTTGAAACTGCCGACCCGCCACCGATCTCACCCTGGGTTCTGCGTCCTTCAAGAATTTCGAGATCAATGGGATGAAGCTTGATTTCAAGCTTCGAGTGTTCACCGATTTGTGAACCTACGAAAGAAGACAGACAGTATTGTAATAATGATATAATTTGATGAACGTGTTATTTAGTACTAACAAATTAAATTGTTGGAATATAATATTAAAAATGTTTTGCGGCATGAGCTACATTGTCCATTTGTTATCTAATGCAGAAACTACGCCAGCGCCGCAGCTATTCCCACTCGTAATCGGAATTCTTATTTGTCAACGACATTGAGAGATCGGTACTACGTAACATTAACAGTACAGATTTGTAACAGTGAGAAGTTTTTTGGTCTCTCAAAAAAACAGACTGATTTGTAAGAGTGTTTCCTTACTCCTCTCGTGCCCCTTAGTCAGCCTGTATAATATGTTGGATAAGGTGGCACTTCTAGTGTAAGTGCTGCATCCTAAAGCAAAAAATTTGAGTCAATAATTTATTTTGTTGATTGTAATGTCGAAATACTGTCTCCGGGCACCCAAAAATGATTCGCATCAGAATATCGAAATACAGTACTTCCATTCAACCGTCACATCTTAACATTCCTATTAAGGCCTTCTTGAGCTGAGTTTGAATGTTTGATATTTTACAATGTGGTAATGAGTATGTTAGTGATACAAAACAAGTATTGTATAGGTTATAGGTACGTATCCAACGCTAATAAAAACAAATGTTTGACATACTTACATCATTAATGCTGCTGGCAATTAAGAACCGAACTTGCCAATACGGATCCACCGCATATTTATAGAACACTGGAAGAAGGTGCCAGTATACATCATCGGATAGTTCCTTAGATTTAAACAAGGCGATTAAAAGCTTTGTCGCCTCCAAGCGAAGCCCAATCTGTAACAATTGACTTAGGTTGTAGAAATTGATTTACTTTGTGTGTTAGTTAAAGAAAGTATGTGGACAAAAAGTATCGTTATGTACCTTATCTTCCAGAAACGTCTCCAAAATAGGCACAAGGTGGTTAGCATAGAATGTGACATCAGCTTCTTCAGCTATGTCAGTGAACGTAGATAGTGCCATTCTTCGCACTATCAAATCCTCATCAAGACACAGGCGATGATATATTTGACCTAGGTGTTCTGGAAAAGAAAGAAACATGAAAACAACTTGATTTTTATATAATAGATGGCTACAGAGGTGCAATTTTCGATTAAATTAAAAAATTCTATTCGTCAAATTTGGTTAATTACCTCTTACTGTGGGAGTAACACGTCCATAAATGTTGCACAGATCCCTGCATGCCAATAGCCGGGACGTACTCCTTTCTTCTGCCACTAACTTTTCTATATTCGCGACCGCATCCTCATACATCTGCGCTGTCACGTCACTGCCGCTACTGATCGTTGATTTGTGCTCATATACTTCTCCAAGAGTACACTCATACCAAGTGGGTGCCTGAAAAATAAATGGTCATTAAGAAAAACGAACACTGAAAAACAGATAATTTATCAACATCTATTTACAAGTGTGATAACCCAGATAAATACTAGATCCTCGAAAACTTGCTGACTGTCATTGACAACACAAACGGGCTTGGCCATTAGAACACAAAAACTCAGTTCCGAGTTCTGTGACAAGTAAGCGTGTGCCCAGATTGCAGAGAATTTTTGCTAATTTTTGTTCTGCTAAGCAGTATCGTGTAATACAACCTGTCATAATGTGTCCAAAAAGGTCCGAAAGTTAATCTATTAATCTTTATTGCAGCATAATCTTACAAATTTTTAAACAGACGATTCAGATGCCCCTGATATTCCTATGGATTGTCTGTTAAAATGACGGAGCGGTGTCAGATAGTTCAAATGAAGCGCAGTGAAGATGTTTATCATCGTGTATGCTCTGCTTACTACAATTTTACTGGAAGATCATCCTGCCGTTTGTTTAGAGCTCTAAGATGTGCGCGTACGTGGGAAGTGCACACGCCTGCACTTTTAGCGTATTCAAGTATGAGATTGTAATACGAGAGTTATTACTAGCAAAAATTTACTTCGGTATTTAATTCTTGATCCTAATATAGATATACGAGTTAGGGAGATACGACTTTGCACCGTATAGCAAACGTTAACTTGATGTAGTATATAAATAATCACTTTTACCGCGGTATGACTGTTGTTGCGCAAGCGTTGCCACATACCTCTTCAGGTAGCGAGGCACCGCACCAATGCGACATCGCGATGTTCATGCCCGGGTCGCAGATCATCTCGTCATCGTCATCCTCATAGAAGGGCTGCCTACGCCTGAGGAACACCCAGAGGCAGCATCCTCCTTTCTGGCACAGCAAACTCCGCAACATACTCCGAAACATCTGTGAAATGAAAGGTCTGTATCACAAGCTGGGTAATGGCGTGAAACATTGATTTGTCCTATTATGCTGCAGAATACTTTGGCTCATATCATTTCTAAGAAGGCGAGATGAGTGCCGAGTTTCTGAGAAATAACTAGAGAGAGCGACATTGTTTGCCTCTTAGAAATCAGTAACAGAAAATATCGTGATGCAGGTCAGTCGGCTGTCATAACTGAATGATCATTCCGATTGTTAATTTGCATACCAAGAAGTGTACAGATCATAGAGAAACCGTGCCTCTCCTCCTCTAGAAATTTTCTGTCTGTGTGCAAGAATAGATGCTTCCTAACAAAAAATTAGTGTTGCATCTATTGATTTGATGTCATTGTCACCTGTAGCGGACGTAAGATTTAAGTTGCTTCAAGTGATTCTGTTATTACTGTCAACGGCATACGTACATGTTGTAAGAAAAGTGATAAGTGTTTCTTTTGTTCGATGGCATTACGCATGGAGGGCAGGTACATAGAACATTGTTATGACGTCTGGATAAATTTTAAGTGATCAGAGTTTGGTGCAAAGATTGCAAGACACCCTTCAACTAAAATGAGCGTAATTAAACGAGCGTAACGGAAATCCAGACTCCCTAGTAACTGTACCTTATGGCGAATACGTGCAATCATACCGTTTCAATCTAAAATTGAGCGAAACTGGAATTGTAAATCACAGGTCTGGAACATACAATTATTGTCTGTGCCTGTGTCAGGAATTTTTTCACAAATTGAATGATGGCTCCTAATCTCCTTCCTGATGCCTGCGAAAATTGTATACTAAACAAAGATTGCCACCTGTTATAAATCGTGTCAAAAGTATATCATTTTTTATATTCATTGCATTTTTTCAGCCTTGGATCACAGAAAAATAGATACCGGTTTCGTCAAATCGTATCAGATGATTTCTTTAATAAGACGTGAGATGGGAATAGTGAATATCGATGAACTATTCTCAAAATAAAAGTAACTCCCGTATAAAGCTACCTGAACTCGAATGCGTTGCGTAGTCAGTCGTCAAAGTACATCGGAAACGGATCTTTGCTGTGTGACGTACCGAGATGCGTATATTCGTGGATGGATGTCAACCTGAGTTTGTAATTTAGTTTACTAGTACTTGAGCAACCTCATTTGTCTTTCCGTCCAAACAGATTTTCTGATGAATATTTGTTTGTAACTAGAAACCAGTTATGACGCTATTTGTTCGAGCCCAGACTGAGAAATACAATAGGTTTTGTCCACAGTGCGGTAACGGTTTGTTTCCTTACACAATTCCCGTGGAGCTGATAACATTCTTTTCTGTTTCATTTAAAATGCTGAATGAGTTTTCTAGTATAATTAGTTCAGAGTTAAATTTATTGTAATTTGTATCGACGAAGTGTTTATCTTTGATATTGTTGCAAAAGATTACATTTGTTGAATTTCGTCTACTGTAAAATCATGTGTGTTCTTGCTTGTTTACCGTATGTCAAAGTCTGTGTGTAGTTTTGAACAACCTTTAACACTGTTCTAGAGTTCGATTATTCTTCATTTTACTGTCCCCAATATACACTAGATGTTGAACAGTCAGCAACTTCCGTACAATTTAGTTTCTAAAACCGATTTGGTTTTACTTGACTCTTTTCTGTTAACTGAAAGATCTGAAAATCGTGGTCCACTTGCTCACTGTGGAATCATGTGATACTCATAGGTTGATGAAAACAGGATTTGGAGCTCTTGTGTTACAATTTCTGCTCGGGAGGGATATAGACAATTTGTATTGTTAATATGAATGAAATAATATTTCATTTAACTTCAGAATTAAAAATGCATTATTTTTGGACATCTATATTCATACAAAGACTTGGTGTCTTTTGTGTAAACGCACTATGTTCGTCAGTACGAGAACTAAGTTATGACAATATTGAATCGGTGTAATATACTGAAACGCTGAAGAAATTTAAATAATTAATTTTCCCCTTTTGACAAATTCTTTGGGTATTATATTCCTGAAGTTGCTATAAAAACGCAACATCGTGAGTTATATCAGTCTATTCCTATTAATTAGTTTGCTCGGAACAATGAAAAAAATTTGAAACCCTGTTTTAGAGAAGTGGTGGTACGGCGGCTTGGCTCCGGAAAGGGTTTGATACTGAATGACTTACGTTTCTGCCCTAAAATACAGTTTTCACTTTATCTCTAACTTATTGTAATTAATTCAGTAATTCAAAACACGATTTGAATGTTCACAGAGTGTAGGTATCTCTAATATTACAGACGGCGGAATTAAGTTTTAATGTGGGTAAAACCCTATGACGTGACGATGAGGAAAAGGAAATAACATACCTATCTAACATATGTGTTAGGGGAGATTATTAAGGAAGGGATTGTAATGGTTTGAGCTATCTTTATATACTTACTTCCTCTAGATGGGCAAACCTGTGACATCGTAAAGCAGCTACAGCCTCAGAATGACGTTTTAAACATGTGTAATACGAGAATAATGGCACACTTCCTCCATAACTGCCTCTTTCACAAAACATGACAACAAATTTTTATTGCAGTTAAGTACAAAAATGAAAATAATTCTTATACAGAATCGTAACTAATATATATTACGTCAGAGACACTCACGATGGCGTAAGGGCTGGTGTCAGGATTAGCATCGTCTAGTTGACACATCTGTATACTTAACTTCCTTAGTTTGCAGCTGAAATTATGGTACCCGATATATCTTACACTAAATACCAAATGTGTCCTGAGTCTAAACATGCAACACGAATGCTTCACTTGCCCCTTGAATCATAGCCGACAATTTACTCTAACATCACAGATAATTAAGACTGTAGTATTTTAAATGATACGTAATTAATTGTTAAATTTTCGCACATTCGTATGAGCGTGCATTGTTGGTTTCTACTAATAACTTAGAAGTAAATAGTATTTTATCTATGTGCGATATGGAGCTGAGCTTTCAGAACTGCTTGTCGTGCTTCACGCAAGTCGACCTGGAACAGTTTGTCACACCGTTCAATACCTCAGGTCTATCAGTGAAAACATCTGCAAACCGCCTGGGCAATCAATTAAAAATCGAGAGGTATCTGATGCTTACCTCGCACCAGAAGAGTCTTCACAGGCAATGCAAGAAAAACTTGGCTATGAGAAAATCGCTTTCTTCCTTATCCAGCTCTGAGCAAAAATGGCTCTGAGCACTATGGGACTTAACTGCTGAGGTCATCAGTCCCCTAGACTTAGAACTACTTAAACCTTACTAACCTAAGGACATCACACACATCCATGGCCGATGCTGGATTCGAACATGCGACCGTAGCTGTCGCGCGGTTCCGGACTAGAGCGCCTAGAACCGCATGGCCACCGCGGCCGGCTCTGCAACTTGTCACCAGTTCTGCAGACGAACATTGCGCATGAGATCTGTTCACAGGCGTTATATTGGATTATTCAGTTCCCACTCATTCCACCACTAAGGATTGTTTGCAAACTGTTTTTGCAACTTTCTTCAGTTTTCCGAAGATTTTTTGTCGCCATACAGAATCCCATTGTTTTGTAACGGAGAGCTCAAATATGTAGGAGCTACATACGGACCTCTGGCAGTTTAGAATTATTCGATTCATTGAAATACTACCACAGATGTTACATTTTTAAGCCGTTCATCGAGTCGCATATACTTGAATCTCTTCAAGTAGTGGAGAACTGGATCAAAAAAATTAAGTCATCCATTTAAAATAATTTATTTCGTTATGTGTCAGAGAAAACTATTTCCAAATAATTATTTGAATGCTGTGTGGTATCTAAGCCATCGTATTTTCCATGTGGAATTTTGGCCTCTTCGAATGATACCTTATAGAATTTGAAGGAAATATATTGCTGTGGCACATTCTACGAGCGGGCTGTGTAATTGAGGCTTACAGGAAAAATTCATTTTCTTGAATCCCTACTCACACAGTAAAAACAAAATTTTGTATCATTAATGTGAAATGCGTTACATTCAAAGTCAGAAATGTATTTTTGAAGCACATACGTACCCATAAAAAAATTAGGGTTGCTTATTGTAAGCAAGCTCAGTTCTTTCTCACAATACTGAATCTGAATGTTACACGAAAGTGCTTACAAAAACTGAAAAAGTAGTTAAATTTCTACAGCACCTTCGACTATTATTTTCCCATTTTGAATTCCGAATTTGCGAAAACAATGCAGCAATGTGGGTTACGCCAGTCAATTACTTTTCATTAATTTGATCAAAGAGCTAGTGGACTGTCCGGAAACAAATCTACAAAACTGTTAGTACAGCTTGGACACAGGTTTATGGTACTGAATCAGATGCGTTAATATACCAAAATGAAATTCTTACTTCAGCAATTACACGATATGAATGTACACGTTAATGAATGGCGTCCGATATCAAACGTTGAAGAACTAACTTCCTAGCGTTGCAAAACCCTGACGTTGTGATAAAGCAAAACGAAATGCCCTGCGTATTAAACACCCATAGAAAGCAAGAAAATGGTGGTAAACGCAGTATACATGTGCAAAATTTAGGAAATTACAGCACACAGACGACATCCTGACGGAACGACCGCTTCCAAGAACGTCCGTATAGGTACCTGGAGTGATCAGAAAACACAGCCGTTCAAATGTTTGAAATGGTTCAAATGCCTCTGAGCAGTATGGGACTAAACAACTGAGATCATCAGTCGCATAGAACTTAGAACAACTTAAACCCAACTAACCTAAGGACATCACGCACATCCATACCCGAGGCAGGATTCGAACCTGCGACCGTAGCTGTCGCGCGGTTCCAGACTCAAGCGATTACAACCGCTCGGTCACAACGGCCGGCTAACACAAGTCACCATACTTAATGACATCAGGTTATAGTAATTGAAACTGGTCTATCAACCGCCTCAGGAAAAAGTTTGAAGCATTTACAATCGGAAAGGAACAGATAAATAAGTCAAAACATGCCTTTCTACCGGAAAGCATGATGACTAATTTCTGTCTCTCTTCCGAACAAAATGTACAGTGTGGCAAAAATACAATCGTTGAAATTCACTCATTTAACTAACAGACCTGTTAAGTCAGTTTCTGAGCCAGTAGCATCTTACTCCAACTTTTAGCAAAACATAACAACTATCTACGACTCCACAATATTTTAAGCGATAGGTAAGCATTTGTCAAATTTTCGTATATCTGTTTGCGGGCATTGTAAGTTTTTCCTCATAGCTCAGAAGCAAATAGCAAATTATCTACAAGCGACATGTAGTAGGATTTCAGAACAGCGTGTTCTGTATTATGAAATACGAACTGATGTGGCTTCTCATCACACTGTTTCATAAATCAAGTCTATAAGTGAAAATAACTATCGACAGTCTAGACAGTCAAATAAACAAGAAATATTTGTTGCTTACCTCGCGCTAGAAGAGTCTTCACAGGCAAGGCAAGAAGAACTTGGCTACGAGCAAAGCGCTTTCTTCGTTAGCTAGCCTCAGACTGTTTCTAGGCAACGGCGCACGCTGTTTGCTACAAATACCTATTGTTGGCGTAGTCGCTCGTCGACTATGGGCAGCAGTGCAGAGACGGTCTTTTTAATGCAAACGTTACAATCAGTGCTTGGTTGTTGCTATTTGGAATGGTAAATTCAATAGCTACAAAACGTTAAACAATGAAAGAGAATTTCCAAGAATTTCACATTGCCAAAGTAGTATTGGCGTGTTTATGATTATTATCATCGATGCATCGAGTACGATAATAATGATAGTCGCATCGGGCTTGACAGAATAAACCATTGGTAAAAAAGTCAGTAGTTTCATATATAAGGCAAGTCTTTCATTTTATATTTTGTTTTCGAATGTCAGTTGACTAAGATTGATAGTTCATTTCTGTTGCGAAATGACGCAAAAAATGCGACCCATAAAATAACTGAACTAAAATTCTTACAAAACTGGTTGTAATATTTATTGAAAATCTCTGTATGACCTAACATATTACTACATGACTTCCATGACAGAATCTTAGTAGAGCTTAATCGGTGATTTTAGCCATTACAGAAGTATATTTTACGGTTATTTAGAAGCAATACATACACAAAAATACTAAAAATTTGAGAGGAAAGTAATTCAAACTTAACAGATTCATCAAATGATATCTACAGTTACCTCTTACGTCCTTTGAAACTCGCATATACTGAAACATGCATCGTAAACTTGTTTTGGACTGCGTAGCATAAATCTTTATTTTGCTTGAATGCTTAGCCACACTACATTGAGAAGTGATGGGACATTGATAAGTATATAAAGAGATGGCTTACAGAAGGCATATAACTGCTCTGCCTTGGCGGTGCTGTCATGTGTACTCAGGTGATTCGTGCGAAAATGTTTCCGACATGATTATCGCCGCGCGACGTTAATAAACATACTTTCAACGCGGAATGATAGAGCTACCACATGGAACATTCTGTTTGAAAATAGTTATGGAATTCCATATTACAAGAACCACGGTGTCAAGGGTGTGCCGAATAGACTAAATTTGGCGTATTACGTCTTACCACGGACAAAGCAGTGGCTGACAGCCTGCACTTAACGACGGATAATAGCCGCCTATATTTGGAGCTGTCAGTAGTAATACACACGCAACACGGCGTGAAGCGAGCGCGGAAATCAATGTGGGAACCACGTCGAACGCGTCAGTTAGGCGAAATGTGGCTTTTGGGATATGACAGCAGAGACCGACGGGAGTGCCTTTTCCAAAATCACGACATCGTTTACGGCCCTCTCCTTATCATGCCCTCTCCTTATCATGTGACCATTTCGGTTGGACCCTAGAAGACTGGAAAACCGTGGGTTACTCAGATACGTCCGATTTCAGTTGGTAAGAGGTTATGGTAGGGATCGAGTATAGTTCAGACTCCACAAAGCGATGGTACTAAGTTGTCAACAAGGCCTTCCACAAGCTTGTTTTAGCCACATAATGTTGTGGGCTGTGTTTACAGAGAACTGACTGGGTTCTCTGGTCGAGCTGAACCGATCATTTACTTGAAATGCTTATATTCGGCTAGTCGGAGACCATTTACAGACAATCGTTGACTTAATATTTCCATGAAAATGCGCCATTTCACCGGGCCATATTTTTTTCCTATCGATTTAAAGAACATTCTGGAAAATTCGAATGATGTGATCTGACTTAACAGATCTACTTTTCTGACAATGTCGATGGAGAAAATGAACCACGGTTAGATGAAGCTAAGATCCATCTGCACCTTAGTGCACACATATAATCACATACTGCCTCTTTCTGTAGTGACGGAACTGGGAAGGAAGCTATGCAGTGATTGTAAATATACATACAAAATGCGAATGACACATAAATCCATGTTCAGCTGAGTAATATTACTGATAAGTATAGCCATCAGACAAAGTGTTATGTAGTAAATAGAAATTAGCGAAGTAATAGCGAAGTTATCCAAAGTAGTTTACCAAGTATTCTATGACCCTGCACATAATTTGAGATGGCAGTATGATAGGCAGTATCGAAACGTTGGTACACCATATTTGTCTCATGTGAACTGATCAGTACAGTATCTTCACATAAGTTACTAAACATTCAGATATACATAAATCAGAAAATGTTTTGTGTCACCTTGGGTACGGATCCTGCACCGAAAATTGGAATGTAGATCGAAATAAACATCATTTCTGCCATTTTTTATTGCTCATGAAAACCTATCATTGCATGTTATACCACCGTACAGCTCGACCCTCGGAGGTGGTGGTCCCGATTGCTGTACACACGTGTTCTCCTAATAGCACTGACTCTTGCATTGATGCAGGTCTGTATTCGTCGTGGCATACAATCCGTAAGTTCATCACGTCACTATTGGCAATGATTCTCCCACTCCTAGGGGGCAGTTCAGCGTAGATCCCTCAGAGTGGTTGGTGCGTCACGACGTCCTTAAACAGCCATTTTCAATCAATTCCAGGCATGTTCGATAGGGCTCATGTCTGGAGAACATGCTGGCCACTCTAGTAGAGCGATGTCGTTATCTCGACGGAAGACATTCACAAGACGTACACGATGGGTGGCGCGAATTTTCGTCCATGAAGACGAATGCCTCGCCAATATGCTGCCGGTAAGTCTGCACTATCGATCGGAGGATGGCATTCACGTATCGTACAGCCGTTACAGCACCTGTCATGACCACCAGCGGCGTACATCGGCCGCACGTAATGATACCCCAAAACATAACAGAATTTCCACCTTGCTGCACTCGCTGGATAGTGTGTCTAAGGTGTTCAACCTGGCCGGATTGTCGCCAAACACGTCTCCGACGATTGTATCGTTGAGGACAACGTGATGCCAATCCTGAGCAATCCATTAGGCATGTTGTTGGACCACGCTTCATGTTGTCGTGGTTGCAAAGAAGGACCTCGCCATGGACGTCGAGAGTGAATTTGCACATCATACAGCCTATTGCGCACAGTTTTAGTCGTAACACGACGTCCTGTGCCTGCACCGAATGCATCATTGAACATGATGGCGTAGCTGTCAGGGTTTCTCAGAGCCATAATCCGTAATTAGCGGTCATCCACTGCATTGCTAACCCTGGGCGGCCTGAGCGAGGCATGTCATCGATAGTTCCTATCTCTCTGTATCTCCTCCATGTGCAAGCAATATCGCTTTGGTTCACTCCAAGACACTTGAAGACTTCGCTTGTTGAGAGCCCTTCCTGGCACAAAGTAACAATGCTGACGCGATCGAACCGCCGTATTGACCGTCTAGACATGAATTAACTATAGACAACACGAGCCGTGCACCTCCTTCCTGGTGGAATGACTGGAACTGATCGGCTGTCAGACGCCTTCCTTGTAATAGGCGCTGCTCATGCATAGTTGTTTATATGTTTGGGCGGGTGTAGTTCCATCTCTGAACAGTCAAACGGACTGTGTATGTGATACAATATCCACAATCAAGGTCTATCTTCAGGAGCTCTGGGAATCGGGGCGATCCAAATCTTTTGTGACGTATGTAGAAAATACAGAAAATGTATTTTAAAATGGGAATGATGCTGTAAATATGAGAGGCATTCTAGCTCACTTATCCAACTCTGTATCAGTTTAGAATTCGTTCTCGTGGTAATGCATTATTTTTAACAATGCGGCAGTTGGAAGCTACGAACGTTGCTGTATACAAAGACTTCATTAGGTAAATTAATACAATTTACTTATTTATCTTACAGCATTAACTGCAAGTATTAAAAAATAACTTGCGATTCTACATTTAAGGAATTAGACTCCCAAAGATAAAATGTTCAAATTCTGGAAGCTGACGTTATAATAATACCTAAAAGAAGATCATTTGTACTTAAAATTAAGACTGTGAATTAAAATTGATGCATTTAACCACAATTCAGCGTTTCGTGAAGAAATCAGTTGATAGCAGAGGAAGCAGGATTAATAGTCACTGATTGGTCCTAGGAATCTTCTTAGAGCGCAGTCTCTGACAATATGCTGAACGATTTGTTCTTGGGCTCCCCAAACAGAGGCTGGAATTTTGGAGTTCACACTTGTGCCACATAGCATTGCACTATGCGTGACCAGTTCTTATTCTGTTCAGTCTTGTTCACTCACTTCTCTTCAGGTCAAATACTGGCAGACTGGCACACAGATCTCGAAATCTTGCTCTTTTATTGTCGATGCATTTCGTATCTTGCCCAGCTCTTCTTTAATGTTAAACTTTTCGTTGTTTCTTTCATTACGCCACAGAGCTGAGCGTGATATGTAACTGTCTGGATGAGGGTTATTTAAGACTGTGTAACTTGGAAGGTCTTGGGGGACGGGGTGATGCAACTATCTCAGTTCTCTATTGGTTTCTTCGTGGTGTCGCAGTTGTGGTGGTGGACTGTTACTGATATTGTGCAACCAAGGAATCGGTCTGGATTTTACTGTACCTCCGATTCCCATTCACATTTCTAGTTTCCTTGTACAAGAACTGTTTTGTCACACTCGTGCTGAGCAGTCAGCTATTGCGTAACTAGTGACAAGAGCCAGACATAGATGAGGAATAATTTTGGATACAATTGGGATATTTCACAAATTAATATGGGAGGGAAGAAAGACAATTTCGTGATGATCATTGTATTCAAATGTAGAAAGAAACAAGTGAATCAGTTGCCACATCTCCATTTTTGGATGTAGTGCATTCTTGAAAGAAATATACAGCTTCGTATGACACCTGCACTTGCCTGTGAAACAAGTTTCGAAATGAACGAAAGAAACTTATGTACTGCATGTGAATCTGCAAGAAATTACGGGACACGCCCTTCCTTTTGGAAGAGACTAGATAGCCAGCGAGCCAGATATCCTGCTGTAGTGCTTGACACACAGTGCCACGCACACAACTCTTATATTTGTTGGCCAGAAGATGGAGTTTAAGGAACGCTGCCTCTAATTCGTTGACTCTGTTGACAGTGCGAGACACATAGAGTTCTTAAGTTATATTCTCCTCCAGTATTAAGTATTTTGTATACTGCAGCGACCAGGATTGTTAGGAATGAAGAGTTTCTGAACAGTTGGCAGTTATTCAGGGAGAAGCGAAATTCGCGCACTCTGGCTTCTCAGCGCGACTCTACACACGCCGGCGATATTAAAAGGCTTTCCCAAAATTTCGTCTGTCGAGTTCAGCTGACAGGAAAAGGACGTTGAGGAGTGACAATCTAGCAACACTGTAACCACATGTATGCCGACAAACTCTTCCATCACAAATCAGTTACGCTGTAAAGTTGGTGCATTAAATAGTGTTTTTGGTTAGCATGCAGGGGGTCGTGGTTTCGATCCTAAGTTGAAGCATATGTTCTTTATTTGGTAAATTTAGTCCAGGTGGTACGGTATCTGGCATGTTAATCGTCAACAGCGATTGCAGTTTACACTTACACACTACAATCGTCGATATGGAAGACTTGTCAGCTTTGGAAGAGGACCTTTACACATAATGGGGGTGAATTTATTTGCACCACTTCATCTACTAGATGCGAAACCCGTTTTCTCTGTGCCCTCCTCCAATGGTGCCATAGATCAGTACCACCTATTATTTGCCTCGTTCAGGTCCATCACATTTCGTTAGGGCCTTACGTTACCAGTAGGACTAGCAACGTGCTTTGTGAATAATCTCCGAACTCGGTTACTATTTGTATGTGAAATCACCATGGTAACACTAATTATACCTTTCAATATTTAGTCTGGTAACCGCATGCTGTTTAGTACGTACCTCAATGCATTATTATTATTATTATTATTATTATTGTTCTATCCACAGGATTGTGGAAACATCACGTCTATTACCGTTAGGGAAACAGTGTAATTGGAAACCGAACACTTCACACTTACATACAGTTCTGCATGATTCATCCCGACACCGCCATCAGAGGGGTACTGTGCATTAGGTGGAGTAGAGCACAGGACTGACAGCGTATTTATACAGTATGCGCTGTCCACCTGACAGGGACTATTTGCGAGCGGTGTAACACGTTTGTGACAGACTCAAATGTATATGAATAAACATATTTAATTGTCTCATTGTAAACATCTAAATCTGTGTGGCAGGCATATGGCATAGACAAACGATGAACATGTGGATATGCTTCTTATCTTTGGCGCATCTAATAACCGGGCTGGTGTTGCCACTCGTGAATTTGCGGTCGCAGTCGATACCATCCAGATGAAAATGTGTTTTGCCATCTGGAGGTGTGCCTTCGGGAGCCAGGTTCTCTCCTTACACCATCGGGTGACAGAGGTCTGCGCGGACTCGACGTTCTCCAGCTACTGAGGAAGCTATTCTGGAGGTCATACACCAAGAACCTCAGTGAAGTACACGTAGCGTAGAAAGGCAGTTGCGTGTCTTACAAAGCACGGTCGTAAACATGCTGCACTAGTATTGGCTGCACCCCTAACATTATGATTTCACACAACACTTGCATCCTGCACATCGGCATCAGAGGATACAAATCGCCAGCCGATGTGGCGGAGCGGATCTAGGCGCTTCAGTCTGGAACCGCGTGACCGCTACGGTTGCAGGTTCGAATCCTGCCTCGAGCATGGGTTAGGTTAGTTAGGTTTAAGTAGTTCTTAGTTCTAGGGGACTGATGACCTCAGATGTTAAGTCCCATAGTGCTCCGAGACATTTGGACCATTTGGATGCAATTCTGTGAATGGTTCCAACAACAACAGGAAGCCAACTATGACTTTGTGAACACTGTAATGTGGTTTGATGAACCTGATTTCACTCGTGAGGGTGTCTTCAATATGCACAATTCCCACCATTGGTGTGAGGTTAACCCACACGTCACGCTCGTCTGTGGATATCAAGATATCAAGTTCGCTTTGGTATCAACGTCTGTTCCAGAACATTGGGCGACAGGCGGTTGGGCCCCTACATGTTTCCTAACTGGTTGGCTGCACGAAGGTATCATTCATTCTTCTCGAACTATATGCCTGATGAGCTGGAATATTTTCCAGTGCATGTTCAGCGGAGGATAAGGTTCCAGGATGATCGTGCACCTTTATATTCTGGAATTAATGTGTGACAGTATTTGAACAGAACATTTCCAGGGAAGTGGCTTGGACGTGGAGGTCCAGCTGTATGGCCACCGCTTTCGTCTAATCTAAATATCCTGGATTTCTTCCTGTGCGGACACCTGTAGCAGCACATGTACTCTTCTCTGGCGACGAATGTGGAATAATTGGTAGTGCGTGTTCATGCTTCTCTCTTTACTTTGGGTGCACCTTTGGTGCGAAGGGACCAGAGCTGTATGATGTGGTGAGTTGAAGAATATTTGGACGTGGAGGGAGGTCGGTTTGAGCACCTGTTGTTCTGAGGACAATGTATTTTGTTGTGAGGGTCATGTGTTCATAAATATGGACATACATATATACGCCCCAACGAAGGAAGGAACCCGACCTATTGCGTGCTAACCAAGAACGTTACACGCTGCACCAACTGCACAGTACAACAGATTTGAGCTGCCAGAGGTAGTCACCATACATGTGGTTACAGTGTTGCCACATTCCCACTCTTTAACATCTTCATCTGCCCGATGTACTCGCCACACGAAATTTTGGGACAGACAATTTTTAATTTACAACAGTAACTTTCAGGGTTCGTCGATAATTCTGGGAAACACATCTTCTGTTTCCGTCACGCGGGAAAGAAACGAAGAATTCTTAACTCTGAGACACAGCAACGTCAACTGAAACTTTATATTCCAGTAACGAAAATGACTCTACATAAAAATAGTGTGGAGACCTCTTAACAACTTCGCGCACTGCAGACAGGGAAAACATTCGAAGGATTACATCGTCTGGACTAAATGTACGAGCTGGGTCTGAGAAGCACGGGAAATAGTCGCAGAAAATGAAGGCGTCAAGAGTTACAAACAAAGTACCTTTGGTTCAAATACCTCTGAGCACTATGGGACTTAACATCTGTGGTCATCAGTCCCCTAGAACTTAGAACTACTTAAACCTAACTAACCTAAGGACATCACACACATCCATGCCCGAGGCAGGATTCGAAGCTGCGACCGTAGCAGTCACGCGGTTCCGAACTGAGCGCCTTGAACCGTTAGACCACCGGGGCCGGACAAAGTACCTTTACTGGCCTTCATAATTACTACCATCAGCTGCAATACACGCTGTTGGAAACTGTCACCAAACGCTTCTTGTTGAACTTTGGGAGTCGCAAGCCCAGGCATTGATGGATACCCGCCAGTGTTGCATATGTTCGTTAACAATAGCGCATATACTGTATCTGCTTATCTTCAGCTCCTCTGCTCTCATTCTAAAACGCCGCCACAGATAATCCGAAACAACCCGTGCATTCGTACCACTGCAAAATGGAGCAACACATTCTCTTGAAGTAGTGTTTATAACTAGAAAATGGTTCAAATGGCTCTGAGCACTATGCAACTTAGCTGCTGAGGTCATCAGTCGCCTAGGACTTAGAACTAATTAAGCCTAACTAACCTAAGGACATCACACACATCCATGCCCGAAGCAGGATTCGAACCTGCAACCGTAGCGGTCGCTCGGCTTCAGACTGTAGCGCCCAGAACCGCACGGCCACTGAGGCCGGCCTTTTAAAACTAGAGAAAGAGTCAACAGAGACATGGAATGTTTGTACAAATGTACGATGTTGATTCAGTGAGTGAAAAGTTTGTGTCTGAGTAGTCTAAACGCATCAGAGACTGAAAGGACCGTGTCGACTATGAGCCGCGTGCGAATTAACAAGAAGTATCCCAAATGACATCGAACGAGTGCGATGGATGCTTACAGAGGTTCGGCCGCTATCCTTGAGAATGAGGGCTGAAGATTTGAAAAGAGAATGTAAGCAATGTATTCACGAGTTTTCACAAACTTGTGTCCATGGTGCTTATAGCGATTCTGCAAGGACAGTTTCCAACAGCATTAAAAACGACGTGAGATTGGCCTTGTAGCTAGTGGTGATAATTTTGAAGGCCAGGAAGGGCATTAGACCTGTAACTCTTGCTCCCTTTATTTTTCTAAGATCTTCAGTGAACTTTGCAGACTTCGTACGAACCACCATGGAAAATAAAAAATTATCAGTCAAGTTGCAGCTACGTAGCTGTATCGTAGTGGCCACTTAGTGGACATGTATCAGGTGTAAGTAATGTACTTCCTGCTGCGATATGACATCAATATTTAGCATGAAACAGTTAACTTGTTTTCTACTTCATTACCCACTACAGAATTTCTAATCATCATATTTATGCGAAATTAAACACTTTAATCTCGTTCATACTCTATTTCTCTGAAACAAAACGAAATTCTCGACCTTAGTTTTGTGAGTCAGAATCGTGTTATTTTAGATTAAGATTCAGATTCAATTATATTTAGTTCAAAAATTTGTTGCTGAGAGCACTCGAATTAAAAATCTTGCTACCACAGCTGCGCAAAGTTTAAAGTCTGGCTGTTCTCATGTTGAAATCTAAACTATTCTTCTGTGTTGTCACCATTAAAACAATCGTCATCCTGTGTTTGGAACTGAATTGTTTTAAGTCCACTTGCGCTAACCTTAACACTAGCAATATCAATTACATTCAATAATTCTGTTAGCAAGCCAGGTCACTCGATGATAGGCACCGCTGTTTGCATTGCGTAGGCAACAAAAGCAAATATGTTCAGGGAGGGCTTCTAGGGGTTGACTCCGCAGATGGGCGCTGCTCGTTCACAGCTGGTGGCGGATGAAACCTCGTGTTGTCCCTCCGCAGCAGACGGCAGGTGGCTTCGTCTAGGAGGCTGGGGACTTAACTAGAGTTGGAATGCATCGGAACAGTGGCGACTTCTGTGTCGACATCCCCTTCACCACCTAAACTGTGAGCAGTGGTGGTGGGTGTGCGGAGGGAGTATCCTATGCAAGCTGCTGTCCCCACAATACAGAATAACTAAGATGCTATAATCCACATGTTTTACTTATTTATTTATTCGAATAATGATTTTGGAGGATACGATAAGTCAACGTCGGTCGTGCTTCTTTGTGTTTTATTTTCTTTGGTCCCAGAGATCCATAACCCTTAGAGAGTGACGTTTCTTTTCTCCCTGAATCCACTTCCTTTCCATTTCTGACCTCGTTCTTTCCTAAAATCAAGATTTCATGTTGCTTCTCTTAAAAGTATTCTGTTATTTATTAGGTCATTTATAATCTGTGTGTTTTTCACGTGTTTCTCAATTTCGGTGAACCATGTGTGTTTGAATTAGTAGGTTTTTAGTAAATAGAAAATCTGTAGTCTTCTATTCCACATTGTATCAGATGTCTTCTCCATTTTCATATGGAGCTATCTGTTTGATCTTAATTTGCATTCAATATTGCCACAACTTCTAGGTCCCAGTAGTTCCCTTAGAAACTTCTTTCAACTTTCTCCAATTTATCGAGATCCCCAAATCTTGTTAGTTTAAGGGATTTTGATGCACGCAATGTTTCAGGACTCACCACTCGCTGGTCGTGTCTTCTTTTATAAGTTGTACTGTGATGGTTCTGAGACCTTATAACGCATATTTAGCTGCTTCTATGAAATTTTTCCTCTCCCTGTGACTTTCGTTATCGTTCCAGAGATACAGAGCTTGTTGTCTCCCGTAGTTAGCTCATCACTGTCGTAACATCACCGTTTAAGTTTCCATTTCCTTTTAAAAGGGATAATTTCTTCTGCAGGCTCAGTAATGTCTTTTTTCAGTTGTTCCCAAAGTTTAGGTATTTTTTTTCCCAACTTCATTTAGTAATAATCCTCACTATATGACTTCTGCATCCACATACTTAAATAATTAACTTCAAAAATTTTAAATATCATGTTCTCAGTACTTCGGCCTAATCTTAATACTACCTAACTACCAAAAGTGTGTAAAGAATTTATGTTACTTCAGAGTAGTTTGCAGAGACATTGGAGATACGTTTATAGAGTGACAATACTTACTGACCTGCATTGTATCTAACCTGTGTATTATTTTAGTTTGGGGAATTACTTACGATGAAGGTGAATGAGGTCACTACGCGTAGATTCTAAGCATGCCCTAAAAGTCGGAGGAAGAGCTTTCGCATATCCTTGTCACCGCCTTTTACTGCGCCATAATTGTTTACCCAATGCCCATTCCCTTGTTTCAGTCATATTTTCCTTCTTACAGCAATACAGTGTATCTACATCCTTTCATGAGCTAGTTTTAAATTATTTCAGTGCATTTCCAATCAGTACAAATCCCTACAGCGTCTCTCTCATCCTCGAGCAGGCCGATTAACGACCACAAATGCCTGATGGGGTGTTAGGTTTAAAGGCAATCACAAGACTAACAGGTGTCGCCTTGTGCTCTTAGTGTACCACACTATTAATGGCATACTCCAATCACGAAAATGGAGTATCCAGTATAGCAAGGTCGCTATGATGGGACGCAATCAAAGCTACTCCGAAGTTGTAACTCACACATTCCGCAAAGGAATGGTTCAGGTAATGTGGTGCAGTGGTACTGTGCGCAACCACCACTTACAAACAGGAAGTGCCAAAGGCAGCAGACGTAAACACCGACGCATTACGGGAAATGTACATTAAACCTGTTTATTCAAAAGTTATAGCAAGTATTTTAAGCTGTGTTCATAAACGGGGAGCGCTGTTTATGTAAATGAAGAATTTTTTGTGGTGTTGAGGTTTAATATCATACGTGTCAGAGCAGTATTTAGCATTCACCTACGATTGAGTATTCATAAATTTTTCTTCTTGCATTAATTCTCTTATAAAGTCTCATAAATTGATGTAGTTCCATTTTTAATTGCCGGGAATGTTGTCGAGTTGAATGTTTTGTTATCCTTTAATGGTATTTTTTTAACAAAAGTGTAAAATCTTCTGGAGGAAAGTATGACATACACCTCAGCCTAGCCATTCCATGCACTTCTTTCATAATCTTGTGGTAGCAGAGCGTAGTTGGAGAGTGGCGAGGTGTGTGTGGTAGTAAAAAAATTACTTGGTCATGGGGAAGCAGTAATTTTTTACTGTTTGATACAGGCTACTTAGACTTGTGTTTCATATAGCGTAAATTCCTTGTTACTGCTCTGTTCCAACATGGAAGGCTGGGAGGTGCGCAGTGTCGACGAGGTGTGGAGACAAGTTTATTTAACACGTGACATGTTGGGTTATGTGCCCTAGGTGGTAGCTGTCCCTGTGATGTTGCACTTCCCAGGGTTCTGCCAGACTTAACAGAAATCAGAGGTGAACGATGTCATCTCCAGCATTAAGAATGCCTCAGAGGAGTTGGTTTGCTGGCTTTGAGGAGAGTACAGAATCTAAATTACACGCAGTTTAATACAATTAGAGCCCGCATTTTTCATTGTGATATCAGGGTTCCGGTTATGTGCAATATCAGTTCGATTCTGAGTGTAAGTTACTATTTGAACGGCTGAGTAATGTACTGGTACGAACCCAGTGGAAAAGTTGTCCAAAGTAAAATTAAGCACACTCTGAAGTCAACATACACTCGTCGTGTGCTATTGCTGATGTGTTTGGAAAGTACCTAACCCCACGGCTAGACATATTGTCGGTAGACGCTACGAAGGAAGTGCACAGGGCTTATTATTATTTTGGAATTAAATGGTGTAGGCGAATTATTTGAATCAATAACTGAAGTCTGTTAATACTTGTTGAGTCCCTAGGTAGATCTATTTTCCAGCGGGCTTTGTCTGAGGCCAAGCGGTGGAAACTATCATTAATGAATTCTGGGAATTAATTCGTCGAAATATTCCGCGTGCCCATGCGGGACATGGGCTAACCGGCTAGGACTATTTTGAGATGCAACGACATGAAGAACAGTTAGAACGGCATTAACAAGTTCTTCTTGGGCATCCAGCAACGTCAGGTCGTTAAATTCCCACGAGCTTTCGACCTAGCTCTGTCGGCCATTGTGGAGTTATGAATCATTGATGTGCCGCCTTGTCCTCGCCGTTAAATAGCCGCACTGCTATGTGTGACGTCACTGGCGCCCTGTTCCAGTCCAAATACGGTAATACATTTTAAGTACCTCACGCATCTGGAAGCCAAGCACGATTTTATAAACCGACAGCACTGCGATACCATGCAGCCGCACAGCTTGAATGTTATATTAAAAGAATAAAAGACATCGCTTGAAGTTTGTGTTCTAGCGATGGGCAAATAGCTGAGAATACCTATGTAAGAGGGAATCCTAGTGACCAATTTGGAGTGCTGTTTTGTGACTAGCCACAAAGCTTACGTCTCTTAGAAAATTTTGTGCTTCGTGTGTACGCTGTAAAGTATCCTCACCAAAAACGACTTTTGCTTCGATACAAAACTGACAATTAAAATTCCAGAAAAAACATATTTTTACTGTTGTTTGAGAGAATTCGTTGTGAGGTATTGTATTACTAGCTTCCAGACAGCATGTTAAAGTAGTATGACGTTAATGAAAAATTTTGCAAGCTAGTTTACCAAGTATATAACACAAAATCACAGCTGCGATAATGATGGGCCATAGCGATATGCTCGTATTTGGCACTTGCATAGGTGTCAAACTTTCCACAAGGACGTATTACTTACAGCTTTCACGTGTAACTTCTTCATATAAGTTGTTAATCACTTCAGTGAGAGCCAGAGTAGAGAGAAATTCTGAAATCAAGATTGTACTGTAAATCTGAGAGCTAGTATATTCGACTCTGTATCACATGCAGAATTTTACATCTTGCTTCGACATTATAGTTCGTAACATCACTCCTCGTCTCTCTATTCGAGGGCTATGGGACTTAACACCTGAGGTCATCAGGCCCCTAGAACTTAAAACTACTGAACCTAGCTAACCTAAGGACATCACACACATCCATGCCCGAAGCAGGATTCGAACATGCGACCGCAGAGGTCGCGGGGTTCCAGCTGCAGCGCCTAGAACCACTCGGAAACTCCATCCGGCTGGTTCACATATGTGCAACGGTAGATGAAATGTGTTACCGAATGAAGTATACTACTCTTGATTTGCTTGACAGCTTCTTGCGACACCTGCATCGGCCACTGAAACAAGAGCCGAAACGAGCAAGAAAAGGCGTACTAGACACACTGTTTTTACGGGCAGTCAGTCCGCTTTAAACACATGAGAAGGCGAGGCAGTCCCACGTTCGCTGATCCTACGGAAGGGTTTGCACACGCCTCTGTGAACACAAGTCTTCTGCATATTTGGCATGGAGTCCTACACACCTTTCCTCTGACTGGATGTATCTATTGAGAGTGTCGGACACGTAGATTTATTAAGCCAGATTCTTATCTACCATTTCGTATCACATGGCCACGTTTGTTACAAACGAAGTATCGTTATAATTGTGTTAGTAACAGATTATCGTAGTGTGTTAAGATGTTTTACTGATGTGTTCAACTTTACTAATACGTTTAACTTTACTATTGTCAGATTTCGTAGATGTTTCTGAGAATTCCGTCTTCTTTTTATCTTCCACCAGTGAATAAATGTACAAGTTCTTCGTTGAGAAACAAGATATCGTTAATACACTGGTGACCAAAATTAATGCAACAACCGCCGCATTGTCTGGATGTTAGAATCCCGGCAACTCTTTAATCGCTTTTAGTGTGGGTTCAGGAGGTTTCATTCCACCTTCCATAACCTTGCCCTTCTGGAGGCGGCTATACAACAAGTTTTCCTACGCCATCATCACCTTCTAGGTGTATTTTTCGATATCGAGAAGGCCTACGATACCACTGGGAAGCGTCTCATGCTGGAGCAGCTTCACGAATGGGGTTTTCGCGGTTGTCTTCCACTTTTTATTCAGTCTTTTCTCTCGCCGAATTGGTGACGTCCTATCTGATAGCTTTGAGCAGGAGAACGGTGTCCCTCAGGGTAGCGTTTTAAGTGTGACTCTCTTTGCCATCGCTGTTAATAGCATTACGTCCATAGTGAAAAATCCTGTCCAGTGTTCATTGTTTGTGGATAATTTCTCTTTTTTTTGCTCTTCTTCAAGCCTTGCAACGACAAAGCGTCAGTTGCAAGTTACTCTTAGACGTTTGGATGATTAGACGCAGAAGAGCGGTTTTAAGTTTTCCACCGAGAAGTCTGTATGTGTTCTTTTTCACCGTTCTCGTTCGATTTCAACCTTTCCTGAGTTGAGGATGAGGGACACTATTCTTACTTTTAAAGATACGGTGAGATTTCTGGGGCTCATTTTTGACTCGGAGCTTACGTGGTTACCTCATCTTAAAGACCTGAAACGGCGGTCACTTCAGGCTTTAAGTATTTTAAAATGTCTTAGCCGCAGTACATGGGGAGCTGACAGGACTTGTCTGCTCCAGTTTTATAGGGCGTTTGTGCGATCTATGCTCGATTATGGGTGCACGGTGTATGGGTCTGCGAGGCCTTCTTACTTAAAGATGTTGGACGTTGTGCACCATGAAGGGCTTCGGTTGGCCACTGGGGCATTCCGAACTAGCCCCATACCAAGCCTCTGTGCAGAGGCTGGTGAACCGCCACTTCATATGCGGCTACGTCTACTTACGGTACACCAGGCGTATGAAACTTTGTCCACGCCATACACACCTGCATACCATACCGTTGCTCAGCTTCCTCTGGCACGGTTATTTCATAACCGGCAACGTGCGACGCAGCGCTATGGCATTCGCGCACAGGATTGCCTCGCTGCGATGTCCATTGCTGGTCTTCCTGTTTTACGTCGCGGTTGGAGCAGATCTCCACCTTGGCTCCTCCGGAGACCCAAACTTATTTTAGATTTGGCTAATTTTAAGAAAGACAGCACACCAAATTTTAGATTCCCATCTCTGTTTTTTAACATTTTAGATGTGCATCACGGTTTCACTGTCGTTTACACTGATGGCTCCAAACAGGAGAATTTGCTTGGCTGTTCTGTGGTGTTCCCTGATCATGTTACCCAGCTCCGACCCCCTGATGAATGTCCCGTTTTCGCAGCGGAGCTCCAAGCTATCCTGGAGGCACTGGAGCAGATGAATCGTGTTCGGGGCAATCGATTTCTTCTCTGCTCCGATTCTCTTAGTGCCTTACAATCACTGCAGAACCTGTACCCGACTGAGGTGATGGTCCAACTGATATATGGCCAACTGTACTTGCTCCAACGGCGAGGTAAGGAGGTGTCCTTCTGCTGGGTGCCTGGTCATGTCGGCATATGGGGCAATGAACACGCCGATCGGGCTACCAAGGAGGCCTGCAGAGAGCAGGATGTGGTCCAGTGTCCTCTCCCCTTGCAGTCAGTCATCTCTGCACTCCACAGGAAGTGCATGGAGTTGTGGAAGGACGAACGGCTAGCGGTGACTGCCAATAAACTGCGGTTGGTAAAGTCAACCACTCGGCCGTGACGTTCCTCCTGCCGGTTGCTCAGGCGGGAAGAGGTGGCCCTCACACGTCTTCGGATCGGGCACTGTCCTCTCACACATAGCTTTTTATTACGGCGGGAGGATCCTCCGTTTTGCGATGCTTGTGGTGTGCACATCTCTGTCCGGCACATTTTAACAGAATGCATTTTATACCGTGATGCAAGGGCAGAAGCACAAGTTGATGGGGATCTGCATTGTGTTTTAGCTAACGATGAGACGTGTGTGTCTAGGGTTTTTAAGTTTTGTGATGTGTCTGGAATCTGGCCTAAACTTTTAGGCTGGAGGTTTTAGTGTATTGCAGAGTGGTTGACTCCTCCCCTTTTTCCCTTGCAGTCAGCTAGCCACTGCCATCTGCTACATTGTTTTAGCTTCCTCTACCATTTTCTTCCTGTGTTGACCATGTTTTACTGCTGACACCCTGCTTCATCCCACGCTTCGGTGTGGGTGAGCACATATTTTTCAACGATTGTTCCCCGTGTTTTATGTTCCATTTTATATTCCTGTTCTGGGATTCTTCTTGACACCCGTCTCACTATGTTACTGAACAGGCGCTGAAGAACTTGCTGTCGTGCGCCCAAAAACCCCTCTGCAACCACTACTACTATTAGTTACGTGATCTACCCATCTAATCTTCAGCATTCTGCTGTAGCACCACATTTCGAAAGCTTCTATTCTCTTCTTGTCTAATATCTGTTTGTCGTCCATGTTTCACTTCCATACGTGGCCACCCCTCCGTACAAATACTTTCAGATAGGACTTCCTAACACTTAAATCTATACACGATATTCTCTTCTTTAGAAACGTATTCCTTGCGTTAGCCAGTCTACATTATGTATCCTATCTACTTCGACCAGTTATTTTTGCTTGCCAAACAACAAAACTAATGTATTATTTGAAGTGTCTAATTTCCTAATCTAATGCCCTCAGCATCAGCTGACGTAATTCGACTGCACTCTATTATCTTTGTTATCTTTTGTTGATACTCATTTTATATCTCATTTGAAAACACTGTTCTTCCAGGTACTTTGCCAGTCTCTCACAAAATTACAGTGCATCAACAAATGTCAAAGTTTTAATTCCTTCTCCATGGATTTTAATTCCTGATTTTTCTTCAGATTCTTTTATTACTTGCCCAATATGCAGATTGAATAATATGGGGGATAAGCTACACCCCTGTTTTACACTTCCTTCTCAACCAATGCTTCCCTTTCATGCCCTTCGACTCTTATAACTGCCATCTGGTTTCTGTACAAATTGTAAATAGCCTTTCGCTCACTGTTGGTTGGTTGGTTTGTGGGATTAAAGGGACCAGACTGCTATGGTCATCGGTCCCTCGCTCACTGTATTTTAACCCTGCCACCCTCGGAATTTGAAAGAAAGTATTCCAATCAACATTGTCAAAACTTTCTCTAAGTCCACAAACTTTTCTTCTTAGATACGTCGTCCGGCCAGTATTGCCTCACGTGTTCCAACATTGCTAAGGAATCCAAACTGATTCTATCAGTTTTTCCATTCGTCTGTAAAGAATCAAAGTTAATATTTTGCAGCCGTGATTTATTAAACTGATAGTTCGGTAATTTTCACTCCTGCCACCACCTTCCTTCTTTGGGATTGAAATTATTATATTGTTCTTGAAATCTGAGGGTATTTCGCCGGTCTCATACATCTCGCTCACCAGACGGAAGGGTTTTGACAGTGCTGGCTCTCCCAAGGCTATCAGTAGTACAAATGGAAAGTTGTCTACTCCCGGGCTCTTGTTTCGACTTACCTCTTCCAGTGGTACATCAAATTCTTCATGTAGTATTGTATGCCCATTTCATCTTCATGTACGTCCTCAAGTACATCGCCCTTGCTATACCATCTACATATCCCTTCCACCTTTCTGGTTTGCTTTCTTTACTTAGAACTGCTTTACCATCTGAACTCTTGATTTTCATGCAGGTGGGTCTCTTTTCTCCAAACGTCTCTTTAATTTTCCTGTAGGCAGTATCTGTGTTATCCTTAGTAATATATGCCTATACAACCTTACATTTTGCACGTTTTGTCGAAGTAGTTTTTCTGTCGTTTGTATTCGTTTGCACCTGCTTCATTTGCTGCATTTTCATTTTCTCCTTTCATCAATGAAATTCAATATCTCTTCTGTTACTCAAGGATGTCTACTGACCTTCCTCTTTTTACTTCTTGATCCTCTACTAGCCAACCGCAGTGGCCAGTTGCAGGTTAGAATCCTGCTTCGGTCATGGAGGTGTGTGATGTCCTTAGAGTAGTCAGGTTTTTAGTAGTTCTACGTTCTAGGGGATTGATGACCTCAGATGTTAAGTCCCATAGTGCTCAGAGCCGTTTGAAACATTTTAATCCTCTACTACATTCACTAATCCATTTCTCAAAGCTACCCATTCTTCTCCGACTGGGATTCTTTTCCTGTACTTGTCAATCGTTCCCTAATGCTCCCTCTGAAAGTCCTCACAACCTCAGGTTATCCAGGTCTCATATCCACAAATTCCTACCTTTTTACAGTTTTTCTGTTTCAATATCCAATTCATAACAATAAATTGTGGTCAGCGTACACATCTGCCCCTGGAAATGTCTTAAAATTTAAAACCTTGTTCGTATATGAATGTCTTACATTATACGATCTATCTGAAAGATTCCAGTGTCTCCATGTCTCTTCCACGTATACAAACTTCTGTCGTGATTCTTAAACGAAGTGTTAGCTATGACTGAGATCCGCTCTGTGCAAAATTCTTCCAGGCAGCCTCCTCTTCCATTCCCCACCCTCACTCCACATTCACGTACTACTTATCCATCTCTTCCTTGTTCTAACATCGAATTCCAAGAACAGCCAACTTTGTGCATCGTGATTTATGAACGTAAGTTTATTTTATTAATTTGGCACTCCACAGCTGCAATACGTTTAATGAAAGATGTAGATAGGTTTATCATCAGCAGCTGTCAGAAGTTTTACTAAATTACCTTGTTTTCGGCAAAAGGTGAACATAGTCCTAGCACTGCATTTATAGCATTTCTTTCTCTGCCATTATGTCTCATATATACAAACACTTAAGTCTTGTTATTATACATAGCACAAATGCACATTTCCTGACTGGAGACATAACTTAGAAAGACTCTGACAGTAGTTGATGGTGAAGCTGTATCAATATGTATCTCTGAAACATAATGAGTACTACATGCATTACTAACATAATATACTGGACTGTGTCCTTATTCATTATCGTTTCCAAGAACTGGAAATGCTGATGCAAATACTATCTTAACCAGATATTATTTATTTTCCTATTTTGGGCTTGTTTTTGGTTGTTTTTGCTTGTTTTGGGCTTGTTTTTTTGGTTGTTTTTGGTTGTTTTTTGGTTGTTTTTGCACGTTTGTTTGGCTTGTTTTTCTGGCTTGTTTGTCTGGCTCGTTTATGTCTGGCTCGTTTATGTCTGGCTCGTTTATGTCTGGGTCGTTTATGTCTGGGTCGTTTATGTCTGGGTCGTTTATGTCTGGGTCGTTTATGTCTGGCTCGTTTATGTCTGGCTCGTTTATGTCTGGCTCATTTATGTCTGACTCGTTTATGTCTGACTCGTTTATGTCTTGCTCGTCTTTTGTCTGGCTCGTTTTTTGTCTGGCTCGTTTTTTGTCTGGCTCGTTTTTTGTCTGGCCCGTTTTTTGTCTGGCTCGTTTTTTTGTCTGGCTCGTCTTTTTGTCCAGCTCGTTTTTTGTCTGGCTCGTTATTTGTCTGGCTCGTTATTTGTCTGGCTCATTTTTTGTCTGGCTCATTTTTTGTCTGGCTCAGTTTTTGTCTGGGTCGTTTTTTGTTTGGCTCGGTCTTTGTCTGGCTCGTTTTCTTGTCTGGCTCGTTTTCTTGTCTGGCTCGTTTTCTTGTCTGGCTCGTTTTCTTGTCTGGCTCGTTTTCTTGTCTGGCTCGTTTTCTTGTCTGGCTCGTTTTCTTGTCTGGCTCGTTTTCTTGTCTGGCTCGTTTTCTTGTCTGGCTCGTTTTCTTGTCTGGCTCGTTTTCTTGTCTGGCTCGTTTTTTTGTCTGGCTCGTTTATATGTCCGGCTCGTTTTATTGTCAGGCTCATTTCTTTGTCCGGCTAGTTTTTTGTCTGGCTCGTTTTTTTGTCTGGCTCGTTTTTTTGTCTGGCTCGTTTTTTTGTCTGGCTCGTTTTTTTGTCTGGCTCGTTTTTTTGTCTGGCTCGTTTTTTGTCTGGCTCGTTTTTTTGTCTGGCTCGTTTTTTTGTCTGGCTCGTTTTTTTTATCTGACCTGTCTTTTTGTCTGGATCGTTTTTTTGTCTGGCTCGTTTTTTGTCTGGCTCGTTTTTTGTCTGGCTCGTTTTTTGTCTGGCTCGTTTTTTGTCTGGCTCGTTTTTTGTCTGGCTCGTTTTTTGTCTGACTCGCTTTTTTGTCTGGCTTGTTTTTTTGTCTGGCTCGTTTTTTTGTCTGGCTCGTTTTTTTGCCTGGCTCGTTTTTTTGCCTGGCTCGTTTTTTTGCCTGGCTCGTTTTTTTGCCTGGCTCGTTTTTTTGCCTGGCTCGTTTTTTTGTCTCACTCGTTTTTTTTTGTCTGGCTCGTTTGTTTGTCTGGCTCGTTTTTTTGTCTGGCTGGTTTTTTTGGCAATCTAGTTTTTTTGTCTGGCTCCTTTTTTGTCTGGCTCCTTTTTTGTCTGGCTCCTTTTTTTGTCTGGCTCCTTTTTTTGTCTGGCTCCTTTCTTTGTCCGGCTCGTTTTTTTGTCTGGCTCGTTTTTTTGTTTGGCTCGTTTTTTTGTCTGGCTCGTTTTTTTGTGTGGCTCGTTTTTTTGCTTGGCTCGTTTTTTTGTCTAGCTCGTTTTTTTACTGGCTCGTTTTTTTGTCTGGCTCGTTTTTTGTCTGGCTCGTTTCTTTGACTGGCTCGTCTTTTTGTCTGGCTCGTCTTTTTGTCTGGCTCGTCTTTTTGTCTAGCTCGTTTTTTGTCTGGCTCGTTTTTTGTCTGGCTCGTTTTTTGTCTGGCTCGTTTTTTTGTCTGGCTCGTTTTTTTGTCTGGCTCGTTTTTTTGTCTGGCTCGTTTTTTTGTCTGGCTCCTTTTTTTTGTCTGGCACATATTTTTGCTTGGGTTGTTTTTTTGTCTGCCTCGTTTTTTGTCTGCCTCGCTTTTTGTCTGGTTCGATTTTTTGTCTGGCTCGTTTTCTTGGCTGGCTCGTTTTTTGTCTGGCTCGTTTTTTTACTGGCTCGTTTTTTTGTCTGGCTCGTTTTTTGTCTTGTTCGATTTTTTGACCGGCTCGTTTTTTTGTCTGGCTAGTTTTTTTTCTGGCTCGTTTTTTTGTCTGACTCGTTCTTTTGTCTGGCTCGATTTTTTGTCTGGCTCGTGTTTTTGTCTGGCTTGTTTTTTTCTGGCTCGTTTTTTTGTCTTGCTCGTTTTTTGTCTGGCTCGTTTTTTTGTCTGCCTCGTTTTTTGTCTGCCTCGCTTTTTGTCTGGTTCGATTTTTTGTCTGGCTCGTTTTTTTGGCTGGCTCGTTTTTTGTCTGGCTCGTTTTTTTACTGGCTCGTTTTTTTGTCTGGCTCGTTTTTTGTCTTGTTCGATTTTTTGACTGGCTCGTTTTTTTGTCTGGCTAGTTTTTTTTCTGGCTCGTTTTTTTGTCTGACTCGTTCTTTTGTCTGGCTCGATTTTTTGTCTGGCTCGTGTTTTTGTGTGGCTTGTTTTTTTCTGGCTCGTTTTTTGTCTTGCTCGTTTTTTGTCTGGCTCGTTTTTTTGTCTGGCTCGTTTTTTTGTCTGGCTCGTTTTTTTGTCTGGCTCGTTTTTTTGTCTGGCTCGTTTTTTTGTCTGGCTCATATTTTTGTCTTGATTGTTTTTTTGTCTGGCTCGTTTTTTGTCTGGTTCGATTTTTTTCTGGCTCGTTTTTGTTTTGATCGTTTGTTGGTCTGGCTCGTTTTTTTGTATGGTTCGTTTTTTTGTTTGGTTCGTTTTTTTGTCTGGCTCGTTTTTTTGTCTGGCTCGCTTTTTGTCTGGCTCGTTTTTTTGTCTGGCTATTTTTTGGCACGTTTTTTGTTTGGCTCGTTTTTTTTGCCTCGCTTTTTGGCTCGTTTCTTTTGGTCGGTTCATTGTGGCTCGGTTTTTTTCGCTCGTTTTCTTAGCTCGTTTCTTTTGTTTTACTTGTATGTCACCATTTTTGGTAGAATCCAAGAAAAATATGAGGACAATTCATGCAGTATAGTAGTAGTGTAACTGACTTTCGAGTAAATACTTCTTTAAAAGTGAATACCATTAACTGAATATGAGAATTATGTTTAACACATACTCCTATATGGTTTGCAAACTACTGCTATTTTCTAGAATAAAACATTCCTCAGAATTTACTTAAAATTTGGTTTATTGCCAAAAATTTCATAATAAACTTTTTAGATTGTTCACTTGTACTTTAGTAAACTGGGCCCAACATAACAGGCTGTGATGTGGCGTTATTTCCGAAATGTGACTGCTGAGAATTTCTCTCGATGTGGCCAATATGAAGTTCAGGACACCTACACCTCACTTCATGTCGCCAAATAATTCAAACATCTTGAAACTGCCGACCCGCCGCCGATCTCACCCTGGTTTCTGCGTCCTTCAAGAATTTCGAGATCAGTGGGATGAAGCTTGATCTCAAGCTTCGAGTGTTCACCGATCTGTGAACCTACGAAAGAAGACAAACAGTATTGTAATAATTATATAATTTGATAAACGTGTTATTTAGTACTAACAAATTAAATTTTTGGAATATAAAATTAAAGGTGTTCTGTTGCATGAGCTACATTGTTATTTTGTTACTTAATGCAGAAACTACGCCAGCGCCACAGCTATTCACACTCGCAATCGGAATTCTTGGTTGTCATCTACATTCAGAGATCGGTACTACGTAACATTAACAGTACAGATTTGTAACGGTGAGAAGTTTTTAGGTCTCTCAAAATACAGACTGATTTGTAAGAGTGTTTCCTTACTCCTCTCATGCCCCTTAGTCAACCTGTATAAGATGTTGGATAAGGTGGCACTTCTAGTGTAAGTGCTGCATTTGACAGCAAAAAATTTAAGTCAATAATTTATTTTGTTAATTGTAATGTCGAAATACTGTCTCCGGGCACCCGAAAATGATTCGCATCAGAATATCGAAATACAGTACTTCCATTCAACCGTCACAGCTTAACATTTCTATGAAGGCCTTCCTGAGCTGAATTTGAATGTTTGTAATTTTACAATGTGGTAATGAGTGTGTTAGTGATACAAAACAAGTATTGTATAGGTTATAGGTACGTATCCAACGCTAATAAAAACAAATGTTTGACATACTTACATCATTAATGCTGCTGGCAATTAAGAACCGAACTTGCCAATACGGATCCACCGCATATTTATAGAACACTGGAAGAAGGTGCCAGTATACATCATCGGATAGTTTCTTAGATTTAAACAAGGCGATTAAAAGCTTTATCGCCTCCAAGCGAATCCCAATCTGTAACAATTGACTTAGGTTGTAGAAATTGATTTACTGTATGTGTTAGTTATAGAAAGTATGTGGATAAAAAGTATCGTTATGTACCTTATCTTCCAGAAACGTCTCCAAAATAGGCACAAGGTGGGAAGCATAGAATGTGACATCAGCTTCTTCAGCTATGGCAGTGAACATAGATAGTGCCATTCTTCGCACTAGCAAATCCTCATCAAGACACAGGCGATGATATATTTCACCTAGGTGTTCTGGAAAAGAAAGAAACATGAAAACAACTTGATTTTTATATTATAGATGGCTACAGAGGTGTAATTTTCGATTAGATTCAAAATTTCTGTTCGTCAAATTTGGTTAATTACCTCTTACTGTGGGAGTAACACGTCCATAAATGTTGCACAGATCCCTGCATGCCAATAGCCGGGACGTACTCCTTTCTTCTGCCATTAACTTTTCTATATTCGCGACCGCGTCCTCATAGATCTGCGCTGTCACGTCACTGCCGTTACTGATCGTTGATTTGTGCTCATATACTTCTCCAAGAGCACACTCATACCAAGTCGGTGCCTGAAAAAAAATGGTCATTAAGAAAAACGAACACTGAAAAACAGATAGTTTATCAACATCTATTTAGAAGTGTGATAACCCAGATAAATTCTAGATCCTCGAAAAATTGCTGACTGTCATTGACAACACAAACCGGCTTGGCCATTAGAACACAAAAACTCAGTTCCGAGTTTTGTGACAAGTTAGCGTGTGCCCAGATCGCAGAGAATTTTGCTAATTTTTGTTCTGCTAAGCAGTAACGTGTAATACAACCTGTCATAATGTGTCCAAAAAGGTCCGAAAGTTAATCTATTAATCTTTATTGCTGCATAATCTTACAAATTTTTAAACAGACGATTCAGATGCCCCTGATATTCCTATGGTTTGTCTGTTAAAGTGACGGAGCGGTGTCAGATAGTTCAAATGAAGCGCTGTGAAGACCTTTATCATCGTGTATGCCCTGCTTACTACAATGTTACTGGAAGATCATCCTGCCGTTTGTTTAGAGCTCTAAGATGTGCGCGTAGGTGGGGAGTGCACACGCCTGCACATTTAGCCTATTCAAGTATGAGAGTGTAATACGAGAGCTATTACTAGCAAATATTTACTTCGGTATTTAATTCTTGATCCTAGTATAGATATACGAGTTAGGGAGATATGACTTTGCACTGTATAGCAAACATGAACTTGATGTAGTATATAATTAATCACTTTTACCGCAGTATGACTGTTGATGCGCAAGCGTTGCGACATACCTCTTCAGGTAGCGAGGCACCGCACCAATGCGACATCGTGATGTTCATGCCCGGGTCGCAGATCATCTCGTCATCGTCATCCTCATAGAAGGGCTGCCTACGCCTGAGGAACACCCAGAGGCAGCATCCTCCTTTCTTGCACAGCAAACTCCGCAACATACTCCGAAACATCTGTGAAATCAGAGGTATGTATCACAAGCTGGGTAATGACGTAAAACATTGATTTGTCCTATTATGCTGCAGAATACTTTGCCTCATGTCATTACTAAGCAGGCGAGATGAGTGCCGAATCTCTGAGAAATAACTAGAGAGAGCGACATTGTTTGCCTCTTAGAAATCAGTAACAGAAAATATCGTGATGTAGGTCAGTCGACTGTTATAACTGAATGATCATTCTGATTGTTAATTTGCATACCAAGAAGTGTGCAGATCATAGAGAAACCGTGCCTCTCCTCCTCTAGAAATTTTCTACCTGTGTGCAGGAATAGATGCTTCCTAACAAAAAATTAGGGTTATGTCTATTAATTTGATGTCGTTGTCACCAGTAGCGGACGTAAGATTTAAGGTGCTTTAAGTGATTCTGTTATTACTGTCAATGACATACGTACATGTTGTAAGAAAAATTATACGTGTTTCTTTTGTTCGAAGGCATTACGCATGGAGGGCAGGTACTTAGAACATTGTTGTGACGTTTGGAGAAATTTTTAGTCATCAGAGTTTGGTGCAAAGATTGCAAGACACCTTTCAACTAAGATGAGCGTAATTAAACGAGCGTAACGGAAATCCAGACTCGCTGGTAACGGTACCTCATGGCGAAAACGTGCAATCATACCGTTTACATCTAAAATTGAGCGAAACTAGAATTATTAAACACAGGTCGGAGACATAAAATTATTTTGTATGACTGTGTTTGGAATTTTTTCATAAATTGAATAATGCTTCCTAATCACCTTTCTGACGCCTGCGAAGATTGTATACTAAACAAAGATTGCCACCTGTTATAAATCGTGTCAAAAGTATATCATTTTTTACATTTATTGCATTTTTCAGCGTTGGATCACACAAATTAAATAAATACCGGTTTCGCCAAATCGTCATCTGATGATTTCTTTAATAAGACGTGAGATGGGAATAGTGAATATCGATGAACTATTCTCAAATTAGAAGTAACTCCAGTATAAAGCTACTTGAATGCGTTGCGTAGTCAGTCGTCAAAGTACATCGGAAACGGATCGTTGCTGTGTGACGTACCGAGATGCGTATATTCGTGGATGGATGTCAACCTGAGTTTGTAATTTAGTTTACTAGTACTTGAGCAACCTCATTTGTCTTTCCGTCCAAACAGAATTTCTGATGAATATTTGTTTGTAACTAGAAACCAGTTATGACGCTGTTTGTTCGACCCCAAACTGAGAAATTCAATAGGTTTTGTCCACAGTACGGTAACGGTTTGTTTCCTTACACAATTCCCACAGAGTTGTTAACAATCTTTTCTGTTTCATTTAAAATGCTGAATGAGTTTTCTAGTATAATTAGTTCAGAGATAAATTTATTGTAGTTTGTATCGACGAAGTGTTTATCTTTGATATTGTTGCAAAAGATTACATTTGTTGAATTTCGTCTACTGTAAAATCATGTGTGTTCTTGCTTGTTTACCGTATGTCAAAGTCTGTGTGTAGTTTTGAACAACCTTTAACACTGTTCTAGAGTTCGATTATCCTTCATTTTACTATCTCCAATATACACTAGATGTTGAACAGTCAGCAACTTCCGTACAATTTTGTTTCTAAAACCGATTTGGTTTTACTTCACTCTTTTCTGTTAACTGAAAGATCTGAAAATCGTGGTCCACTTGCTCACTGTAGAATCATGTGATACTCATAGGTTGATGAAAACAGGCTTTAGAGCTCTTGTGTTACAATTTCTGCTCGGGAGGGATATAGACAATTTGTATTGTTAATATGAATGAAATAATATTTCATTTAACTTCAGAATTAAAAATGTATTATTTTTGGACATCTATATTCATACAAAGACTTGGTGTCTTTTGTGTAAACGCATTATGTTCTTCAGTACGAGAACTAAGTTTTGACAATATTGAATCGGTGTAATATACTGAAACGCTGAAGAAATTTAAATAAGTAATTTTGCCCTTTTGACAAATTCTTGGGTATTGTATTCCTGAAGTTGCTATAAAAACGCAACATCGTGAGTTATATCAGTCTATTCCTATTAATTAGTTTGCTCGGAACAATGAAAAAAATTTGAACCCCAGTTTTAGAGAAGTGGTGGTACGGCAGCATGGCTCCGGAAAGGGTTTGATACTGCATGACTTACGTTTCTGCCCTAAAATACAGTTTTCACTTTATCTCTAACTTATTGTAATTAATTCAGTAATTCAAAACACGATTTGAATGTTCACAGAGTTGAGGTATCTCTAATATAACAGACGCCGGAATTAAGTTTTTCACAAAACATGACGACAAATTTTTATTGCAGTTAAGTACAAAAATGAAAATAATTCTTATACAGAATCGTAACTAATTTTTTTTTACGTCAGAGACACTCACGATGGCGTAAGGGCTGGTGTCGGGATTAGCATCGTCTAGTTGACACATCTGTATACTTAACTTCCTTAGTTTGCAGCTGAAATTATGGTACCCGATATATCTTACACTAAATACCAAATGTGTCCTGAGTCTAAACATGCAACACGAATGCTTCACTTGCCCCTTGAATCATAGCCGACAATTTACTCTAACATCACAGATAATTAAGACTGTAGTATTTTAAGTGATACGTAATTAATTGTTAAATTTTCGCACATTCGTATGAGCGTGCATTGTTGGTTTCTACTAATAACTTAGAAGTAAATAGTATTTTATCTATGTGCGATATGGAGCTGAGCTTTCAGAACTGCTTGTCGTGCTTCACGCAAGTCGACCTGGAACAGTTTCTTGTCACACCGTTCAATACCTCAGGTCTATCAGTGAAAACATCTGCAAACCGCCTGGGCAATCAATTAAAAATCGAGAGGTATCTGATGCTTACCTCGCACCAGAAGAGTCTTCACAGGCAATGCAAGAAAAACTTGGCTATGAGAAAATCGCTTTCTTCCTTATCCAGCTCTGAGCAAAAATGGCTCTGAGCACTATGGGACTTAACTGCTGAGGTCATCAGTCCCCTAGACTTAGAACTACTTAAACCTTACCAACCTAAGGACATCACACACATCCATGGCCGATGCAGGATTCGAACCTGCGACCGTAGCTGTCGCGCGGTTCCGGACTACAGCGCCTAGAACCGCATGGCCACCGCGGCCGGCTCTGCAACTTGTCACCAGTTCTGCAGACGAACATTGCGCATGAGATCTGTTCACACTCGTTATATTGGATTATTCAGTTCCCACTCATTGCACCACTAAGGATTGTTTGCAAACTGTTTTTGCAACTTTCTTCAGTTTTCCGAAGATTTTTTGTCGCCATACAGAATCCCATTGTTTTGTAACGGAGAGCTCAAATATGTAGGAGCTACGTACGGACCTCTGGCAGTTAGGAATTATTCGATTCATTGAAATACTACCATAGATGTTACATTCTTAAGCCGTTCATCGAGTCACATATACTTGAATCTCTTCGAGTAGTGGAGAACTGGATCTAAAATAATAAGTCATCCATTTAAAATAATTTGTTTCGTTATGTGTCAGAGAAAACTATTTCCAAATAATTATTTGAATGCGTTGTGGTATCTAAGCCATCGTAATTTCCCATGTGGAATTTTGGCCTCTTCGAATGATACCTTATAGAATTTGAAGGAAATATGTTGCTGTGGCACATTCTACGCGCGGGCTGTGTAATTGAGGCTTACAGGAAAAATTCATTTTCTTGAATCGCTACTCACACAGTAAAAACAAAATTTTGTATCATTAATGTGAAATGCGTTACATTCAAAGTCAGAAATGTATTTTTGAAGCACATACGTACCCATAAAAAAATTAGGGTTGCTTATTGTAAGCAAGTTCAGTTCTTTCTCACAATACTGAATCTGAATGTTACACGAAAGTGCTTACAAAAACTGAAAAAGTAGTTAACTTTCTACAGCACCTTCAACTATTATTTTCCCATTTTGAATTCCGAATTTGCGAAAACAATGCAGCAATGTGGGTTACGCCAGTCAATTACTTTTCATTAGTTTGATCAAAGAACTAGTGGACTGTCCGGAAACTAATCTACAAAACTGTTAGTACAGCTTGGACACAGGTTTATGGTACTGAATCAGATGCGTTAATATACCAAAATGAAATTCTTACTTCAGCAATTACACGATATGAATGTACACTTTAATGAATGGCGTCCGATATCAAACGTTGAAGAACTAACTTCCTAGCGTTGCAAAACCCTGACGTCGTGATAAAGCAAAACGAAATGCCCTACGTATTAAACACCCATAGAAAGCAAGAAAATGGTGGTCAACGCAGTATACATGTGCAAAATTTAGGTAATTACAGCACACAGACGACATCCTGACGGAACGACCGCTTCCAGGAACGTCCGTATAGGTACCTGGAGTGATCAGGAAAACACAGCCGTTCAAGTGTTTGAAATGGTTCAAATGCCTCTGAGCAGTATGGGACTAAACAACTGAGGTCATCAGTCGCATACAACTTAGAACAACTTAAACCCAACTAACCTAAGGATATCACGCACATCCATACCCGAGGCAGGATTCGAACCTGCGACCGTAGCTGTCGCGCGGCTCCAGACTCAAGCGATTACAACCGCTCGGTCAAAACGGCCGGCTAACACAAGTCACCATACTTAATGACATCAGGTTATAGTAATTGAAACTGGTCTATCAACCGCCTCAGGAAAAAGTTTCAAGCATTTACAATCGGAAAGGAACAGATAAATAAGTCAAAACCTGCCTTTCTACCGGAAAGCATGATGACTAATTTCTGTCTCTCTTCCGAACAAAATGTACAGTGTGGCAAAAATACAATCGTTGAAATTCACTCATTTAACCAACAGACCTGTTAACTCAGTTTCTGAGCCAGTAGCAAAAATCATGCAAACTGATGTTACTGTTATTAAATTGAAGACGTGTCGCGAGTCCCAACACGCAAACGGGCTACTGTGGAGTGCTTCCTGTATCTTACTCCAAACTTTAGCAAAACATAATAACTATCTACGACTCCACAATATTTTAAGCGATAGGTAAGCATTTGTCAAATTTTCGTAGATCTGTTTGCGGGCATTGTAAGTTTTTCCTCATAGCTCAGAAGCAAATAGCAAATTATCTACAAGCGACGTGTAGTAGGATTTCTGAACTGCGTGTTCTGTATTATGAAATACGAACTGATGTCGCTTCACATCACACTGTTTCATAAATCAAGTCTATCAGTGAAAATAACTATCGACAGCCTAGGCAGTCAAATAAACAAGAAATATTTGTTGCTTACCTCGAACTAGAAGAGTCTTCACAGGCAAGGCAAGAAGAACTTGGCTACGAGCAAACCGCTTTCTTCGTTAGCTAGCCTCAGACTGTTTCTAGGCAACGGCACACGCTGTTTGCTACAAATACCTATTGTTGGCGTAGTCGCTCGTCGACTATGGGCAGCAGTGCAGAGACGGTGTTTTTAATGCATACGTTACAATCAGTGCTTGGTTGTTGCTATTTGGGATGGTAAATTCAATAGCTACAAAACGTTAAACAATGAAAGAGAATTTCCAAGAATTTCACATTGCCAAATTAGTATTGGCGTGTTTAAGATTATTATCATCGATGCATCGAGTACGATAATAATGATAGTCGCATGGGGCTTGACAGAATAAACCATTGGTAAAAAAGGCAGTAGTTTCATAAATAAGGCAAGTCTTTCATTTTTTGTTTTCGAATGTCAGTTGACTAAGATTGATAGTTCATTTCTGTTGCGAAATGACGCAAAAAATGCGACCCATAAAATAACTGAACTAAAATTCTTACAAATCTGGTTGTAATATTTATTGCACATCTCTGTATGACCTAACATATTACTACATGACTTCCATGACAGAATCTTAGTAGAGCTTAATCGGTGATTTTAGCCATTACAGAAGTATATTTTACGGTTATTTAGAAGCAATACATACACAAAAATACTAAAAATTTGAGCGGAAAGTAATTCAAACTTAACAGATTCATCAAATGATATCTACAGTTACCTCTTACGTCCTTGAAAACTCGCATATACTGAAACATGCATCGTAAACCTGTTTTGGAGTGCGTAGCATAAATCTTTATTTTGCTTGTATGCTTAGCCACACTACATTGAGAAGTGATGGGACATTGATAAGTATATAAAGAGATGGCTTACAGAAAGCATATAACTGCTCTGCCTTGGCGGTGCTGTCATGTGTACTCAGGTGATTCGTGCGAAAATGTTTCCGACATGATTATCGCCGCGCGACGTTAATAAACATACTTTCAACGCGGAATGATAGAGCTAACACATGGAACATTCAGTTTGAAAATAGTTATGGAATTCCATATTACAAGAACCACGGTGTCAAGGGTGTGCCGAATAGACTAAATTTGGCGTATTACGTCTTACAACGGACAAAGCAGTGGCTGACAGCCTGCACTTAACGACAGATAATAGCCGCCTATATTTGGAGCTGTCAGTAGTAATACACACGCAACACGACGTGAAGCGAGCGCGGAAATCAATGTGGGACCCACGTCGAACGTGTCAGTTAGGCGAAATGTGGCTTTTGGGATATGACAGCAGAGACCGACGGGAGTGCCTTTTCCAAAAGCACGACATCGTTTACGGCCCTCTCCTTATCATGTGACGATTTCGGTTGGACCCTAGAAGACTGTAAAACCGTGGGTTACTCAGATACGTCCGATTTCAGTTTGTAAGAGGTTATGGTAGGGATCGAGTATAGTTCAGACTCCACAAAGCGATGATACTAAGTTGTCAACAAGGCCTTCCACAAGCTCGTTTTCGCCACATAATGTTGTGGGCTGTGTTTACAGAGAACTGACTGGGTCCTCTGGTCGAGCTGAACCGATCATTTACTGGAAATGCTTATGTTCGGCTAGTCGGAGACCATTTACAGACATTCGTTGACTTAATATTTCCATGAAAATGCGCCATTTCACCGGGCGATATTTTTTTCCTATCGATTTAAAGAACATTCTGGAAAATTCGAATGATGTGATCTGACTTAACAGATCTACTTTTCTGACGATGTCGATGGAGAAAATGAACCACAGTTAGATGAAGCTAAGATCCATCAGCACCTTAGTGCACACATATAATCACAAACTGTCTCTTTCTGTAGTGACGGAACTGGGAAGGAAGCTATGCAGTAATTGTAAATATACATACAAAGTGCGAATGACACATAAATCCATGTTCAGCTGAGTAATATTACTGATAAGTATAGCCATCAGACAAAGTGTTATGTAGTAAATAGAAATTAGCGAAGTAATTGCTAAATTATCCAAAGTAGTTTACCAAGTATTCTATGACCCTGCACATAATTTGAGATGGCAGTATGATAGGCAGTATCGAAACGTTGGTACACCATATTTGTCTGATGTGAACTGATCAGTACAGTAGGTTCGCATAAGTTACAAAAAATTCAGATATACATAAATCAGAAAATGTTTTGCGTCACCTTGGGTACGGAACCTGCACCGAAAATTGGAATATAGATCGAAATAAGCATCATTTCTGCCCTTTTTTATTGCTCATGAAAACCTATCATTGCATGTTACACCACCGTACAGCTCGACCCTCAGAGGTGGTGGTCCCGATTGCTGTACACACGGGTTCCCCTAATACCACTGACTCTTGCATTGATGCAGGCCTGTATTCGTCGTGGCATACTATCCATAAATTCATCACGGTACTATTGGCAAAGATTCTGCCACACCTAGGGGGCAGTTCAGCGTAGATCCCTCACAGTGGTTGGTGCGTCACGACGTCCTTAAACAGCCATTTTCAATCTATTCCAGGCATGTTCGATAGGGCTCATGTCTGGAGAACTTGCTGGCCACTCTAGTAGAGCGATGTCGTTATCTCGACGGAAGACATTCACAAGACGTACACGGTGGGTGGCGCGAATTTTCGTCCATGAAGACGAATGCCTCGCCAATATGCTGCCGGTAAGTCTGCATAATAGATCGGAGGATGGCATTCACGTATCGTACAGCCGTTACAGCACCTCTCATGACCACCAGCGGCGTACGTCGGCCGCACGTAATGATACCCCAAAACATCAGAGAACTTCCACCTTGCTGCACTCGCTGGATAGTGTGTCTAAGGTGTTCAACCTGGCCGGATTGTCGCCAAACACGTCTCCGACGATTGTCTCGTTGAGGACAACGTGATGCCAATCCTGAGCAATCCATTAGGCATGTTGTTGGACCACGCTTCATGTTGTCGTGGTTGCAAAGAAGGACCTCGCCATGGACGTCGAGAGTGAATTTGCACATCATACAGCCTATTGCGCACAGTTTTAGTCGTAACACGACGTCCTGTGCCTGCACCGAACGCATCATTCAACATGATGGCGATGCTGTCAGGGTTTCTCAGAGCCATAATCCGGAATTAGCGGTCATCCACTGCATTGCTAACCCTGGGCGGCCTGAGCGAGGCATGTCATCGATAGTTCCTATCTCTCTGTATCTCCTCCATGTGCAAGCAATATCGCTTTGGTTCAGGTCAAATACTGGCAGACTGGCACACAGATCTCGAAATCTTGCTCTTTTATTGTCGATGCATTTCGTATCTTGCCCAGCTCTTCTTTAATGTTAAACTTTTCGTTGTTTCTTTCATTACGCCACAGAGCTGAGCGTGATATGTAACTGTCTGGATGAGGGTTATTTAAGACTGTGTAACTTGGAAGGTCTTGGGGGACGGGGTGATGCGACTATCTCAGTTCTCTATTGGTTTCTTCGTGGTGTCGCAGTTGTGGTGGTGGACTGTTACTGATATTGCGCAACCAAGGAATCGGTCTGGATTTTACTGTACCTCCGATTCCCATTCACATTTCTAGTTTCCTTGTACAAGAACTGTTTTGTCACACTCGTGCTGAACAGTCAGCTATTGCGTAACTAGTGACAAGAGCCAGACATAGATGAGGAATAATTTTGGATACAATAGGGATATTTCACAAATTAATATGGGAGGGAAGAAAGACAATATCGTGATGATCTTTGTATTCAAATGTAGAAAGAAACAAGTGAATCAGTTGCCACATCTCCATTTGTGGATGTAGTGCATTCCTGAAAGAAATATACAGCTTCGTATGACACCTGCACTTGCCTTTGAAACAAGTTTCGAAATGAACGAAAAAAACTTATGTACGTCATGTGAATCTGCAAGAAATTACGGGACACGCCCTTCCTTTTGGAAGAGACTAGATAGCCAGATATCCTGCTGTAGTGCTTGACACACAGTGCCACGCACACAACTCTTATATTTGTTGGCCAGAACATGGAGTTTAAGGAACGCTGCCTCTAATTCGTTGACTCTGTTGACAGTGCGAGACACATAGAGTTCTTAAGTTATATTCTCCTCCAGTATTAAGTATTTTGTATACTGCAGCGACCAGGATTGTTAGGAATGAAGAGTTTCTGAACAGTTGGCAGTTATTCAGGGAGAAGCGAAATTCGCGCACTCTGGCTTCGCAGCGCGACTCCACACACGCCGGCGATAATAAAAGGCTTTCCCAAAATTTCGTCTGTCGAGTTCAGCTGACAGGAAAAGGACGTTGAGGAGTGTCAATTTAGCAACACTGTAACCACATGTATGCCGACAAACTCTTCCATCACAAATCAGTTACGCTGTAAAGTTGGTGCATTAAATAGTGTTTTGGTTAGCATGCAGGGGGTCGAGGTTTCGATCCTAAGTTGAAGTATATGTTCTTTATTTGGTAAATGTAGTCCAGGTGGTACGGTATCTGGCATGTTAATCGTCAACAGCGATTGCAGTGGGCTCTCTAGAAAACATTTACACTTACACACTACAATCGTAGATATGGAAGACTTGTCAGCTTTGGAAGAAGTCCTTTCCACATAATGGGCGTGAATTTTTTGCACCACTTCATCTACTAGATGCGAAACCGGTTTTCTCTGTACCCTCCTCCAGTGGTGCCACAGATCAGTACCACCTATTATTTGCCTCGATCAGGTCCATCACATTTCGTTAGGGCCTTACGTTACCAGTAGGACTAGGAACGTGCTTTGTGAATAATCTCCGAACTCGGTTTCTATTTGTATGTGCAATCACCATGGTCCCACTAATTATACCTTTCAATATTTAGTCTGGTAACCGCATGCTGTTTAGTACGTACCTCAATGCATTATTATTATTATTATTATTATTATTATTATTATTATTATTATTAGTATTATTATTATTGTTCTATCCACAGGATTGTGGAAACATCACGTCTATTACCGTTAGGGAAACAGTGTAATTGGAAACCGAACACTTCACACTTACATACAGTAATGCATGATTCATCCCGACACCGCTATCAGAGGGGTACTGTGCATTAGGTGGAGTAGAGCACAGGACTGACAGCGTATTTATACTGTATGCGCTGTCCACCTGACAGGGACTAGTTGCGAGCGGTGTAACACGTTTGTGACAGACTCCAGTGTATATGAATAAACATATTTAATTGTCTCATTGTAAACATCTAAATCTGTGTGGCAGACATATGGCATAGACAAACGATGAACATGTGGATATGCTTCTTATCCTTGGCGCATCTAATAACCGGGCTGGTGTTGCCCCTCGTGAATTTGCGGTCGTAGTCGACACCATCCAGAGAAAAATGTGTTTTGGCATCTGGAGGTGTGCCTTCGGGAGCCAGGTTCTCTCCTTACACCATCGGGTGACAGAGGTCTGCGCGGACTCTACGTTCTCCAGCTACTGAGGAAGCTATTCGGGAGGTCATACAAAAAGAACCTCAGTGAAGTACACGTAGCGTAGAAAGGCAGTTGCATCCTGCACATCGGCATCAGAGGATGCAAATCACCAGCCGATGTGGCGGAGCGTATCTAGGCGCTTCAGTCTGGAACCGCGTGACCGTTACGGTTGCAGGTTCGAATCCTGCCTCGAGCATGGGTTAGTTTAGTTAGGTTTAAGTAGTTCTTAGTTCTAGGGGACTGATGACCTCAGATGTTAAGTCCCATAGTGCTCCGAGACATTTGGACCTTTTGGATTCAATTCTGTGAATGGTTCCAACAACAACAGGAAGCCAACATGACTTTGTGAACACTGTAATGTGGTTTGATGAACCTGATTTCACTCGTGAGGGTGTCTTCAATATGCACAATTCCCACCATTGGTGTGAGGTTAAGCCACACGTCACGCACGTCTGTGGATATCAAGATATCAAGTTCGCTTTGGTATCAACGTCAGTTCCAGAACATTGGGCGACAGGCGGTTGGGCCCCTACATGTTTCCTAACTGGTTGGCTGCACGAAGGTATCATTCATCTTCTCGAACTATATGCCTTATGAGATGGGAGATTTTCCAGTGCATGTTCAGCGGAGGATAAGGTTCCAGGATGATCGTGCACCTCCACATTCTGGAATTAATGTGTGACAGTATTTGGACAGAACATTTCCAGGGAAGTGGCTTGGACGTGGAGGTCCAGTTGTATGGCCACCGCTATCGTGTACCCTAAATCTCCTGGATTTCTTCCTGTGCGGACACCTGTAGCAGCACATGTACTCTTCTCTGGCGACGAATGTGGAATAATTGGTAGTGCGTGTTCATGCTTCTCTCTTTACTTAGGGTGCACCTTTGGTGCGAAGGGACCAGAGCTGTATGATGTGGTGAGTTGAAGAATATTTGGACGTGGAGGGAGGTCGGTTTGAGCACCTGTTGTTCTGAGGACAATGTGTTTTGTTGTGAGGGTCATGTGTTCATAAATATGGACATTATTAATGTCACTGGTTGCTAACTGTCGAGCGCTCATATTACATCTAGTATAAATGACAAGTAGATTTTGTGTTATTGTACTGTGCTGTTACCTTTAGAATTTAGAAACTGATATTGTTTCTGTAGTTATTCTGTCCTATGAAAGATCATTTGCTCCAACTGTCTGTTTCTTATTAGTGTAACAATGTATTTGTTATGTTCAGCGTTACAAAATGTCGTAAATTTAGGATACTCATCACCTAAGAAATGATGTATATTATGGAGTAAAGTGGCAGAAAGAAATTATCGAATAATATATATATATATATATATATATATATATATATATATATATATACGCCCCAACGAAGGAAAGAACCCGACCTATTGCGTGCTAACCAAGAACGTTACACACTGCACCAACTGCACAGTACAACAGATTTGTGCTGCCAGCTGCCAGAAGTAGTCACCATACATGTGGTTACAGTGTTGCCACATTCCCACTCTTTAACATCTTTATCTGCCCGATGTACTCACCACACGAAATTTTAGGACATACATTTTCTTATCGCTGTCATGTGAGGAGTCGTGCTGCGAATCCCGAGTGCGCGAGTTACCCTTCAGTCTGTATAACGATGTTTTACTAATATGTTTAGTAGCTTCAATTTTTAATTTACAACAGTATCTTTCAGGGTTCGTCGATAATTCCGGGAGACACATCTTCTGTTTCCGTCACGCGGGAAAGAAACGAAGAATTCTTAATTCTGAGACACAGCAACGTCAACTGAAACTTTATATTCCAGTAACGAAAATGATTCTACATAAAAATAGTGCGGAGACCTCTAAACAACTTCGCGCACTGCAGACGGGGAAAACATCCGAAGGATTACATCGTCTGGACTTAATGTACGAGCTGGGTCTGAGAAGCACAGGAAATAGTCGCAGAAAATGAAGGCGTCAAGAGTTACAAACAAAGTACCTTTGGTTCAAATACCTCTGAGCACTATGGGACTTAGCATCTGTGGTCATCAGTCCCCTAGAACTTAGAACTACTTAAACCTAACTAACCTAAGGACATCACACACATCCATGCCCGAGGCAGGATTCGAACCTGCGACCGTAGCAGTCGCACGGTTCCGGACTGAGCGCCTAGAACCGCTAGACCACCGCGGCCGGCCAAAGTACCTTTACTGGCCTTCATAATTACTACCATCAGGTGCAATGCACGCTGTTGGAAACTGTCACCAAACGCTTCTTGTTGAATCTTTGGGAGTCGCAAGCACAGGCATTGATGGATACCCGCCAGTGTTGCATATGTTCGTTATCAATAGCGCATATACTGTATCTGCTTATCTTCAGCTCCTCTGCTCTCATTCTAAAACGCAGCCACAGATAATCCGAAAGAACCCGTGCATTCGTACCACTGCAAAATGGAGCAACACATTCTCTTGAAGTATTGTTTAAAACTAGAAAATGGTTCAAATGGCTCTGAGCACTATGCAACTTAGCTGCAGAGGTCATCAGTCGCCTAGGACTTAGAACTAATTAAGCCTCACTAACCTAAGGACATCACACACATCCATGCCCGAAGCAGGATTCGAACGTGCAACCATAGCGGTCGCTCGGCTCCAGACTGTAGCGCCCAGAACCGCACGGCCACTCCGGCCGGCCTTTTAAAACTAGAGAAAGAGTCAACAGAGACATGGAATGTTTGTACAAATGTACGATGTTGAAGCAGTGAGTGAAACGTTTGTGCCTGAGTAGTCTAAACGCATCAGAGACTGAAAGGACCGTGTCGACGATGAGCAGCGTGCGATTTAACAAGAAGTATCCCAAATGGCATCGAACGAGTGCGATGGATGCTTACTGAGGTTCGGCCGCTATCCTTGAGAATGAGAGCTGAAGATATGAAAAGAGAAAGTAAGCAATGTATTCACGAGTGTTCACAAACTTGTGTCCATGGTGCTTATAGCGATTCTGCAAGGACAGTTTCCAACAGCATTAAAAACGTCAGATAGGCGTTGTAACTAGTGGTGGTAATTTTGAAGGCCAGGAAGGGCATTAGACCTGTAACTCTTGTTCCGTTTATTGTTCTAAGATCTTCAGTGAACTTTCCTGACTTCATATGAAACACCATGGAAAATAAAAAATTATCAGTCAAGTTGCAGCTACGTACCTGTATCGTCGTGGCCACTTAGTGAACATGTATCAGGTGTAAGGAATGTACTTACTGCTGCGATATGACATCAATATTCTACATGAAACAGTTAATTTGTTTTCTACCTCATTACCCAGTACAGAATTTCTAATTATCATATTTATGAGAAATTAAACACTTTAATCTCGTTCATACTCTGTTTCTCTGAAACAAAACGAAATTCTCGACTTCAGTTTTGTGAGTCAGAATCGTGTTATTTTAGATTAAGATTCAGATTCAATTATATTTAGTTCAAAAATTTATTACTGAGAGCACTCGAATTAAAAATCTTGCTACCACAGCTGCGCAAAGTTTAAAGTCTGGCTGTTCTCATGTTGAAATCTAAACTATTCTTCTGTGTTGTCACCATTAAAACAATAGTCATCCTGTGTTTGGAACTGAATCGTTTTAAGTCCACTTGCGCTAACCTTAACACTAGCAATATCAATTACATCCAATAATTCTGTTAGCAAGCCAGGTCACTCGATGATAGGCACCGCTGTTTGCATTGCGTAGGCAACAAAAGCAAATATGTCCAGGGAGGGCTTCTAGGGGTGGACTCCGCAGATGGGCGCTGCTCGTTCACAGCTGGTGGCGGATGAAAACTCGTGTTGTCCCTCCGCAGCAGACGGCAGGTGGCTTTGTCTAGGAGTCTGGGGACTTAACTGGAGTTGGAATGCATCCGAACAGTGGCGACCTCTGTGTCGACATCCCCTTCACCACCTAAACTGTAAGCGGTGATGGTGGGTGTGCGGAGGGAGTACCCTGTGCAAGCTGCTGTCCCCACAATACAGAATAACTAAGAAGCTATAATCCACATGTTTTACTTATTTTTTTATTCGAATGATGATTTTGGAGGATACGATAAGTCAACGTCGGTTTTGCTTCTTTGTGTTTTATTTTCTTTGGTCCCAAAGATCCATAACCCTTAGAGACTGTCGTTTCTTTTCTCCCTGAACCCACTTCCTTTCCTTTTCTGACCTCGTTCTTTCCTAAAATCAAGATTTTATGTTGCTTCTCTTAAAAGTATCCTTTTAATTATTAGGTCATTTATAATCCGTGTGTTTTCCACGTGTTTCTCAATTTCGGTTAACCATGTATGTTTGGATTTGTAGTTTTTTAGTAAATCTGTAGTCTTCTATTCCACATTGTATCAGATGTCTTCTCCATCTTCATATGGAGCTGTCTGTTTGATCTTAATTTGCATTCAATATTGCAACTACTTCTAGGTCCCAGTAGTTCCCTTAGAAACTTCTTTCAACTTTCTCCAATTTATCGAGATCCCTAAATCTTGTTAGTTTAAGGGATTTTGATGCATGCAATGTTTCAGGACTCATCACTCGCTGGTCGTGTCTTTGTTTTCTCTTCCAGGAAGAAGTTTTTGTTTTGTATGTTCTTTGTCAAGAACTTACATGTCAGTGTCAAGAAGAAGACACCTCTATAATAGTTGGGATCAGTTTTCTTTCCATTTTTATGTGGTGTCTGTATTAATGCCGTTGTCGATTCTCATGGTAAGCTGTTTATCCAAATTTCATTAATGTTTTCTGTTAGACATAGAATAATGTTGTCACTAGAGGTTTCCTGTAAATCAACAGCTATACTGTTTTCACCTGACGTTTTGTTATTTTTGCCTTGCTTTTATGATTTCTCTGATTTTCTCTAATGTTGGTAGCTACGAGTCTGGTTGTATTTGGATTACGTTATCAAAATAAATATCTGCTTTCCGTGGATCGCAGTTGTTTAGTTCTTTGAAGTAACCTGCGGTCCTCAGTGTCAGTATATACAATTTTCGGTGTCCTTGTTTCTATGAACTGTAAATTTGGTGATGTGTACTTCATTAAATTGCTTTTCATTGTTTTCTAGAAGTTCGTTGTATTGTTCAGTTTAAAATGTGTCTCAGTCGACGCTAGCTTATCTTTTATATGTTGTACTGTGATCGTTCTGAGACCTTATAACGTATATTTAGCTGCTTCTATGAAATTTTTCCTCTTCCTGTGACTTTCGTTATCGTTCCAGAGATACAGAGCTTGTTGTCTCCCGTAGTTAGCTCATCACTATCATAACATCACCGTTTAAGTTTCCATTTCCTTTTAAAAGGGATTATTTCTTCTGCAGGCTCAGTAATGTCTTTTTTCAGTTGTTACCAAATATTAGATATTCTTTTTCCGAACTTCATTTAGTAATAATCCTAACTATATGACTTCTGCATTCACATACTTAAATAATTAACTTTAAAAATTTTAAATATCATGTTCTCAGTACTTCGGCCTAATCTTAATACTACCTATCTACCAAAAGTGTGGAAAGAATTTATGTTACTTCTGAGTAGTTTGCAGAGACATTGGAGATACGTTTATAGAGTGACAATACTTACTGACCTGCATTGTATCTAACCTGTGTATTATTTTAGTTTGGGGAATTACTTACAATGAAGGTGAATGAGGTCACTACGCGTAGAATCTAAGCATGCCCTAAAAGTCTGAGGAAGAGCTTTCGCATATACTTGTCCCCGCCTTTTACTGCGCCATAGTTGTTTACCCAATGCCCATTCCCTTGTTTCAGTCAGATTTTCCTTCTTACAGCAATACAGTGTATCTCCATCCTTTCATGAGCTAGTTTTTAAATTATTTCAGTGCATTTCCAATCAGTACAAATCCGTACAGCGTCTCTCTCATCCTCGAGCAGGCCGATTAACGACCACAAATGCCTGATGGGGTGTTAGGTTTAAAGGCAATCACAAGACTAACAGGTGTCGCCTTGTGCTCTTAGTGTACCACACTATTAAGGCATACTCCAATCACGAAAATGGAGTATCCAGTATAGCAAGGTCGCTATGATGGGACGCAATCAAAGCTACTCCGAAGTTGTAACTCACACATTCCGCAAAGGAATGGTTCAGGTAATGTGGTGCAGTCGTACTGTGCGCAACCACCACTTACAAACAGGAAGTGCCAAAGGCAGCAGACGTAAACACCGACGCATTACGGGAAATGTACATTAAACCTGTTTTCTTTGACACCTACGTTATGTAACAATGTGCAATATATTTCCAAGATGACTTTGTTAATGGAGGTATGAGCACTTGCGATATTGTGGTACTTGAAAATCACCAGAGCCCAAAATCATTACCGTACACTACCGTAAACGATCTCGACTGTAAAATGGCAGAAATTTTATTCAAAAGTTATAGCAAGTATTTTAAGCTGTGTTCATAAACGGGGAGCGCTGTTTATGTAAAAGAAGAATTTTTTGTGGTGTTGAGGTTTAACATCATACGTGTCAGAGCAGTATTTAGCATTCACCTACGATTGAGTATTCATAAATTTTTCTTCTTGCATTTATTCTGTTATAAAGTCTCATAAATTGATGTAGTTCCATTTTTAATTGCCGGGAACGTTGTCGAGTTGAATGTTTTGTTATCCTTTAATGGTATTTATTTAACAAAAGTGTAAAATCTTCTGTAGGAAAGTATCACATACACCTCAGCCTAGCCATTCCATGCACTTCTTTCATAATCTTGTGGTAGCAGAGCGTAGTTAGAGAGTGGCGAGGTGTGTGTGGTAGTAAAAAAATAACTTGGTCGTGGGGAAGCAGTAATTTTTTACTGTTTGATACAGGCTACTTAGACTTGTGTTTCATATAGCGTAAGTTCCTTGTTACTGCTCTGTTCCAACATGGAAGGCTGGGAGGTGCGCAGTGTCGACGAGGTGTGGAGACAAGTTTATTTAACACGTGACATGTTGGGTTATGTGCCCGAGGTGGTAGCTTTCCCTGTGATGTTGCACTTCCCAGGGGTCTGCCAGACTTAACAGAAATCAGAGGTGAACGATGTCATCTCCAGCATTAAGAATACCTCAGAGGAGTTGGTTTGCTGGCTTTGAGGAGAGTACAGAATCTAAATTACATGGAGTTTAATACAATTAGAGCCCGCATTTTTCATTGTGATATCAGGGTGCCGGTTATGTGCAGTATCAGTTCGATTCTGAGTGTAAGTTACTATTTGAACGGCTGAGTAATGTACTGGTACGAACCCAGTGGAGAAGTTGTCCAAAGTAAAATTAAGCACACTCTGAAGTCAACGTACACTCGTCGTGTGCTATTGCTGATGTGTTTGGAAAGAACCTAACCCCACAGCTAGACATATTGTCGGTAGACGCTACGAAGGAAGTGCACAGGGCTTATTATTATTGTGGTGTCACCGCCAGACACCACACTTGCTAGGTGGTAGCTTTAAATCGGCCGCGGTCCATTAGTACATGTCGGACCCGCGTGTCGCCACTGTCAGTGATAGCAGACCGAGCGCCACCACACGGCAGGTCTCGAGAGACTTACTAGCACTCGCCCCAGTTGTACGGACGACTTAGCTAGCGATGCAACACTGACGAAGCCTCGGTTATTTGGAGAGAAGATAGTTAGAATAGCCTTCAGCTAAGTCAATGGCTACGACCTAGCAAGGCGCCATAGCAATTGATAATTATCGTATGAAGCATGTCTCATCAAGAACGATGTATACAAATGATGGATTAAAGATAAGTATTCCAGCAGCTACGTACTTTTCTTTATCGCATTCATTCCGTATCCTGTTTCAGACCTCACGCCAGCCTGCTTGAGTTTAACGCGTGCATATCGGCCTTCTCTAGCTATACAACAATTATTTTGGAATTAAATGGTGTAGGCGAATTATTTGAATCAATAACTGAAGTCTGTTAATACTTGTTGAGTCCCTAGGTAGAACGCATTTTCCAGCAGGCTTTGTCTGAGGCCAAGCGGTGGAAACTGTCATTAATGAATTCTGGGAATTAATTCGTCGAAATAATCTGCATGCCCATGCGGGACATGGGCTAACCGGCCTGGACTATTTTGAGATGCAACGACATGAAGAACAGTTAGAATGGCATTAACAAGTTCTTCTTGGGCATCCAGCAACGTCAGGTAGTTAAATTCCCAAGAGCTTTCAACCTAGCTCTGTCGGCCATTGTGGAGTTATGAATCAGTGATGTGTCGCCTTGTCCTCGCCGTTAAATAGCCGCACTGCTATGTGAGACGTCACTGGTTCTCGGTTCCAGTCCAAATACGGTAATACATTTTAAGTACCTCACGCATCTGGAAGCCAAGCAAGATTTTATAAACTGACAGCACTGCGATACCATGCAGCCGCACAGCTTGAATGTTATATTAAAAGAATAAAAGACATCGCTTGAAGTTTGTGTTCTAGCGAAGGGCAAATAGCTGAGAATACCTACGTAAGAGGGAATCCTAGTGACCAATTTGGAGTGCTGTTTTGCTTCGATACAAAACTGACAATTAAAATTCCAGAAAAAACATATTTTTACGGTTGTTTGAGAGAATTAGTTGTGAGGTATTGTATTACTAGCTTCCAGACAGCATGTTAAAGTAGTATGACGTTAATGAAAAATTTTGCAAGCTAGTTTACCAAGTACATAACACAAAATCACAGCTGCGATAATGATGGGCCATAGCGATATGCTCGTATTTGGCACTTGCATAGGGGTCAAACTTTCCACAAGGACGTATTACTTAGAGCTTTCACGTGTAACTTCTTCATATAAGTTGTTAATCATTTCAGTGAGAGCCAGAGTAGAGAGAAATTCTGAAATCAAGATTGTACTGTAAATCTGAGAGCTAGTATATTCGACTCTGTATCACGTGCAGAATTTTACATCTTGCTTCGACATTATAGTTCGTAACATCACTCCTCGTCTCTCCATTCGAGGGCTATGGGACTTAACACCTGAGGTCATCAGGCCCCTAGAACTTAAAACTACTTTAACCTAACTAACCTAAGGACATCACACACATCCATGCCCGAAGCAGGATTCGAGCCTGCGACTGTAGAGGTCGCGGGGTTCCAGCTGCAGCGCCTAGAACCGCTCGGCCACTCCATCAGGCTGGTTCACACATGTGCAACGGTAGATGAAATGTGTTACCGAATGAAGTATTCTACTCTTATGGTCTCTTGATTTGCTTGACAGCTTCTTGCAACACCTGCATCGGCCACTGAAACAAGAGCCGAAACGAGCAAGAAAAGGCGTACTAGACACACTGTTTTTATGGGCAGTCAGTCCGCTTTAAACACATGAGATGGCGAGGCAGTCCCACGTTCGCTGATCCTACGGAAGGGTTTGCACACGCCTCTGTGAACACAAGTCTTCTGCATATTTGGCATGGAGTCCTACACACCTTTCCTCTGACTGGATGTATCTATTGACAGTGTCGGACACGTAGATTTATTAAGCCAGATTCTTATCTACCATTTCGTATCACATGACCACGTTTGTTACAAACGAAGTTTCGTTATAAATGTGTTAGGAACATATTATCGTAGTGTGTTAGGATGTTTTACTGATGTGTTCAACTTTACTAATATGTTTAACTTTACTATTGTCAGATTTAGTAGATGTTTCTGAGAATTACGTCTTCTTTTTATCTTCCACCAGTGAATACATGTACAAGTTCTCGATTGAGAAACAAAATATCTTTAATACACTGGTGACCAAAATTAATGCAACAACCGCCGCATTGTCTGTATGTTAGAATCCCGGCAACTCTTTAGTCGCTTTTAGTGTGGGTTCAGGAGGTTTCGTTCCACCTTCCATAACCTTGCCCTTCTCGAGGCAGCTATACAACGAGTTTTCCCACGCCGTCATCACCTTCTAGGTGTATTTTTCGATATCGAGAAGGCCTACGATACCACTTGGAGGCGGCTCATCCTGGAGCAGCTTCACGAATGGGGTTTTCGCGGTTGTCTTCCTCTTTTTATTCAGTCTTTTCTCTCGCCACGATATTTTAGATACCGAATTGGTGACGTCCTATCTGATCGTTTTGAGCAGGAGAACGGTGTCCCTCAGGGTAGCGTTTTAAGTGTGACTCTCTTTGCCATCGCTGTTAATACATTACGTCCATAGTGAAAAGTCCTGTCCAGTGTTCTTTGTTTGTGGATTATTTCTCTTTGTTTTACTCTTCTTCAAGCCTTGCAACGACAAAGCGTCAGTTGCCAATTACTCTTAGACGTTTGGATAACTGGGCGCAGAAGAGTGGTTTTCAGTTTTCCACCGAGAAGTCTGTATGTGTTCTTTTTCACCGTTCCCGCTCGATTTAACCTTTCCTGAGTTGAGGATGAGGGACACTATTCTTACTTTTAAAGACACGGTGAGATTTCTGGGGCTCATTTTTGACTCGAAGCTTACATGGTGACCTCATCTTAAAGACCTGAAACTACGGTCACTTAAGGCTTTAAGTATTTAAAAATGTCTTAGCCACAGTACATGGGGAGCTGACAGGAGTTGTCTGCTCTAGTTTTACAGGGCGTTTGTGCGATCTCGGCTCGATTATGGATGCACGGTGTATGGGTCTGCGAGGCCTTCGTACTTAAAGATGCTGAACGTTGTGCACCATGAAGAGCTTCGGTTGGCCACTGGGGCATTCCGAACTAGCCCCATACCGAGCCTCTGTGCGGAGGCTGGTGAACCGCCACTTCATCTGCGGCGACGGCTACTTACAGCGCGCCAGACGTATGAAACTTTGTCCACAGCATACACACCTGCATACTATACCGTTGCTCAGCCTCCTCTGTCACGGCTATTTCATCACAGGCAACGTGCGACGTAGCCCTATGGGATTCCTCGCACAGGATTGCCTCGCTGCGATGTCTATGGCTGGTCTTCGTGTTTTACGTCGCGGTTGGAGCAGATCTCCACCTTGGCTCCTCCGGAGACCCAAACTTATTTTAGATTTGACTAATTTTAAGAAAGATAGCACACCAGATTTTACACTCCAATCTCTGTTTTTTAACATTTTAGATGTGTATCACGGTTTCACTGTCCTTTACACTGATGGCTCCTAATAGGAGAATTTCCTTGGCTGTTCTGTGGTGTTCCCTGATCATGTTACCCGGCTTCGCCTCCCTGATGAATGTACGGTTTTCGCAGCGGAGCTCCACGCGATCCTGGAGGCACTGGAGCAGATGAATCGTGTTCGGGGCAATCGATTTCTTCTTTACTCCGATTCTCTTAGTGCCTTACAATCACTGCAGAATCTATACCCGACTGTGGAGATGGTCCAGCTGATATATGACCAACTGTACTTGCTCCAACGGCGGGGTAAAGAGGTATCCGTCTGCTGCGTGCCTGGTCATGTCGGCATATGGGGCAATGAACAGGCTGATCGGGCTGCGAAGGAGGCCTGCAGAGAGCAGGATGTGGTCCAGTGTCTTCTCCCCTTGCAGTCAGTCATCGCTGCACTCCACAGGAAGTGCATGGAGTTGTGGGAGGACGAATGGCTGGCGGTGACGGCCAATAAACTGCGGTCGGTAAAGTCAACCATTCGGCCGTGGCGTTCCTCCTGCAGGTTGCTCAGGCGGGAAGAGGTGGCCGTCACACGTCTTCGGATCGGACACTGTCGTCTCACACATAGCTTTTTATTACGGCGGGAGACTCCTCCGTTTTGTGATGCTTGTGGTGTGCACATCTCTGTCCGGCACATTTTAACAGACTGCATTTTATACCGTGATGCGAGTGCAGAAGCACAAGTTGATGGGGATCTGCCTTGTGTTTTAGCTAACGATTAGACGTGTGTGTCTAGGGTTTTTAAGTTTTGTGATGTGTCTGGACTCTGGCCTAAACTTTTTGGCTGGAGGTATTAGTGTATTGCAGAGTGGCTGACTCCTCCATTTTTTTCCGTGCGGTCAGCCAGCCACATCCATCTGCTACATTGTTTTAGCTCCCTCTACCATTTTCTTCCTGTGTTGTCCATGTTTTACTGCTGACGCCCTGCTTCATCCCACGCTTCGGTGCGGGTGAGTACATATTTTTCAATGATTGTTCCCCGTGTTTTATGTTCCGTTTCTTATAAATGTTCTGAGTTTTTTCTTGACACCCGTCTCACTATGTTACTGAACGGGTGCTGAAGACCTTGCTGTTGTGCGCCCAAGAAGCCCCTCTACTGCTCTACTACTACTGCTACAGCTGTGTAAGCGGTGAGACAGGCAGCCAAGAGTAATGTTCACCTAAGCAAGGCAACTCAAACTAGAGACGGTTTAAACAGCCATCAACCTTCTTAACAAAACCACCTAACGTCAGATAACCAGTACAACGATGGAATAATTCAGGCGAGAGCGTCTCCAAAATTCGGTGTTTAAAACACAAAAAGGCAGAAGGAACCAATATAACCCAAGTAGACAAGGAAAACAATTATTCATACCCCAATCAAGGAAGCTGACAAATTACGCGCCATACCGGACAGCATCGGCAAGATGAGGAAAAGTACACTGCCGCAAATACGCTAACCTCCAGGGCAGGCAACTGGGGTGTTAGCGGCCACTGGGCAGTGAGATACCGCTAGTTGCACTTCAGCAAGAATAACACTAAATCCAAACTAACCTCAAGCAGTAGAAGGCGGCTAATAACTTCCGCCAGCCTAACAGACTCCACTCGTTTCAGTTGGTCTCGCCGACCCTGGGAGCAGCAACGTGTAAACAACAGCAAGATCTCAAACAGTGGAGGTTTCACTACTGGATAAGTTTGACTCAACTACAAACGTCCTGGGTTCAGTCATCGGCTACAGTCCGCCAATCCGACAGTGTCTGCTCGCCGCCAGTGGTCCCGGTCTGCCCTTGCGCTGTAGACCTCCTCGCTGCTCCATCTGAAGCCCAACTGCCTGACACACACGACGATCCAGAAATACTAGCCGTGGCACCTAGGGTACTACTGGCTATCGATAACTGCAGCTGCTGCCACTCACAGACAAACAATACTAGCAAACTCAGTGGCACCATTAACACAAGAAGGAATCGAGACGTCACTACGGCTATTACAAGACGCCAAATTATGAACGACAAGAACGCGAGCCGCACACAGCTCATAAGCCATTTTCGCAGTTCTGGAACAGTTTTGCACCTATTTACAGATATTATCGTGAACGCTCTTCATGTGATCGTTTTAATTGCTGCGTCAGGTTTGAAAGGCTTCCCTGTTGGTAGCCAATAAATTGGTCTCTAATCTCAGGCGTAGCGTCCATTTCATCTTCTGTTTTCTTTCTCCTATACACCTAATTAAGTAGACATTTGGGTTCCTGAAACACAGGTGAAAATGGCCCAAAAAATAGTTGACCTAAATTTATTAGATATCTGATTATTTTATTTCATGAATGTCAGTATACGACATAATATAGTCCTCTACGACTTCAGTAGCAGACTCTCGCAAAAGAGTACACGTGGTGCTCTCAGCCATAACAGAAGTACGTTTTACGTGGTTTTGCGAACAGTGAATAAAATACTGACAGTTTTATCCGTTAGTAACTCATACTTATCAGCTATTGTGCAGATTCACCAAGAATATCTACAGTCCCACCTTACGTACTTGCCGTTTTCTCTTCCAAACAAACTTGATGCTAAAGTTTTTTCGTCGCTGTAACTTATGGCTTAATTTTGTTTATTCACTTCTCATACAATGTAGTAAACAGGGTAGAGGAAAGGAATGTACAAACCAGTTTTATCCGCATGTTAATGGGTAGTATAAAGAAAGCAACTTCGAAAACGCGTAAGAAATCTACGTGTCTGGCAATGTGAACGAAGAAAATGAATCGGGGCAGGTGGAGGTAATATCCATCTGCCCATCTCAAAACACATATTAACATAAAGACTCTTTCTAAAGTTTAGTAAGACTTGCAATAATTGTAAATTTGATACTTTGTAAGTGAGTGGAAGGTCCAAATTCAGATGAGTGTAATTCTTTTCTTCAAACCACATAAATATTTTATTTAAAAAACTACGTTTAGTGGAAAACAAGAGTATTCATCTCTTAAGCTTCCTCAAAAATTACAAAATGTAACTACAGTAATTTAAAGAAAACATGATAATACTATAAATTCAATACAACAATTTTAGAATCCACAATTATCGATGCATCTAAAAATACTGCTGTGTCATGAATAGTACTAAGCCCCAGGGAGATAAAACAAATCTTTAACATAAACAGCTATCCACATTAAAGAACACAGTTTTTAAAATTTGTTATAATTTGCCGGCCGGTGTGACCGTGTGGTTCTAGGCGCTTCAGTCTGGGACCTAACGACCGCTACTGTCGCAGGTTAGAATCCTACCTCGGGCATGGATGTGTGTGCTGTACTTAGGTTAGTTAGGTTAAGTAGTTCTAAGTTCTAGGGTACTGATGACCTCAGCAGTTAAGTCACATAGTGCTCAGAGTCATCTGAACCATTTTTTTCACCCATACCAACGGTTTCTGAATGAGAAGTAGGGCACCAGATCACAAATTATCCTCTCAGCACTTCCACGCACACATGGAAGTACAGTGGTGTTAACAACCCCAAGCTGGCGACAATTAGCAAAATGAGTCACTCGATGGTAGGCACCGCTGTTGACAATGCGGAGGCCACAACAACAAATACGTCCAGGGAGGACTCCTACGGGGTTGAATCCGCAGACGGGCGCTGTTCGTTCACAGCTAGTGGCGGATGAAAACGTCACGCCACAGCAGACGGCAGGCCGCTTCGTCTAGGAAGCTGGGAACGTAGCTGGAGTTCGAATGCATCGGAACAGTGGCGACTTCTGTGTCGACATCCAATACACCGCCTAAACAGTAAGCGCTGATGGTGGATGTGGGGAGGTAGTACCCTATGCAAACTGCTGTCCCCGCAATAGAGAATAAATAAGAACCTATAATCCACGTATTTTACTTATATGTTTATTCAAATAATCCTTTTGGAGGATTCGATCAATAAACTTCTGTCTTGCTTCTTTGTGTCTAATTTTCGTTGCTCCCAGAGTCCCATTAACCATCGAGAGTGTCGTTCCTTTTGTCCCTGGATCCATTTTCTTTCTTTCTCAGACCTCATCTTTTCCTGAAATCCTGTTTCTGTGTTGGTGCTCTTAAAATTATTCTGTTATCTATTATACCATTTCTAATTCCTGTGTTTTTCACGTCTTTCTCAATTTCAGTGAACCATGTGGGTTTGGATTTGTAGTTGTTTAGTAAATTGAAAATCTGTAGTCTTCTTTTCCACATTGCCTCAGATGGCATATATTGTGTGGTAACGCATTTTAAGATTTGGAAGCATTTCATTGATATTTGTTATGAGAAGAGTATTTTCAAACGATATTATCGTCGTATTGTGTATCCTTGTCTCTGTAGTTTGTCTGATATGTTCTTTGCCACTATCCAGTGAGTCAGTAATTAGTGCCTTGTAATCTGCAAAAGCTAGACTGTCTATGCTGATTTTACTTGGGATTCTTCTTAGTTCAAGACCCTTAGTGACGACGCATGCCTCCATTCTCTCATAGCCCTCTCTAACGCACATGTAAAAGTTAACGGCGGTAAACCATCTCCCTATCATACCCTTGATTGTATGTCTGAAGGTTTTGAAAGTTCCCTCTTAAATTTTCCTTGTTGTTTTTTTATTTCTTAAAGTTCCGTTAAATATTTATGTTGTTTTACTGTCGAGTCTAAATTCTAATATAATCTTGGTTAGTGCATTTCTCTCAATTGAGCCCTGTGCCTTCGTAAAATCCACACGAATCATCACGTATTTTAAATGTTTCATTTGCCTCATTCCTTTTATCTTCTCTAGACGTAGTATCTGCTCTGCAAAAGACCTTCCCTTCCTATATACTACTTGACGATCTCGTAACTTTGTGTCGGGGTTTCCATCAGCTCCTTTTAAAAGTGCCATGGACAAGATCTTCTATGTCAGTAGCAAGAGGAAGACACCTCTACAATAGTTGGAATCAGTTTCCTTTTCATTTTTATGTAGTGACTGTATTAATGCCTTCGTCCGTTTCATGGTAAGCTGTTTATTAAAATTTCATTAATGATTTCTGTTAGGCATAGAATAATGTTGTCAGTAGTGTTTTTCTTTAAATTTGCAACTATAATGTTTGCTCACGATGTTTCGTTATCTATAACTTGATCTTATGATTGCCTCAGATGATGGTAGCCTTAAGTCTGATTGGATTACGCTATCAAAATGAATTTCTTCTTTTGGTGGATCGCAGTTGTGTAGTTCTTTGAAGTAGTCTGCAAGTAACCTGCAGTTCTCAGTGTCATTATATATACAATTTCCTGTGTTTATGTATCTATGAACTGTAAACTTGGTGATGTGAACTTCATTAAACAGCTTTTCAATGTTTTATAAAAGTTAGTTTTATTGTTCAGCTTAAAGTGTGACTCAGTTGACGTTAGCTGATCTTTTATATATTTTACTGTGATCTTTTTGAGAGCTTATAAAGAATGTTTTCTTGCTTCTATATAGTTTTTCCTGTTCCTCTTACTTTTACTTGCGTTCCAGACATTGAGCTTCTTGTCTCTTGGTAGTTACCTCATCACTATCGTAATATCACCAAGTAAGTTTCAATTTCTTTTTAAAAGGGATAATTTCTTCTGCAGTGTCAATAATGTCTTTTTTCAGTTGTGCCCAAAGTTAAGGTATTTTTTTCCCAACTTCATTTAGTAATAATCTTCTCTATGTAACTTCTGTATCCAAGTACTTAAATGCTCAACTTAAAAAAGATTTCATGTTACTCCTGTGTAGTTTACGGAGACCATAGAGCTAGGTTTATAGAGTGACAGTATTTACTGAACTGCACTGCATTTAACCTGTGTTTTATTTTAGTTTGGGGAATTACTTACAATCATGGTGTATGTGTTTACGATGCGTAGAATATAAGCATGCACTTAAAGTCTGGGGAAGAGCTTTCCCATATGCTTGTCGTCGCCTCCTCTCACTGTGCCATAATTGTTTATGCAATGCCCATCGCTGGTTTCAGGGAGACTTGGCTTCTTACAGCAATACAACGCAGCTCCATCCATTCATGAGATAGTTTACAATTATTTTGGGCTCAGTTCCAGTCAGCACAGATCCGAGCAGCGTCCCTCTCATCCGCGAGCATGCCGATTAACGACCATAAATGCCTGATGGGGAGTTGGGTTTAAAGGCAATCACAAGGCTACCAGGTGTTGCTTTGTGCTGTTCGTGTACCACACTATTAAAGGCATACCCCAACCACAAAAAAGGACTATCCTGTGTAGCATGGTGGCTATGACGGAAACAAATCAAAGCTGCTCCCAAGTAGTAATTCACACGTTCCGCAGAGGAATGGTTCAGGTAATGTGGTGCCAGTGGTACTGTGGGACACCACCACTTAAAAACAGAAACTGTGAAAGGCATCAGACGTAAACTCCCCTGCATTACGGGAAATTAAAGTGCATGAAGGCCGTAGATCCCAACTACCCCTGACAAACAGCTCATTCTCTCCTGCTAGGTAATATTGCTGTTAGGTATCAAGCAGCAGAAGCATGTAAATGCATACACACACCCGACGACGTACCAGCTACCCTCTTTGGGAATTTCTGACTTACTCGTTGACCATGCCACACGACAGACAACTAGCAGCGTATTTAATGCATAATTGCTAATAGCGCAGTTCTACACCACAGTATCAATGACTTAATCTGTTACTCCATCCCCATTTGAAATGAAATTCGCTCCAATCTAAATCCGCGTTCTGAAAAAGACCAGATGACAGACCACTGGTATTTCATTATAATACTTAATTACTAAGGGAAAACAAACAGCCCACAGTACGACCTTACCACATCGGATCCCGCCACTACAATACGTTTCCCTTCAAACAATAGGCTTAACCGTCTCCCCCTTCCTTACCCTATACTTAACTGGACTTTACTCATGGTCTACACGATACTGCACCACAATATCTTTAAAGAGAAGTAGAAAACCACTAATCGTAACACAGTTTTGATTACATGATTCTTCTGATGAGCTCTTTCCCAGGAAACCTTCATCAATGTGTTCATCCGTCTCTTGGTTAAACTTACAACTCAAGTCGACGGCCACGATATTTTCAGTGTCACAATTATGCGTAACTCAAAATCGAAACCCTGAAATACATACTGCCCAGCTATAGATTCGCCCCCTAAGCCCTTGGTTTAGCTAGAACTCAAATGTGTGCCTGGTAGTCGATTTCTAAGAGAGATGATTGATGTTCCAGACGTGATTAAAACTGCCTGAGAGCAAACAAAACTTCCATCACCTCCAGCCCGCATGTGGAATATTTACCTCAGGTGGATGGAGGTTATGCGAGACATACGCACTAGGCTCTCTTCCGGCCACCAGTTGCAGCAAAAGGATGGAAGCGCCTGACATAGAGGCGTCAGTTTGAACACTAAATTCCTTGCTAAAGTGTACCATGACTAATATGGGTGTGTTCACTAGGGTTTTCTATATAGCCTCAACGGCTGCTTGTTAGGAAGGACCCCACTCATTTTCTTTGTTTCTTCGGAAGCTAAATTCAAGGTGCTGCTAGATGTGCCAAATTAGAAATAAATTTACTCAAGTTGTATATCATCCCACGAAATAGGAAACTGCTTTTACATTTTTCAGTATCCAGCATGAATAAGTAGCCTGTATCCGACTCTGATGTATTCTAATACCTTGATTACAAACTGTATGGCTTATGAATGATAGTTCAGGCTGAGCAAACTCAACTTTTGAACGTTTAACCGTAAACCTGCACCTACACAACCGCTGAAGCACCTCCCTAGAGTGGTGTATATATTGCTATAATAGCTCAGTGAAGGTCATCAAATCACTAGGATGATAACAAACTCCCTCAAATCTGCTATCAGAAAAACCCTATAAAACTTAAAGTTTTAAACATGGCTACGTAGTTGAGTGACCGTTTACAAATTAAAGTTAAAGCAATGACAGCCATCGATCACAAAATTTAAGTCTTTCGACCAGGTGTCAACACTTCTATGAGTTCCTTCATCAGAAATTAAATCTAGTTTTAATTTTGTAAGTGACGTGTAAGTACTGCTTCTTTTTGTACTGTTAATTAGTTTTCAGTCTTCAAACTGCATTACTTAGCTTTTACTTAAACAAAAAGTTCCCATGTTTGCTGTTGTCAAATAACAATTTGCCTCTTAGTACTAAATACGGTTCATCTTAACATCCAGCTGTCTATATTTTAAATGCTATGTAGCCTACTTATATTTACGGCTGCTAGATGGCATTATTGGTGTAATCTTCACCTGCGCGCACTTGCTAATGCGGGCGCCTCAGTCTGTTGCTAACTGTGGCTTTAGAAGTATGAGCACCCCATAGTAGCTCGCCTTCCATGTATTCTTTTTAAATTTTTGTGACTAAAGCCTCTCTCGCTTGATATTTATCTTATACGTGACATGTAAGTACAGCTTCTTTCTCGTACTGTTAGTCAGCACTTACATTTTTTATAAAAATTTTTTCCCATAAATTTGTGATTATCTTATAGGCCAAGTTAAATTTTTAATTTCTGATGAAGTCACTCATAGAAGAGTTAAAAACTAGTCAAAAGACTTAAATTTTGTGACCGAGGGCTGTAATTGCTTTAACTTTAACCTATAAAACGCATTGGACAGCACAGTTACGCGTATAGACAACCTGAATGGCACACTATTATTTTCACACAATGACCAATACATTGTGAAGGCAGTGACTGGCGTAGACTCCTCAGCCGGAGGAATGTGATAGTAGGCTTGAGTTAGGAGAAACGTGATAAAGACTTTTGTCCATTGGAACCATGAGGAGCGCAAGGGCAAAATGGGGAGGGATGTAGATAGGGGAATCAGTTCCGTATTCTCAGCCTGATAAACAACAACCGGTCTCACACCGCCCTGCATTTTATACGTCATAGATGTAGGAGAAGTGTGGGGATTTGGATGGAATAACATACCTCCCAGGAAACATCTCATCTATAGTCGTCATTAACTGTCTCATTCTAGGTGCGGAGAGTTTGTGTGGCATCCCCCATACAAGTATATAAAACTAAATTAGCGGACGACCCTCTGTCCCTTGAACCTCACATAATCTGTCAGTAAGCACATCCCAGAATTATGGACACAAATCCGCAATCAGTTCCCTCTGTCTGCTGGTAAATGTTTAAAGTCATAAGCCGGAACATCGGTATCGACTGAAACAGTAACTGACTTCCTTTTCATCACATGTATACAAAACTGAAATACTTTCTTGCGTGAAAACTCTGTCTGCACTGGGGAAGTAAACCAAACTTACGGATGAAGTCAGAACCTATAATAGCCGACACCGACAGAATTGTGCCACCTCAACTCGGAATTCCCATGTAAAATCACCAATTCGAGCCTTAACTTTAATAGTTCACCAACTCCATCTCTGCTGAACTGGCCTGCATACAAAGCTCAACCTTGCCTGACATTTCCGCGAGTTTGTACCACTCATCACAAGTGGAGGCCCGTTCTTCAATGATCAGTGAAAAAGAATTTAGACATCGAGAAAGGCACTATATGTAAATGTGTGAAGCGGACTCGGCCACTAGGAATAGCAATAATCCTGCAAAATGGGATTTGTGATCCCCTTAATATACCGTCAGCTATCGCTAGAGCTTTCCTGGCTTTTACAGTCCCTTGCTATGTGTTCACCCACTACACACTTAAACATTTTATCATTGAAGCATGCCTCCTCCGGCTTCATTTATTATCTGAAGTTTTCTATTAACTATAACCATAACGTTCCTCCCATCTTTTGGTGAGCATACTTTACAGCCTGCACACGAAGCAGTAAATCTTCTAACTGACATAAGCTTTATGGTTAGTCACAAAACAGGACTCCAAAGTGGTCACTAGTCGCTCCCTTTCAAAGATATTTTCAACTGTTTGACCTTCGCTAAAACCCAAACACAAGCTTCAAGCGATGTCTTCGATTCTGTTAATATACCATTCTAGCAGTACGGCTGCATGGTCTCGCAGTGGTGTGAATTCATAAAATCTTCCTGGGCTTTCAGATGCGTGCGGTACTTCAAATGTATTGCCTTATTTGGACTGGAACAGAGCACCAGTGACGTCACAGTTAGCAACGCGGCTATTTAATGGCGAGGCCACGGCCACGGCTACGCATCAGTGATTTATAACTGCTGGTTAGCTCATGTCCAGCGTGGGCGTGCAAATTATTTAAAACGAATTAGTTCCCAGAACTCATTAATGATCATTTGCACTGCATGGCTTCAGACAAAGCCTGTTCCAACCTCCGATCTAACTAGGGACTCAAACTGAAAAAATCTTCAGTGATTAATTCGCATAATTCACCTAAATCCTTCAGTTCCAAAATAATAATAGTAATAATAATAATAATAAAACAAAGAACAACACGCATCAATTACACAATCACAGGAAAAAGAAATCTTAAGACAGCCACCAGAACAAGCACAAACAGAACACGAAGTGATACGCATGTCAGATATAGAAGAAAAATTTTAGCTGACACATATAGAATACAAAGACACAAATACAGACATTTGACCATTCTTGCACAGACCACCAAATAACCCACAAGTCGAAACAACAATAACAACTATCAACACAATCTTACACAACAAAATAAATGAAAATGCGACTATGGAAGAGTTACAACTACTGGTTTATATAGGAGCACTAAATACGCTAAATATACACACTAGGCAGAGATCAGAACCAACCAATACACAGAAGAAACCCACAAAACCAGCATGGCAACACAGCCTACAGATCAGAATAGAAAAACTGAGAAAAGACACCGGACAGCTAACACAATTTATAAGAAATGAAATATCAGACAAAAAAGGAAAAAGGTTAGTTAAAATCTCACAACAAGAAGCGATAGAGCAATTAGATGAAAAGAAGCAGAAATTACAAGCATTGGCCAAACGACTTAGAAGATACAAAAAATGTGAAAATAGAAGGAAACAAAACCAAACATTCAACACAAACCAAAAGAATTTTTACCATACAATAGATAACATACACATTAAAATGTACAATCCACCAAACATAACAGACATGGAACACTTCTGGAGCAACATTTGGTCAAACACGGTACAACATAACAGACATGCACGGTGGATACAAGAAGAAGCAGAAACAGACACATACAAGATGATACCACAAATGCCTGAAGTGATAATTTTGCAACATGAAATCACCCGAGCAATTAATTCTATGCACAACTGGAAAGCCCCTGGAAAAGATAAATGATAATGAAGTCCCATGCTGGACGCACCACCGTACTAGGCAAGGTCCTAGTGGAGGTGGTTTACCATTGCCTTCGTCCGACCGCAATGGGGACGAATGATAATGAAGAAGACGACACAACAACACCCAGTCATCCCAAGGTAGGAGAAAATCCCTGAGGAGTCAAGGAGTACATTGCTCCCTCCTATGTATATCTCGCGAAGAGACCATGAGGATAAAATTAGAGAGGTTAGAGCCCACTCAAAGGCATACCGACAATCCTTCTTTCCACCAACAAGACGAGACTGGAATAGAATGGAGAACCGATAGAGGTACTCAAGGTACCCTCCGTCACACACCGTCAGGTGGCTTGCGGAATATGGATGTAGATGTAGATGTAGATGTAGATGTAGACCCCGCCGGGAATGGAGCGCGGGACCCCGTGCTCGAGAAGCCAGAACGCTGCCGCGAGACCACAAGCTGAGGCCCTGGAAAAGATAAAATAGCAAATTTCTGGCCAAAGAAGTTCACCTCAACACATTCACATCTAACTAAATTATTTAACAGTTATATTGCAGACCCATAGACAGTCCCTGATACACTTACACAAGGAATAACTTATCTGAAACCTAAAGGTCAAGCAGACACAGCAAACCCAGCTAAATATCGCCCCATAACATGCCCACCAACAATATACAAACTATTAACTTCAGTCATTATACGGAAATTAATGACACATACAACAAAGAACAAAATTATAAATAAAGAACAAAAAGGCTGCTGCGAAGGAGCACATGGATGTAAAGAGCAACTGATAATAGATGCAGAGGGGACATATCAAGCTAAAACTAAACAAAGGTCGCTACACTATGCTTACATTGATTACCAAAAAGCTTTTGATAGTGTACCCCCCTCATGGTTACTACAAATATTAGAAATATACAAAGTAGATCCTAAACTGATACAATTCCTAAATATAGTAATGAAAAATTGGAAAACAACACTTAATATCCAAACAAATTCAAATAATATCACATCACAGCCAATACAGATTAAGTGTGGAATATACAAAGGTGACTCATTAAGTCCTTTCTGGTTCATCCTCGCTCTGAACCCACTATCCAACGTGCTAAATAATACAAATTAAGGATGTAATATTACTGGAACATACCAACACAAAATCACACATTTGCTATACATGGATGATCTAAAACTACTGGCAGCAACAAATCAACAACTCAACCAATTACTAAAGATAACAGAAGTATTGAGCAATGATATAAATATGTCTTTTGGAACAGACAAATGTAAGAAAAATAGCATAGTCAAGGAGAAACTCATTAAACAAGAAGATTACATATTGGATAACTACAGCGACTGCGTAGAAGTGATGTAAAAAACAGATGCCTATAAATATCTAGGATACAGACAAAAATAGGAATAGATAATACAAATAATAAAGAACACCTAAACGAAAAATATAGACAAAGACTAACAAAAATACTGAAAACAGAATTGGCAGCAAGAAACAAGACAAAAGATATAAATACTTATGCTATACCAAAATTGACCTATTCATTTGGAGTAGTGAAATGGAGTAACACAGACCTAGAAGCACAGAATACACTTACACGATCACAGTGCCACAAATATAGAATATATCACATACATTCAGCAACAGAAAGATTCACATTAAGTAGAAAGGAAGGAGGAAGGGGATTTATCGACATAAAAAAACTACATTATGGACAGGTAGACAATTTAAGAAAATTCTTTATAGAACGAGCAGAAACTAGCAAAATACACGAAGCAATCACTCATATAAATCCATTGGCCAAACCATTGCAATTTCATAACCACTTCTACAACCCTTTAGATCACATAACATCAACAGATACAAAGAAAGTAAATTGGAAAAAGAAAACACAACATGGCAAGCACCCGTATCATCTAACACAGCCACACATCAATTAAGACGCATCCAACACATGTCTAAGAAAGGGCAATATATACAGTGAGATGGAAGGATTCATGATTGCAATACAGGATCAAACAATAAACACCAGATATTACAGCAAGCATATTATTAATGATCCCAATACCACAACAGATAAATGCAGACTTTGCAAACAACAAATAGAAACAGTAGATCACATCACAAGCGGATGTACAATACTAGCAAATACAGAACACACCAGAAAACATAACAGTGTAGCAAAAATAACACATCAACAACTTGCCATACAACATAAACTAATAGAACAACACGTTCCCACATACAAGTATGCACCACAAATTGTACTGGTGAATGATAAATACAAATTATACTGGAACAGAACCATTATAACAGATAAAACAACACCACATAACAAACCTGACATCATACTCACCAGTAAAAAGAAGAAATGAACACAACTAATCGAAATATCCATACCAAATACAACAAACATACAGAAGATAACAGGTGAAAAAATTGAAAAATACATCCAACTGGCTGAGGAAGTCAAGGACATGTGGCATCAGGATAAAGTTGACATTATATCAATTATACTATTAATTACAGGAGTTAGACCACACAATATCGACCAGTACACCAACGAAATACAGCTACATAAAACGTAAATATACAACTATAGAAATCTGTAATTACTGATACATCTTAAATTACCCGAAAGTTCCTAAATGCAATGTAACATATACCGTACAGCTAAAAGGAAGTCACGCTTGATCAAGGTCTGTGTCACTTTCCATTTTTAACCAAAGATAATGTCTGAGAAGGGAAAGAAATATTAACAGTAATAATAAGCCATCTGCACTTCCTTGGTAGCGTCACCGACAATCCACCGTCACGCACATAGCTATGGGGTGATGTACTTGCCAACCACATCAGCCACAGCTATAGCGTGGAACACACGACCAGTTTCCTCTCGTATCCATTAACTTCAGAGTGTGCTTAACTTCACCTTGGGCAACTTCCACACTTGAGCTAATATACCCTGGGTCCGTACGAGCAAATTGCCAAGTGATTCCGACGGTGATGTACACAGAGGGTCAGACAGTCTGACACTGCAGAAATCCGGAACCCTGATGTCACAATGAATAATGCGGGCTCTAATTCTATTACCTTGAGTGTAGCTTGGACTCTACTCTCCTGAAAGTTAGTGAACCAGCTCTACTAAGGAAAACTTAATAGTGGAAATGGCGTCACACATCTCTGCTTCCTGCAAGTGTGGCAGGACCATGAAAAGTGCACCAACATTACAGGGACGGCTACCACCTTGGACACACGGCCCGACATGTGATTGTCAATAATCTTTAATATGTTAAGTGAGCTCTCCTCGTCACACCTCTTCGTCACTGGGCACCCCCCTGCCTTCCATGTTGAACAGTGCAGTAACAAGGAATTTACGGTATATGAAACACAAGTCTAAATAGCCTGTATTAAACAGCAAAATAATTACTGCTTCCCCTTGACCAACTAATTTTTTTAGTGCCGCACACACCTCGCCACTCTCTAAGCACGTGCTGCTACCACAGTATAGTGAAAGAAGGTCTAGGCTGAGGTGTATGTGGTACTTCCCTCCAAAACATTTTACACGTTTGTTTCAAAAACTACCATTAAAGGAAAACGACAACAACAACATTCAACTCCACAACTTTCTCGGCAATTAAAAGGGGTACTACAACAATTTATGAAAGACTTTATAACAGAATAAATTCAAGAGGAAAAATTTATAAATACCCAACCATACGTGTAAGCAAAATACTGCTGTGACATGAATGACATTAAGCCACAGCGGGACAAAAACATTTTCTTTTACATAAACAGCGCTCGCCATTTACGAACACAGCTTATAAAACTTACTATAATTTTGAATAAAATTTCAGCCATTTGACTGTCAAGATCGTTGACGTTATTGTACAGTCGTGATTTTGGGCTTTGGCCATTTTTAAGTACCACAATATTGCAAGTGATCAGACCTTTATTAACAAAGCCATCTTGATAATATCTTACATCTTGCTATATAATGCAGATGTAAAAGAAAACAAGTGTAATATACTTTGACGATTAGGTCGTTTGTGAAAGTTCGATGATGCCCAACATTGTAGTACTTCAGAATGGCTATAGGCCAACTGTACAGTAGCATAAACTATATATACAATCAAATGGTGGAACTTTCATTTAAAATGACTGTGATCCGATACAGTGTTTACTGCCTGTCCCAGAACTGAGCTTCTGATAAATAAGCAACCAATATGACTAGAGACACTACAGTCATAAGCTTAATACAGTAGACTTTCCTTTCACCACCGCAAACCTTCCTGATTCTCGACCAAAGCAATTCTGGATAACAAATAAAGCATCCATTGCTTTTGTACATGCAACAACGTGCAACAAAGCTCACAACAATAAGCAGGCTACCATTGGTAGATTGGATCACCCAATGTAGACGCTACCTTTGACTTCACGGAGCTGGGAAAAAGAAATATGTCCAGCCAGGGTTCCAGCGGTGTTGACTGCACCGGTAGTAGCTGCGCGTTCCAAGCTGGTGACGGAAGAGAACTCGAGTTGTCACTCTACAACAGACGGCAGACAGCTTCCCATAGGAGGCCCCACTGTCACATTGCCCATAGCGCCATCCAACTTCCCTAAGACCAAGAGGCATGCACAAGTGTTCGAATGCAATGGAACCGTGGCGACTTTTGCCTCGACACAAAACTGACATTTAAAACACCAGAAAAACATACTTTACGGTTGTTTGAGCGAGTTTGTTGTGAGGTATTGTTTTACTAGCTTTCAGACATCTTATTAAAGTAGTATGATGTTAGTGAAAAGTATTCCAAATTAGTTTACCAAGTACGCAACACAAAATTACTGCTGGGAGTATGATGAGCCATAGCGATATGTTCGTATTTGGCACTAGCATATGGGTCAAACTTTCCAGAATCGCGTACTACTTAGAGCTTTGGCGAATAACTGTTCCATATAAGTTGTTAATCATTTCAGTGACGCCCAGAATAGTAGAGAGAGAGAGATTCTGAAATCCGGATTGTATTGTAAATCTGGGATACCTTGCTGCTAGTATATTCAACTCTGTATTGCAGGGCCGCACAAACACGGAAAATCGCACGCGTGCAAAGTGAGGTGCAGCGAGTGCCTGCACAGTGCATCGGCTCAACTCGGCATACTTCGCCTCAACTCGGCTTGCTAGGTGAGGCCGACGCTGTGCGCTGCCGAATGCGCTGCCAGACGGTTTAGTCAACATTGGAATACGTAAGCGCAAGACAGTTACCGGAATAATGGAACCATCTGCTCCAAAAAAAGAGAATATTCCCGAAAGTTAATTTAAACCGGAATGGGAACCCTCCTACATTTTTGTGCGTTGTGACGATAAAGCCAAATGTCTAATCTGCGGTACACTAATTACGTGTGTCAGAAAATCGTCTATTGAAAGGCACTGCAAATTGCATTCAGAAAAGTATAGTGATACAACAGGGGATACCAGAGAGGAAGAATTACGGAAGTTGCAAACTCTTGCAGAAGAGAATTCTGTATCTACAAACGAGGTTTGTTGCAAGTACTTTAGCATGTATATTTTGGTTAAAGGTCATGCAAAACGAAGTAACATTTGTTTAGATTCCTTAGTTTTCGTTTCCGCATAAATTATTTCTAACATATATTTTTTTCTCTACTTTAGGGTGAAGAAGATGAGGGGTATTGCGAAAGGACTCTCAGAGCTAGTTACAAAGTTGCTCTACGTTTAGCAAGAGCTGGGAGGCCATTTATGGAAGGACCATTAATAAAAAACATTATGTTGGACGTAGTAGAGACAATGAATCCCACATTAGCTTCCGCGTACAGCAGAATACCACTTTCCAGAATGACAATACATCGGAGAATCAACGACATTGCTGAAAATTTGCGTGAACAACTTGTAGCCAAAATTGAAAACTTCCTAGCGTACTCCATCGCACTTGATGAGTCCACGGATATTAACGACACGGCTCAGTTAGCAATATTTTTGCGTGGAGTGGACGACAACCAACATGTAATGGAAGAGCTCCTGGATATGATTTCGTCGAAGGCGGATATTTTAGCAGCTGTTGAAATGGCAGCTGAAGGAATAGGACTCCCTTGGGAATAGCTGTTTTCCGTAACCACAGACGGGGCGCCAGCAATGTGCGATATAGCAAAAGGGTTTATTGGCCTACTACGGAAAAAACTTAAAATGTCTAATTTACCTTCCGTTCATAGTTTTGCACACCAAGAGGCTCTTTGTGCTAAAGTTATCGGTCTTCAAGATGTGATGAAGGTAGTGGTGCGTATCGCGAACTACATTCGTTCTCATGGAATCACATATCGTCAATTGAAAGAATTTTTGATTTCCTTTGAAGAGGAGTATCCAGATATTCCCTACCACGCTGAGCAAAGGGAAAGTGATTTCCCGTATTTCCCGTATTTTTCGACTACGCCACAGTGTGGCTCAGTTTTTGGAGAGCAAAGGACGTCCGGAGCCACTTTTTCATGACCCTGAATGGATAACTGATTTAGGATTTTTAGCAGACATTATGGCTCTCCTAAATGATTTAAGTCTGAAACCCCAAAAATAAAACAGTCTCATCAACGATATGATCAGCAAAATAAACGATAACCAGTATAAACTGAAGCTCCTCAAAAACAAAGTCTCAGAGAAAAATACGCAACACTTTCCTGAACTAGGTAAGCGAGATATAAATTGTACCTTTATTAAAACAGCCTGATTTTTATAACTACTCTAATCAAAACGGTATTATGTTTTTGTTTGACAGCATCTGTGCAGGATGGAGCGCCCTTTGAAAAATACGTCGAGGTGCTACAATCCCTTGTAAATGCGTTTAACGACCGATTCCAGGTAATGCGCTGGTATATGACATACAGCTAAATAAAGGAGATTGCGTTACATATGCAAGTGTAACATTACATTAAAACCAATAGTGCACATTACATGTTTATTAAAATCCATCGCATTTTAGTACTTCGAAACAACGGCTTACATTACTTTCATTTATTAACATTTGCTTTGTTATTGTTTCAGGAAATTACCTACCTGCAGCCAATTCTCGATGTTTTTCTGAAACCTTTTTCGATGGACATTGAAAGTGCGCCTTCAGACTTACATTTCGAACTAATTGATTTGCAAAGCGATGTTCACCGAAAGGATGTGTTTTACAGTACAAAAGGTTTTCTCCAATTCTATCAGTATTAGCCGAAGGCAGAATTTCCCAAGTTACACAGAGAAGCAGCGAAGTTTATTTCTATTTATTTCTATGTTTGGTTCCACTTGTGTATGTGAAAGGTTTTTTTTCTGTTTTGTCTTGTACAAAAAAACTAGATTGCGTTCGAGTATTTCTAGTTGTAATTTAAAATATTGTCTCAGAATTGCTATCCGCCAATCTCTTGTTCCAGATCTTAGTAGCATAATTGCAAATAAAATAAAGAGCACATAGGAAGATGCGTTTGTGTTGAAATCAAATTTAAAATTGTTACCATTACAGTTATTATATATATCTCTTTTGTACCGGTACACCAAACTAAGCCCTCCACCTAGTGTACATAAGCATTTGGCAATGACGAAGACAACAGGGTAAAAGCTTTCAAACAGGTCGAGACAGGCGGCGCGAGCGACACAAGCTAAGCAAGTGAGAGGCAGCGCTGTTGCGCAAAGCCGAGGAGTGGGGGGTCTGCACCGTCGTCAACATAGCGCAGCCGTCTTCTGCACTCTGCACTGTGCGATGCACCGGTGCATGCACCTTGTGCGGCCCTGCTGTATTGCATTTAGAATTTTACGTCTTGCTTCGCCGTTAGGGTTCGTAACGTCACTCCTCGCTACTCTACTCCATGCCTTTGTTAAATAACTTGATATGTGATACAAGCAAGATACTTTTGTGTCGGACATAGAATTCAAAAATGGAAACAATTCATTTGGTTCACACATCTGCATCGGTAGATGAAATGATGAAATGTGTTATCGAATGAAGTATTCTACTTTCATGGTCTCTTGAGTTGATCGACAGCTTCTTACGACACCTGCATCGGCCTCTGAAGCAAGAGCCGAAAGGAGCAAAAAAAGGAGTCAGTCGTGGTAAAATTTTCTGTTTTGAACAGCGCGTAATGTAAAGCAGTCGCCCTCCGTTTCTGGCGGTGGCGCCGCTGTGGCAATCGCAGCCTTGGTGTCTCCCTCTGGTGGAAAAGGGCAAAGGCTGCCTGTTCACGTGAATTTAAGAGGTCGGGTGGTTCGTCAGCTGGGTCAGTGTGGGGCAGTCAGTCTTTGTCTGTCGTCCGGAGTGCTAGTATGTGTTGGGCCACCAGTCTGCTCGAGTTTGTTCAGGCAATGGTCGTTGGCGGTTGAATCGATAGGTTTGTCGGTCACGCACTGGGACACAGGATGACTTCTCCGTCTTGAGCGTCGGCGCATGTGAGGTCGCCACGTCAGTCCAGTGGTCGCCCCGTATAGCGAGGGGCGGTGGCTTCGCGGGCGACACGAGAGCAGCAGGAGTCAACCCACGACATCGGTGTGGCCGACGCGAGCTGCGACGCCGTGAGACGGGAGATTGGCGCGCCTTCCTGCATCCGTTGAAGCGGCTGGCGGCGGACGGTTCGTGAGAGCGTTTTGGGGGTGCTGCGCCAGGTCTTCGCAAGACATCCCAGTTTATTAGAAGTTAAGTGATTCGTGATGTGTTGTTTCGTTTACTTGTTAAATCCTACTTGTTTTCTTGGTCAGTCTCTCGTCCCCAGCTTGCTCGTCTGTCTCCCGTCCGCATTTCTTAGGTAGTTGGTGTCTGTCTGTCTGTCTCTCGGTCTGCCGTACGTTAATCACTGCCTCGGTCATGTTCGTCGGGTTCGGTGTTAACGAATTTATTGCTTAAGGTGTAAAGGCCGAATTCCTGAAATATGTTTTTATCTTGCCTATCATCTTTGGAGGCGGTATATGTGTAATGTGCATTTCATGGGTTTTTATTTAAATGGCCATTTTAGTGTATAAAATTGCCACCCTTCGACTGTAAGAGTTTCTTTTAAAAACAAGTTGCACTTTCGGTGGCAAGTAATTTTTTTAATGTTAGTGTTTTGTACCATTTTCGTCCCTCCTACGGGGTGAATAGTTTGTGTGTTTGTGTGATTTGTTAAAATTTTTAGTTTAGAGTAATCTTGTGTGTTACAGATTTCCACCAGTGTAGTCTTTCAGAGGTTGTTGTGAGCGGTCGTGACTATGGCTGTGTTAAAAGGGAGCGGCAAGCTTCTCAGCCCGAAAACTCATAATGTAAAAAAGAAAGTTTTATCTGCCTCTGAATAAATTGTAACTTGATATTTAGAGGGTGCTTTCTGATTATAATTTGTAAATCTGTTTTTTTTTTAAAAAAGGAAAGGGTTTTTAGGAATAAAATTTCCATTTGTTGGAAGAAATTTGTTTTCATCAGTTAACCACAGGCTACTACTTCCACGCTCAAATAGTGTCATTAAATGTGTTAATGTTGTTGTTGAATCTCTAGTAAATAAAGTAAATTCTTTAAGAAAATATTTTGAAAGTACATCCACGGTTCAAGGTGTACTACACACACTGTTTATATGGGTAGTCAATCATCTTGAAACACATGAGATGGTGAGCCAGTCAAATGTTCGCTGATCCTACCAGAGGGCTTGCACACGCCGCTATTTACACAAGCCATCTGCATGTTTGACATGGAGTTCAACGCACATTTCCCCTGACTGGGTGTATCTATTGACAGACACATAGATTCATTAAGCCAGATTCTTATCTACCATTACGTATCACATGTATTGCAATGACCGCGAAAGTACGTTATAGATGAGTCAGTAACAGTTTATCGTAGTGTATTGCGATGTTTTACTAATGTGTTCAGTTGCATCAGTTTTAACTTATATCACTATTGTCACTTTTCGTTGATGTTTCTGAGAAGTACGTCTTCTTTTTATTTTGTACCAGTGAAGAAACACGAAAGTTTTTAATTGGGAAACAAGACATCGTTAATACACTGGTGTCCGAAACTAAAACAACGAAGCGGAATTGCCAGGGTTTCTTTTATTTTGTCACAAAAGCGTATTAAGAGGTTATAGTGAAGTAGAAGGAATCTAAAGAATACAGAACATAAATAGCTGTAACATACATAACGATAAACGAAAATATTCTTTGTCTTATATGAACTTAACGGAGTTGGACGCATGTTCCGACAAACGGTTAATGTGCTCGGTAAGGGGTGTGACCGCCCATGGCAGCAGTACAGGCCTGACAACGACCGGGCATGCTGTGAATGATGTCATCAGTCTGATGACATCATATTGAAGCAATAACGCACATCCTTCCTGCACAGCTGCTTGCAGTCTTGGAGAGTGGTTACTGCATGCTTCTCAGACATGATGCCTCTCAGACATGATGTACGGGATTCAAATTGTGAGAGGGATCAGGCCACGAAATGAGTGCAATATGTTCCGTTTCCAAAAAAATCTGTGCTACATGAGGCCCATTATATAGCCCATCAATTAGACGCCTGGGCCCACAGCACCTCGCAACAACCACACACGAGGTCGGAAGATCTCGTCACGATACCTGACAGTACTTAAAACTTGTCACCGAGCGAGGTGGCGCAGTGGTTAGCACACTGGACTCGCATTCGGGAGGACGACGGTTCAATCCCGCGTCCGGCAATCTTGATTTAGGTTTTCCATGATTTCCCTAGATCATTTCAGGCAAATGCCGGGATGGTTCCTTTCAAAGCGCACGGCCGATTTCCTTCCCCATCCTTCCCTAATCCGAGCTTGTGCTCCGTCTCTAGTGACCTCGTTGTCGACGGGACGTTAACCACTAATCTCCTCCTCCTCCACCTAAAACTTGTCGATTCACCCGTACAATTTTATGAATAAGTGTCAGAATGGTAAACGTAACCTCTATTCCTACCATTATGGCTCATCCTCGATCTCGGTCCCTTTCCACAATTTTTGGGTCCCGAAATCGTGTTTACGTTTCTTCGAGATGCAAATCCTTCGAGAATCGATCTCTAGACTACATCGAGACTCATTTGTGAAAACAACATTGGACACACTTTTCGACCGTCCAGGTGTTATGTTGATAACTACACTCTAGTCGTTCTCTTGCGTGAAGACGCGTCAGAGGTAGACACACAGCATATCTCTGACAACAAAGGCCACTCTGCTGAGGCCTTCTGCACACAGTTCGCCTCGACACAACACTTCCAGTAAATGCTGCGAGCTCACACACCAAATTTCGAGGAACACTAAAGCGGTAAAGGCGTTTCTTTACAGCCAAATAATTTTCTTCTCTTCTGAAGTCGCACGTGGTCGGCCCTGCCCTGGTCTTCGGGTTACAGTTGGATTTCTGTGAACTGTCGCCACATTCGAGAAACAACGGAACGATTCACATTAAGCCATCGGGCCAAATCAGTTTGTGACTGTCGTGCTTCTACTCTTTCGGTGGTCCTTCACCGCAGAGAGTCTTGCAGGCATCTTCTCTGTGTCATACTACACCATCTGTGACTGTGTACACAGCCGTTTTGGATGTGAGGTGCCCGGAAAACATTACCTCTTTTCACACGTGCCCTGATGTCATCGTTGTCATGGTTGTCCGTTGACCGGAATGCTATCTTCCGCGCAGAACACGATCGTACGGAAGTCTGGTTGACAGTTTGTATGATTATATCGTGACATAGACACAGGTCAGGAAAATAGCGGTTTTTTCCTTTAATTTTGGACACCAGTGTAGAATCTCTACGTTCCACTAATGTTAGTGGATCGTTAGAAGACAATGTCTGGAGAGCGCGAAACGACATTGTAAGAGGGAATGAACAAACATGGATGCTATATTCAATGTACACATTCAGTCAATCCTGCTGTGAGACCTCACAAGACAGCACCTGGTTCGTTTCGCTTTATGCGGAAGGCAATGTCGACTGACTATCTACAACTCACACTCCAGATAGTGTAAGGGATCCAAGTGGGCCGCCATATGGACAACATGAATTACTGGTTACACACAGAATACGACTGACTGCTAAATGCCAATATCTATATGCCCGTCCCTGATGGCACATAATCAACCTGTGAACATATTTTCCCTGTCCAAGAATTGGACAATTCCAACCACTCAGTGACGAATGGTGACAGCTGTAAACTTTACGGCTCGATATTCACTGCTGTTCAAGAGCTACGAAAATTCGTTCCGGGCGTTGAAAGACACGTTCCATCGTGTACAAGAGGAATTCTAGATCGTGTTTTGTAGTCACGCTGAAGCCAGGTCAACTATTGCACCTAGCTACAGGGTTTCTGAATTCGATGTTGTTGTTTGCTCCTGTAGCCAAGATACAGAGATGTAATCCTGTTGTCTATAGCATTAGTCAGTTACTGCTGAGGATTATTACTAGTATACTTTATTAGTTTTATTCCTTTATTAGACTGTTTTATTATGATTCTCTGAAAGCGACATTCTTTGGGCAGAAATGTTGAAGTTTGTGACATGTATATTGTTATTCTTAGATAATTTCCACTTGTGTGTCACGGGGACTAATTAAATATGAGTTGTAAATATTATAATTGTTTACGATAAATTCTTAATTTTTTTATTGATTATTGTGTGACGCCACCCCTTTCATCAGAAGGATTTATGGGCAAAATAGCGTTGATTTCTTATTAGTGTGAATAATTTCTTTTGCATAATTGTATATAGTGTTAAATTTGTGTGGTACAATAAATACTGTCGTAAACTAAGCTCATCTCTGCGCAAGCATCAGCACTAAATTCGACTCCATCCAAAACCTGTGATTCAATAGGTAGACAGAATGATTTTGCGTTGTGCCGGCACGGTGCTTGCAGCTTTAGCTACAGCTGTCGAGAAACTCTCTTGCTTTCCTCCTTGGAGTTCCAGACATGACTCCAAGAAAGCCACCAAGCGCAGTGTGGCTGTGCAAGGCGTTCGAGGTATCTATTCGAGATGGTGCCCGTGGGAGCAATGGATCTGTGTTGTCCAAGCGACTTCGGCGGGTGCTGGGCGGACCATTGCAGTCCACAGAAGTTTAGAAGACTCTCAGAGCCAGAAATAATACAACATTTTTTGTAAAGTGAGATGCCTACTCTTTTCAGATGACTAGATTACAATCTAGGACTTCGCTTTCTGTAAACAGGTTCAAAGGTTTCTTTTGCTGTTGAAGAAGGTAGGCAGGCCATATTGGAAATACTTGGTGGAGTACGATTGGTAGCCACGGTGATCGCTGATAATTTCTTTTATGTCTCAGTCAGCAGTGCTGGGCAGTGGGATGGATTGGTGATACTGCAGTAGGGAGTGTAACGTTCCCACGGGTGTAGACGGGCCCCAAGACATGTGCTAGTTGGCTGTTTGTTTCTTGACGTGGAGGTTTTACTTTTCCTCAGTTGTTCTAAGAGCAGAGTGTTGCCCGGCTGCTACCCTGGAGAGGAAAAAGGGAGACGTTTCCATGTACTTCCCTTGAAAAATCTTTTGTGACCTTTTGAAGTGTTTCCCTAGATTACTTTCACAAATTGTCATGTTTGGTGTTTTCCACTGTTGTGATATTGTGAAGTTTTTAGCGTTTGTTTTCCATCGTCTGGTGGTGGCTGGATTTCCAACGGGGAGGGAACCTGTGATGGTAAGTACAATTTTGCTGCCTGTTCATCTTCCTACCCACGTAGGATCACTGGACTCGCATTCGGGAGGACAACGGTTCAAACCCGTCTCTAGCCATCTTCATTTGGATTTGCCCTGATTTCCCTAAACCGCTGCAGGCAAATGGCGGGATGACTCCTTCGAAACGGCAAGGCCGATTTCCTTTCCCATCCTTCCCTGATTCGAGATTTTGCTCCGTCTCTTATGATATTTTGTCGACGGGACGTTAAGCACTAACCTCTTCCTCCTTTTCCTCCCCCTCATCTGCTCTGGCGATCGTGGTATGGCCAGAGATCGTGGTTGGCGTTGTTTCAGCCTCATCAGCGCTGCTCTGAACCTAGCTAGGGTGAACCGACATGGAAGGAGTTAATCAGCAGCACCGAATGGTAGTGAAATCATTTGGATTGTAGCGCCGCCACCACAGTTTCAGTCAGGATTATGATTTCTGAGCTGCTGTTCAGTTAGTGCCCCTTTGTGTGTCACAGGGGCATAGGCAAGTCTGGGTCTTACTTGCATTGGGTTTCAGGTGATTTTTATCGTAATAGTTGGTGAGATTTTCCAGGTTCTCAGCTAGTATATCCTCAATAGCCTTGTAGTGTAATGCCTGATCTGCTGTTGCCCGATCATCTGCATAAATGAAAGATCTTGACCGGAGACTAATAGGCTGCGCATTTGTATAATAGACTGACTTGCGAAGCCCATTTTTTGTAGACGCCATCTGCTCTTGTGACCCTGTAACTCAACAAAATATCTTCTGTTAAATAGAAGTGAACCAATTTGAGTACAGCAGTGAGTTGAGGGCTTCTTCTTCTTTTTTTTTTTTTTTTTTTTTTTTTTTTGAGATTTCTGAGATTGATAGCATTATATGCTACAATCTATAAACACCACCCCTGTGGCTAGTGCAACAGAGAGATTGGCCGATAACACTTAGGATCTTATGGGTCCTTACCACGCTTAAGAATTAAAATTACTTTTGCCTGATTCCATATTTTAGGCATACGTCCAATTGCCCAACAGCAGTTCATAAACTCCAACAGCTACAATTTAGAGCGAACACCAAGATGTATCAGCTGTTCGTTTTTCAAATCATTCATACCTGGTGCCTTCCCAATATTTAAACTTTTGATTGCTTCGTTCAGTTCTGTTGATGTAAATGTGTGATCGAGTGTTTCAATTATTTGTTCCTGGGAGGCATTTAGTTTTCTCGTATACCCTTTGCTCAGGCTATTTGATTTGCTGTAATGCAAAAACAGCCTGGTGTACCTGCACATATACTATCTACGTTTTTGAGCAGTCTCTACACTTTGCGACTACTGTGGGTCATGTTAATGATTTCTACAGTGTGTTGCCACTTGTGTCTTCTATTTTCAATCATTGTTGTTATGACTTCTTCGCCCGCCTCCATTGTTTCTGGGGAGGTGACAATACATTTCGGATTTCTCTTTTGTCTCTTCGCTGTAGCCTGGAATGTACGATTTTCTACATCCTCTCGGTGTACTCTGTCGCGCACAGTATTTTAAAACCATAGCAAACTTACTGTAGGTTTCTGGTAGAGGCTGAAGAAATGAAAGTTTGTTGTCCACTCCTTTTCAGGAAGCTTCCCAGTTAGCTATTTGGAAAGTAAACCTATTTCGAATGAGAAACACTGTTGGTTGTATCACTGGGTTGATTTTGCAGAGTACTGGCCGGTGCTGGGACTTTGGCATGGAATTCAATATGAACTTTTGGCTTACGTTAGCAAGAGTATTGCTAGTGAAACGTAGATTTGGATTATAGCCTCTTTTCCATCTGCCGCTGTTGAATGGTGGAGGCTGTTTTGGATCATGGATTAAATGGAGCTTCTTGTTTTTAGGCCACTATTCCAATAGTTCCAATCTTCTTTAGTTTGTGTACGTCCCCATGCCGCATTGCGACTGTTGAAGTCTCTTATTAATATGTCTGATATTTCCTTGTTCTTCGCCAGGGATGTAACTGATCTGATATGGTATGTTGGGCGGCTTATATACAGAGTGGATGTTTGTTACCCATACCTACATAGTCTATGTCTACGCTATTCTGGTCATTAGTTCTGCCTTGTGTGATTTTGAGATAGTTCTTGACGAAAATTGCACTTACGTAGTGGTTAGTGGGAATCTCTTTGATTAGCTGCCTTGTGGAGTGTGGTCCTCTGTGCGTTCCCTGGAGGCACAGAACATCGCACCTATAATCCATGCACATATTTGAAATAAGATCTTGTTTTGCATATGACAGTCCTTCTGTGTTAAATGAGAAATTTGCCAGTGTTGGCTCTCAAAGGAGCCTTTTGTGATCTCTCATTTTCCGCGCTCTCATGAGGTTTGTAGTCACTGGGTAGAAAGATTAGCCAGCAAGATGCCATTGCCCAGGGGACGTCCAAATGGAAATTTCTCACACATCTTGGAGGCTCTTTCTCTGTCCCCCAGCAGACTACAACTTTAATATTCCAGACAGAATATTTAAGTAGTATTTAACAAAGTATTTTGGAAAATGGTTTACCAAGCAGTTCAAGACACAGCTGAAAACAACAGTTAGCGAAATGTTAGTATTTGGTGCTTGCCTGCGTGTCAAACTATCGATTATATCGTATTAGTTTGTAGGTTAATGTATGCAACTTTTATTTAAGTTACTAGCCATTCCAGAAAGGACCAAAGCAGAGAGATACTTTGAAATGAGGATAGTACTTACGTCTCAAATACTTTCCAACTCACATACTTGGCCCTATATTTCGTTGAAAACTTTTGTCTTGCTTCATCATAATTTGTTCCTTCCCTTTGTTTTCGTTCCTTTCTCCCTCTGATACTTCAGTTTTCATAAAATGCGAGAGAGGTGTTGTGAAACTTATGTTTCACTTTATCTTGGTTCAGCATTTGTTAAAGTCTACTTAGCTATCCCTGAGCGCGACGAGAAAATTCTCACGACCACGGTATTTCAAAGTAATAATTAGTCGATCTGCGATAATTTACAGTCAGTGGTAATGTTTCAGAGGATCAAAAACCGTTGTTAGAGTAGCATTTGAACTTGATTATGACATTTATGCCATTCATTGCTGAGTACCATATACATCGATGCCTTTACAGAATAGTGTCAATATAGGGGGGTGTGGAATATCTTCTGCGGAGGTTGGCTGGCGCGTGAGGTGGGGACAATTGGCAAATGACGGTTGGAGTGGGACAAGATGTACGCTGTGAATGTAAACACATGAGGCGCTGCATGACCGCGGGTATAATGCGGTGGCAATGGATGTTTACCCTTTTGGCCGAGCAGTGCTGCTAGCGGTAGCCGAGGCTGGGAACTGCGTTCTTGTGACTCTTAAGTTTCAATTAAGGATCCTTGAGCAGACGCGCTGTGGACTCGTTCACGAAAGCGATTTCTGCATACTGACGGAGCTGTGTTTTAGTCAGTGCCTAATAACTGAGCGTTCACCAGGTAACATTTTTGTGTACATTGAATATAGAAGGAGCGTATGCTTTAGTGGCATTTTACGAATTATTAATTTGTTTTGCTGTTGTAATATGTTCATAATTGTAGCGAGCAGATATGTTGTTTTCGTATGTGTGTAGCGATGATACTGTGTGGGACAGAACACTTATTGTAGTACTGTTCAGCTTCTTTCTTGTGTGTAACTCGTGTCGTAAGTTTCAGACATAAACGGCATCAAGTTTCTGAACCATCAGAACCTTGGGTGGCACAAAGGAATGGTTTTTCTCATTGTACACTGGGGGCTATTTATCTGTCGCGGCTACCGCTATCTCAAAAGGTGAATGTTCGTTTGCTATTTACTATTAATTAATTGTATATGTTTAGGCTAGTTCTTAATATGTTTTGGGGTAAGCCACTAGCCGATTTGTGTGAGTGACATGTGTTACCATGCGGGGCTGTGTTATCATACGTAGGCGCCACACAATCATGATTATTGAATGTGTTCACTGTCGATGTCATTACTTGTTTGTGTTGAGGCACAGTTTCTTTCACAAGACTTATTAACTTTTTGTTGCGCCTCATTCATTTCAAAGGGTGGAACGCCACAAATTTGTTTATCTTGTGTTGCGCTCACCAACTGAATACTGTCTGTGTCAGAAGCAGTAATCCATTACTATATGCCTGTAACCAATTCTGTTGTTACTTATAGTATTGGGACACTTACTTTTGTCAAGCTGAAAACTGGCTGTTGGTCGTTGCTGTTAATAAGGTGTTGTTGTTGTAGCGGTCTTCAGTACTCAGATTGATTTCATGTAGCTCTCCATTCTACTCTATTCTATGCAGCCTTCACCTCCAAATAGCTACTGTTAAATGCATCCTTCTTATCTGCTTAGTGTATTCATATCTTGGTCACACTCTAACATTTTGCCCTCCACGCATCCCTCCAATATCAAATTGGAGATCCCTTGGTGCCTCAGAATGTATCCTATCAACCGATCGCTTCATTAAGTCAAGTTGTGCCACAAATTCCTCTTCCACCATATATTATTCAGTGCTTCCTCATTAGTTACGTAATCTACCCATCTAATCTTCAGCATTCTGATGTAACACCACATTTCTAAAGCTTCTCTTTTCTTCTTGTCTAATCTGTTTATCGTCCATGTTTCACTTACAAACGTGGTCACACTCCATACAAATACTTTCAGACAGGATTTCCTAACACTTAAATCTATACACGGTATTCTCTTCTTTAGAAACGCATTCCTTGTGTTAGCCATTCTACATTATGTATCCTATCTACTTCGACCATCATCAGTTATTTTACTTCCAAAATAGCAAACCTAATGTATTATTTTAAGTGTCTCATTTCCTAATCTAATGCCCTCATCATCAGCTGACGTAATTCGACTGCACTCCTTTATCTTTGTTTAGCTTTTGTTGGTACTCATTTTATATCCTCCTTTGAAAACACTGTTCTTCCAGGTACTTTGCCAGTCTCTCACAAAATTACAATGCATCAACAAATGTCAAAGTTTTAATTCCTTCTCCATGGATCTTAATTCCTGATTTTTCTTCACTTACTTTTATTACTTGCTCAATATGCAAATTGAATAATATGGGGGATAAGCTACACCTCAGTTTCACTCTTCCTTCTCAACCAATGCTTCCCTTTCATGCCCTTCGACTCTTATAACTGCCATCTGGTTTCTGTACAAATTGTAAATAGCCTCTCGCTCACTGTTGCTTGGTTGGTTTGTGGGATTAAAGGGACGAGACTGCTATGGTCATCGGTCCCTCGCTCTCTGTATTTTAACCCTGCCACCCTCGGAATTTTAAAGAAAGTATTCCAATCAACATTGTCAAAAGCTTTCTTTAAGTGTACAAATGCTAGAATCGTAGGTTTGCATTTCCTTAACTTTTCTTCTGAGATACTTCGTACAGCCAGTATTTCCTCACGTGTTCCAACATTGCTACGGAATCGAAACTGATCATCCCCAGGGTTGGCTTCTATCAGTTTTTCCATTCGTCTGTAAAGAATCAAAGTTAATATTTTGCAGCCGTGATTTATTAAACTGATAGTTTGGTAATTTCCACACCTGCCACCACGTTCCTTCTTTGGGATTGGAATTATTATATTCTTCTTGAAGTCTGAGTGTATTTCGCCGGTCTCATACATCTCGCTCACCAGACGGAAGGGTTTTGTCAGTGCTGGCTCTCCCAAGGCTATCAGTAGTAAAAAAGGAATGTTGTCTACTACCGGGCTCTTGTTTTGACTTATCTCTTCCAGTGCTACATCAAATTCTTCATGCAGTATTATATGCCCATTTAATCTTCATATACGTCTTCAAGTACATCGCCCTTGCATATACCATCTACATATTCCTTCCACCTTTCTGGTTTCCCTCCTTTACTTAGAACTGCTTTCCCATCTGAACTCCTGGTTTTCATCCAGGTGGGCCTCTATTCTCCAAACGTCTCTTTTAATTTTCCTGTAGGCAGTATCTGTGTTATCCTTAGTAATATATATGCCTCTACAACGTTACATTTGACCTCTAGCTTGACTTGCTTAGTCATTTTGCACTTTCTGTCGAGGTAATTTTTCTGTCGTTTGTATTCGTTTGCACCTGCTTCATTTACTGCATTTTAATTTTCTCCTTTCATCAACGAAATTCAATATCTCTTCTGTTACTCAAGGATGTCTACTGACCTCCCTCTTTTTACTGCTTGATCCTCTACTAGCCAACCGCAGTGGCCAGTTGCAGGTTAGAAACCTGCTTCGGGCATAGAGGTGTTTGATGTCCTTAGAGTAGTTAGGTTAAAGTAGTTCTACGTTCTAGGGGACTGATGACCTCAGATGTTAAGTCCCATAGCGCTCAGAGCCGTTTGAACAATTTTTGATCCTCTACTACCTTCACTATTCCATTTCTCAAAGATACCCATTCTTCTCCGACTGTGTTTCTTTTCCTGTGCTTGTCAATCGTTCCCCCTGAAAGTCCCCACAACCTCTGGTTATCCAGGTCTCAAATCCACAAACTCCTACCTTTTTCCAGTTTTTCGGTTTCAATATCCAATTCATAACTATTAATTGTACTCAGCGTCCACATCTGCCCCTGGAAATGTCTTAAAATTTAAAACCTTGTTCGTATATGACTGTCTTACATTATATGATCTATCTAAAAGATTCCAGTGTCTCCATGTCCCTTCCACGTATACAAACTTCTGTCATGATTCTTAAACCAAGTGTTAGCTATGACTGAGATACGCTCTGTGCAAAATTCTGCCAGGCGGCCTCCTCTTTCATTCCCCACCCTCACTCCACATTCATGTACTACTTTTTCCATCTCTTCCTTGTTCTAATATCGAATTCCAAGAACAGCCAACTTTGTGTGTCATGATTTATGAATGTAAGTTTATTTTATTAATTTGGCACTCCACAGCTGCAATACGTTTAATAAAAGATGTAGATAGCTTTATCATCAGCAGCTGTCAGAAGGTTTACTAAATTACCTTGTTTTCGGCCAAAAAGTGAACATAGTCCTGGCACTGCATTTATAGCATTTCTTTCTCTGCCATTATGTCTCATATATACAAACACTTAAGTCTTGTTATTATACATATCACTAATACACATTTCCTGTCTGGAGACATAACTTAGAGAGACTCTGACAGTAGTTAATGGTGAAGCTGTATCAATATGTATCTCTGAAACCTAATGAGTACTACGTGCATTACTAACATAATATGCTGGACTGTGTCCTTATTCATTAACGTCTCCAAGAACTGGATATGCTGATGCAAATACTGTCTTAACCAGATATTATTTATTTTCCTGTTTTGGGCTTGTTTTTGGTTGTTTTTGCTTGTTTAGGGCTCGTTTTTTTTGTTTTGGGTTGTTTTTGGTTGTTTTTGCTTGTTGTTGCTTGATTTGGCACGTTTGTTTGGCATGTTTGTTTGGCTAGTTTCTCTGGCTCGTTTATGTCTGGCTCGTTCATGTCTGGCTCGTTTATGTCTGGCTCGTACATGTCTGGCTCGTTATTTGTCTGGCTCGTTTTCTGTCTGGCTCGCTTTTATTCTGGCTCGTTTCTCGTCTGGCTCGTATTTTGTCTGGCTCGTTTATTGTCTGGCTCGTTTTTTGCTGTCTGGCTCGTTTTTCTTGTCAGGCTCGTATTTCTTGTCTGACTCGTTTTTTTGTCTGGTTCGTTTTTTTTTGTCTGGCTCGTTTTTTTATCTGGCTTGTTTTTTTGTCTGCCTAGTTTTTTGTCTGGCTCTTTTTTTTGTCTGGCTCGTTATTTTGTCTGACTGTTTCTTTTTGTGTGGCTCGTTTTTTTCGTCTGGCTCGTTTTTTTGTCTGGCTGTTTTTTTTGTCTGGCTGTTTTTTTTGTCTGGCTCGTTTTTTTTTTGCGTGGCTCGTTTTTTTTGTCTGGCGAGGTTTTTTGTCTGGCTCGTTTTTCGTCTGTCTCGTTTTTTGTGTGGCTCGTTTTTTTGTCTGTCTCGTTTTTTTGTGTGGCTCGTTTTTTTGTCTGTCTCGTTTTTTTGTGTGGCTCGATTTTTTCGTCGGGCTCGTTTTCTTCGTCTGGCTCTTTTTTGTGGCTCGTTTTTTTCGTCTGTCTCGTTTTTTGTCCGGCTGTTTTTTTTGTCTGGCTGTTTTTTTCTCTGGCTCGTTTTTTTTCCTGGCTCGTTCTTTTGTCTGGCGAGTTTTTCGTCGGGCTCGTTTTTTTCGTCTGGCTCTTTTTTTGTGGCTCGTTTTTTTTGTCTGGCTCGTTTTTTTTGTCTGGCTCGTTTTTTTGTCTGGCTCGCTTTTTTTTGTCTGGCTCGCTTTTTTTTGTCTCGCTCGCTTTTTTTTGTCTCGCTCGCTTTTAATTTTTTTTGTCTGGCTCGCTTTTTTTGTCTGTGGCTCGTTTTTTTTGTTTGGCTCGTTTTTTTGTGTGGCTCGTTTTTTTGTGAGGCTCGTTTTTTTGTGTGGCTCGTTTTTCTTGTCTGGCTCGTTTTTCTTGTCTGGCTCCTTTTTTTTGTCTGGCTCTTTTTTTTATCTTGCTCTTTTTTTGTCTGGCTCCTTTTTTTTCTTGTCTGGCTCGTATTTTTTGTCTGGCTCACTTTCTTTTGTCTGGCTCGCTTTTTTTTGTCTAGCTCGCTTTTTTTTTTGTCTCACTCGCTTTTTTTGTCTCGCTCACTTTAATTTTTTTTTGTCTGGCTCGCTTTATTTTGTCTGGCTCGCTTTTTTTGTCTGGCTGGCTTATTTTGGTCTGGCTCGTTTTTTTTGTCTGGCTCACTTTTCTTTTGTCTGGCTCGCTTTTTTTTGTCTGGCTCGCTTTTTTTGTCTGGCTCGCTTTTTTTTGTTGGGCTCGCTTTTTTGTCTGGCTCGTTTTTTTTGTGCGGCTCGTTTTTTTGTGTGGCTCGTTTTTTTGTGTGGCTCGTTTTTTTTGTCTGGCTCGCTTTTTTTTGTCTGGCTCGTTTTTTTGTCTGGCTCGTTTTTTTTGTCTGGGTCGTTTTTTTGTCTGGGTCGCTTTTTTTGTCTGGCTCGGTTTTTTTGCCTCTCTCGTTTTTTCTAGTCTGGCTGTTTTTTTGTCTGGCTCGCTCTTTTTGTCTAGCTCGCTTTTTTTTGTCTGGCTCGCTTTTTTTTGTGCCTGGCTCGCTTTTTTTGCCCCGCTCGCTTTTCTTTGTCTGACTCACTTTTTTTGTCTGGCTCGTTTTTTTTTTTTATCTGGCTCGCTTTTTTTGTCTGGCTCGCTTCTTTTTGTCTGGCTCGCTTCTTTTTGTCTGGCTCGCTTCTTTTTGTCTGGCTCGCTTCTTTTTGTCTGGCTCGCTTCTTTTTGTCTGGCTCGCTTCTTTTTTTCTAGCTCGCTTCTTTTTGTCTGGCTCGCTTCTTTTTGTCTGGCTCGCATTTTTTGGTTTGCTACTTTTTTCGTCTCGCTATTTTTATTGCTCGCTTATTTGGCTCGCTTTTTTGTTTGGCTCGCTTTTGTTGCTCCCTTTTTTGCTGGTTTTTTTGGCTCGCCTTTTTTGGCTTGGGTTTTTGGCTCTTTTTTTTGTTTTGCTTGTATGTCACCATTTTTGGTAGAATCCAAGAAAAACATGAGGACAATTTATGCAGTATAGTAGTAGTGTAACTGACATTCCAGTAAATACATCTTTAAAACTGAATATCAGAATTATGTTTAACACATACTCCTATATGGTTTGCAAACTACTGCTATTTTCTAAAATAAAACATTCCTCAGAATTTACTTAAAATTTTGTTTATTGCCAAAAATTTCATAATAACCTTTTTAGATTGTTCACTTGTACTTTAGTAAACTGGGCCCAACATAACAGGCTGTGATGTGGCGTTATCTCCGAAATGTGACTGCTGAGAATTTCTCTCGAAGTGTGCCAATATGAAGTTCAGGACACCTACACCTCACTTCATGTCGCCAAATAATTCAAACATCTTGAAACTGCCGACCCGCCACCGATCTCACCCTGGGTTCTGCGTCCTTCAAGAATTTCGAGATCAATGGGATGAAGCTTGATTTCAGGCTTCGAGTGTTCACCGATTTGTGAACCTACGAAAGAAGACAAACAGTATTGTAATAATGATATAATTTGATAAACGTGTTATTTAGTACTAAGAAATTAAATTGTTGGAATATAATATTAAAAATGTTCTGTTGCATGAGCTGCATTGTCATTTTGTTACTTAATGTAGAAATGAGAGATCGGTACTACGTAACATTAACAGTACAGATTTGTAACAGCGAGAAGTTTTTTGGTCTCTCAAAAAAACAGACTGATTTGTAAGAGTGTTTCCTCACTCCTCTCATGCCCCTTAGTCAGCCTGTATAATATGTTGGATAAGGTGGCACTTCTAGTGTAAGTGTTGCATCCTACAGCAAAAAATTTAAGTCAATAATTTATTTTCTTAATTGTAATGTCTCCGGGCACCCGAAAATGATTCGCATCAGAATATCGAAATACAGTACTTCCATTCAACCGTCACATCTTAACATTTCTATGAAGGCCTCCCTGAGCTGAGTTTGATGGTTTGTAATTTTACAATGTGGTAATGAGTGTGTTAGTGATACAAAACAACTATTGTATAGGTTATAGGTACGTATCCAACGCTAATAAAAACAAATGTTTGACATACTTACATCATTAATGCTGCTGGCAATTAAGAACCGAACTTGCCAATACGGATCCACCGCATATTTATAGAACACTGGAAGAAGGTGATAGTATACATCATCGGATAGTTTCTTAGATTTAAACAAGGCGATTAAAAGCTTTGTCGCCTCCAAGCGAAGCCCAATCTGTAAAAATTGACTTAGTTGTAGAAATTGATTTACTGTATGTCTTAGTTAAAGAAAGTATGTGGATAAAAAGTATCGTTATGTACCTTATCTTCCAGAAACGTCTCCAAGATAGGCACAAGGTGGGAAGCATAGAATGTGACATCAGCTTCTTCAGCTATGGCAGTGAACATAGATAGTGCCATTCTTCGCACTAGCAAATTCTCATCAAGACACAGGCGATGATATATTTCACCTAGGTGTTCTGGAAAAGAAAGAAACATGAAAACAACATGGTTTTTATATAATAGATGGCTACAGAGGTGTAATTTTCGATTAAATTCAAAAATTCTGTTCGTCAAATTTGGTTAATTACCTCTTACTGTGGGAGTAACACGTCCATAAATGGTGCACAGATCCCTGCATGCCAATAGCCGAGACGTACTCCTTTCTTCTGCCACTAACTTTTCTATATTCGCGACCGCGTCCTCATACATCTGCGCTGTCACGTCACTGCCGCTACTGATCGTTGATTTGTGCTCATATACTTCTCCAAGAGTACACTCATACCAAGTGGGAGCCTGTAAAAAAATGGTCATTAAGAAAAACGAACACTGAAAAACAGATAATTTATCAACATCTATTTACAAGTGTGATAACCCAGATAAATTCTAGATCCTCGAAAAATTGCTGACTGTCATTGACAACACAAACCAACTTGGCCATTAGAACACAAAAACTCAGTTCCGAGTTTTGTGACAAGTAAGCGTGTGCCCAGAATGTAGAGAATTTTTGCTAATGTTTGTTCTGCTAAGCAGTAACGTGTAATACAACCTGTCATAATGTGCCCAAAAAGGTCCGAAAGTTAATCTATTTATCTTTATTGCTGCATAATCTTACAAATTTTAAAACAGACGATTCAGATGCCCCTGATATTCCTATGGATTGTCTGTTAAAATGACGGAGCGGTGTCAGATAGTTCAAATGAAGCGCAGTGAAGACCTTTATCATCGTGTATGCCCTGCTTACAACAATTTTACTGGAAGATCATCCTTCCGTTTGTTTAGAGTTCTAAGATGTGCGCGTAGGTGGGGAGTGCACACGCCTGCACTTTTAGCCTATTCAAGTATGAGAGTGTAATACGAGAGTTATTACTAGCAAATATTTACTTCGGTATTTAATTCTTGATCCTAATATAGATATACGAATTAGAGAGATACGACTTTGCACTGTATAACAAACGTTAACTTGATGTAGTATATAATTAATCAATTTTACCGCAGTATGACTGTTGATGCGCAAGCGTTGCGACATACCTCTTCAGGTAGCGAGGCACCGCACCAATGCGACATCGCGATGTTCATGCCCGGGTCGCAGATCATCTCGTCATCGTCATCCTCATAGAAGGGCTGCCTACGCCTGAGGAACACCCAGAGGCAGCATCCTCCTTTCTTGCACAGCAAACTCCGCAACATACTCCGAAACATCTGTGAAATCAGAGGTATATATCACAAGCTGTGTAATGACGTAAAACATTGATTTGTCCTATTATGCTGCAGAATACTTTGCCTCATGTCATTACTAAGCAGGCGAGATGAGTGCCGAATCTCTGAGAAATAACTAGAGAGAGCGACATTGTTTGCCTCTTAGAAATCAGTAACAGAAAATATCGTGATGTAGGTCAGTCGACTGTTATAACTGAATGATCATTCTGATTGTTAATTTGCATACCAAGAAGTGTGCAGATCATAGAGAAACCGTGCCTCTCCTCCTCTAGAAATTTTCTACCTGTGTGCAGGAATAGATGCTTCCTAACAAAAAATTAGGGTTATGTCTATTAATTTGATGTCATTGTCACCAGTAGCGGACGTAAGATTTAAGGTGCTTTAAGTGATTCTGTTATTACTGTCAATGACATACGTACATGTTGTAAGAAAAATTATACGTGTTTCTTTTGTTCGAAGGCATTACGCATGGAGGGCAGGTACTTAGAACATTGTTGTGACGTTTGGACAAATTTTTACTCATCAGAGTTTGGTGCAAAGATTGCAAGACACCTTTCAACTAAGATGAGCGTAATTAAACGAGCGTAACGGAAATCCAGACTCGCTGGTAACGGTACCTCATGGCGAAAACGTGCAATCATACCGTTTACATCTAAAATTGAGCGAAACTAGAATTATTAAACACAGGTCTGAGACATAAAATTATTTTGTATGACTGTGTTTGGAATTTTTTCATAAATTGAATAATGCTTCCTAATCACCTTTCTGACGCCTGCGAAGATTGTATACTAAACAAAGATTGCCACCTGTTATAAATCGTGTCAAAAGTATATCATTTTTTACATTTATTGCATTTTTCAGCGTTGGATCACACAAATTAAATAAATACCGGTTTCGCCAAATCGTCATCAGATGATTTCTTTAATAAGACGTGAGATGGGAATAGTGAATATCGATGAACTATTCTCAAATTAAAAGTAACTCCAGTATAAAGCTACTTGAACTTGAATGCGTTGCGTAGTCAGTCGTCAAAGTACATCGGAAACGGATCGTTGCTGTGTGACGTACCGAGATGCGTATATTCGTGGATGGATGTCAACCTGAGTTTGTAATTTAGTTTACTAGTACTTGAGCAACCTCATTTGTCTTTCCGTCCAAACAGATTTTGTGATGAATATTTGTTTGTAACTAGAAACCAGTTATGACGCTGTTTGTTCGACCCCAAACTGAGAAATTCAATAGGTTTTGTCCACAGTACGGTAACGGTTTGTTTCCTTACACAATTCCCACAGAGTTGTTAACAATCTTTTCTGTTTCATTTAAAATGCTGAATGAGTTTTCTAGTATAATTAGTTCAGAGATAAATTTATTGTAGTTTGTATCGACGAAGTGTTTATCTTTGATATTGTTGCAAAAGATTACATTTGTTGAATTTCGTCTACTGTAAAATCATGTGTGTTCTTGCTTGTTTACCGTATGTCAAAGTCTGTGTGTAGTTTTGAACAACCTTTAACACTGTTCTAGAGTTCGATTATCCTTCATTTTACTGTCTCCAATATACACTAGATGTTGAACAGTCAGCAACTTCCGTACAATTTTGTTTCTAAAACCGATTTGGTTTTACTTGACTCTTTTCTGTTAACTGAAAGATCTGAAAATCGTGGTCCACTTGCTCACTGTGGAATCATGTGATACTCATAGGTTGATGAAAACAGGCTTTAGAGCTCTTGTGTTACAATTTCTGCTCGGGAGGGATATAGACAATTTGTATTGTTAATATGAATGAAATAATATTTCATTTAACTTCAGAATTAAAAATGTATTATTTTTGGACATCTGTATTCATACAAAGACTTGGTGTCTTTTGTGTAAACGCATTATGTTCTTCAGTACGAGAACTAAGTTTTGACAATATTGAATCGGTGTAATATACTGAAACGCTGAAGAAATTTAAATAAGTAATTTTGCCCTTTTGACAAATTCTTGGGTATTATATTCCTGAAGTTGCTATAAAAACGCAACATCGTGAGTTATATCAGTCTATTCCTATTAATTAGTTTGCTCGGAACAATGAAAAAAATTTGAACCCCAGTTTTAGAGAAGTGGTGGTACGGCAGCATGGCTCCAGAAAGTGTTTGATACTGCATGACTTACGTTTCTGCCCTAAAATACAGTTTTCACTTTATCTCTAACTTATTGTAATTAATTCAGTAATTCAAAACACGATTTGAATGTTCACAGAGTTGAGGTATCTCTAATATAACAGACGCCGGAATTAAGTTTTAATGTGGGTAAAACCCTATGACGTAACGATGAGGAAAAGGAAATAACATACCTATCTAACATATGTGATAGGGGAGATTATTAAGGATGGGATTGTAATAGTTTGAGCTGTTTTTATATACTTACATACTCTAGATGAGCAAACCTGTGACATCGTAAAGCAGCTACAGCCTCAGAATGACGTTTTAAACATGTGTAATACGAAAATAATGTCACACTACCTCCACAACTGCCTCTTTCACAAAACATGACGACAAATTTTTATTGCAGTTAAGTACAAAAATGAAAATAATTCTTATACAGAATCGTAACTAATTTTTTTTTACGTCAGAGACACTCACGATGGCGTAAGGGCTGGTGTCAGGATTAGCATCGTCTAGTTGACACATCTGTATACTTAACTTCCTTAGTTTGCAGCTGAAATTATGGTACCCGATATATCTTACACTAAATACCAAATGTGTCCTGAGTCTAAACATGCAACACGAATGCTTCACTTGCCCCTTGAATCATAGCCGACAATTTACTCTAACATCACAGATAATTAAGACTGTAGAATTTTAAGTGATACGTAATTAATTGTTAAATTTTCGCACATTCGTATGAGCGTGCATTGTTGGTTTCTACTAATAACTTAGAAGTAAATAGTATTTTATCTATGTGCGATATGGAGCTGAGCTTTCAGAACTGCTTGTCGTGCTTCACGCAAGTCGACCTGGAACAGTTTCTTGTCACACCGTTCAATACCTCAGGTCTATCAGTGAAAACATCTGCAAACCGCCTGGGGAATCAATTAAAAATCGAGAGGTATCTGATGCTTACCTCGCACCAGAAGAGTCTTCACAGGCAATGCAAGAAAAACTTGGCTCTGAGAAAATCGCTTTCTTCCTTATCCAGCTCTGAGCAAAAATGGCTCTGAGCACTATGGGACTTAACTGCTGAGGTCATCAGTCCCCTAGACTTAGAACTACTTAAACCTTACTAACCTAAGGACATCACACACATCCATGGCCGATGCAGGATTCGAACCTGCGACCGTAGCTGTCGCGCGGTTCCGGACTACAGCGCCTAGAACCGCATGGCCACCGCGGCCGGCTCTGCAACTTGTCACCAGTTCTGCAGACGAACATTGCGCATGAGATCTGTTCACACTCGTTATATTGGATTATTCAGTTCCCACTCATTGCACCACTACGGATTGTTTGCAAACTGTTTTTGCAACTTTCTTCAGTTTTCCGAAGATTTTTTGTCGCCATACAGAATCCCATTGTTTTGTAACGGAGAGCTCAAATATGTAGGAGCTACGTACGGACCTCTGGCAGTTAGGAATTATTCGATTCATTGAAATACTACCATAGATGTTACATTCTTAAGCCGTTCATCGAGTCACATATACTTGAATCTCTTCAAGTAGTGGAGAACTGGATCAAAAAAATTAAGTCATCCATTAAAAATAATTTGTTTCGTTATGTGTCAGAGAAAACTATTTCCAAATAATTATTTGAATGCGTTGTGGTATCTAAGCCATCGTAATTTTCCATGTGGAATTTTGGCCTCTTCGAATGATACCTTATAGAATTTGAAGGAAATATGTTGCTGTGGCACATTCTACGCGCGGGCTGTGTAATTGAGGCTAACAGGAAAAATTCATTTTCTTGAATCGCTACTCACACAGTAAAAACAAAATTTTGTATCATTAATGTGAAATGCGTTACATTCAAAGTCAGAAATGTATTTTTGAAGCACATACGTACCCATAAAAAAATTAGGGTTGCTTATTGTAAGCAAGTTCAGTTCTTTCTCACAATACTGAATCTGAATGTTACACGAAAGTGCTTACAAAAACTGAAAAAGTAGTTAACTTTCTACAGCACCTTCAACTATTATTTTCCCATTTTGAATTCCGAATTTGCGAAAACAATGCAGCAATGTGGGTTACGCCAGTCAATTACTTTTCATTAGTTTGATCAAAGAGCTAGTGGACTGTCCGGAAACTAATCTACAAAACTGTTAGTACAGCTTGGACACAGGTTTATGGTACTGAATCAGATGCGTTAATATACCAAAATGAAATTCTTACTTCAGCAATTACACGATATGAATGTACACTTTAATGAATGGTGTCCGATATCAAACGTTGAAGAACTAACTTCCTAGCGTTGCAAAACCCTGACGTCGTGATAAAGCAAAACGAAATGCCCTACGTATTAAACACCCATAGAAAGGAAGAAAATGGTGGTAAACGCAGTATACATGTGCAAAATTTAGGTAATTACAGCACACAGACGACATCCTGACGGAACGACCGCTTCCAAGAACGTCCGTATAGGTACCTGGAGTGATCAGGAAAACACAGCCGTTCAAGTGTTTGAAATGGTTCAAATGCCTCTGAGCAGTATGGGACTAAACAACTGAGGTCATCAGTCGCATAGAACTTAGAACAACTTAAACCCAACTAACCTAAGGACATCACGCACATCCATACCCGAGGCAGGATTCGAACCTGCTACCGTAGCTGTCGCGCGGTTCCAGACTCAAGCGATTACAACCGCTCGGTCAAAACGGCCGGCTAACACAAGTCACCATACTTAATGACATCAGGTTATAGTAATTGAAACTGGTCTATCAACCGCCTCAGGAAAAAGTTTCAAGCATTTACAATCGGAAAGGAACAGATAAATAAGTCAAAACCTGCCTTTCTACCGGAAAGCATGATGACTAATTTCTGTCTCTCTTCCGAACAAAATGTACAGTGTGGCAAAAATACAATCGTTGAAATTCACTCATTTAACTAACAGACCTGTTAACTCAGTTTCTGAGCCAGTAGCAAAAATCATGCAAACTGATGTTACTGTTATTAAATTGAAGACGTGTCGCGAGTCCCAACACGCAAACGCGCTACTGTGGAGTGCTTCCTGTATCTTACTCCAAACTTTAGCAAAACATAATAACTATCTACGACTCCACAATATTTTAAGCGATAGGTAAGCATTTGTCAAATTTTCGTAGATCTGTTTGCGGGCATTGTAAGTTTTTCCTCATAGCTCAGAAGCAAATAGCAAATTATCTACAAGCGACGTGTAGTAGGATTTCTGAACTGCGTGTTCTGTATTATGAAATACGAACTGATGTCGCTTCACATCACACTGTTCCATAAATCAAGTCTATCAGTGAAAATAACTATCGACAGCCTAGGCAGTCAAATAAACAAGAAATATTTGTTGCTTACCTCGCACTAGAAGAGTCTTCACAGGCAAGGCAAGAAGAACTTGGCTACGAGCAAACCGCTTTCTTCGTTAGCTAGCCTCAGACTGTTTGTAGGCAACGGCACACGCTGTTTGCTACAAATACCTATTGTTGGCGTAGTCGCTCGTCGACTATGGGCAGCAGTGCAGAGACGGTCTTTTTAATGCAAACGTTACAATCAGTGCTTGGTTGTTCCTATTTGGGATGGTAAATTCAATAGCTACAAAACGTTAAACAATGAAAGAAAATTTCCAAGAATTTCACATTGCCAAATTCGTATTGGCGTGTTTAAGATTATTATCATCGATGCATCGAGTACGATAATAATGATAGTCGCATCGGGCTTGACAGAATAAACCATTGGTAAAAAAGTCAGTAGTTTCATAAATAAGGCAAGTCTTTCATTTTTTGTTTTCGAATGTCAGTTGACTAAGATTGATAGTTCATTTCTGTTGCGAAATGACGCAAAAAATGTGACCCATAAAATAACTGAACTAAAATTCTTACAAAACTGGTTGTAATATTTATTGAACATCTCTGTATGACCTAACATATTACTACATGACTTCCATAACAGAATCTTAGTAGAGCTTAATCGGTGATTTTAGCCATTACAGAAGTATATTTTACGGTTATTTAGAAGCAATACATACACAAAAATACTAAAAATTTGAGCGGAAAGTAATTCAAACTTAACAGATTCATCAAATGATATCTACAGTTACCTCTTACGTCCTTGAAAACTCGCATATACTGAAACATGCATCGTAAACCTGTTTTGGAGTGCGTAGCATAAATCTTTATTTTGCTTGTATGCTTAGCCACACTACATTGAGAAGTGATGGGACATTGATAAGTATATAAAGAGATGGCTTACAGAAAGCATATAACTGCTCTGCCTTGGCGGTGCTGTCATGTGTACTCAGGTGATTCGTGCGAAAATGTTTCCGACATGATTATCGCCGCGCGACGTTAATAAACATACTTTCAACGCGGAATGATAGAGCTAACACATGGAACATTCAGTTTGAAAATAGTTATGGAATTCCATATTACAAGAACCACGGTGTCAAGGGTGTGCCGAATAGACTAAATTTGGCGTATTACGTCTTACAACGGACAAAGCAGTGGCTGACAGCCTGCACTTAACGACAGATAATAGCCGCCTATATTTGGAGCTGTCAGTAGTAATACACACGCAACACGACGTGAAGCGAGCGCGGAAATCAATGTGGGACCCACGTCGAACGTGTCAGTTAGGCGAGATGTGGCTTTTGGGATATGACAGCAGAGACCGACGGGAGTGCCTTTTCCAAAAGCACGACATCGTTTACGGCCCTCTCCTTATCATGTGACGATTTCGGTTGGACCCTAGAAGACTGTAAAACCGTGGGTTACTCAGATACGTCCGATTTCAGTTGGTAAGAGGTTATGGTAGGGATCGAGTATAGTTCAGACTCCACAAAGCAATGATACTAAGTTGTCAACAAGGCCTTCCACAAGCTTGTTTTAGCCACATAATGTTGTGGGCTGTGTTTACAGAGAACTGACTGGGTCCTCTGGTCGAGCTGAACCGATCATTTACTGGAAATGCTTATGTTCGGCTAGTCGGAGACCATTTACAGACATTCGTTGACTTAATATTTCCATGAAAATGCGCCATTTCACCGGGCGATATTTTTTTCCTATCGATTTAAAGAACATTCTGGAAAATTCGAATGATGTGATCTGACTTAAAAGATCTACTTTTCTGACAATGTCGATGGAGAAAATGAACCACGGTTAGATGCAGCTAAGATCCATCAGCACCTTAGTGCACACATATAATCACAAACTGTCTCTTTCTGTAGTGACGGAACTGGGAAGGAAGCTATGCAGTAATTGTAAATATACATACAAAGTGCGAATGACACATAAATCCATGTTCAGCTGAGTAATATTACTGATAAGTATAGCCATCAGACAAAGTGTTATGTAGTAAATAGAAATTAGCGAAGTAATTGCTAAATTATCCAAAGTAGTTTACCAAGTATTCTATGACCCTGCACATAATTTGAGATGGCAGTATGATAGGCAGTATCGAAACGTTGGTACACCATATTTGTCTGATGTGAACTGATCAGTACAGTATGTTCGCATAAGTTACAAAAAATTCAGATATACATAAATCAGAAAATGTTTTGCGTCACCTTGGGTACGGAACCTGCACCGAAAATTGGAATATAGATCGAAATAAGCATCATTTCTGCCCTTTTTTATTGCTCATGAAAACCTATCATTGCATGTTATACCACCGTACAGCTCGACCCTCAGAGGTGGTGGTCCCGATTGCTGTACACACGGGTTCCCCTAATACCACTGACTCTTGCATTGATGCAGGCCTGTATTCGTCGTGGCATACTATCCATAAATTCATCACGGTACTATTGGCAAAGATTCTCCCACACCTAGGGGGCAGTTCAGCGTAGATCCCTCAGAGTGGTTGGTGCGTCACGACGTCCTTAAACAGCCATTTTCAATCAATTCCAGGCATGTTCGATAGGGCTCATGTCTGGAGAACATGCTGGCCACTCTAGTAGAGCGATGTCGTTATCTCGACGGAAGACATTCACAAGACGTACACGGTGGGTGGCGCGAATTTTCGTCCATGAAGACGAATGCCTCGCCAATATGCTGCCGGTAAGTCTGCACTATAGATTGGAGGATGGCATTCACGTATCGTACAGCCGTTACAGCACCTCTCATGACCACCAGCGGCGTACGTCGGCCGCACATAATGATACCCCAAAACATCAGAGAACTTCCACCTTGCTGCACTCGCTGGATAGTGTGTCTAAGGTGTTCAACCTGGCCGGATTGTCGCCAAACACGTCTCCGACGATTTTCTCGTTGAGGACAACGTGATGCCAATCCTGAGCAATCCATTAGGCGTGTTGTTGGACCACGCTTCATGTTGTCGTGGTTGCAAAGAAGGACCTCGCCATGGACGTCGAGAGTGAATTTGCACATCATACAGCCTATTGCGCACAGTTTTAGTCGTAACACGACGTCCTGTGCCTGCACCGAATGCATCATTCAACATGATGGCGATGCTGTCAGGGTTTCTCAGAGCCATAATCCGGAATTAGCGGTCATCCACTGCATTGCTAACCCTGGGCGGCCTGAGCGAGGCATGTCATCGATAGTTCCTATCTCTCTGTATCTCCTCCATGTGCAAGCAATATCGCTTTGGTTCAGGTCAAATACTGGCAGACTGGCACACAGATCTCGAAATCTTGCTCTTTTATTGTCGATGCATTTCGTATCTTGCCCAGCTCTTCTTTAATGTTAAACTTTTCGTTGTTCTTTCATTACGCCACAGAGCTGAGCGTGATATGTAACTGTCTGGATGAGGGTTATTTAAGACTGTGTAACTTGGAAGGTCTTGGGGGACGGGGTGATGCGACTATCTCAGTTCTCTATTGGTTTCTTCGTGGTGTCGCAGTTGTGGTGGTGGACTGTTACTGATATTGCGCAACCAAGGAATCGGTCTGGATTTTACTGTACCTCCGATTCCCATTCACATTTCTAGTTTCCTTGTACAAGAACTGTTTTGTCACACTCGTGCTGAACAGTCAGCTATTGCGTAACTAGTGACAAGAGCCAGACATAGATGAGGAATAATTTTGGATACAATAGGAATATTTCACAAATTAATATGGGAGGGAAGAAAGACAATATCGTGATGATCATTGTATTCAAATGTAGAAAGAAACAAGTGAATCAGTTGCCACATCTCCATTTGTGGATGTAGTGCATTCCTGAAAGAAATATACAGCTTCGTATGACACCTGCACTTGCCTGTGAAACAAGTTTCGAAAAGAACGAAAAAAACTTATGTACGTCATGTGAATCTGCAAGAAATTACGGGACACGCCCTTCCATTTGGAAGAGACTAGATAGCCAGATATCCTCCTGTAGTGCTTGACACACAGTGCCACGCACACAACTCTTATATTTGTTGGCCAGAACATGGAGTTTAAGGAACGCTGCCTCTAATTCGTTGACTCTGTTGACAGTGCGAGACACATAGAGTTCTTAAGTTATATTCTCCTCCAGTATTAAGTATTTTGTATACTGCAGCGACCAGGATTGTTAGGAATGAAGAGTTTCTGAACAGTTGGCAGTTATTCAGGGAGAAGCGAAATTCGCGCACTCTGGCTTCGCAGCGCGACTCCACACACGCCGGCAATAATAAAAGGCTTTCCCAAAATTTCGTCTGTCGAGTTCAGCTGGCAGGAAAAGGACGTTGAGGAGTGTCAATTTAGCAACACTGTAACCACATGTATGCCGACAAACTCTTCCATCACAAATCAGTTACGCTGTAAAGTTGGTGCATTAAATAGTGTTTTGGTTAGCATGCAGGGGGTCGAGGTTTCGATCCTAAGTTGAAGCATATGTTCTTTATTTGGTAAATGTAGTCCAGGTGGTACGGTATCTGGCATGTTAATCGTCAACAGCGATTGCAGTGGGCTCTCTAGAAAACATTTACACTTACACACTACAATCGTAGATATGGAAGACTTGTCAGCTTTGGAAGAAGTCCTTTCCACATAATGGGCGTGAATTTTTTGCACCACTTCATCTACTAGATGCGAAACCGGTTTTCTCTGTACCCTCCTCCAGTGGTGCCACAGATCAGTACCACCTATTATTTGCCTCGATCAGGTCCATCACATTTCGTTAGGGCCTTACGTTACCAGTAGGACTAGGGACGTGCTTTGTGAATAATCTCCGAACTCGGTTTCGATTTGTATGTGCAATCACCATGGTCTCACTAATTATACCTTTCAATATTTAGTCTGGTAACCGCATGCTCTTTAGTACGTACCTCAATGCATTATTGTTATTATTATTATTATTAGTATTATTATTATTGTTCTATCCACAGGATTGTGGAAACATCACGTCTATTACCGTTAGGGAAACAGTGTAATTGGAAACCGAACACTTCACTCTTACATACAGTAATGCATGATTCATCCCGACACCGCTATCAGAGGGGTACTGTGCATTAGGTGGAGTAGAGCACAGGACTGACAGCGTATTTATACAGTATGCGCTGTCCACCTGACAGGGACTAGTTGCGAGCGGTGTAACACGTTTGTGACAGACTCCAGTGTATATGAATAAACATATTTAATTGTCTCATTGTAAACATCTAAATCTGTGTGGCAGACATATGGCATAGACAAACGATGAACATGTGGATGTGCTTCTTATCCTTGGCGCATCTAATAACCGGGCTGGTGTTGCCCCTCGTGAATTTGCGGTCGTAGTCGACACCATCCAGATAAAAATGTGTTTTGGCATCTGGAGGTGTGCCTTCGGGAGCCATGTTCTCTCCTTACACCATCGGGTGACAGAGGTCTGCGCGGACTCTACGTTCTCCAGCTACTGAGGAAGCTATTCGTGAGGTCATACACAAAGAACCTCAGTGAAGTACACGTAGCGTAGAAAAGCAGTTGCATCCTGCACATCGGCATCAGAGGATGCAAATCGCCAGCCGATGTGGCGGAGCGTATCTAGGCGCTTCAGTCTGGAACCGCGTGACCGCTACGGTTGCAGGTTCGAATCCTGCCTCGAGCATGGGTTAGTTTAGTTACGTTTAAGTAGTTCTTAGTTCTATTGGACTGATGACCTCAGATGTTAAGTCCCATAGTGCTCCGAGACATTTGGACCTTTTGGATTCAATTCTGTGAATGGTTCCAACAACAACAGGAAGCCAACATGACTTTGTGAACACTGTAATGTGGTTTGATGAACCTGATTTCACTCGTGAGGGTGTCTTCAATATGCACAATTCTCACCATTGGTGTGAGGTTAAGCCACACGTCACGCACGTCTGTGGATATCAAGATATCAAGTTCGCTTTGGTATCAACGTCAGTTCCAGAACATTGGGCGACAGGCGGTTGGGCCCCTACATGTTTCCTAACTGGTTGGCTGCACGAAGGTATCATTCATCTTCTCGAACTATATGCCTGATGAGATGGAAGATTTTCCAGTGCATGTTCAGCGGAGGATAAGGTTCCAGGATGATCGTGCACTTCCACATTCTGGAATTAATGTGTGACAGTATTTGGACAGAACATTTCCAGGGAAGTGGCTTGGACGTGGAGGTCCAGCTGTATGGCCACCGCTATCGTGTAACCTAAATCTCCTGGATTTCTTCCTGTGCGGACACCTGTAGCAGCACATGTACTCTTCTCTGGTGACGAATGTGGAATAATTGGTAGTGCGTGTTCATGCTTCTCTCTTTACTTTGGGTGCACCTTTGGCGCGAAGGGACCAGAGCTGTATGATGTGGTGAGTTGAAGAATATTTGGACGTGGAGGGAGGTCGGTTTGAGCACCTGTTGTTCTGAGGACAATGTATTTTGTTGTGAGGGTCATGTGTTCATAAATATTTACATTATTATTGTCACTGGTTGCTAATTGTCGAGCGCTCATATTACATCTAGTATAAATGACAAGTAGATTTTGTGTTATTGTACTGTGCTGTTACCTTTAGAATTTAGAAACTGAAATTGTTTCTGTAGTTATTCTGTCCTATGAAAGATCATTTGCTCCAACTGTCTGTTTCTTATTAGTGTAACAATGTATTTGTTATGTTCAGCGTTACAAAATGTCGTAAATTTAGGATACTCATCACCTAAGAAATGATGTATATTATGGAGTAAAGTGGCAGAATGAAATTATCGAATAATATATATATATATATATATATATATATATATATATATATATATATACATATATATATATGTACGCCCCAACGAAGGAAAGATCCCGACCTATTGCGTGCTAACCAAGAACGTTACACACTGCATCAACTGCACAGTACAACAGATTTGTGCTGCCAGAAGTAGTCACCATACATGTGGTTACAGTGTTGCCACATTCCCACTCTTTAACATCTTTATCTGCCCGATGTACTCGCCACACGAAATTTTAGGACATACATTTTCTTATCGCTGGCATGTGAGGGGTCGTGCTGCGAATCCCGAGTGCGCGAGTTACCCTTCAGTCTGTGTAACGATGTTTTACTAATATGTTTAGTAGCTTCAATTTTTAATTTACAACAGTATCTTTCAGGGTTCGTCGATAATTCCGGGAGACACATCTTCTGTTTCCGTCACGCGGGAAAGAAACGAAGAATTCTTAATTCTGAGACACAGCAACGTCAACTGAAACTTTATATTCCAGTAACGAAAATGATTCTACATAAAAATAGTGCGGAGACCTCTAAACAACTTCGCGCACTGCAGACGGGGAAAACATCCGAAGGATTACATCGTCTGGACTTAATGTACGAGCTGGGTCTGAGAAGCACAGGAAATAGTCGCAGAAAATGAAGGCGTCAAGAGTTACAAACAAAGTACCTTTGGTTCAAATACCTCTGAGCACTATGGGACTTAGCATCTGTGGTCATCAGTCCCCTAGAACTTAGAACTACCTAAACCTAACTAACCTAAGGACATCACACACATCCATGCCCGAGGCAGGATTCGAACCTGCGACCGTAGCAGTCGACCGGTTCCGGACTGAGCGCCTAGAACCGCTAGACCACCGCGGCCGGCCAAAGTACCTTTACTGACCTTCATAATTACTACCATCAGCTGCAATACACGCTGTTGGAAACGGTCACCAAATTCTTCTTGTTGAATCTTTGGTAGTCGCATGCCCAGGCATTGATGGATACCCGCCAGTGTTGCATATGTTCGTTATCAATAGCGCATATACTGTATCTGCTTATCTTCAGCTCCTCTGCTCTCATTCTAAAACGCAGCCACAGATAATCCGAAAGAACCCGTGCATTCGTACCACTGCAAAATGGAGCAACACATTCTCTTGAAGTAGTGTTTAAAACTAGAAAATGGTTCAAATGGCTCTGAGCACTATGCAACTTGGCTGCTGAGGTCATCAGTCGCCTAGGACTTAGAACTAATTAAGCCTAACTAACCTAAGGACATCACACACATCCATGCCCGAAGCAGGATTCGAACCTGCAACCGTAGCGGTCGCTCGGCTCCAGACTGTAGCGCCCAGAACCGCACGGCCACTCCGGCCGGCCTTTTAAAACTAGAGAAAGAGTCAACAGAGACATGGAATGTTTGTACAAATGTACGATGTTGAAGCAGTGAGGGAAACGTTTGTGCCTGAGTAGTCTAAACGCATCAGAGACTGAAAGGACCGTGTCGACGATGAGCCGCGTGCGAATTAACAAGAAGTATCCCAAATGACATCGAACGAGTGCGATGGATGCTTACTGAGGTTCGGCCGCTATCCTTGAGAATGAGAGCTGAAGATATGAAAAGAGAAAGTAAGCAATGTATTCACGAGTGTTCACAAACTTGTGTCCATGGTGCTTATAGCGATTCTGCAAGGACAGTTTCCAACAGCATTAAAAACGACGTGAGATAGGCCTTGTAACTAGTGGTGATAATTTTGAAGGCCAGGAAGGACATTAGACCTGTAACTCTTGTTCCCTTTATTTTTCTAAGACCTTCAGTGAACTTTCCAGACTTCGTATGAACCACCATGGAAAATAAAAAATTATCAGTCAAGTTGTAGCTACGTACCTGTATCGTAGTTGCCACTTAGTGGACATGTATCAGGTGTAATGAATGTACTTCCTGCTGCGATATGACATCAATATTTAGCATGAAACAGTTAACTTGTTTTCTACTTCATTACCCAGTACAGAATTTCTAATTATCATATTTATGAGAAATTAAACACTTTAAGCTCGTTTATACTCTATTTCTATGAAACAAAACGAAATTCTCGACTTCAGTTTTGTGAGTCAGAATCGTGTTATTTTAGATTAAGATTCAGATTCAATTATATTTAGTTCAAAAATTTGTTACTGAGAGCACTCGAATTAAAAATCTTGCTACCACAGCTGCGCAAAGTTTAAAGTCTGGCTGTTCTCATGTTGAAATCTAAACTATTCTTCTGTGTTGTCACCATTAAAACAATCGTCATCCTGTGTTTGGAACTGAATCGTTTTAAGTCCACTTGCGCTAACCTTAACACTAGCAATATCAATTACATTCAATAATTCTGTTAGCAAGCCAGGTCACTCGATGATAGGCACCGCTGTTTGCATTGCGTAGGCAACAAAAGCAAATATGTCCAGGGAGGGCTTCTAGGGGTGGACTCCGCAGATGGGCGCTGCTCGTTCGCAGCTGGTGGCGGATGAAAACTCGTGTTGTCCCTCCGCAGCAGACGGCAGGTGGCTTCGTCTAGGAGGCTGGGGACTTAACTAGAGTTGGAATGCATCGGAACAGTGGCGACTTCTGTGTCGACATCCCCTTCACCACCTAAACTGTAAGCGGTGATGGTGGGTGTGCGGAGGGAGTACCCCATGCAAGCTGCTGTCCCCACAATACAGAATAACTAAGATGCTATAATCCACATGTTTTACTTATTTATTTATTCGAATAATGATTTTGGAGGATACGATAAATCAACGTCGGTCTTGCTTCTTTGTGTTTTATTTTCTTTGGTCCCAGAGATCCATAACCCTTAGAGAGTGTCATTTCTTTTCTCCCTGAATCCACTTCCTTTCCTTTTCTGACCTCGTTCTTTCCTAAAATCAAGATTTTGTGTTGCTTCTCTTAAAAGTATTCTGTTATTTATTAGGTCATTTATAATCCGTGTGTTTTCCACGTGTTTCTCAATTTCGGTGAACCTTGTGTGTTTGAATTCGTAGTTTTTTAGTAAATTGAAAATCTGTAGTCTTCTATTCCACATTGTATCAGATGTCTTCGCCATATTCATATGGAGCTGTCTGTTTGATCTTAATTTGCATTCAATATTGCCACAACTTCTAGGTCCCAGTAGTTCCCTTAGAAACGTCTTTCAACTTTCTCCAATTTATCGAGATCCCCAAATCTTGTTAGTTTAAGGGATTTTGATGCATGCAATACTTCAGGACTCACCACTCGCTGGTCGTGTCGTCGTTTTCTCTTCCAGGAAGAAGTTTTTGTTTTGTATGTTCCTTGTCAAGAACTTACATGTCAGCGTCAAGAAGAAGACACATCTATAATAGTTGGGATCAGTTTTCTTTCCATTTTTATGTGGTGTCTGTATTAATGCCGTTGTCGATTCTCATGGTAAGCTGCTTATCCAAATTTCATTAATGATTTCTGTTAGACATAGAATAATGTTGTCACTAGAGGTTTCCTGTAAATCAACAGCTATACTGTTTTCACCTGACGTTTTGTTATTTTTGCCTTGCTTTTATGATTTCTCTGATTTTCTCTAATGTTGGTAGCTACGAGTCTGGTTGTATTTGGATTACGTTATCAAAATAAACATCTCCTTTCCGTGGATCGCAGTTGTTTAGTTCTTTGAAGTAACCTGCGGTCCTCAGTGTCAGTATATACAATTTTCGGTGTCCTTGTTTCTATGAACTGTAAATTTGGTGATGTGTACTTCATTAAATTGCTTTTCATTGTTTTCTAGAAGTTCGGTTTATTGTTCAGTTTAAAGTGTGACTCAGTCGACGCTAGCTTATTTTTTATATGTTGTACTGTGATCGTTCTGAGACCTTATAACGTATATTTAGCTGCTTCCATGAAATTTTTCCTCTTCCTGTGACTTTCGTTATCGTTCCAGAGATTCAGAGCTTGTTGTCTCCCGTAGTTAGCTCATCACTATCATAACATCACCGTTTAAGTTTCCATTTCCTTTTAAAAGGGATAATTTAATCTTCAGGCTCAGTAATGTCTTTTTTCAGTTGTTACCAAATATTATATATTCTTTTTCCGAACTTCATTTAGTAATAATCCTCACTATATGACTTCTGCATCCACATACTTGAATAATTAACTTTAAAAATTTTAAATATCATGTTCTCAGTACTTCGGCCTAATCTTAATACTACCTATCTACCAAAAGTGTGGAAAGAATTTATGTTACTTCTGAGTAGTTTGCAGAGACATTGGAGATACGTTTATAGAGTGACAGTACTTACTGACCTGCATTGTATCTAACCTGTGTATTATTTTAGTTTGGGGAATTACTTACAATGAAGGTGAATGAGGTCACTACGCGTAGAATCTAAGCATGCCCTAAAAGTCTGAGGAAGAGCTTTCGCATATCCTTGTCACCGCCTTTTACTGCGCAATAATTGTTTACCCAATGCCCATTCCCTTGTTTCAGTCATATTTTCCTTCTTACAGCAATACAGTGTATCTCCATCCTTTCATGAGCTAGTTTTTAAATTATTTCAGTGCATTTCCAATCAGTACAAATCCGTACAGCGTCTCTCTCATCCTCGAGCAGGCCGATTAACGACCACAAATGCCTGATGGGGTGTTAGGTTTAAAGGCAATCACAAGACTAACAGGTGTCGCCTTGTGCTCTTAGTGTACCACACTATTAAAGGCATACCCCAATCACGAAAATGGAGTATCCAGTATAGCAAGGTCGCTACGATGGGACGCAATCAAAGCTACTCCGAAGTTGTAACTCACACATTCCGCAAAGGAATGGTTCAGGTAATGTGGTGCAGTGGTACTGTGCGCAACCACCACTTACAAACAGGAAGTGCCAAAGGCAGCAGACGTAAACACCGACGCATTACGGGAAATGTACATTAAACCTGTTTTCTTTGACACCTACGTTATGTAACAATGTGCAATATATTTCCAAGATGACTTTGTTAATGGAGGTATGAGCACTTGCGATATTGTGGTACTTGAAAATCACCAGAGCCCAAAATCATTACCGTACACTACCGTAAACGATCTCGACTGTCAAATGGCAGACATTTTATTCAAAAGTTATAGCAAGTATTTTAAGCTGTATTCATAAACGGGGAGCGCTGTTTATGTAAAAGAAGAATTTTTTGTGGTGTTGAGGTTTAACATCATACGTGTCAGAGCAGTATTTAGCATTCACCCACGATTGAGTATTCATAAATTTTTCTTCTTGCATTTATTCTGTTATAAAGTCTCATAAATTGATGTAGTTCCATATTTAATTGCCGGGAACGTTGTCGAGTTGAATGTTTTGTTATCCTTTAATGGTATTTATTTAACAAAAGTGTAAAATCTTCTGTAGGAAAGTATCACATACACCTCAGCCTAGCCATTCCATGCACTTCTTTCATAATCTTGTGGTAGCAGAGCGTAGTTAGAGAGTGGCGAGGTGTGTGTGGTAGTAAAAAAATAACTTGGTCGTGGGGAAGCAGTAATTTTTTACTGTTTGATACAGGCTACTTAGACTTGTGTTTCATATAGCGTAAGTTCCTTGTTACTGCTCTGTTCCAACATGGAAGGCTGGGAGGTGCGCAGTGTCGACGAGGTGTGGAGACAAGTTTATTTAACACGTGACATGTTGGGTTATGTGCCCGAGGTGGTAGCTTTCCCTGTGATGTTGCACTTCCCAGGGGTCTGCCAGACTTAACAGAAGTCAGAGGTGAACGATGTCATCTCCAGCATTAAGAATGCCTCAGAGGAGTTGGTTTGCTGGCTTTGAGGAGAGTACAGAATCTAAATTACATGGAGTTTAATACAATTAGAGCCCGCATTTTTCATTGTGATATCAGGGTGCTGGTTATGTGCAGTATCAGTTCGATTCTGAGTGTAAGTTACTATTTGAACGGCTGAGTAATGTACTGGTACGAACCCAGTGGAGAAGTTGTCCAAAGTAAAATTAAGCACACTCTGAAGTCAACGTACACTCGTCGTATGTTATTGCTGATGTGTTTGGAAAGAACCTAACCCCACAGCTAGACATATTGTCGGTAGACGCTACGAAGGAAGTGCACGGGGCTTATTATTATTGTGGTGTCACCGCCAGACACCACACTTGCTAGGTGGTAGCTTTAAATCGGCCGCGGTCCATTAGTACATGTCGGACCCGCGTGTCGCCACTGTCAGTGATAGCAGACCGAGCGCCACCACACGGCAGGTCTCGAGAGACTTACTAGCTCTCGCCCCAGTTGTACGGACGACTTAGCTAGCGATGCAACACTGACGAAGCCTCGTTTATTTGGAGAGAAGATAGAATAGCCTTCAGCTAAGTCAATGGCTACGACCTAGCAAGGCGCCATAGCAATTGATAATTATCGTATGAAGCATGTCTCATCAAGAACGATGTATACAAATGATGGATTAAAGATAAGTATTCCAGCAGCTACGTACTTTTCTTTATCGCATTCATTCCGTATCCTGTTTCAGACCTCACGCCAGCCTGCTTGAGTTTAACGCGTGCATATCGGCCTTCTCTAGCTATACAACAATTATTTTGGAATTAAATGGTGTAGGCGAATTATTTGAATCAATAACTGAAGTCTGTTAATACTTGTTGAGTCCCTAGGTAGAACGCATTTTCCAGCAGGCTTTGTCTGAGGCCAAGCGGTGGAAACTGTCATTAATGAATTCTGGGAATTAATTCGTCGAAATAATCTGCATGCCCATGCGGGACATGGGCTAACCGGCCTGGACTATTTTGAGATGCAACGACATGAAGAACAGTTAGAATGGCATTAACAAGTTCTTCTTGGGCATCCAGCAACGTCAGGTAGTTAAATTCCCAAGAGCTTTCAACCTAGCTCTGTCGGCCATTGTGGAGTTATGAATCAGTGATGTGTCGCCTTGTCCTCGCCGTTAAATAGCCGCACTGCTATGTGAGACGTCACTGGTTCTCGGTTCCAGTCCAAATACGGTAATACATTTTAAGTACCTCACGCATCTGGAAGCCAAGCAAGATTTTATAAACTGACAGCACTGCGATACGATGCAGCCGCACAGCTTGAATGTTATATTAAAAGAATAAAAGACATCGCTTGAAGTTTGTGTTCTAGCGAAGGGCAAATAGCTGAGAATACCTACGTAAGAGGGAATCCTAGTGACCAATTTGGAGTGCTGTTTTGTGACCAGCCAAAAAGCTTACGTCTCTGAGAAAATTTTGTGCTTCGTATGTACGCTGTAAAGTATCCTCACCAAAAACGACTTTTGCTTCGATACAAAACTGACAATTAAAATTCCAGAAAAAACATATTTTTACGGATGTTTGAGAGAATTAGTTGTGAGGTATTGTATTACTAGCTTCCAGACAGCATGTTAAAGTAGTATGACGTTAATGAAAAATTTTGCAAACTAGTTTACCAAGTACATAACACAAAATTACAGCTGCGATAATGATGGGCCATAGCGATATGTTCGTATTTGGCACTTGCATAGGGGTCAAACTTTCCACAAGGACGTATTACTTAGAGCTTTCACGTGTAACTTCTTCATATAAGTTGTTAATCATTCCAGTGAGAGCCAGAGTAGAGAGAAATTCTGAAATCAAGATTGTACTGTAAATCTGAGAGCTAGTATATTCGACTCTGTATCACGTGCAGAATTTTACATCTTGCTTCGACATTATAGTTCGTAACATCACTCCTCGTCTCTCCATTCGAGGGCTATGGGACTTAACACCTGAGGTCATCAGGCCCCTAGAACTTAAAACTACTTTAACCTAACTAACCTAAGGACATCACACACATCCATGCCCGAAGCAGGATTCGAACCAGCGACTGTAGAGGTCGCGGGGTTCCAGCTGCAGCGCCTAGAACCGCTCGGCCACTCCATCCGGCTGGTTCACACATGTGCAACGGTAGATGAAATGTGTTACCGAATGAAGTATTCTACTCTTATGGTCTCTTGATTTGCTTGACAGCTTCTTGCAACACCTGCATCGGCCACTGAAACAAGAGCCGAAACGAGCAAGAAAAAGCTTACTAGACACACTGTTTTTACGGGCAGTCAGTCCGCTTTAAACACATGAGATGGCGAGGCAGTCCCACGCTCGCTGATCCTACGGAAGGGTTTGCACACGCCTCTGTGAACACAAGTCTTCTGCATATTTGGCATGGAGTCCTACACACCTTTCCTCTGACTGGATGTATCTATTGACAGTGTCGGACACGTAGATTTATTAAGCCAGATTCTTATCTACCATTTCGTATCACATGGCCACGTTTGTTACAAACGAAGTTTCGTTACAATTGTGTTAGTAACAGATTATCGTAGTGTGTTAGGATGTTTTACTGATGTGTTCAACTTTACTAATATGTTTAACTTTACTATTGTCAGATTTAGTAGATGTTTCTGAGAATTACGTCTTCTTTTTATCTTCCACCAGTGAATACATGTACAAGTTCTTGATTGAGAAACAAGATATCTTTAATACACTGGTGACCAAAATTAATGCAACAACCGCCGCATTGTCTGGATGTTAGAATCCCGGCAACTCTTTAGTCGCTTTTAGTGTGGGTTCAGGAGGTTTCGTTCCACCTTCCATAACCTTGCCCTTCTCGAGGCGGCTATACAACAAGTTTTCCTACGCCGTCATCATCTTCTAGGTGTATTTTTCGATATCGAGAATGCCTACGATACCACTTGGAGGCGTGTCATCCTGGAGCAGCTTCACGAATGGGGTTTTCGCGGTTGTCTTCCTCTTTTTATTCAGTCTTTTCTCTCGCCACGATATTTTAGATACCGAATTGGTGACGACCTATCTGATCGCTTTGAGCAAGAGAACAGTGTCCCTCAGGGTAGCGTTTTAAGTGTGACTCTCTTTGCCATCGCTGTTAATACATTACGTCCTTAGTGAAAAGTCCTGTCCAGTGTTCCTTGTTTGTGGATTATTTCTCTTTGTTTTACTCTTCTTCAAGCCTTGCAACGACAAAGCGTCAGTTGCAAATTACTCTTAGACGTTTGGATAACTGGGTGCAGAAGAGTGGTTTTAAGTTTTCCACCGAGAAGTGTGTATGTGTTCTTTTTCACCGTTCTCGCTCGATTTTAACCTTTCCTGAGTTGTGGATGATGGACACTATTCTTATTTTTAAAGACGCGGTGAGATTTCTGGGTCTCATTTTTGACTCGAAGCTTACATGGTGACCTCATCTTAAAGACCTGAAACTACGGTCACTTAAGGCTTTAAGTATTTAAAAATGTCTTAGCCACAGTACATGGGGAGCTGACAGGACTTGTCTGCTCCAGTTTTACAGGGCGTTTGTGCGATCTCGGCTCGATTATGGATGCACGGTGTATGGGTCTGCGAGGCCTTCGTACTTAAAGATGCTGGACGTTGTGCACCATGAAGAGCTTCGGTTGGCCACTGGGGCATTCCGAACTAGCCCCATACCGAGCCTCTGTGCGGAGGCTGGTGAACCGCCACTTCATCTGCGGCGACGGCTACTTAGAGCGCGCCAGGCGTATAAAACTCTGTCCACGCGATACACACCTGCATACCATACCGTTGCTCAGCCTCCTCTGTCACGGCTATTTCATCACAGGCAACGTGCGACGCAGCCCTATGGGATTCCTCGCACAGGATTGCCTCGCTGCGATGTCTATGGCTGGTCTTCGTGTTTTACGTCGCGGTTGGAGCAGATCTCCACCTTGGCTCCTCCGGAGACCCAAACTTATTTTAGATTTGACTAATTTTAAGAAAGATAGCACACCAGATTTTAAATTCGAATCTCTGTTTCTTAACATTTTAGATGTACATCACGGTTTCACTGTCGTTTACACTGATGGCTCCAAATAGGAGAATTTCCTTGGCTGTTCTGTGGTGTTCCCTGATCATGTTACCCGGCTTCGCCTCCCTGATGAATGTACCGTTTTCGCAGCGGCGCTCCACGCGATCCTGGAGGCACTGGAGCAGATGAATCGTGTTCGGGGCGATCGATTTCTTCTTTGCTCCGATTCTCTTAGTGCCTTACAATCACTGCAGAACCTATACCCGACTGTGGAGATGGTCCAGCTGATATATGACCAACTGTACTTGCTCCAACGGCGGGGTAAAGAGGTATCCGTCTGCTGCGTGCCTGGTCATGTCGGCATATGGGGCAATGAACAGGCTGATCGGGCTGCGAAGGAGGCCTGCAGAGAGCAGGATGTGGGCCAGTGTCTTCTCCCCTTGCAGTCAGTCATCGCTGCACTCCACAGGAAGTGCATGGAGTTGTGGGAGGACGAATGGCTGGCGGTGACGGCCAATAAACTGCGGTCGTTAAGTCAACCATTCGGCCGTGGCGTTCCTCCTGCCGGTTGCTCAGGCGGGAAGAGGTGGCCCTCACACGTCATCGGATCGGGCACTGTCCTCTCACACATAGCTTTTATTACGGTGGGAGACTCCTCCGTTTTGTGATGCTTGTGGTGTGCACATCTCTGTCCGGCACATTTTAACAGACTGCATTTTATACCGTGATGCAAGGGCAGAAGCACAAGTTGATGGGGATCTGCCTTGTGTTTTAGCTAACGATGAGACGTGTGTGTCTAGGGTTTTTAAGTTTTGTGATGTGTCTGGACTCTGGCCTAAACTTTTTGGCTGGAGGTTTTAGTGTATTGCAGAGTGGCTGACTCCTCCATTTTTTTCCGTGCGGTCAGCCAGCCACATCCATCTGCTACATTGTTTTAGCTCCCTCTACCATTTTCTTCCTGTGTTGTCCATGTTTTACTGCTGACGCCCTGCTTCATCCACGCTTCGGTGCGGGTGAGTACATATTTTTCAATGATTGTTCCCCGTGTTTTATGTTCCGTTTCTTATAAATGTTTTGAGTTTTTTCTTGACACCCGTCTCACTATGTTACTGAACGGGCGCTGAAGACCTTGCTGTCGTGCGCCCAAAAATCCTCTCTACTACTCTACTACTACTGCTACAGCTGTGTAAGCGGTGAGACAGGCAGCCAAGAGTAATGTTCACCTAAGGAAGGCAACTCAAACTAGAGACAGTATAAACAGCGATCAACCTTCTTAACAAAACCACCTAACGTCAGATAACCAGTACAACGATGGAATAATTCAGGTGAGAGCGTCTCCAAAATTCCGTGTTTAAAACACAAAAAGGCAGAAGGAACCACTTTAACCCAAGTAAACAAGGAAAACAATTATCCATACCCCAATCAAGGAAGCTGTTAAATTACGCGCCATACTGGACAGCATCAGCAAGACGAGGAAAAGTACACTGCCGAAAATACACTAACCTCCAGGGCAGGCAACTGGGGTGTTAGCGGCAACTGGGCAGTGAGATACCGCTGGTTGCACTTCAGCAAGAATAACACTAAATCCAAACTAACATCACGCAGTAGAAGGCGGCTAATAACTTCCGCCAACCTGACAGACTCCGCTCGTTTCAGTTGGTCTCACCGACCCTGGGAGCAGCAACGTGTAAACAACAGCAAGGTCTCAAACAGTGGAGGTTTCACTACTGGATAAGTTTCACTCAACTACAAACGTCCTGGGTTCAGTCATCGGCTACAGTCCGTCAATCCGACAGTGCCTGCTCGCCGCCAGTGGTCCCGGTCTCCCCTTCCGCTGTAGACCTCCTCGCTGCTCCATCTGAAGCCCAACTGCCTGACACGCACGACGATCCAGAAATACTAGCCGTGGCACCTAGGATACTACTGGCTATCGATAACTGCTGCTGCTGCCACTCACAGACAAACAATACTAGCAAAGGCAGTGGCACCATTAACACAAGAAGGAATCGAGACGTCACTACTGCTATTACAAGACGCCAAATTATGAACGACAAGAACGCGAGCCGCACACAGCTCATAAGCCATTTTCGCAGTTCTGGAACAGTTTTGCACCTATTAACAGATATCATCGTGAACGCTCTTCATGTGATCGTTTTAATTGCTGCGTCATGTTTGAAAGGCTTCCCTGTTGGTAGCCAATACATTGGTCTCTAATCTCAGGCGTAGCGTCCATTTCATCTTCTGTTTTCTTTCTCCTATACATCTAATTAAGTAGACATTTGGGTTCCTGAAACACAGGTGAAAATGGCCCAGAAAATAGTTGACCTACATTTATTAGATAGCTGATTATTATATTTCATGAATGTCAGTATATGACATAATACAGTCCTCCACGACTTCAGTAGCAGACTCTCGCAAAAGAGTACACGTGGTGCTCTCAGCCGTAACAGAAGTACGTTTTACGTGGTTTTGCGAACAGTGGATAAAATACTGACAGTTTTATCGGTTAGTAACTCATACTTATCAGCTATTGTGCAGATTCACCAAGAACATCTACAGTCTCACCTTACGTACTTGCCGTTTTCTCTTCCAAACAATCTTGATGCCGTAAAGTTTTTCGTCGCTGTAACATATGGCTTAATTTTGTTTATTCACTTCTCGTACTATGTGGTCAACAGGGTAGAGGAAAGGAATGTACAAACCAGTTTTATCCGCATGTTAATGGGTAGTATAAAGAAAGCAACTTCGAAAACGCATAAGAAATCTACGTGTCTGACAATGTGAACGAAGAAAATGAATCAGGGCAGGTGGAGGTAATATCCATCTGCCCATCGCGAAACACATATTAACATAAAGACTCTTTCTAAAGTTTAGTAAGACTTGCAATAATTGAAAATTTGATACTTTGTAAGCGAGTGGAAGGTTCAAATTCAGATGAGTGTAATTCTTTTCTTCAAACCACATAAATAGTTTATTTAAAAAACTACGTTTAGTGGAAAACAAGAGTATACATCTCTTAAGCTTCCTCAAAAATTACAAAATGTACCTACAGTAATTTAAAGAAAACATGATAATACTATAAATTCTAAACAACAATTTTATAATCCACAATTATCGATGCATCTAAAAATACTGCTGTGACATGAATAGTACTAAGCCCCAGGAAAATAAAAAAAATCTTTTACATAAACAACTATCCACATTAAAGAACACTGTTTACAAAATTTGTTATAATTTGCCGGCCGGTGTGACCGTGCGGTTCTAGGGACCGAACGACCGCTAAGGTCGCAGGTTAGAATCCTACTTCGGGCATGGTTGTGTGTGCTGTACTTAGGTTAGTTAGGTTTAAGTAGCTCTAAGTTCTAGGCAACTGATGACCTTGGCAGTTAAGTCACATAGTACTCAGAGCCATCTGAACCATTTTTTTGTTGTAATTTCTTCCAAAACTGGGCAACCAAAATGAGTGTAGCCACCGCAGTCATCATCCTAAGTGAACGAACTTCCCTCTTGTCACCCATACCAACGGTTTCTGAATGAGAAGTAGGGCACCAGATCACAAATTATCCACTCAGCACTTCCACGCACAGGTGGAAGTACAGTGGTGTTAACAACCCCAAGCTGGCGACAATTAGGAAAATGAGTCACTCCATGATAGGCACCGCTGTTGACAATCCGGAGGCCACAAAAACAAATACGTCCAGCGAGGACTTCTACGGGGTTGACTCCGCGGACGGGCGCTGCTCGTTCACAGCTAGTGGCGGATGAAAACGTCACGCCACAGCAGACGGCAGGCCACTTCGTCTAGGAAGCTGGGAACGTAGCTGGAGTTCGAATGCATTGGAACAGTGGCGACTTCTGTGTCGACATCCAATACACCGCCTAAACTGTAAGCGCTGATGGTGGATGTGGGGAGATAGTACCCTATGCAAACTGCTGTCACCACAATACAGAATAAATAAGAACCTATAATCCACGTATTTTACTTATATGTTTATTCAAATAATCCTTTTGGAGGATTCGATCAATCAACTTCGGTCTTGCTTCTTTGTGTCTAATTTTCGTTGCTCCCAGAGTCCCATTAACCATCGAGTGTGTCGTTCCTTTTGTCCCTGGATCCATTTTCTTCCTTTCTCAGACCTCGTTCTTTCCTGAAATCCTGCTGTTGTGTTGGTTCTCTTAAAATTATTCTGTTATCTATTATACCATTTCTAATTCCTGTGTTTTTCACGTCTTTCTCAATTTCAGTGAACCATGTGGGTTTGGATTTGTAGTTGTTTAGTAAATTGAAAATCTGTAGTCTTCTTTTCCACATTGCCTCAGATGGTATTTCCATTTTCATGCAGAGCTGTCTGTTTGATATCAATTTCTATTCTATATTTCTCTTACCTCTAGGTCCCAGTAGTACGTTATAATTCTTCTTTTAACTCTCTCCATTGTTTCGAAATCCCCAAATCTTGTTAATTTAAATGTTTTCGTTGCATGCGCTGCTCCAAGCCTTACCACTGTTTGGTGGTGCCTTAGTTTCCTGTTCCAGGACGAAGTTTTTGTTTTGTTTTGCATGTGTATTGCCATTTGGAATGCCCTTCCCGTTTTATGTATCCTATTTTGCTATTGTTATATTGTCCCTTGCATTGCTTGTTATACATTCTCCAGGGCATTAAAACCGTTAGTTTTAGATATTGTGTGGTAACGCATTTTAAGATTTGGAAGTATTTCATTGATATTTGTTATGAAAAGAGTATTTTCAAACGATATTATCGTCGTATTGTGTATCCTTGTCTCTGTAGTTTGTCTGATATGTTCTTTGCCACTATCCAGTGAGTCAGTAATTAGTGCCTTGTAATCTGCAAAAGCTAGACTGTCTATGCTGATTTTACTTGGGATTCTTCTTAGTTCAAGACCCTTAGTGACGACGCATGCCTCCATTCTCTCATAGCCCTCTCGAAAGCACAGTTAAAAATTAACGGCGGTAAACCATCTCCCTGTCTTACCCTTGACTGTATGTCTGAAGGTTTTGAAAGTTCCCTCTTAAATTTTCTTCGTTGTTTTTTTATTTCTTAAAGTTCCGTTAAATATTTCTGTTGTTTTACTGTCGAGTCTAAATTCTAATATAATCTTGATTAGTGCATTTCTCTCAATTGAGCCCTGTGCCTTCGTAAAATCCACAAGAATCATCACGTATTTAAAATTTTTCGTTTGCCTCATTCCTTTTATCTTCTCTAGACGTAGTATTTGCTCTGCAAACAACCTTCCATTCCTATATACTACTTGACGCTCTCGTAACTTTGTGTCGGGTATTCCATCAGCTCCTTTTAAAAGTGCCATGGACAAAATCTTCTATGTCAGTAGCAAGAGGAAGACACCTCTACAATAGTTAGAATCAGTTCTCTTTTCATTTTTAAGTAGTGACTGTATTAATGCCTTCGTCCATTTCATTGTAAGCTGTTTATTAAAATTTCAGTAATGATTTCTGTTAGGCATAGAATAATGTTGTCAGTAGTGTTTTTCTTTAAATTAGCAACTATAATGTTTGCTCACGATGTTTCGTTATCTATAACTTGATCTTATGATTGCCTCAGATGATGGTAGCCTTAAGTCTGATTGGATTACGCTATCAAAATGAATTTCACCTTTTGGTGGATCGCAGTTGTGTAGTTCTTTGAAGTAGTCTGCAAGTAACCTGCAGTTCTCAGTGTCATTATATATACAATTTCCCGTGTTTATGTATCTATGAATTGTAAACTTGGTGATGTGAACTTCATTAAACAGCTTTTCAATGTTTTACAAAAGTTAGTTTTATTGTTCAGCTTAATGTGTGACTCAGTCGACGTTAGCTGTTCTTTTATATATTTTACTGTGATCTTTTTGAGACCTTATAAAACATGTTTCCTTGCTTCTATATAATTTTTCCTGTTCCTCTTACTTTTACTTGCCTTCCAGACATTCAGCTACTTGTCTCTTGGCAGTTACCTCATCACTATCATAATATCACCAAGTAAGTTTCCATTTCTTTTTAAAAGGGGATAATTTCTTCTGCAGTGTCAATAATGTCTCTTTTCAGTTGTGCCCAAACTTAAGGTATTATTTTCCCAACTTCATTTAGTAATAATCTTCTCTATGTAACATCTGTATCCAAATACTTAAATACTCAACTTAAGAAATTTAAAATATCGTGCTCTCAGTACTTCGGCCTAACCTTAATACTAACTAGCTACTGAAAGTGTGGCAAGATTTCATGTTACTCCTGTGTAGTTTACGGAGACAATGGAGCTAGGTTTATAGAGTGACAGTATTTACTGAACTGCACTACATATAACATGTGTTTTATTTTAGTTTGGGGAACTACTTACAATCATGGTGAATGTGGTTACGAAGCGTAGAATATAAGCATGCTCTTAAAGTCTGGCTAAGAGCTTTCCCATATGCTTCTCGTCGCCTCCTCTCGCTGCGCCATAATTGTTTATCCGATGCCCATTCGCTGGTTTCAGGGAGACTTGGCTTCTTACAGCAATACAACGCAGCTCAATCCTTTCATGAGCTACTTTACAATTATTTTGGGCTCAATTCCAATCAGCACAGATCAGAGCAGCGTCCCTCTCATCCGCGAACATGTCGATTAACGACCATAAATGCCTGATGGGGAGATGGGTTTAAAGGCAATCACAAGGCTACCAGGTGTTGCTTTGTGGTGTTCGTGTACCACACTATTAAAGACATACCCCAACCACAAAAAAGGACTATCCTGTGTAGCATGGTGGCTATGACGGAAACAAATCAAAGCTGCTCCCAAGTAGTAATTCACACGTTCCGCAGAGGAATGGTTCAGGTAATGTGGTGCCAGTGGTACTGTGGGCCACCACCACTTAAAAACAGAAACTGTGAAAGGCATCAGACGTAAACTCCCCTGCATTATGGGAAACGAAAGCGCATGAAGGCCATAGATCCCAACTACCCCTGACAAACAGCTCATTCACTCCTGCTGGGTAATATTGCTGGTACGTATCAAGCAGCAGAAGCGTGTAAATGCATACACAAACCCGACGACGTACCAGCTACCCTCTTTGGGAATTTCTGACTTACTCATTGACCATGCCCCACGATAGACCACTAGCAGCGTATTTAATGCATAATTGCTAATAGCGCAGTTCTACACCACAGTATCAATGACTTAATCTGTTACTCCATCCCCATTTGGAATGAAATTCGCTCCAATCTAAATCCGCGTTCTGAAAAAGCCCAGATGTCAGACCACTAGTGTTTCATTACAATACTTAATTACTAAGGGAAAACAAACAGCCCACAGTACGACCGGATCACATCGGATCCCGCACTACAATACGTTTCCCTTCAAACAATAGGCTTAACGGTCTCCCCCTTCCTTACCCTATACTTAACTGGACTTTACTCATGGTCTACACGATACTGCACTACAATATCTTTAAAGAGAAGTAGAAAACCGCTAATAGTAACACAGTTTTGATTACATGATTCTTCTGATGAGCTCTTTTCCAGGAAGCCTTCATCTTGGTTAAACTTACAACCCAAATCGACGGCCACGACATTTTCAGTGTCACAATTATGCGTAACTCAAAATCGAAACCCTGAAATACAAACTGCCAGCTATAGATTCACCCTCTAAGCCCTTGGTTTAGCTAGTACTCAAATGTGTGCCTGCTAGTCGATTTCTAAGAGAGATGGTTGATGTTCCAGATGTGATTTAAACTACCTGAGAGCAAACAAAACTGCCATCACCTCCAGCCCGCATGTGGAATATTTACCTCAGATGGATGGAGGTTATGCGAGACATACGCACTAGGCTCTCTACCGGCCACCAGTTGCAGCAAAAGGATGGAAGCGCCTAACATACAGGCGTCAGTTTGAACACTGAATTCCTTGCTAAAGTGTACCATGACTAATATGGGTGTGTTTACTAGGGTTTTCTATAAAGCCTCAGCGGCTGCTTGTTAGGAAGGACCCCACTCATTTTCTTTGTTTCTTCGGAAGCTAGTTTCAAGGTGCTGCTAGATGTGCCACATTACAAATAAATTTACTCAAGTTGTATATCATCCCACGAAATAGGAAACTGCTTTTACATTTTTCAGTATCCAGCATGAATAAGTAGCCTGTATCCGACTCTGATGTATTCTAATACCTTGATTACAAACAGTATGGCTTATGAATGATAGTTCAGGCTGAGCAAACTCAACTTTTGAACGTTTAACCGTAAACCTGCACCTACACAACCGCTGAAGCACCTCCCTAGAGTGGTGTATATATTGCTATAATAGCTCAGTGAAGGTCATCAAATCATTAGGATGATAACAAACTCCCTCAAATCTGCTATCAGAAAAACCCTATAAAACTTAAAGTTTTAAACATGGCTACGTAGTTCAGTGACCGTTTACAAATTAAAGTTAAAGCAATGACAGCCATCGATCACAAAATTTAACTCTTTTGACCAGGTGTCAACACTTCTATGAGTTCCTTCATCAGAAATTAAATCTAGTTTTGATTTTATAAGTGACGTGTAAGTACTGCTTCTTTTTGTACTGTTAATTAGTTTTCAGTCTTCAAATGTATTACTTAGCTTTTACTTAAACAAAAAGTTCCCATGTTTGCTGCTGTCAAATAACAATTTGCCTCTTAGTAGTAAATGCTGTTCATCTTAACATCCAGCTGTCTATATTTTAAATGCTAAGTAGCCTACTTATATTTACGGCTGCTAGATGGCATTATTGGTGTAATCTTCACCTGCGCGCACTTGCTAATGCGGGCGCGTCAGTCTGTTGCTAACTGTGGCTTTAGAAGTATAAGCACCCCATAGTAGCTCGCCTTCCATGTATTCTTTTTAAATTTTTGTGACTAAAGCCTCTCTCGCTTGATATTTATCTTATACGTGACATGTAAGTACAGCTTCTTTCTTGTACTGTTAGTCAGCACTTACATTTTTTTATAAAATTTTTTTCCCATAAATTTGTGATTATCTTATAGGCCAAGTTATATTTTTAATTTCTGATGAAGTCACCCATAGAAGAGTTAAAAACTAGTCAAAAGACTTAAATTTTGTGACCGAGGGCTGTAATTGATTTAACTTTAACCTATAAAACGCATTGGACAGCACAGTTACGCGTATAGACAACCTGAATGGCACACTATTATTTTCACACAATGACCAATACATTGTGAAAGCAGTGACTGGCGTAGACTCCTGAGCCGGAGGAATGTGATAGTAGGCTTGAGTTAGGAGAAACGTGATAAAGACTTTTGTCCATTGGAACCATGAGGAGCGCAAGGGCAAAATGGGGAGGGATGTAGATAGGGGAATCAGTTCCGTATTCTCAGCCTGATAAACAACAACCGGTCTCACACCGCCCTGTATTTTATACGTCACAAATGTAGGAGAAGTGTGGGGATTTGGATGGAATAACATATCCCCCAGGAAACATCTCATCTATAGTCGTCATTAACTGTCTCATTCTAGGTGTGGAGAGTTTGTGAGGCATCCCCCATACAAGTATATAAAACTAAATTAGCGGACGACCCTTTGTCACTTGAACCTCACATAATCTGTCAGTAAGCACATCCCTAAATTATGGACACAAATCCGCAATCAGTTCCCTATGTCTGCTGGTAAATGTTTAAAGTAATTAGCCGGAACATCCGTATCGACTGAGTCAGTAACTGTCTTCCTTTTCATCACATGTATACAAAACTGAAAACTCTGTTTGCACTTGGGAAGTAAACCAAATTTACGGATGAAGTCAAAACCTATAATAGCCGACACCGACAGAATTGTGCCACCTCAACTCGGAATTCCCATGTAAAATCACCAATTCGAGCCTTAACTTTAATAGTTCACCAACTCCGAGTTATCTCTGCTGAACTGGCCTGCATACAAAGCTCAACCTTGCCTGACATTTCCGCGAGTTTGTACCACTCATCACAAGTGGAGGCCCGTTCTTCAATGATCAGTGAAAAAGAATTTAGACATCGAGAAAGGCACTATATGTAAATGTGTGAAGCGGACTCGGCCACTAGGAATAGCAATAATCCTGCAAAATGGGATTTGTGATCCCCTTAATATACCGTCAGCTATCGCTAGAGCTTTCCTGGCTTTTACAGTCCCTTGCTATGTGTTCACCCACTACACACTTAAACATTTTATCATTGAAGCATGCCTCCTCCGGCTTCATTTATTATCTGAAGTTTTCTATTAACTATAACCATAACGTTCCTCCCATCTTTTGGTGAGCATACTTTACAGCCTGCACACGAAGCAGTAAATCTTCTAACTGACATAAGCTTTATGGTTAGTCACAAAACAGGACTCCAAAGTGGTCACTAGTCGCTCCCTTTCAAAGATATTTTCAACTGTTTGACCTTCGCTAAAACCCAAACACAAGCTTCAAGCGATGTCTTCGATTCTGTTAATATACCATTCTAGCAGTGCGGCTGCATGGTCTCGCAATGGTGTGAATTCATAAAATCTTCCTGGGCTTTCAGATGCGTGCGGTACTTCAAATGTATTGCCTTATTTGGACTGGAACAGAGCACCAGTGACGTCACAGTTAGCAACGCGGCTATTTAATGGTGAGGCCACGGCTACGGCTACGCATCAGTGATTTATAACTGCTGGTTAGCTCATGTCCAGCGTGGGCGTGCAAATTATTTAAAACGAATTAGCTCCCAGAACTCATTAATGATCATTTGCACTGCATGGCTTCAGACAAAGCCTGTTCGAACCTCCGATCTAACTAGGGACTCAAACTGAAAAAATCTTCAGTGATTAATTCGCATAATTCACCTAAATCCTTCAGTTCCAAAATAATAATAGTAATAATAATAATAATAAAACAAAGAACAACACGCATCAATTACACAATCACAGGAAAAAGAAATCTTAAGACAGCCACCAGAACAAGCACAAACAGAACACGAAGTGATACGCATGTCAGATATAGAAGAAAAATTTTAGCTGACACATATAGACAACAAAGACACAAATACAGACATTTTACCATTCTTGCACAGACCACCAAATAACCCACAAGTCGAAACAACAATAACAACTATCAACACAATCTTACACAACAAAATAAATGAAAATGCGACTATGGAAGAGTTACAACTACTGGTTTATATAGGAGCACTCAATACACTAAATATACACACTAGGCAGAGATCAGAACCAACCAATACCCGGAAGAAACCCACAAAACCGGCATGGCAACACAGGCTACAGATCAGAATAGAAAAACTGAGAAAAGACCTCGGACAGCTAACACAATTTATAAGAAATGAAATATCAGACAAAATAGATAAAAGGTTAATTAAAATCTCACAACACGAAGCGATAGAGTAATTAGATGAAAAGAAACAGAAATTACAAGTATTGTCCAAACGACTTAGAAGATACAAAAAATGTGAAAATAGAAGGAAACAAAACTAAACATTCAACACAAACCAAAAGAAATTTTACCATACAATAGATAACATACACATTAAAATATACAATCCACCAAACATAACAGACATGGAACACTTCTGGAGCAACATTTGGTCAAACACGGTACAACATAACAGACATGCACGGTGGATACAAGAAGAAGCAGAAACAGACACATAAAAGATGATACCACAAATGCCTGAAGTGATAATTTTGCAACATGAAGTCACCCGAGCAATTAATTCTATGAACAACTGGAAAGCCCCTGGAAAAGATAAATGATAATGAAGTCCCATGCTGGACGCACCGCCGTACGAGGCAAAGTCCTAGTGGAGGTGGTTTACCATTGCCTTCCTCCGACCGCAATGGGGACGAATGATAATGAAGAAGACGACACAACAACACCCACTCATCACAAGGCAGGTGAAAATCCCTGAGGAGTCAAGGAGTATATTGCTCCCTCCTACGCATATCTCGCGAAGAGACCATGAGGATAAAATCAGAGAGATTAGAGCCCACACAGAGGCATACCGACAATTCTTCTTTCCACCAACAATACGAGACTGGAATAGATGGGAGAACCGATAGAGGTACTCAAGGTACCCTCCGCCACACACTGTCAGGTGGCTTGCGGAATATGGATGTAGATGTAGATGAAGATGTAGATGTAGATCCCGCTGGGAAGCGAACACGGGACCCCGTGCTCGAGAAGCCAGAACGCTATCGCGAGACCACGAGCTGCGGCCCTGGAAAAGATAAAATTGCGAATTTCTGGCCAAAGAAGTTCACCTCAGCACATTCACATGTAACTAACTTATTTAACAGTTACATTGCAGACCCATAGACAGTCCCTGATACACGTACACAAGGAACAACTTATCTGAAACCCAAAGGTCAAGCAGACACAGCAAACCCAGCTAAATATCGCCCCATAACATGCCAACCAACAATATACAAACTATTAACTTCAGTCATTACACAGAAATTAATGACACATACAACAAAGAACAAAATTATAAATGAAGAACAAAAAGGCTGCTGCAAAGGAGCACAAGGATGTAAAGAGCAACTGATAATAGATGCAGAGGAGACATATCAAGCCAAAACTAAACAAAGGTCGCTACACTATGCATACATTGATTACCAAAGAGCTTTTGATAGTGTATCCCCCTCATGGTTACTACAAATATTAGAAATATACAAAGTAGATCCTAAACTGATACAGTTCCTAAACATAGTAATGAAAAATTGGAAAACCACACTTAATATCCAAACAAATTCAAATAATATCACATCACCGCCAATACAGATTAAGCGTGGAATATACCAAGGAGACTCATTAAGTCCTTTATGGTTCTTCCTTGCTCTGAACCCACTATCCAACGTGCTAAATAATACAAATTAAGGATATAATATTACTGAAACATACCAACACAAAATCACACATTTGCTATACATGAATGATCTAAAATTACTGGCAGCAACAAATCAAGAACTCAACCAATTACTAAAGATAACAGAAGTATTCAGCAATGATATAAATATGTCATTTGGAACAGACAAATGTAAGAAAAATAGCATAGTCAAGGAAAAACACACTAAACAAGAAGATTGCATACTGGATAACTACAGCGACTGCATAGAAGCGATGGAAAAAACAGATGCCTATAAATATCTAGGATACAGACAAAAATAGGAATAGATAATACAAATATTAAAGAAGACCTAAAAGAAAAATGTAGACAAAGACTAACAAAAATACTGAAAACAGAATTGGCAGCAAGAAACAAGACAAAATCTATAAATACTTATGCTATACCAATATTGACCTACTCATTTGGAGTAGTAAAATGGAGTAACACAGACCTAGAAGCACTGAATACACTTACACGATCACAGTGCCAAAAATATAGAATATAGCACATACATTCAGCAACAGAAAGAGTCACATTAAGCAGAAAGGAAGGAGGAAGGCGATTTTTCGACATAAAAAACCTACATTATGGACAGGTAGACAATTTAAGAAAATTCTTTATAGAACGAGCAGAAACTAGCAAAATACACAAAGCAATCACTCATATAAATACATCGGCTAAACCATTGCAATTTCATAACCACTTCTCCACCCCTTTAGATCACATAACATCAACAGATACAAAGAAAGTAAATTGGAAAAAGAAAACACTACATGGCAAGCACCCATATCATCTAACACAGCCACACATCAGTCAAGACACATCCAACACATGGCTAAGAAATGGCAATTTATACTGTGAGACGGAAGGATTCATGATTGCAATGCAGGATCAAACAATAAACACCAGATATTACAGCAAGCATATTATTAAAGATCCCAATACCACAACAGATAAATGCAGACTTTGCAAACAACAAATAGAAACAGTAGATCAAATCACAAGCGGATGTACAATACTAGCAAATACAGAACACACCAAAAAACATGACAGTGTATCAAAAATAACACATCAACAACTTGCCATACAACATAAACTAATAGAACAACACGTTCCCACATACAAGTATGCACCACAAAATGTACTGGTGAATGATAAATACAAATTATGCTGGAACAGAACCATTATAACAGATAAAACAACACCACATAACAAACTGGACATCATACTCACCAATAAAAATAAGAAATTAACACAACTAATCGAAATATCCATACCAAATACAACAGATATACAGAAGCTAACGGGTGAAAAAATTGAAAAATTCATCCAACTCGCTGAGGAAGTCAAGGACATGTGGCATCAGCATAAAGTTGACATTATATCAATTATACTATTAATTGTAGGAGTCAGAGTACACAATATCGACTAGTACATCAACGAAATACAGCTACATCCAAACGTAAATATACAACTACAGAAATCTGTAATTATTGATACATGGTAAATTACCCAAAAGTTCCTAAATGCAATGTAACATATACCGTACAGTTAAAAGGAAGTCACGCTTCATCAAGGTCTGCGTCACTTTCCATTTTTAACCAGACATAATGTCTGAGAAGGGAAAGAAATATTAACAGTAATAGTAAGCCATCTGCACTTCCTTGGTAGCGTCACCGACAATCCACCGTCACGCACATAGCTATGGGGTGATGTACTTGCCAACCACATCAGCCACAGCTATAGCGTGGAACACATGACGAGTTTCCTCTCGTATGCGTTAACTTCAGAGTGTGCTTAATTTCACCTTGGGCAACTTCCACACTTGAGCTAATATACCCTGGGTCCGTACCAGCAAATTGCCAAGCGATTCCGACGGTGATTTACACAGAGGGTCGGACAGTCTGACACTGCAGAAATCCGGAACCCTGATGTCACAATGAATAATGCGGGCTCTAATTCTATTACCTTGAGTGTAGCTTAGATTCTGTACTCTCCTAAAAGTTAGTGAACCAGCTCTACTAAGACAATCTTAATGGTGGAGATGGCGTCACACATCGCTGCTTCCTGCAAGTGTGGCAGGACCATGAAAAGTGCACCAACATTACAGGGACGGCTACCACCTTGGACACCCAGCCCGACATGTCATTGCCAATAATCTTTAATATGTTAAGTGAGCTCTCCTCGTCACACCTCTTCGTCACTGGGCACCCCCCTGCCTTCCATGTTGCAGCAGTGCAGTAACAAGGAATTTACGGTATATGAAACACAAGTCTAAATAGCCTGTATTAAACAGCAAAATAATTACTGCTTCCCCATGACCAAATAATTTTTTTAGTGCCGCACACACCTCGCCACTCTCTAAGCACGTGCTGCTACCACAGTATAGTGAAAGAAGGTCTAGGCTGAGGTGTATGTGGTACTTCCCTCCAAAACATTTTACACGTTTGTTTCAAAAACTACCATTAAAGGAAAACAACAACAACAACAACATTAAACTCTACAACTTTCTCGGCAATTAAAAAGGATACTACAACAATTTATGAAAGACTTTATAACAGAATAAATTCAAGAGGAAAAATTTATAAATACCCAAGTATACGTGAATGCAAAATACTGCTGTGACATGAATGACATTAAGCCTCAACGGGACAAAAAAATTTTCTTTTACATAAACAGCGCTCGCCATTTACGAACACAGCTTATAATACTTACTATAATTTTGAATAAAATTTCTGCCATTTGACTGTCAAGATCGTTGACGTTATTGTACAATCGTGATTTTGGGCTTTGGCCATTTTTAAGTACCACAATATTGCAAGTGATCAGACTTTTATTAACAAAATCATCTTGAAAATATCTTACACCTTGCTATATAATGCAAGTGTAAAAGAAAACAAGTGTAATATACTTAGACGATGAGGTCGTTCGTGAAAGTTCGATGATGCCCAACATTGTAGTACTTGAGAATGGCTATAGGCCAACTGTATAGTTGCATAAACGATATATACAATCAAATGGTGGAACTTTCATTTAAAATGACTGTGATCCCATACAGTGATTACTACCTGTCCCAGAACTGAGCTTCTGCTAAATAAGCAACCAATATGACTAGAGACACTACAGTCATAAGCTTAATACAGTAGACTTTCCTTTGACCACCGACACGAAAACCTTCCTGATTCTCGACCAAAGCATTTCTGGATAACAAATAAAGCATCCATTGCTTTTGTATACGCAACAACGTGCAACAAAGCTCACAACAATAAGCAGGCTACCATTGGTAGATTGGATCACCCAATGTAGACGCTACCTTTGACGTCACGGAGCTGGGAAAAACAAATATGTCCAGCCAGGGTTCCAGCGGTGTTGACTGCACCGGTAGTAGCTGCGCGTTCCAAGCTGGTGACGGAAGGGAACTCGCGTTGTCACTCTACAACAGACGGTAGACAGCTTCGCATAGGAGGCCCCACTGTCACATTGCCCATAGCGCCATCCAACTTCCCTAAGACCAAGAGGCATGCACAAGTGCTCGAATGCAATGGAACCGTGGCGACTTTTGCCTCGACACAAAACTGACATTTAAAACACCAGAAAAACATACTTTACGGTTGTTTGAGCGAGTTTGTTGCGAGGTATTGTTTTACTAGCTTTCAGACATCATATTAAAGTAGTACGATGTTAGTGAAAAGTATTCCAAACTAGTTTACCAAGTACACAACACAAAATTACTGCTGGGAGTATGATGAGCCATAGCGATATGTTCGTATTTGGCACTAGCATATGGGTCAAACTTTCCAGGTTCACGTACTACTTAGAGCTTTGGCGAATAACTGTTCCATATAAGTTGTTAATCATTTCAGTGAGGCCCAGAATAGTAGAGAGAGAGAGATTCTGAAATCCGGATGTGCCTGCACAGTGCATCGGTTCAACTCGGCATACTTCGCCTCAATTCGGCTTGCTAGGTGAGGCCGACGCTGTGCGCTGCCGAATGCGCTGCCAGACGGCTTAGTCAACATTGGAATACGTAAGCGCAAGACAATTACCGGAATAATGGAACCATCTGCTCCAAAAAAAGGGAATATTCCCGAAAGTTAATTTAAACCGGAATGGGAACTCTCCTACTTTTTTGTGCGTTGTGACGATAAAGCCAAATGTCTAATCTGCGGTACACTAATTACGTGTGACAGAAAATCGTGTATTGAAAGGCACTACAGCAAATTGCATTCAGAAAAGTATAGTGATACAACAGGGGATGCCAGAGAGGAAGAATTACGGAAGTTGCAAACTCTTGCAGAAGAGAATTCTGTATCTACAAACGAGGTTTGTTGCAAGTACTTTAGCATGTAAGTTTTGGTTCAAGGTCATGCGAAACGAAATAACATTTGTTTAGATTCCTTAGTTTTCGTTTCCGCATAAATTATTTCTAACATATATTTTTTTGTCTACTTTAGGGTGAAGAAGATGAGGGGTGTTGCGGAAGGACTCTCAGAGCTAGTTACAAAGTTGCTCTACGTTTAGCAAGAGCTGGGAGGCCAGTTATGGAAGGACCATTAATAAAAAAACATTATGTTGGACGTAGTAGAGACAATGAATCCCACATTAACTCCCGCGTACAACAGAATACCACTTTCCAGAATGACAATACATCGGAGAATCAACGACATTGCTGAGAATTTACATGAACAACTGGTAGCCAAAATTGAAAACATCCTAGCGTACTCCATCGCACTTGATGAGTCCACGGATATTAACGACACGGCTCAGTTAGCAATATTTTTGCGTGGCGTGGACGACGACCTACATGCAACGGAAGAGCTCCTGGATATGATTTCGTTGAAGGCGGATATTTTAGCAGCTGTTGAAATGGCAGCTGAAGGGATAGGACTCCCTTGGGAATAGCTGTTTTCCGTAACAACAGACGGGGCACCAGCAATGTGCGGTATAGCAAAAGGGTTTATTGGCTTACTACGGAAAAAACTTAAAATGTCGAGTTTACCATCCGTTCATTGTTTTGCACACCAAGAGGCTCTTTGTGCTAAAGTTATCGGTCTTCAAGATGTGATGAAGGTTGTGGTGCGTATCGTGAACTACATTCGTTCTCATGGACTCACTCATCGTCAGTTCAAAGAATTTTTGATTTGCTTTGAAGAGGAGTATCCAGATATTCCCTACCACGCTGAGCAAAGGGAAAGTGATTTCCCGTATTTTTCGACTACGCCACACTGTGGCTCAGTTTTTGGAGAGCAAAGGACGTCCAGAGCCACTTTTTCATGACCCTGAATGGATAGCTGATTTAGGATTTTTAGCAGACATTATGGCTCTCCTAAATGATTTAAGTCTGAAACTCCAAAAATAAAACAGTCTCATCAACGATATGATCAGCAAAATAAACGATATCCAGTATAAACTGAAGCTCCTCAAAAACAAAGTATCAGAGAAAAATGCGCAACACTTTCCTGAACTAGGTAAGCAGGTCGAGCACAGTCTCTGATTGGTTGTCTTGTGTTGGCGCGCGATTCAAATTACGTTGGAGTACCTTTATTAAACAGCCTGATTTTTATAACCACTCTAATCAAAACGGTACTATGTTTTTGTTTGACAGCATCTGTGCAGGATGGAGCGCCCTTTGAAAAATACGTCGAGGTGCTACAATCCCTTGAAAATGCGTTTAACGACCGATTCCAGGTAATGTGCCGGTATATGACATACAGCTAAATAAAGGAGATTGCGTTACATATGCAAGTGTAACATTACATTAAAACCAATAGTACACATTACATGTTTATTAAAATCTGTCGCATTTTAGTACTTCGAAACAACGGCTTACATTACTTTCATTTATTAACATTTGCTTTGTTATTGTTTCAGGAAATTACCTACCTGCAGCCAATTCTCGATGTTTTTGTGAAACCTTTTTCGACGGATATTGAAAGTGCGCCTTCAGACTTAACATTTAGAACTAATTGATTTGCAAAGCGATGTTCACCGAAAGGATGTGTTTTACAGTACAAAAGGTTTGCTCCAATTCTACCAGTATTTGCCGAAGGCAGAATTTCCCAAGTTACACAGAGAAGCAACGAAGATTATTTCTATGTTTGGTTCCACTTGTGTATGTGAAAGGTTTTTTTCTGTTTTGCCTTGTACAAAAACTAGATTGCTTGCGAGTATTTCTAGTTGTAATTTAAAAAATTGTCTCAGAATTGCTGTCAGCCAATCTCTTGTTCCAGATCTTAGTAGCATAATTGCAAATAAAATAAAGAGCACATAGGAAGACACATTTGTGTTGAAACCAAATTTAAAATTGTTACCATTACAGTTATTATATATATATATATATCTCTTTTGTACCGGTACACCAAACTAAGCTCTCCACCTAGTGTACATTACTATTTGGCAATGACGAAGACAACAGGGTAAAAGCTTTGAAACAGGTCGAGACAGGCGGCGCGAGCGACAAAAGCTAAGGAAGTGAGAGGCAGCGCTGTTGCGCAAAGCCAAGGAGTGGCTGGTCTGCACCGTCGTCAACATAGCGCAGCCGTCTTATGCACTCTGCACTGTGCGATGCACCGGTGCGTGCACCTTTTGCGGCCCTGCTGTATTGCATTTAGAATTTTACGTCTTGCTTCGCCGTTAGGGTTCGTAACGTCACTCCTCGCTACTCTACTCCATGCCTTTGTTAAATAACTTGATATGTGATACAAGCAAGATACTTTCGTGTCGGGCATAGAATTCAAAAATAGAAACAATTCATTTGTTTCAAACATCTGCATAGGTAGATGAAATGATGAAATGTGTTATCGAAGGAAGTATTCTACTTTAATGGTCTCTTGAGTTGATTGACAGCTTCTTACGACACCTGCATCGGCCACTGAAGCAAGAGCCGAAAGGAGCAAAAAAAGGAGTCAGTCGTGGTAAAATTTTCTGTTTTGAACAGCGCGTAATGTAAAGCAGGCCCCTTCGTTTCTGGCGGTGGCGCTGCTGTCGCAATCGCAGCATTGGTGTCTCCCTCTGGTGGAAAAGGGGAAAGGTTGTCTGTTCACGTGCATTTAAGGGGTCGAGTGGTTCGTCAGCCGGGTCAGTGTGGGGCAGTCAGTGTCTGTCTGTCGTCCGGAGTGCTAGTATGTGTTGGGCCACCAGTCTGCTCGAGTTTGTTCAGGCAATGGTCGTTGGCGGTCGAATCGATCGGTTTGTGGGTCACGCACTGGGACACAGGATGACTTCTCCGTCTTGAGCGTCGCCGCATGTGAGGTCGCCACGTCAGTGCAGTGGGTCGCGCCGTATAGCGAGGGGCGGTGGCTTCGCGGCCGACACGAGAGCAACAGGAGTAAACCCACGACATCGGTCTGGTCGGCGCGAGCTGCGACGCCGTGAGACGGGAGATCGGCGCGCCTTCCTGCGTCCGTTGAAGCGGCTGGCGGCGGACGGTTAGTGAGAGCGTTTTGGGGGTGCTGCGCCAGGTCTTCGCAAGACATCACAGTTTATTAGAAGTTAAGTGATTCGTGATATGTTGTTTCATTTACTTGTTAAATCCTACTTGTTTTCTTGGTCAGTCTCTCGTCCCCAGCTTGCTCGTCTGTCTCCCGTCCGCATTTCTTAGGTAGTTGGTGTCTGTCTGTCTGTCTGTCTCTCGGTCTGACGTACGTTAATAGCTGCCCCTGTCATGTTTGTCGGGTTCGGTGTTAACGAATTTATTGCTTAAGGTGTAAAGCCGAATTCCTGAAGTATGTTTTTATCTTGCCTATCACCTTTGGAGGCGGTATATGTGTAATGTAATGTTAGTACATTTTATGTAAGACTGAATTTCATAGGTTTTTATTTGAATTGTCATTTTAGTGTATAAAATTGCCACCCTTCGACCGTAAGAGTTTCTTTTAAAAACAAGTTGCACTTTCGGTGGCAAGTAATGTTTTTAATTGTTGTGGACTCGTAAGACAGCCAATCCAAACGACGGGTAGCCGAAAGGCATGCGTTTAAGCTCACGCAGGCTGGCGTGAGGTCTGGAACAGGTAAAGGAAGTTATAGTAGCAAAGAACGTACGTAGCTGCGGGAATACTTAACTTTAATCCATAATTGGTGAACATCGGTCTGACGGTACATGCATCACAAGATAAATAGCAATTGATAATGGCGCCCTGCTAGGTCGTAGAAAACGACGTAGCTGAAGGCTATGCTAACTATCGTCTCGGCAAATGAGAGCGTAATTTGTCAGTGAATCATCGCTAGCAAAGTCGGCTGTACAACTGGGGCGAGTGCTAGGAAGTCTCTCTAGACCTGCCGTGTGGCGGCGCTCGGTCGGCAATCACTGACAGTGGCGACACGCGGGTCCGACGTATACTACCGGACCGCGGCCGATTTAAAGGCTACCACCTAGCAAGTGTGGTGTCTGGCGGTGACACCACATTAATGTTGGTGTTTTGTACCATTTTCGTCCCTCCTACGGGGTGAATAGTTTGTGTGTTTGTGTGATTTGTTAAAATTTTTAGTTTAAAGTAATCTTGTGTGTTACAGATTTCCACCAATGTAGTCTTTCAGAGTTTGTTGCGAGCGGTTGTGACTACGGCCGTGTTAAAAGGGAGTGGCAAGGTTCTCAGCCCGAAAGCTCATAATGTAAAAAAGTAAGTTATATCTGCCTCGGAATAAATTGTAACTTGATATTTGGAGGGTGCTTTCTGATAATAATTTGTAAATCTGTTTTTTTTTAAAAAAGGAAAGGGTTTTTAGGAATAAAATTTCCATTTGTTGGAAGAAATTTGTTTTCATCAGTTAACCACAGGCAACTACTTCCACGCTCAAATAGTGTGATTAAATGTGTTAATTTTGTTGTTGAATCTCTACTAAATAAAGTAAATTCTTTACGAAAAGATTTTGGAAGTAAATCTACGGTTCAAGGTGTACTACACACACTGTTTCTACGGGTAGTCAATCATCTTGAAACACATGAGATGGTGAGCCAGTCAAATGTTCGCTGATCCTACCAGACGGCTTGCACACGACTCTACGTACACAAGCCTTCTGCATGTTTGACATGGAGTAGAATGCACCTTTCACCTGCCTGGGTTTATCTATTGACAGACAAATAGATTCATTAAGTCAGATTCTTATTTACCATTACGTATCACATGTACTGCAATGACCACGAAGGTACGTTGTAGATGAGTCAGTAACAGTCTATCGTAGTGTATTACGATGTTTTACTAATGTGTTCAGTTGCATCAGTTTTAACGTACATTACTATTGTCACTTTTCATAGATGTTTCTGAGAAGTACGTCTTCTTTTTATTTTGCACCAGTGAAGAAACACCAAAGTTTTTCATTGGGAAACAAGACATCGTTAATACACTGGTGTCCAAAACTAAAACAACAAAGCAGAATTACCAGGGTTTCGTTTATTTTGTCACAAAAGAGTATTAAGGGGTTATAGTGAAGTAGAAGGAATCTAAAGAATACAGAACGTAAATAGCTGTAACATACATAACGATGAACGAAAATATTCTTTGTCTTACATGAACTTAGGGAGTTGTACGCATGTTCCAACAAACGGTTAATGTGCTCGGTAAGGGGTGTGACCGCCCATGGCAGCAGTACAGGCCTGACAACGACCGGGCATGCTGTGAATGATGTCATCAGTCTGATGACATCATATTGAAGCAATAACGCACATCCCTCCTGCACATCTGCTTGCAGTCTTGGAGAGTGGTTACTGCATGCTTCTCAGACATTATGCCTCTTAGACTTGATGTACGGGATTCAAATTGTGAGAGGGATCAGGCCACGATATGAGTGCAATATATTCCGTTTCCAAAAAAACCTGTGCTACATGAGGCCCATTATATAGCCCATCAATTAGACGCCTGGGCCCACAGCACCTCGCAACAACCGCACACGAGGTCGGAAGATCTCGTCACGATACCTGACAGTACTTCAAACTTGTCGATTCACCCGTACAATTTTATGAAGAAGTGTTAGAGTGGTAAATGTAACCTCTGTTCCCACAATTATGGATCTTCCTCGATCTCGGTCCCTTTCCACAATATATTGGGTCCCAAAATCGTGTTTACGTTTCTTCGAGATGCAAATCCTTCGACAATCGATCTCCAGACTACATCGAGACTCATTTGTGAAAACAACATTGGCAGCCTTTTCGACCGTCCAGGTGTTATGTTGATGACTACACTCTAGTCGTTCTCTTGTGTGAAGACGCGTCAGAGGTAGACACACACCATATCTCTGACAATAAAGGCCACTCTGCTGAGGCCTTCTGCAAACCGTTCGCCTCGACACAACACTTCCAGTAAATGCTGCGAGCCCACACGCCAAATTTCGAGGAACACTAAAGCGGTAAAGGCGTTTCTTTGCAGCCAAATAATTTTCTTCTCTTCTGAAGTCACATGTGGTCGGCCCTGCCCTGGTCTTCGGGTTACAGTTTCGATTTCTGTAAATTGTCGCCACATCCGAGAAACAACGGAACGATCCACATTAAGCCATCGGGCCAAATCAGTTTGTGACTGTCATTCTTACTTTCTTTCTATGGTCCTTCACCGCAGAGAGTGTTGCAGACATCTTCTCTGTGTCATACTACAGCATCTGTGACTGTGTACACAGCGGTTCTGGATGAGAGGTGCCTGGAAAACATTACCTCTTTTCACACGTGCCCTGATGTCATCGTTGGCATGGTTGTCCGTTGACCGAAATGCTATCTTCCGCGCAGAACACTATCGTACGGAAATCTGGTTGACAGTTTGTATGATTATATCGTGACATAGACAAAATGGCTCTGAGCACTATGCGACTCAACTGCTGAGGTCATCAGTCGCCTAGAACTTAGAACTAATTAAACCTAACTAACCTAAGGACATCACACACATCCATGCCCGAGGCAGGATTCGAACCTGCGACCGTAGCGGTCACGCGGTTCCAGACTGAAGCGCCTTTAACCGCACGGCCACACCGGCCGGCGTGACATAGACACAGGTCAGGAGAAAAGCGGTTTTTTGCTTTAATTTTGGACACCAGTGTAGAATCATTACGTTCCACTAATGTTAGTGGATCGTTAGAAGAGAATGTCGGGAGAGCGCGAAACGACATTGTAAGAAGGAACGAACGATCATGGATGCTATATTCAATATACACATTCAGTCCATCCTGCTGTGAGACCTCACAAGACAGCACCTGGTTCGTTTCGTTTTATGCGGAAGGCAATGTCGACTGACTATTTACAACTCACACTCCAGATAGTGTAAGTGATCCAAGTGGGCCGCCATATGGACAACATGAATTACTGGTCACACACAGAATCCGACTGACTGCTAAATCCCAATATCTATATGCCGTCCCTGATGGCACATAATCAACCCGTGAACATATTTTCCCTGTCCAAGAATTGGACAATTCCAACCACTCAGTGACGAATGGTGACAGCTGTGAACTTTACGGCTCGATATTCAGTGATGTTCAAGAGCTACGCAAATTCGCTCTGGCCATTGAAAGACACGTTACATCGTGTACAAGAGGGATTCTAGATCGTGTTTTGTAGTCAAGCTGAAGCCAGTTCAAGTTGTTGTGTCTAGACAAGACAGCCTAGACGCAATGAGAGGAAGCCGAAAGGCACACGCTGAACTCACGCAGGATGGCGTGAGGTCTGAAACAGGATACGTAATGAATGCTATAAAGAAAAGTACGTAGCTTCTGGAATACTTAACTTTAATCCATCATTTGTATATAGCGTTCTTGATGATACAAGTGAGACTCTGTAGATTCAGGCAATATACTGCTAATGGCACCTTGTTAGGTCATAGCCACTGACTTAGCTGAAGGCTATTCTAACTATCTGCTCTGCAAATGAGCGAGGCTTCGTCAGTGTGCATCGCTAGCTACGTCGTCCGTACAACTGGGGCGGGCGCTAGTCAGTCTTTCTACACCTGCCGTGTAGTGGCGCTCGGTCTGCGATCACTGAAAGTAGCGACACGCGGGTCCGACATGTACTAATGGACCGCGGCCGATTTAAAGCTACCACCTAGCAAGTGTGGTGTCTGGCGGTGACACCACACAACTATTGCACCTACCTACAGGGTTTCTGAATTCGATGTTGTTGTTTGCTCCTGTAGCCAAGATACAGTGATGTAAACCTGTTGTCTATAGCATTAGTCAGTTACTGCTGAGGATTATTGGTAGTATACTTTATTAGTTTAATTCCTTTATTAGACTGTTTTATTATGATTCTCTGAAAGCGACATTCTTTGGGCAGAAATGTTGAAGTTTGTGACATGTATATTGTTATTCTTAGATGACTTCCACTTGTGTGTCACAGGGACTAATTAAATATGAGTTGTACCTATTATAATTGTTTACGATAAATTCTTTATTTTTTATTGATTATTGTGTGACGCCACTCCTTTGATCAGAAAGATTTGTGGGCAAAATAGTGTTGAGTTCTTATTAGTGTGAATAATTTCTTTTGCATAATTGTATATAGTGTTAAATTTGTGTGGTACAATAAATACTGTAATAAACAAAGCTCATCTCTGCGCAAGCGTCAGCACTAAGTTCGACTCTATCCAAAACCTGTGCTTCAATAGGTAGACAGAATGATTTTGCGTTGTGCCGGGACGGTGCTTGCAGCTTTAGCTATAGCTGTCGAGAAACTATCTTGCTTTCCTCCTTGGAGTTACAGACATGACTCCAAGAAAGCCACCAAGCGCAGGGTGGCTGTGCAAGGCGTTGGAGGTATCTATTCGAGATATCGCCCGTGGGAGCAATGGATCTGTGTTGTCCAAGCGACTTCGACAGGTGTTGTGCAGACTATTGCAGTTGACAGAAGTGTAGGAGACTCTTAGAGCCAGAAATAATGCAAAATTTTTTGTAAAGTGAGATGCCTACTCTGTTCAGATGACTAGATTACAATCTAGGACTTTGCTTTCTGTAAACGGGTTTGAAAGTTTCTTTTGCTGTTGAAGAAGGTAGGCAGATCATATTGGAAATACTTGGTGGAGTACGATTGGTAGCCACGGTGATCGCTGATAATTTCTTTTATGTCTCAGTCAGCAGTGCTGGGCAGTAGGATGGATTGGTGATACTGCAATAGGGAGTGTAACGTTCCCACGGATGTAGACGGGCCCCAGGAGATGTGCTAGCTGGCTGTTTGTTTCTTGACGTGGCGGTTTTACTTTTCCTCAGTTGTTCTAAGAGCAGGCTGTTGCCCGGCTCCTACCCTGGAGAGGAAAAAGGGAGACGTTTCCATGTACTTCACTTGAAAAATCTTTTGTGACCTTTCGAAGTGTTTCCCTAGATTACTTTCACAAACTATCATGGTTGGTGTTTTCCACTGTTGTGATATTGTGGAGTTTTTAGCGTTTGTTTTCCATCGTCTGGTGGTGGCTGGATTTCCGACGGGGAGGGAACCTGTGATGGTAAGTACAATTTTGCTGCCTGTTCGTCTTCATACCCACGTAGCCGGTGACGGCAGGACTGCTCTAGCGCTCAGTGGTTAGATCACTGGACTCGCATTCGGGAGGACGACGGTTCAAACCCGTCTCTAGCCATCTTCATTTGGATTTCCCCTGATTTCCCTAAACCGCTGCAGGCAAATGGCGGGATGACTCCTTCGAAACGGCAAGGCCGATTTCCTTTCCATCCTTCCCTGATTCGAGATTTTGCTCCGTCTCTTATGAGCTGCTTCTCGACGGGACTGGAATTGTAGCGCCGCCACCACAGTTTCAGTCATGATTATGATTTCTGCGCTGCTGTTCAGTTAGTACCCCTTTGTGTGTCACAGGGGCATAGGCAAGTCTGGGTCTTACTTGTATTGGGTTTCAGCTGATTTTTATTGTAATAGTTGGTGAGATTTTCCAGGTTCTCAGCTAGTATATCCTCAATAGCCTTGTAGTTTAATGCCTGAACTGCTGTTGCCCGATCATCTGCATAAATAAAAGATCTAGACCGGAGACTAATAGGCTGCGCATTTGTATAAGAAGACTGACTTGCGAAGCCCATTTTTGTAGACGCCATCTGCTCTTGTGACCCTGTAACTCAACAAAATATCTTCTGTTAAATAGAAGTGAACCAATTTGAGTACAGCAGTGAGTTGAGGGCTTCTTCTTCTTTTTTTTTTTGAGATTTCTGAGATTGATAGCATTATATGCTACCGTCAAATCTATAAACACCACCACTGTGGCTAGTGCAACAGAGAGATTGGCCGATAACACTTAGGATCTTATGTTTGATCGAGTGTTTCATTTATTTGTTCCTGGGAGGCATTTAGTTTTCTCGTATACCCTTTGCTCAGGCTATTTGATTTGCTGTAATGCCAAAACAGCCTGTTGTACCTGCACATTTACTATCTACTTTTTTGAGCAGTCTCTACACTTTCCGACTATTGTGGGTCATGTTAATGATTTCTACAGTGTGTTGCCACTTCTGTCTTCTATTTTCAATCATTGTGGTTATGACTTCTTCGCCCGCCTCCATTGTTTCTGGGGAGGTCACAATACATTTCGGATTTCTCTTTTGTCTCTTCGCTGTAACCTGGAATGTACGATTTTCTACGTCCTCTCTGTGTACTCTGTCGCACACAGTATTTTAAAGCCATAGCAAACTCACTGTAGGTTTCTGGTAGAGGTTGAAGAAATAAAACTTTGTTGTCCATTCCTTTTCAGGAAGCTTCCCAGTTAGCTATTTGGAAAGTAAACCTATTTCGAATGAGAAACACTGTTGGTTGTATCACTGGGTTGATTTTCCAGAGTACTGGCCGGTGCTGGGACTTTGGCATGGGATTCAATATGAACTCTTGGCTTACGTTAGCAAGAGTATTGCTAGTGAAACGTAGATTTGGATTGTAGCCTCTTTTCCATCTGCCACTGTTGAATGGTGGAGGCTGTTTTGGATCGTGGATTAAGTGGAGCTTCTTGTTTTTAGCCCACTGTTCCAATAGTTCCCATCTTCTTTAGTTTGTGTACGTCCCCAGGCCACATTGCGACTGTTGAAGTCTCTCATTAATATGTCTGCTATACCCTTGTTCTTCGCCAGGGATGTAACTGATCTGATATGGTATGTTGGGCGGCTTATATACCGGGTGGATGTTAGTTACCCATACCTACATAGTCATGTCTACGCTATTCCGGTCATTAGTTCTGCCTTGTGTGATTTTGAGATAGTTCTTGACGAAAATTGCACTTCCGTAGTGGTTAGTGGGAATCTTTTTGATTAGCTGCCTTGTGGAGTGTGGTCCTCTGTGCGTTCCCTGGAGGCACAGAACATCGCACCTATAATCCTTGAACATATTTGAAATAAGATCTTGTTTTGCATATGACAGTCCTTCTGTGTTAAATGAGAAACTTGGCAGTGTTGGCTCTCAAAGGAGCCTTTTGTGATCTCTCATTTTCCGCCCTCTTATGAGGTTTGTAGTCACTGGGTAGAAAGATTAGCCAGCAAGATGCCATTGCCCAGGGGACGTCCAAATGGAAATTTCTCACACTTCTTGGAGGCTCTTTCTCTGTCCCCCAGCAGACTACAACTTTAATATTCCAGACAGAATATTTAAGTAGTATTTAACAAAGTATGAATTCAATACAATAGTTTTGGAAAGTGGTTTACCAAGCAGTTCAAGAAACAGCTGAAAACAACAGCTGAAAACAACAGCTAGCGAAATGTTAGTATTTCGTGCTTGCCTGTGTGTCAAACTATCGATTATATCATATTAGATTGTAGGTTAATGTATGCAACTTTTATTTAAGTTACAAGCCATTCCAGAAAGGACCAAAGCAGAGAGATACTTTGAAATGAGGATAGTACTTACATCTCAAATACTTTCCAACTCACATACGCGGCCCAATATTGTGTTGAAAACTTTTGTCTTGCTTCATCATAATTTGTTCCTTCCCTTTGTTTTCGTTCCTTTCTCCCTCTGAACCTTCAGTTTTCATAAAATGCAAGAGAGGTGTTGTGAAACTTATGTTTCACTTTATCTTGGTTCAGCATTTGTTGCTATCCCTGAGCGCGACGAGAGAATTCTCACGACCACGGTATTTCAAAGTAAAAATCAATCGATATGCGATAATTTACATTCAGTGGTAATGTTTCAGAGGATGAAAAACCGATGTTAGAGTAGCATTTGGACTTGATTATGGCATTTATGCCATTCATTGCTGTGTACCATATACATCGATACCTTTAGAGAATAGTGTCAATATAGCGGCGGTGTGGAATATCTTCTGCGGAGGTTGGCTGGCGCGTGAGGTGGGGACAATTGGCAGACGACGGTTGGAGTGGGACCAGATGTACGCTGTGAATGTAAACACATGAGGCGCTGCATGACCGCGGGTATAATGCGGTGGCAATGGATGTTTACCCTTTTGGCCGAGCAGTGCCGCTAGCGGCAGCCGAGGCTGGGAACTGCGTTCTTGTGACTCTTAAGTTTGAATTAAGGATCCTTGAGCAGACGCGCTGTGGACTCGTTCACGAATGCGATTTCTGCTTACTGACGGAGCTGTGTTTTAGTCAGTGTCTAATAACTCAGCGTTCACCAGGTAACATTTTTGTGTACACTGGATATAGAAGGAGCGTATGCTTTAGTGGCATTTTACGAATTATTAATTTGTTTTGCTGTTGTAATATGTTCATAATTGTAGTGAGCAGATATATTGTTTTCGTATGTGTGTAGCGATGATACTGTGTGGGACAGAACACTTATTGTAGTACTGTTCAGCTTCTTTCTTGTGTGTAACTCGTGTCGTAAGTTTCAGACATAAACGGCATCAAGTTTCTGAACCATCAGAACCTTGGGTGGCACAAAGGAATGGTTTTTCTCATTGTACACTGGGGGCTATTTATCTGTCGTGGCTACCGCTATCTCAAAAGGTGAATGTTCGTTTGCTATTTACTATTAATTTATTGTATATGTTTAGGCTAGTTCTTAGTATGTTTTGGGGTAAGCCACTAGCCGATTTGTGTGAGTGTCATGTGTTACCATTCGGGGCTGTGTTATCATACGTAGGCGCCACACAATCATGATTATTGAATGTGTACACTGTCCATGTCATTACTTGTTTGTGTTGAGGCACAGTTTCTTTCACAAGACTTATTAACTTTTTGTTGCGTCTCATTCATTTCAAAGGGTGGAACGCCACAAATTTGTTTATTTTGTGTTGCGCTCACCTACTGAATACTGTCTATGTCAGAAGCAGTAATCCATTACTATATGCCTGTAACCAATACTGTTGTTACTTATAGTATTGGGACACTTACTTTTGTCAAGCTGAAAACTGGCCGTTGGTCGCTGCTGTTAATAAGGTGTTGTTGTTGTAGCGGTCTTCAGTACTCAGATTGATTTCATGTAGCTCTCCATTCTACTCTATTCTATGCAGACTTCACCTCCAAATAGCTACTGTTAAATGCATCCTTCTTATTTGCTTAGTGTATTCATATCTTGATTACACTCTAACATGTTGCCCTCCACGCATCCCTCCAATATCAAATTGGAGATCCCTTGGTGCCTCAGAATGTATCCTATCAACCGATCGCTTCTTTAAGTCAAGTTGTGCCACAAATTCCTCTTATACCAAATATTATTCAGTGCTTCCTCATTAGTTACGTGATCTACCCATCTAATCTTCAGCATTCTGATGTAACACCACATTTCTAAAGCTTCTATTCTCTTCTTGTCTAATCTGTTTATCGTCCATGTTTCACTTCCAAACGTGGTCACACTCCACGCAAATACTTTCAGACAGGACTTCCTAACACTTAAATCTATACACGATATTCTCTTCTTTAGAAACGCATTCCTTGTGTTAGCCAGTCTACATTATGTATCCTATCTACTTCGACCATCATCAGTTATTTTGCTTCCAAAATAGCAAACCTAATGTATTATTTTAAGTGTCTCATTTCCTAATCTAATGCCCTCAGCATCAGCTGACGTAATTCGACTGCACTGCATTATCTTTGTTTAGCGTTTGTTGATACTCATTTTATATCCTCCTTTGAAAACACTGTTCTTCCAGGTACTTTGCCAGTCTCTCACAAAATTACAATGCATCAACAAATGTCGAAGTTTTAATTCCTTCTCCATGGATCTTAATTCCTGATTTTTCTTCAGTTTCCTTTATTACTTGCTCAATATGCAAATTGAATAATATGAGGGATAAGCTACACCCCTGTTTTACACTTCCTTCTCAACCAATGCTTCCCTTTCATGCCCTTCGACTCTTATAACTGCCATCTGGTTTCTGTACAAATTGTAAATAGCCTCTCGCTCACTGTTGCTTGGTTGGTTTGTGGGATTAAAGGGACGAGACTGCTATGGTCATCGGTCCCTCACTCTCTGTATTTTAACCCTGCCACCCTCGGAATTTTAAAGTAAGTATTCCAATCAACATTGTCAAAAACATTCTTTAAGTGCACAAATGCTAGAATCGTAGGTTTGCATTTCCTTAACTTTTATTCTTAGATACTTCGTTCCCCCAGTATTTCCTCACGTGTTCCAACATTGCTACGGAATCGAAACTGATCATCCCCAAGGTTGGCTTCAATCAGATTTTCCATTCGTCTGTAAAGAATCAAAGTTAATATTTTGCAGCAGTGATTTATTAAACTGATAGTTTGGTAATTTCCACACCTGCCACCACCTTCCTTCTTTGGGATTGGAATTATTATATTCTTCTTGAAGTCTGAGTGTATTTCGCCGGTCTCATACATCTCGCTCACCAGACGGAAGGGTTTTGTCAGTGCTGGCTCTCCCAAGGCTATCAGTAGTAAAAATGGAATGTTGTCTACTACTGGGCTCTTGTTTTGACTTACCTCTTCCAGTGGTACATCAAATTCTTCATGCAGTATTATATGCCCATTTAATCTTCATATACGTCTTCAAGTACATCGCCCTTGCATATACCATCTACATATTCCTTCCACCTTTCTGGTTTCCCTCCTTTACTTAGAACTGCTTTCCCATCTGAACTCCTGGTTTTCATCCAGGTGGGTCTCTATTCTCCAAACGACTCTTTTAATTTTCCTGTAGGCAGTATCTGTGTTATCCTTAGTAATATATATGCCTCTACAACGTTACATTTGGCCTCTAGCTTGACTTGCTTAGTCATTTTGCACTTTCTGTCGAGGTAATTTTTCTGTCGTTTGTATTCGTTTGCACCTGCTTCATTTACTGCATTTTAATTTTCTCCTTTCATCAACGAAATTCAATATCTCTTCTGTTACTCAAGGATGTCTACTGACCTCCCTCTTTTTACTGCTTGATCCTGTACTAGCCAACCGCAGTGGCTAGTTGCAGGTTAGAAACCTGCTACGGGCATGGAAGTGTGTGATGTTCTTTGAGTAGTTAGGTTTCAGTAGTTCTACGTTCTAGGGGACTGATGACCTCAGATGTTTAGTCCCATAGCGCTCAGAGCCGTTTGAACCATTTTTGATCCTCTACTACCTTCACTATTCCATTTCTCAAAGCCACCCATTCTTCTCCGACTGTGTTTCTTTTCCTGTACTTGTCAATCGTTCCCTAATGCTCCCCCTGAAAGTCCCCACAACCTCTGGTTATCCAGGTCTCAAATCCACAAATTCCTACCTTTTTCCAGTTTTTCGGTTTCAATATTTAATTCATAACTATAAATTGTACTCAGCGTCCACATCTGCCCCTGGAAATGTCTTAAAATTTAAAACCTTGTTCGTATATGACTGTCTTACATTATATGATCTATCTAAAAGATTCCAGTGTCTCCATGTCCCTTCCACGTATACAAACTTCTGTCATGATTCTTAAACCAAGTGTTAGCTATGACTGAGATACGCTCTGTGCAAAATTCTGCCAGGCGGCCTCCTCTTTCATTCCCCACCCTCACTCCACATTCATGTACTACTTTTCCATCTCTTCCTTGTTCTAATATCGAATTCCAAGAACAGCCAACTTTGTGTGTCATGATTTATGAACGTAAGTTTATATTATTAATTTGGCACTCCACAGCTGCAATACGTTTAATAAATGATGTAGATAGCTTTATCATCAGCAGCTGTCAGAAGGTTTACTAAATTACCTTGTTTACGGCTAAAAAGCGAACATAGTCCTGGCACAGCATTTATAGTATTTCCTTCTCTGCCATTATGTCTCATATATACAAACACTTGTTATCATACATATCACTAATACACATTTCCTGTCTGTAGACATAATTTAGAAAGACTCTGACAGTAGTTGATGGTGAAGCTGTATCAATATGTATCTCTGAAACCTAATGAGTACTACATTCATTACTAACATAATATACTGGACTGTGTCCTTATTCATTAAAGTCTCCAAGAACTGTAAATGCTGATGCAAATACTATCTTAACCAGATATATTTATTTTCCTGTTTTGGGCTTGTTTTTGGTTGTTTTTGCTTGTTTAGAGCTCGTTTTTTTGTTTTTGGTTGTTTTTGGTTGTTTTTGCTTGTTGTTGCTTGATTTGGGACGTTTGTTTGGCTTGTTTCTCTGGCTCGTTTATGTCTGGCTCGTTTATGTCTGGTTCATTCATGTCTGTCACGTACATGTCTGGCTCGTTATTTGTCTGGCTCGTTATTTGTCTGGCTCGTTATTTGTCTGGCTCGTTATTTGTCTGGCTCGTTTTTTGTCTGGCTCGCTTTTTGTCTGGCTCACTTTTTGTCTGGCTCGTTTTTTGTATGGCTCGTTTTTATTCTGGCTCGTTTTTATTCTGGCTCGTTTTTATTCTGGCTCGTTTTTATTCTGGCTCGTTTTTATTCTGGCTCGTTTTTTGTCTGGCTCGTTTTTTGTTGTGTGGCTCGTTTTTTGTTGTGTGGCTCGTTTTTTGTTGTCTGGCTCGTTTTTTGATGTCTGGCTCGTTTTTCTTGTCTGACTCGTTTTTTTCGTCTCGCTCACTTTTTTGTCTGGTTCGTTTTTTTGTCTGGCTCGTTTTTTTCTCTGGCTGGTTTTTTTGTCTGGCTCGTTTCCTTTGTCTGGCTCGTTTTTCTTGTCTGGCTCGCTTTTTTGTCTGGCTGTTTCTTTTTGTGTGGCTCGTTTTTCTCGTCTGGCTCGTTTTTTTGTCTGGCTCGTTTTTATTCTGGCTCGTTTTTTGTCTGGCTCGCTTTTTTGTCTGGCTGTTTCTTTTTGTGTGGCTCGTTTTTTTTCGTCTGGCTCGTTTTTTTGTCTGGCTCGTTTTTTTGTCTGGCTCGTTTTTTGTCTGGCTCGTTTTTTTTTGTCTGGCTCGTTTTTTTTGTCTGGCTCGTTTTTTTTTGTCTGGCTCGTTTTTCTTGTCTGGCTCGTTTTTCTTGACTGGCTCGTTTTTCTTGTCTGGCTCACTTTTTTTTTGTCTGGCTCGCTTGTTTTTGTCTGGCTCGCTTTTCTTGTCTGGCTCAAATTTTTTTGTCTGGCTCGTTTCCTTTGTCTGGCTAGTTTTTCTGTCTGGCTCGGTTTTTTGTCTGGCTCGTTTTTTGTCTGGCTCGATTTTATTCTGGCTCGTTTTTTGTCTGGCTCGTTATTTGTTGTCTGGCTCGTTTTTTTCTCTGGCTGGTTTTTTTCGTCTCGCTCGCTTATTTGTCTGGTTCGTTTTTTTGTCTGGCTCGTTTTTTTCTCTGGCTGGTTTTTTTGTCTGGCTCGTTTCCTTTGTCTGGCTCGTTTTTCTGTCTGGCTCGTTTTTTTGTCTGGTTCGCTTTTTTTGTCTGGCTCGCTTTTTTGTCTGGCTCGCTTTTTTTGTCTGGCTCGCTTTTTTTGTCTGGCTCGCTTTTTTTGTCTGGCTCGCTTTTTTTGTCTGGCTCGCTTTTTTTGTCTGGCTCGCTTTTTTTTGTCTGGGATGCTTTTTTTTGTCTGGGATGCTTTTTTTTGTCTGGCTCGCTTTTTTTGTCTGTGGCTCGTTTTTTTGTTTGGCTCGTTTTTTCGTCTGGCTCGTTTTTTTGTCTGTCTCGTTTTTTTGTCTGGCTCGTTTTTGTTGTCTGGCTCGCTTTTTTTTGTCTGGCTCGCTTTTTTTTTGTCTGGCGCGCTTTTTTTATGTCTGGCGCGCTTTTTTTATGTCTGGCGCGCTTTTTTTATGTCTGGCTCGCTATTTTATGTCTGGCTCGCTTCTTTTTGTCTGGCTCGCTTCTTTTTGTCTGGCTGGCTTCTTTTTGTATGACTCACTTCATTTTGTCTGGCTCACTTCTTTTTGTCTGGCTCGCTTTTTTTTGGCTTGCTATTTTTTTCGTCTCGCTATTATTATGGCTCGCTTTTTTTTGGCTCGCTTTTTGTTTGGCTTGCTTTTTTGCTCGCTTTTTTTTTTGCTGTTTTCTTTGGCTCGTTTTTTTTGGCTTGTTTTTTTGGCTCTTTTTTTTTTGTTTTGCTTGTATGTCACCATTTTTGGTAGAATCCAAGAAAAATAAGAGGACAATTTATGCAGTATAGTAGTAGTGTAACTGACTTTCCAGTAAATACATCTTTAAAAGTGAATACCATTAACTGGATATGAGAATTATGTTTAACACATACTCCCATATGGTTTGCAAACTACTGCTATTTTCTACAATAAAACATTCCTCAGAATTTACTTAAAATTTTGTTTATTGCCAAAAATTTCATAATAAACTTTTTAGATTGTTCACTTGTACTTTAGTAAACTGGGCCCAACATAACAGTCTGTGATGTGGCGTTATTTCCGAAATGTGACTGCTGAGAATTTCTCTCGAAGTGTGCCAATATGAAGTTCAGGACACCTACACCTCACTTCTTGTCGCCAAATAATTCAAACATCTTGAAACTGCCGACCCGCCACCGATCTCACCCTGGGTTCTGCGTCCTTCAAGAATTTCGAGATCAATGGGATGAAGCTTGATTTCAAGCTTAGAGTGTTCACCGATTTGTGAACCTACGAAAGAAGACAGACAGTATTGTAATAATGATATAATTTGATGAACGTGTTATTTAGTACTAACAAATTAAATTGTTGGAATATAATATTAAAAATGTTTTGTTGCATGAGCTACATTGTCCATTTGTTACTTAATGCAGAAACTACGCCAGCGCCGCAGCTATTCCCACTCGTAATCGGAATTCTTATTTGTCATCGACATTGAGAGATCGGTACTACGTAACATTAACAGTACAGATTTGTGACAGTGAGAAGTTTTTTGGTCTCTCAAAAAAACAGACTGATTTGTAAGAGTGTTTCCTTACTCCTCTCGTGTCCCTTAGTCAGCCTGTATAATATGTTGGATAAGGTGGCACTTCTAGTGTAAGTGCTGCATCCTAAAGCAAAAAATTTAAGTCAATAATTTATTTTGTTGATTGTAATGTCAAAATACTGTCTCCGGGCACCCGAAAATGATTCGCATCAGAATATCGAAATACAGTACTTCCATTCAACCGTCACATCTTAACATTCCTATGAAGGCCTTCTTGAGCTGAGTTTGAATGTTTGATATTTTACAATGGTGTAATGAGTGTGTTAGTGATACAAAACAAGTATTGTATAGGTTATAGGTACGTATCCAACGCTAATAAAAACAAATGTTTGACATACTTACATCATTAATGCTGCTGGCAATTAAGAACCGAACTTGCCAATACGGATCCACCGCATATTTATAGAACACTGGAAGAAGGTGCCAGTATACATCATCAGATAGTTCCTTAGATTTAAACAAGGCGATTAAAAGCTTTGTCGCCTCCAAGCGAAGCCCAATCTGTAACAATTGACTTAGGTTGTAGAAATTGATTTACTTTGTGTGTTAGTTAAAGAAAGTATGTGGACAAAAAGTATCGTTATGTACCTTATCTTCCAGAAACGTCTCCAAAACAGGCACAAGGTGGTAAGCATAGAATGTGACATCAGCTTCTTCAGCTATGTCAGTGAACATAGATAGTGCCATTCTTCGCACTAGCAAATCCTCATCAAGACACAGGCGATGATATATTTGACCTAGGCGTTCTGGAAAAGAAAGAAACATGAAAACAACTTGATTTTTATATAATAGATGGCTACAGAGGTGTAATTTTCGATTAGATTCAAAAATTCTGTTCGTCAAATTTGGTTAATTACCTCTTACTGTGGGAGTAACACGTCCATAAATGTTGCACAGATCCCTGCATGCCAATAGCCGGGACGTACTCCTTTCTTCTGCCACTAACTTTTCTATATTCGCGACCGCGTCCTCATACATCTGTGCTGTGACGTCACTGCCGCTACTGATCGTTGATTTGTGCTCATATACTTCTCCAAGAGTACACTCATACCAAGTGGGTGCCTGAAAAAGAAATGGTCATTAAGGAAAACGAACACTGGAAAACAGATAATTTATCAACATCTATTTACAAGTGTGATAACCCAGATAAATTCTAGATCCTCGAAAAATTGCTGACTGTCATTGACAACACAAACCGGCTTGGCCATTAGAACACAAAAACTCAGTTCCGAGTTCTGTGACAAGCAAGCGTGTGCCCAGATTGCAGAGAATTCTTGCTAATTTTTGTTCTGCTATGCAGTATCGTGTAATACAACCTGTCATAATGTGTCCAAAAAGGTCCGAAAGTTAATCTATTAATCTTTATTGCAGCATAATCTTACAAATTTTTAAACAGACGATTCAGATGCCCCTGATATTCCTATGGATTGTCTGTTAAAATGACGGAGCGGTGTCAGATAGTTCAAATGAAGCGCAGTGAAGAAGTTTATCATCGTGTATGCTCTGCTTACTACAATTTTACTGGAAGATCATCCTGCCGTTTGTTTAGAGCTCTAAGATGTGCGCGTACGTGGGGAGTGCACACGCCTGCACTTTTAGCCTATTCAAGTATGAGAGTGTAATACGAGAGTTATTACTAGCAAAAATTTACTTCGGTATTTAATTCTTGATCCTAATATAGATATACGAGTTAGGGAGATACGACTTTGCACTGTATAGCAAACGTTAACTTGATGTAGTATATAATGAATCACTTTTACCGCGGTATGACTGTTGTTGCGCAAGCGTTGCGACATACCTCTTCAGGTAGCGAGGCACCGCACCAATGCGACATCGCGATGTTCATGCCCGGGTCGCAGATCATCTCGTCATCGTCATCCTCATAGAAGGGCTGCCTACGCCTGAGGAACACCCAGAGGCAGCATCCTCCCTTCTTGCACAGCAAACTCCGGAACAAGCTCCGAAACATCTGTGAAATCAGAGGTATGTATCACAAGCTGGGTAATGGCGTGAAACATTGATTTGTCCTATTATGCTGCAGAATACTTTGGCTCATATCATTTCTAAGAAGGCGAGATGAGTGCCGAGTCTCTGAGAAATAACTAGAGAGAGCGACATTGTTTGCCTCTTAGAAATCAGTAACAGAAAATATCGTGATGCAGGTCAGTCGGCTGTCATAACTGAATGATCATTCCGATTGTTAATTTGCATACCAAGAAGTGTGCAGATCATAGAGAAACCGTGCCTCTCCTCCTCTAGAAATTTTCTATCTGTGTGCAAGAACTGATGCTTCCTAACAAAAAATTAGTGTTGCATCTATTGATTTGATGTCATTGTCACCTGTAGCGGACGTAAGATTTAAGTTGCTTCAAGTGATTCTGTTATTACTGTCAACGGCATACGTACATGTTGTAAGAAAAGTGATAAGTGTTTCTTTTGTTCGATGGCATTACGCATGGAGGGCGGGTACTTAGAACATTGTTATGACGTCTGGATAAATTTTAAGTGATCAGAGTTTGGTGCAAAGATTGCAAGACACCCTTCAACTAAAATGAGCGTAATTAAACGAGCGTAACGGAAATCCAGACTCCCTAGTAACTGTACCTTATGGCGAATACGTGCAATCATACCGTTTCAATCTAAAGTTGAGCGAAACTGGAATTATTAATCACAGGTCTGGAACATACAATTATTGTCTGTGACTGTGTCAGGGATTTTTTCACAAATTGAACGATGGCTCCTAATCTCCTCCCTGATGCCTGCGAAGATTGTATACTAAACAAAGATTGCCACCTGTTATAAATCGTGTCAAAAGTATATCATTTTTTATATTCATTGCATTTTTTCAGCCTTGGATCACAGAAATTAAATAAATACCGGTTTCGTGAAATCGTCATCAGATGATTTCTTTAATAAGACGTGAGATGGGAATAGTGAATATCGATGCACTATTCTCAAAATAAAAGTAACTCCCGTATAAAGCTACCTGAACTCGAATGCGTTGCGTAGTCAGTCGTCAAAGTACATCGGAAACGGATCGTTGCTGTGTGACGTACCGAGATGCGTATATTCGTGGATGGATGTCAACCTGAGTTTGTAATTTAGTTTACTAGTACTTGAGCAACCTCATTTGTCTTTCCGTCCAAACAGATTTTCTGATGAATATTTGTTTGTAACTAGAAACCAGTTATGACGCTATTTGTTCGACCCCAGACTGAGAAATACAATAGGTTTTGTCCACAGTGCGGTAACGGTTTGTTTCCTTACACAATTCCCGTGGAGCTGATAACATTCTTTTCTGTTTCATTTAAAATGCTGAATGAGTTTTCTAGTATAATTAGTTCAGAGATAAATTTATTGTAGTTTGTATCGACGAAGTGTTTATCTTTGATATTGTTGCAAAAGATTACATTTGTTGAATTTCGTCTACTGTAAAATCATGTGTGTTCTTGCTTGTTTACCGTATGTCAAAGTCTGTGTGTAGTTTTGAACAACCTTTAACACTGTTCTAGAGTTCGATTATTCTTCATTTTACTATCTCCAATATACACTAGATGATGAACAGTCAGCAACTTCCGTACAATTTTGTTTCTAAAACCGATTTGGTTTTACTTGACTCTTTTCTGTTAACTGAAAGATCTGAAAATCGTGGTCCACTTGCTCACTGTGGAATCATGTGATACTCATAGGTTGATGAAAACAGGCTTTAGAGCTCTTGTGTTACAATTTCTGCTCGGGAGGGATATAGACAATTTGTATTGTTAATATGAATGAAAAAATATTTCATTTAACTTCAGAATTAAAAATGCATTATTTTTGGACATCTATATTCATACAAAGACTTGGTGTCTTTTGTGTAAACGCATTATGTTCGTCAGTACGAGAACTAAGTTTTGACAATGTTGAATCGGTGTAATATACTGAAACGCTGAAGAAATTTAAATAATTAATTTTCCCCTTTTGACAAATTCTTAGGTATTACATTCCTGAAGTTGCTATAAAAACGCAACATCGTGAGTTATATCAGTCTATTCCTATTAATTAGTTTGCTCGGAACAATGAAAAAAATTTGAATCCCTGTTTTAGAGAAGTGGTGGTACGGCGGCTTGGCTCCGGAAAGGGTTTGATAGTGCATGACTTACGTTTCTGCCCTAAAATACAGTTTTCACTTTATCTCTAACTTATTGTAATTAATTCAGTAATTCAAAACACGATTTGAATGTTCACAGAGTGTAGGTATCTCTAATATAACAGACGGCGGAATTAAATTTTAATGTGGGTAAAACCCTATGACGTGACGATGAGGAAAAGGAAATAACATACCTATCTAACATATGTGTTAGGGGAGATTATTAAGGAAGGGATTGTAATGGTTTGAGCTATTTTTATATATTTACTTCCTCTAGATGGGCAAACCTGTGACATCGTAAAGCAGCTACAGCCTCAGAATGACGTTATAAACATGTGTAATACGAGAATAATGGCACACTTCCTCCATAACTGCCTCTTTCATAAAACATGACAACAAATTTTTATTGCAGTTAAGTACAAAAATGAAAATAATTCTTATACAGAATCGTAACTAATATATTTTACGTCAGAGACACTCACGATGGCGTAAGGGCTGGTGTCGTTATTAGCATCGTCTAGTTGACACATCTGTATACTTAACTTCCTTAGTTTGCAGCTGAAATTATGGTACCCGATATATCTTACACTAAATACCAAATGTGTCCTGAGTGTAAACATGCAACACGAATGCTTCACTTGCCCCTTGAATCATGCCGACAATTTACTCTAACATCACGGATAATTAAGACTGTAGTATTTTAAGTGATACGTAATTAATTGTTAAATTTTCGCACATTCGTATGAGCGTGCATTGTTGGTTTCTACTAATAACTTAGAAGTAAATAGTATTTTATCTATGTGCGATATGGAGCTGAGCTTTCAGAACTGCTTGCCGTGCTTCACGCAAGTCGACCTGGAACAGTTTCTTGTCACACCGTTCAATACCTCAGGTCTATCAGTGAAAACATCTGCAAACCGCCTGGGCAATCAATTAAAAATCGAGAGGTATCTGATGCTTACCTCGCACCAGAAGAGTCTTCACAGGCAATGCAAGAAAAACTTGGCTATGAGAAAATCGCTTTCTTCCTTATCCAGCTCTGAGCAAAAATGGCTCTGAGCACTATGGGACTTAACTGCTGAGGTCATCAGTCCCCTAGACTTAGAACTACTTAAACCTTACTAACCTAAGGACATCACACACATCCATGGCCGATGCTGGATTCGAACCTGCGACCGTAGCTGTCGCGCGGTTCCGGACTAGAGCGCCTAGAACCGCATGGCCACCGCGGCCGGCTCTGCAACTTGTCACCAGTTCTGCAGACGAACATTGCGCATGAGATCTGTTCACAGGCGTTATATTGGATTATTCAGTTCCCACTCATTCTACCACTAAGGATTGTTTGCAAACTGTTTTTGCAACTTTCTTCAGTTTTCCGAAGATTTTTTGTCGCCATACAGAATCCCATTGTTTTGTAACGGAGAGCTCAAATATGTAGGAGCTACATACGGACCTCTGGCAGTTAGGAATTATTCGATTCATTGAAATACTACCATAGATGTTACATTCTTAAGCCGTTCATCGAGTCACATATACTTGAATCTCTTCAAGTAGTGGAGAACTGGATCAAAAAAAATTAAGTCATCCATTTAAAATAATTTATTTCGTTATGTGTCAGAGAAAACTATTTCCAAATAATTATTTGAATGCTGTGTGGTATCTAAGCCATCGTATTTTCCATGTGGAATTTTGGCCTCTTCGAATGATACCTTATAGAATTTGAAGGAAATATATTGCTGTGGCACATTCTACGCGCGGGTGTGTAATTGAGGCTTACAGGGAAAATTCATATTCTTGAATCCCTACTCACACAGTAAAAACAAAATTTTGTATCATTAATGTGAAATGCGTTACATTCAAAGTCAGAAATGTATTTTTCAAGCACATACGTACCCATAAAAAAATTAGGGTTGCTTATTGTAAGCAAGCTCAGTTCTTTCTCACAATACTGAATCTGAATGTTACACGAAAGTGCTTACAAAAACTGAAAAAGTAGTTAAATTTCTACAGCACCTTCGACTATTATTTTCCCATTTTGAATTCCGAATTTGCGAAAACAATGCAGCAATGTGGGTTACGCCAGTCAATTACTTTTCATTAATTTGATCAAAGAGCTAGTGGACTGTCCGGAAACAAATCTACAAAACTGTTAGTACAGCTTGGACACAGGTTTATGGTACTGAATCAGATGCGTTAATATACCAAAATGAAATTCTTACTTCAGTAATTACACGATATGAATGTACACGTTAATGAATGGCGTCCGATATCAAACGTTGAAGAACTAATTTCCTAGCGTTGCAAAACCCTGACGTTGTGATAAAGCAAAACGAAATGCCCTGCGTATTAAACACCCATAGAAAGCAAGAAAATGGTGGTAAACGCAGTATACATGTGCAAAATTTAGGTAATTACAGCACACAGACGACATCCTGACTGAACGACCGCTTCCAAGAACATCCGCATAGGTACCTGGAGTGATCAGGAAAACACAGCCGTTCAAATGTTTGAAATGGTTCAAATGCCTCTGAGCAGTATGGGACTAAACAACTGAGATCATCAGTCGCATAGAACTTAGAACAACTTAAACCCAACTAACCTAAGGACATCACGTACATCCATACCCGAGGCAGGATTCGAACCTGCGACCGTAGCTGTCGCGCGGTTCCAGACTCAAGCGATTACAACCGCTCGGTCACAACGGCCGGCTAACACAAGTCACCACACTTAATGACATCAGGTTATAGTAACTGAAACTGGTCTATCAACCGCCTCAAATGGCTGGCTCTGAGCACTATGGGACTTAACATCTTTGGTCATCAGTCCCCTAGACTTAGAACTACTAAAACCTAAGGACATCACACACATCCATGCCCGAGGCAGGATTCGAACCTGCGACCGTAGCGGTCGCGCGGTTCCAGACTGAAGCGCCTTTAACCGCCTGGCCACACCGGCCGGCCAACCGCCTCAGGAAAAAGTTTCAAGCATTTACAATCGGAAAGGAACAGATAAATAAGTCAAAACATGCCTTTCTACCGGAAAGCATGATCACTAATTTCTGTCTCTCTTCCGAACAAAATGTACAGTGTGGCAAAAATACAATCGTTGAAATTCACTCATTTAACTAACAGACCTGTTAAGTCAGTTTCTGAGCCAGTAGCATCTTACTCCAACTTTTAGCAAAACATAACAACTATCTACCACTCCACAATATTTTAAGCGATAGGTAAGCATTTGTCAAATTTTCGTAGATCTGTTTGCGGGCATTGTAAGTTTTTCCTCATAGCTCAGAAGCAAATAGCAAATTATCTACAAGCGACATGTAGTAGGATTTCAGAACTGCGTGTTCTGTATTATGAAATACGAACTGATGTCGCTTCTCATCACACTGTTTCATAAATCAAGTCTATAAGTGAAAATAACTATCGACAGTCTAGGCAGTCAAATAAACAAGAAATATTTGTTGCTTACCTCGCACTAGAAGAGTCTTCACAGGCAAGGCAAGAAGAACTTGGCTACGAACAAACCGCTTTCTTCGTTAGCTAGCCTCAGACTGTTTCTAGGCAACGGCACACGCTGTTTGCTACAAATACCTATTGTTGGCGTAGTCGCTCGTCGACTATGGGCAGCAGTGCAGAGACGGTCTTTTTAATGCAAACGTTACAATCAGTGCTTGGTTGTTGCTATTTGGGACGGTAAATTCAATAGCTACAAAACGTTAAACAATGAAAGAGAATTTCCAAGAATTTCACATTGCCAAAGTAGTATTGGCATGTTTATAATTATTATCATCGATGCATCGAGTACGATAATAATGACAGGCGCATCGGGCTTGACAGAATAAACCATTGGTAAAAAAGTCAGTAGTTTCATATATAAGGCAAGTCTTTTATTTTTTGTTTTCGAATGTCAGTTGACTAAGATTGATAGTTCATTTCTGTTGCGAAATGACGCAAAAAATGTGACCCATAAAATAACTGAACTAAAATTCTTACAAATCTGGTTGTAATATTTATTGAACATCTCTGTATGACCTAACATATTACTACATGACTTCCATGACAGAATCTTAGTAGAGCTTAATCGGTGATTTTAGCCATTACAGAAGCATATTTTACGGTTATTTAGAAGCAATACATACACAAAAATACTAAAAATTTTAGCGGAAAGTAATTCAAACTTAACAGAGTCATCAAATGATATCTACAGTTACCTCTTACGTCCTTGAAAACTCGCATATACTGAAACATGCATCGTAAACTTGTTTTGGACTGCGTAGCATAAATCTTTATTTTGCTTGAATGCTTAGCCACACTACATTGAGAAGTGATGGGACATTGATAAGTATATAAAGAGATGGCTTACAGAAGGCATATAACTGCTCTGCCTTCGCGGTGCTGTCATGTGTACTCAGGTGATTCGTGCGAAAATGTTTCCGACATAATTATCGCCGCGCGACGTTAATAAACATACTTTCAACGCGGAATGATAGAGCTACCACATGGAACATTGTGTTTGAAAATAGTTATGGAATTCCATATTACAAGAACCACGGTGTCAAGGATGTGCCGAATAGACTAAATTTGGCGTATTACGTCTTACCACGGACAAAGCAGTGGCTGACAGCCTGCACTTAACGACGGATAATAGCCGCCTATATTTGGAGCTGTCAGTAGTAATACACACGCAACACGGCGTGAAGCGAGCGCGGAAATCAATGTGGGACCCACGTCGAACGCGTCAGTTAGGCGAAATGTGGCTTTTGGGATATGACAGCAGAGACCGACGGGAGTGCCTTTTGCAAAAGCACGACATCGTTTACGGCCCTCTCCTTATCATGCCCTCTCCTTATCATGTGACCTTTTCGGTTGGACCCTAGAAGACTGGAAAACCGTGGGTTACTCAGATACGTCCGATTTCAGTTGGTAAGAGGTTATGGTAGGGATCGAGTATAGTTCAGACTCCACAAAGCGATGATACTAAGTTGTCAACAAGGCCTTCCACAAGCTTGTTTTAGCCACATAATGTTGTGGGCTGTGTTTACAGAGAACTGACTGGGTCCTCTGGTCGAGCTGAACCGATCATTTACTTGAAATGCTTATATTCGGCTAGTCGGAGACCATTTACAGACAATCGTTGACTTAATATTTCCATGAAAATGCGCCATTTCACCGGGCCATATTTTTTTCCTATCGATTTAAAGAACATTCTGGAAAATTCGAATGATGTGATCTGACTTAACAGATCTACTTTTCTGACAATGTCGATGGAGAAAATGAACCACGGTTAGATGAAGCTAAGATCCATCTGCACCTTAGTGCACACATATAATCACATACTGTCTCTTTCTGTCGTGACGGAACTGGGAAGGAAGCTATGCAGTAATTGTAAATATACATACAAAATGCGAATGACACATAAATCCATGTTCAGCTGAGTAATATTACTGATAAGTATAGCCATCAGACAAAGTGTTATGTAGTAAATAGAAATTAGCGAAGTAATTGCGAAGTTATCCAAAGTAGTTTACCAAGTATTCTATGACCCTGCACATAATTTGAGATGGCAGTATGATAGGCAGTATCGAAACGTTGGTACACCATATTTGTCTGATGTGAACTGATCAGTACAGTATCTTCACATAAGTTACTAAACATTCAGATATACATAAATCAGAAAATGTTTTGCGTCACCTTGGGTACGGAACCTGCACCGAAAATTGGAATGTAGATCGAAATAAATATCATTTCTGCCATTTTTTATTGCTCATGAAAACCTATCATTGCATTTTATACCACCGTACAGCTCGACCCTCGGAGGTGGTGGTCCCGATTGCTGTACACACGGGTTCTCCTAATAGCACTGACTCTTGCGTTGATGCAGGTCTGTATTCGTCGTGGCATACAATCCATAAGTTCATCACGGCACTATTGGCAAAGATTCTCCCACTCCTAGGGGGCAGTTCAGCGTAGATCCCTCACAGTGGTTGGTGCGTCACGACGTCCTTAAACAGCCATTTTCAATCAATTCCAGGCATGTTCGATAGGGCTCATGTCTGGAGAACATGCTGGCCACTCTAGTAGAGCGATGTCGTTATCTCGACGGAAGACATTCACAAGACGTACACGATGGGTGGCGCGAATTTTCGTCCATGAAGACGAATGCCTCGCCAATATGCTGCCGGTAAGTCTGCACTATAGGATGGCATTCACGTATCGTACAGCCGTTACAGCACCTCTCATGACCACCAGCGGCGTACGTCGGCCGCACGTAATGATACCCCAAAACATCAGAGAACTTCCACCTTGCTGCACTCGCTGGATAGTGTGTCTAAGGTGTTCAACCTGGCCGGATTGTCGCCAAACACGTCTCCGACGATTGTCTCGTTGAGGACAACGTGATGCCAATCCTGAGCAATCCATTAGGCATGTTGTTGGACCACGCTTCATGTTGTCGTGGTTGCAAAGAAGGACCTCGCCATGGACGTCGAGAGTGAATTTGCACATCATACAGCCTATTGCGCACAGTTTTAGTCGTAACACGACGTCCTGTGCCTGCACCGAATGCATCATTCAACATGATGGCGATGCTGTCAGGGTTTCTCAGAGCCATAATCCGTAATTAGAGGTCATCCACTGCATTGCTAACCCTGGGCGGCCTGAGCGAGGCATGTCATCGATAGTTCCTATCTCTCTGTATCTCCTCCATGTGCAAGCAATATCGCTTTGGTTCACTGCAAGACACTTGAAGACTTCGCTTGTTGAGAGCCCTTCCTGGCACAAAGTAACAATGCTGACGCGATCGAACCGCCGTATTGACCGTCTAGACATGAATTAACTATAGACAACACGAGCCGTGTACCTCCTTTACTGGTGGAATGACTGGAACTGATCGGCTGTCAGACGCCTTCCTTGTAATAGGCGCTGCTCATGCATAGTTGTTTATATGTTTGGGCGGGTGTAGTTCCATCTCTGAACAGTCAAACGGACTGTGTATGTGATACAATATCCACAATCAAGGTCTGTCTTCAGGAGCTCTGGGAATCGGGGCCATCGAAATCTTTTGTGACGTATGTAGAAAATACAGAAAATGTATTTTAAAATGGGAATGATGCTGTAAATATGAGAGGCATTCTAGCTCGCTTATCCAACTCTATCAGTTTAGAATTCGTTCTCGTGGTAATGCATTATTTTTAACAATGCGGCAGTTGGAAGCTACGAACGTTGCTGTATACAAAGACTTCATTAGGTAAATTAATACAATTTACTTATTTATCTTACAGTATTAACTGCAAGTATTAAAAAATAACTTGCGATTCTACATTTAAGGAATTAGACTCCCAAAGATAAAATGTTCAAATTCTGGAAGCTGACGTTATAATAATACCTAAAAGAAGATCATTTGTACTTAAAATTAAGACTGTGAATTAAAATTGATGCATTTAATCAGAATTCAGCGTTTCGTGAAGAAATCAGTTGATAGCAGAGGAAGCAGGATTAATAGTCACTGATTGGTCCTAGGAATCTTCTTAGAGCGCAGTCTCTGACAATATGCTGAACGATTTGTTCTTGGGCTCCCCAAACAGAGGCTGGAATTTTGGAGTTCACACTTGTGCCACATAGCATTGCACTATGCGTGACCAGTTCTTATTCTGTTCAGTCTTGTTCACTCACTTCTCTTCAGGTCAAATACTGGCAGACTGGCACACAGATCTGGAAATCTTGCTCTTTTATTGTCGATGCATTTCGTATCTTGCCCAGCTCTTCTTTAATGTTAAACTTTTCGTTGTTTCTTCCATTACGCCACAGAGCTGAGCGTGATATGTAACTGTCTGGATGAGGGTTATTTAAGACTGTGTAACTTGGAAGGTCTTGGGGGACGGGGTGATGCAACTATCTCAGTTCTCTATTGGTTTCTTCGTGGTGTCGCAGTTGTGGTGGTGGACTGTTACTGATATTGTGCAACCAAGGAATCGGTCTGGATTTTACTGTACCTCCGATTCCCATTCACATTTCTAGTTTCCTTGTACAAGAACTGTTTTGTCACACTCGTGCTGAACAGTCAGCTATTGCGTAACTAGTGACAAGAGCCAGACATAGATGAGGAATAATTTTGGATACAATAGGGATATTTCACAAATTAATATGGGAGGGAAGAAAGACAATTTCGTGATGATCATTGTATTCAAATGTAGAAAGAAACAAGTGAATCAGTTGCCACATCTCCATTTGTGGATGTAGTGCATTCTTGAAAGAAATATACTGCTTTGTATGACACCTGCACTTGCCTGTGAAACAAGTTTCGAAATGAACGAAAAAAACTTACCTACGTCATGTGAATCTGCAAGAAATTACGGGACACGCCCTTCCTTTTGGAAGAGACTAGATAGCCAGCGAGCCAGATATCCTGCTGTAGTGCTTGACACACAGTGCCACGCACACAACTCTTATATTTGTTGGCCAGAAGATGGAGTTTAAGGAACGCTGCCTCTAATTCGTTGACTCTGTTGACAGTGCGAGACACATAGAGTTCTTAAGTTATATTCTCCTCCAGTATTAAGTATTTTGTATACTGCAGCGACCAGGATTGTTAGGAATGAAGTGTTTCTGAACAGTTGGCAGTTATTCAGGGAGAAGAGAAATTCGCGCACTCTGGCTTCGCAGCGCGACTCCACACACGCCGGCGATATTAAAAGGCTTTCCCAAAATTTCGTCTGTCGAGTTCAGCTGACAGGAAAAGGACGTTGAGGAGTGACAATCTAGCAACACTGTAACCACATGTATGCCGACAAACTCTTCCATCACAAATCAGTTACGCTGTAAAGTTGGTGCATTAAATAGTGTTTTTGGTTAGCATGCAGGGGGTCGTGGTTTCGATCCTAAGTTGAAGCATATGTTCTTTATTTGGTAAATGTAGTCCAGGTGGTACGGTATCTGGCATGTTAATCGTCAACAGCGATTGCAGTGGGCTCTCTAGAAAACATTTACACTTACACACTACAATCGTCGATATGGAAGACTTGTCAGCTTTGGAAGAGGACCTTTCCACATAATGGGGGTGAATTTATTTGCACCACTTCATCTACTAGATGCGAAACCCGTTTTCTCTGTGCCCTCCTCCAATGGTGCCATAGATCAGTACCACCTATTATTTGCCTCGTTCAGGTCCATCACATTTCGTTAGGGCCTTACGTTACCAGTAGGACTAGCAACGTGCTTTGTGAATAATCTCCGAACTCGGTTACTATTTGTATGTGAAATCACCATGGTAACACTAATTATACCTTCCAATATTTAGTCTGGTAACCGCATGCTGTTTAGTACGTACCTCAATGCATTATTATTATTATTATTGTTCTATCCACAGGATTGTGGAAACATCACGTCTATTACCGTTAGGGAAACAGTGTAATTGGAAACCGAACACTTCACACTTACATACAGTTCTGCATGATTCATCCCGACACCGCCATCAGAGGGGTACTGTGCATTAGGTGGAGTAGAGCACAGGACTGACAGCGTATTTATACAGTATGCGCTGTCCACCTGACAGGGACTATTTGCGAGCGGTGTAACACGTTTGTGACAGACTCAAGTGTATATGAATAAACATATTTAATTGTCTGATTGTAAACATCTAAATCTGTGTGGCAGACATATGGCATAGACAAACGATGAACATGTGGATACGCTTCTTATCTTTGGCGCATCTAATAACCGGGCTGGTGTTGCCACACGTGAATTTGCGGTCGCAGTCGACACCATCCAGATAAAAATGTGTTTTGCCATCTGGAGGTGTGCCTTCGGGAGCCAGGTTCTCTCCTTACACCATCGGGTGACAGAGGTCTGCGCGGACTCGACGTTCTCCAGCTACTGAGGAAGCTATTCTAGAGGTCATACACCAAGAACCTCAGTGAAGTACACGTAGCGTATAAAGGCAGTTGCGTGTCTTACAAAGCACGGTCGTAAACATGCTGCACTAGTATGGGCTGCACCCCTAACATTATGATTTCACACAACACTTGCATCCTGCACATCGGCATCAGAGGATACAAATCGCCAGCCGATGTGGCGGAGCGGATCTAGGCGGTTCAGTCTGGAACCGCGTGACCGCTACGGTTGCAGGTTCGAATCCTGCCTCGAGCATGGGTTAGGTTAGTTAGGTTTAAGTAGTTCTTAGTTCTAGGGGACTGATGACCTCAGATGTTAAGTCCCATAGTGCTCCGAGACATTTGGACCATTTGGATGCAATTCTGTGAATGGTTCCAACAACAACAGGAAGCCAACTATGACTTTGTGAACACTGTAATGTGGTTTGATGAACCTGATTTTACTCGTGAGGGTGTCTTCAATATGCACAATTCCCACCATTGGTGTGAGGTTAACCCACACGTCACGCACGTCTGTGGATATCAAGATATCAAGTTCGCTTTGGTATCAACGTCTGTTCCAGAACATTGGGCGACAGGCGGTTGGGCCCCTACATGTTTCCTAACTGGTTGGCTGCACGAAGGTATCATTCATTCTTCTCGAACTATATGCCTGATGAGATGGAAGATTTTCCAGTGCATGTTCAGCGGTGGATAAGGTTCCAGGATGATCGTGCACCTCCATATTCTGGAATTAATGTGTGACAGTATTTGGACAGAACATTTCCAGGGAAGTGGCTTGGACGTGGAGGTCCAGCTGTATGGCCACCGCTTTCGTCTAATCTAAATATCCTGGATTTCTTCCTGTGCGGACACCTGTAGCAGCACATGTACTCTTCTCTGGCGACGAATGTGGAATAATTGGTAGTGCGTGTTCATGCTTCTCTCTTTACTTTGGGTGCACCTTTGGTGCGAAGGGACCAGAGCTGTATGATGTGGTGAGTTGAAGAATATTTGGACGTGGAGGGAGGTCGGTTTGAGCACCTGTTGTTCTGAGGACAATGTATTTTGTTGTGAGGGTCATGTGTTCATAAATATGGTCATACATATATACGCCCCAACGAAGGAAGGAACCCGACCTATTGCGTGCTAACCAAGAACGTTACACACTGCACCAACTGCACAGTACAACAGATTTGGGATGCCAGAGGTAGTCACCATACATGTGGTTACAGTGTTGCCACATTCCCACTCTTTAACATCTTTATCTGCCCGATGTACTCGCCACACGAAATTTTAGGACTGACATTTTTTATCGCTGTCATGTGAGGAGTCGTGCTGCGAATCCCGAGTGCGCGAGTTACCCTTCACCCTGTATATTACCATGTTTTACTAATACCTTTAGTAGCTTCAATTTTTAATTTACAACAGTAACTTTCAGGGTTCGTCGATAATTCTGGGAAACACATCTTCTGTTTCGGTCACGCGGGAAAGAAACGAAGAATTCTTAACTCTGAGACACAGCAACGTCAACTGAAACTTTATATTCGAGTAACGAAAATGACTCTACATAAAAATAGTGTGGAGACCTCTTAACAACTTCGCGCACTGCAGACAGGGAAAACATTCGAAGGATTACATCGTCTGGACTAAATGTACGAGCTGGGTCTGAGAAGCACGGGAAATAGTCGCAGAAAATGAAGGCGTCAAGAGTTACAAACAAAGTACCTTTGGTTCAAATACCTCTGAGCACTCTGGGACTTAACATCTGTGGTCATCAGTCCCATAGAACTTAGAACTACTTAAACCTAACTAACCTAAGGACATCACACACATCCATGCCCGAGGCAGGATTCGAAGCTGCGACCGTAGCAGTCACGCGGTTCCGAACTGAGCGCCTTGAACCGTTAGACCACCGGGGCCGGACAAAGTACTTTTACTGGCCTTCATAATTACTACCATCAGCTGCAATACACGCTGTTGGAAACTGTCACCAAATGCTTCTTGTTGAATCTTTGGGAGTCGCAAGCCCAGGCATTGATGGATACCCGCCAGTGTTGCATATGTTCGTTAACAATAGCGCATATACTGTATCTGCTTATCTTCAGCTATTCTGCTCTCATTCTAAAACGCCGCCATAGATAATCCGAAACAACGCGTGCATTCGTACCACTGCAAAATGGAGCAACACATTCTCTTGAAGTAGTGTTTATAACTAGAAAATGGTTCAAATGGCTCTGAGCACTATGCAACTTAGCTGCTGAGGTCATCAGTCGCCTAGGACTTAGAACTAATTAAGCCTAACTAACCTAAGGACATCACACACATCCATGCCCGAAGCAGGATTCGACCCTGCAACCGTAGCGGTCGCTCGGCTTCAGACTGTAGCGCCCAGAACCGCACGGCCACTAGGGCCGGCCTTTTAAAACTAGAGAAAGAGTCAACAGAGACATGGAATGTTTGTACAAATGTACGATGTTGAAGCAGTGAGTGAAAAGTTTGTGTCTGAGTAGTATAAACGCATCAGAGACTGAAAGGACCGTGTCGACGATGAGCCGCGTGTGAATTAACAAGAAGTATCCCAAATGACATCGAACGAGTGCGATGGATGCTTACAGAGGTTCGGCCGCTATCCTTGAGAATGAGAGCTGAAGATTTGAAAAGAGAATGTAAGCAATGTATTCACGAGTTTTCACAAACTTGTGTCCATGGTGCTTATAGCGATTCTGCAAGGACAGTTTCCAACAGCATTAAAAACGACGTGAGATTGGCCTTGTAGCTAGTGGTGATAATTTTGAAGGCCAGGAAGGGCATTAGACCTGTAATTCTTGCTCCCTTTATTTTTCTAAGACCTTCAGTGAACTTTGCAGACTTCGTATGAACCACCATGGAAAATAAAAAAATTATCAGTCAAGTTGCAGCTACGTAGCTGTATCGTAGTGGCCACTTAGTGGACATGTATCAGGTGTAAGTAATGTACTTCCTGCTGCGATATGACATCAATATTTAGCATGAAACAGTTAACTTGTTTTCTACTTCATTACCCACTACAGAATTTCTAATCATCATATTTATGCGAAATTAAACACTTTAATCTCGTTCATACTCTATTTCTCTGAAACAAAACGAAATCTCGACCTCAGTTTTGTGAGTCGGAATCGTGTTATTTTAGATTAAGATTCAGATTCAAATATATTTAGTTCAAAAATTTGTTGCTGAGAGCACTCGAATTAAAAATCTTGCTACCACAGCTGCGCAAAGTTTAAAGTCTAGCTGTTCTCATGTTGAAATCTAAACTATTCTTCTGTGTTGTCACCATTAAAACAATCGTCATCCTGTGTTTGGAACTGAATCGTTTTAAGTCCACTTGCGCTAACCTTAACACTAGCAATATCAATTACATTCAATAATTCTGTTAGCAAGCCAGGTCACTCGATGATAGGCACCGCTGTTTGCATTGCGTAGGCAACAAAAGCAAATATGTTCAGGGAGGGCTTCTAGGTGTGGACTCCGCACATGGGCGCTGCTCGTTCACAGCTGGTGGCGGATGAAAACTCGTGTTGTCCCTCCGCAGCAGACGGCAGGTGGCTTCGTCTAGGAGGCTGGGGACTTAACTGGAGTTGGAATGCATCGGAACAGTGGCGACTTCTGTGTCGACATCCCCTTCACCACCTAAACTGTAAGCGGTGATTATGGGTCTGCGGAGGGAGTACCCCATGCAAGCTGCTGTCCCCACAATACAGAATAACTAAGATGCTATAATCCACATGTTTTACTTATTTATTTATTCGAATAATGATTTTGGAGGATACGATAAGTCAACGTCGGTCTTGCTTCTTTGTGCTTTATTTTCTTTGGTCCCAGAGATCCATAACCCTTAGAGAGTGTCGTTTCTTTTCTCCCTGAATCCACTTCCTTTCCATTTCTGACCTCGTTCTTTCCTAAAATCAAGATTTTATGTTGCTTCTCTTAAAAGTATTCTGTTATTTGTTAGGTCATTTATAATCCGTGTGTTTTTCACGTGTTTCTCAATTTCGGTGAACCATGTGTGTTTGAATTAGTAGGTTTTTAGTAAATTGAAAATCTGTAGTCTTCTATTCCACATTGTATCAGATGTCTTCTCCATTTTCATATGGAGCTGCCTGTTTGATCTTAATTTGCATTCAATATTGCCACAACTTCTAGGTCCCAGTAGTTCCCTTAGAAACTTCTTTCAACTTTCTCCAATTTATCGAGATCCCCAAATCTTGTTAGTTTAAGGGATTTTGATGCATGCAATGTTTCAGGACTGACCACTCGCTGGTCGTGTCTTCGTTTTCTCTTCCAGGAAGAAGTTTTCGTTTTGTATGTTCTTTGTCAAGAACTTACATGTCAGTGTCAAGAAGAAGACACTTCTATAATAGTTGGGATCAGTTTTCTTTCCATTTTTATGTGGTGTTTGTATTAATGCCGTTGTCGATTCTCATGGTAAGCTGTTTATCCAAATTTCATTAATGATTTCTGTTAGACATAGAATAATGTTGTCACTAGAGGTTTCCTGTAAATCAACAGCTATACTGTTTTCACCTGACGTTTTGTTATTTTTGCCTTGCTTCTATGATTTCTCTGATTTTCTGTAATGTTGGTAGCTACGAGTCTCGTTGTATTTGGATTACGTTATCAAAATAAATATCTCCTTTCCGTGGATCGCAGTTGTTTAGTTCTTTGAAGTAACCTGCGGTCCTCAGTGTCAGTATATACAATTTTCGGTGTCCTTGTTTCTATGAACTGTAAATTTGGTGATGTGTACTTCATTAAATTGCTTTTCATTGTTTTATAGAAGTTCGTTTTATTGTTCAGTTTAAAGTGTGACTCAGTCGACGCTAGCTTATTTTTTGTATGTTGTACTGTGATCTTTCTGAGACCTTCTAACGCATGTTTAGCTCCTTCTATGAAATTTTTCCTCTTCCTGTGACTTTCGTTATCGTTCCAGACATTCAGAGCTTGTTGTCTCGCGTAGTTGGCTCATCAGTATCATAACATCACCATTTAAGTTTCCATTTCTTTTTAAAATGGATAATTTCTTCTGCAGGCTCAGTAATGTCTTTCTTCAGTTGTTCCCAAAATTTAGGTATTCTTTTTCCCAACTTCATTTAGTAATAATCCTCACTATATGACTTCTGCATCCACATACTTAAATAATTAACTTTAAAAATTTTAAATATGATATTCTCAGTACTTCGGCCTAATCTTAATACTACCTATCTACCAAAAGTGTCGAAAGAATTTATGTTACTTCTGAGTAGTTTGCAGAGACATTGGGGATACGTTTATAAAGTGACAATACTTACTGACCTGCATTGTATCTAACCTGTGTATTATTTTAGTTTGGGGAATTACTTACAATGAAGGTGAATGAGGTCACTACGCGTAGAATCTAAGCATGCCCTAAAAGTCTGAGGAAGAGCTTTCGCATATCCTTGTCACCGCCTTTTACTGCGCCATATTTGTTTACTCAATGCCCATTCCCTTGTTTCAGTCATATTTTCCTTCTTACAGCAATACAGTGTATCTTCATCCTTTCATGAGCTAGTTTTAAATTATTTCAGTGCATTTCCAATCAGTACAAATCCGTACAGCGTCTCTCTCATCCTCGAGCAGGCCGATTAACGACCACAAATGCCTGATGGGGTGTTAGGTTTAAAGGCAATCACAAGACTAACAGGTGTCGCCTTGTGCTCTTAGTGTACCACACTATTAAAGGCATACCCCAATCACGAAAATGGAGTATCCAGTATAGCAAGGTCGCTACGATGGGACGCAATCAAAGCTACTCCGAAGTTGTAACTCACACATTCCGCAAAGGAATGGTTCAGGTAATGTGGTGCAGTGGTACTGTGCGCAACCACCACTTACAAACAGGAAGTGCCAAAGGCAGCAGACGTAAACACCGACGCATTACGGGAAATGTACATTAAACCCGTTTTCTTTGACACCTACGTTATGTAACAATGAGCAATATATTTCCAAGATGACTTTGTTAATGGAGGTATGAGCACTTGCGATATTGTGGTACTTGAAAATCACCAGAGCCCAAAATCATTACCGTACACTACCGTAAACGATCTCGACTGTCAAATGGCAGAAATTTTATTCAAAAGTTATAGCAAGTATTTTAAGCTGTGTTCATAATCGGGGAGCGCTGTTTATGTAAAAGAAGAATTTTTTCTGGTGTTGAGGCTTAATATCATACGTGTCAGAGCAGTATTTAGCATTCACCTACGATTGAGTATTCTTAAATTTTTCTTCTTGCATTTATTCTATTATAAAGTCTCATAAATTGATGTAGTTCCATTTTTAATTGCCGGGAACGTTGTCGAGTTGAATGTTTTGTTATCCTTTAATGGTATTTTCTTAACAAAAGTGTCAAATCTTCTGGAGGAAAGTATCACATACACCTCAGCCTAGCCATTCCATGCACTTCTTTCATAATCTTGTGGTAGCAGAGCGTAGTTAGAGAGCGGCGAGGTGTGTGTGGTAGTAAAAAAATTACTTGGTCATGGGGAAGCAGTAATTTTTTACTGTTTGATACAGGCTACTTAGACTTGTGTTTCATATAGCGTAAGTTCCTTGTTACTGCTCTGTTCCAACATGGAAGGCTGGGAGGTGCGCAGTGTCGACGAGGTGTGGAGACAAGTTTATTTAACACGTGACATGTTGGGTTATGTGCCCGAGGTGATAGCTGTCCCTGTGATGTTGCACTTCCCAGGGGTCTGCCAGACTTAACAGAAATCAGAGGTGAACGATGTCATCTCCAGCATTAAGAATGCCTCAGAGGAGTTGGTCTGCTGTCTTTGAGGAGAGTACAGAATCTAAATTACATGGAGTTTAATACAATTAGAGCCCGCATTTTTCATTGTGATATCAGGGTTCCGGTTATGTGCAGTATCAGTTCGATTCTGAGTGTAAGTTACTATTTGAACGGCTGAGTAATGTACTGGTACGAACCCAGTGGAGAAGTTGTCCAAAGTAAAATTAAGCACACTCTGAAGTCAACATACACTCGTCGTGTGCTATTGCTGATGTGTTTGGAAAGTACCTAACCCCACAGCTAAACATATTGTCAGTAGACGCTACGAAGGAAGTGCACAGGGCTTATTATTATTGTGGTGTCACCGCCAGACACCACACTTGCTAGGTGGTAGCTTTAAATCGGCCGCGGTCCATTAGTACATGTCGGACCCGCGTGTCGCCACTGTCAGTGATAGCAGACCGAGCGCCACCACACGGCAGGTCTCGAGGGACTTACTAGCACTCGCCCCAGTTGTACGGACGACTTAGCTAGCGATGCAACACTGACGAAGCCTCGTTTATTTGGAGAGAAGATAGTTAGAATAGCCTTCAGCTAAGTCAATGGCTACGACCTAGCAAGGCGCCATAGCAATTGATAATTATCGTATGAAGCATGTCTCATCAAGAACGATGTATACAAATGATGGATTAAAGATAAGTATTCCAGCAGCTACGTACTTTTCTTTATAGCATTCATTCCGTATCCTGTTTCAGACCTCACGCCAGCCTGCTTGAGTTTAACGCGTGCATATCGGCCTTCTCTAGCTATACAACAATTATTTTGGAATTAAATGGTGTAGGCGAATTATTTGAATCAATAACTGAAGTCTGTTAATACTTGTTGAGTCCCTAGGTAGATCGTATTTTCCAGCAGGCTTTGTCTGAGGCCAAGCGGTGGAAACTGTCATTAATGAATTCTGGGAATTAATTCGTCGAAATAATCTGCATGCCCATGCGGGACATGGGCTAACCGGCTAGGACTATTTTGAGATGCAACGACATGAAGAACAGTTAGAATGGCATTAACAAGTTCTTCTTGGGCATCCAGCAACGTCAGGTAGTTAAATTCCCAAGAGCTTTCAACCTAGCTCTGTCGGCCATTGTGGAGTTATGAATCATTAATGTGCCGCCTTGTCCTCGCCGTTAAATAGCCGTACTGCTATGTGCGACGTCACTGGTCCTCTGTTCCAGTCCAAATACGGTAATACATTTTAAGTACCTCACGCATCTGGAAGCCAAGCAAGATTTTATAAACTGACAGCACTGCGATACCATGCAGCCGCACAGCTTGAATGTTATATTAAAAGAATAAAAGACATCGCTTGAAGTTTGTGTTCTAGCGAAGGGCAAATAGCTGAAAATACCTATGTAAGAGGGAATCCTAGTGACTAATTTGGAGTGCTGTTTTGTGATTAGCCACAAAGCTTACGTGTCTTAGAAAATTTTGTGCTTCGTATGTATGCTGTAAAGTATCCTCACCAAAAATGACTTTTGCTTCGATACGAAACTGACAATTAAAATTCCAGAAAAAACATATTTTTACGGTTGTTTGAGAGAATTCGTTGTGAGGTATTGTATTACTAGCTTCCAGACAGCATGTTAAAGTAGTATGACGTTAATGAAAAATTTTACAAGCTAGTTTAACAAGTACATAACACAAAATCACAGCTGCGATAATGATGGGCCATAGCGATATGTTCGTATTTGGCACTTGCATAGGGGTCAAACTTTCCACAAGGACGTATTACTTAGAGCTTTCACGTGTAACTTCCTCATATAAGTTGTTAATCATTTCAATGAGAGCCAGAGTAGAGAGAAATTCTGAAATCAAGATTGTACTGCAAATATGAGAACTAGTATATTCGACTCTGTATCACGTGCAGAATTTTACATCTTGCTTCGACATTATAGTTCGTAACATCACTCCTCGTCTCTCCATTCGAGGGCTATGGGACTTAACACCTGAGGTCATCAGGCTCCTAGAACTTAAAACTACTTTAACCTAACTAACCTAAGGACATCACACACATCCATGCCCGAAGCAGGATTCGAACCAGCGACTGTAGAGGTCGCGGGGTTCCAGCTGCAGCGCCTAGAACCGCTCGGCCACTCCATCCGGCTGGTTCACACATGTGCAACGGTAGATGAAATGTGTTACCGAATGAAGTATTCTACTCTTATGGTCTGAAACTACGGTCACTTACGGCTTTAAGTATTTAAAAATGTCTTAGCCACAGTACATGGGGAGCTGACAGGACTTGTCTGCTCCAGTTTTACAGGGCGTTTGTGCGATCTCGGCTCGATTATGGATGCACGGTGTATGGGTCTGCGAGGCCTTCGTACTTAAAGATGCTGGACGTTGTGCACCATGAAGAGCTTCGGTTGGCCACTGGGGCATTCCGAACTAGCCCCATACCGAGCCTCTGTGCGGAGGCTGGTGAACCGCCACTTCATCTGCGGCGACGGCTACTTAGAGCGCGCCAGGCGTATAAAACTCTGTCCACGCCATACACACCTGCATACCATACCGTTGCTCAGCCTCCTCTGTCACGGCTATTTCATCACAGGCAACGTGCGACGCAGCCCTATGGGATTCCTCGCACAGGATTGCCTCGCTGCGATGTCTATGGCTGGTCTTCGTGTTTTACGTCGCGGTTGGAGCAGATCTCCACCTTGGCTCCTCCGGAAACCCAAACTTATTTTAGATTTGACTAATTTTAAGAAAGATAGCACACCAGATTTTAAATTCGAATCTCTGTTTCTTAACATTTTAGATGTGGATCACGGTTTCACTGTCGTTTACACTGATGGCTCCAAATAGGAGAATTTCCTTGGCTGTTCTGTGGTGTTCCCTGATCATGTTACACGGCTTCGCCTCCCTGATGAATGTACCGTTTTCGCAGCGGAGCTCCACGCGATCCTGGAGGCACTGCAGCAGATGAATCGTGTTCGGGGCAATCGATTTCTTCTTTGCTCCGATTCTCTTAGTGCCTTACAATCACTGCAGAACCTATACCCGACTGTGGAGATGGTCCAGCTGATATATGACCAACTGTACTTGCTCCAACGGCGGGGTAAAGAGGTATCCGTCTGCTGCGTGCCTGGTCATGTCGGCATATGGGGCAATGAACAGGCTGATCGGGCTGCGAAGGAGGCCTGCAGAGAGCAGGATGTGGTCCAGTGTCTTCTCCCCTTGCAGTCAGTCATCGCTGCACTCCACAGGAAGTGCATGGAGTTGTGGGAGGACGAATGGCTGGCGGTGACGGCCAATAAACTGCGGTCGGTAAAGTCAACCATTCGGCCGTGGCGTTCCTCCTGCCGGTTGCTCAGGTGGGGAGAGGTGGCCCTCACACGTCTTCGGATCGGGCACTGTCCTCTCACACATAGCTTTTTATTACGGCGGGAGACTCCTCCGTTTTGTGATGCTTGTGGTGTGCACATCTCTGTCCGGCACATTTTAACAGACTGCATTTTATACCGTGATGCAAGGGCAGAAGCACAAGTTGATGGGGATCTGCCTTGTGTTTTAGCTAACGATGAGACGTGTGTGTCTAGGGTTTTTAAGTTTTGTGATGTGTCTGGACTCTGGCCTAAACTTTTTGGCTGGAGGTTTTAGTGTATTGCAGAGTGGCTGACTCCTCCATTTTTTTCCGTGCGGTCAGCCAGCCACATCCATCTGCTACATTGTTTTAGCTCCCTCTACCATTTTCTTCCTGTGTTGTCCATGTTTTACTGCTGACGCCCTGCTTCATCCCACGCTTCGGTGCGGGTGAGTACATATTTTTCAATGATTGTTCCCCGTGTTTTATGTTCCGTTTCTTATAAATGTTTTGAGTTTTTTCTTGACACCCGTCTCACTATGTTACTGAACGGGCGCTGAAGACCTTGCTGTCGTGCGCCCAAAAATCCTCTCTACTACTCTACTACTACTGCTACAGCTGTGTAAGCGGTGAGACAGGCAGCCAAGAGTAATGTTCACCTAAGGAAGGCAACTCAAACTAGAGACAGTATAAACAGCGATCAACCTTCTTAACAAAACCACCTAACGTCAGATAACCAGTACAACGATGGAATAATTCAGGTGAGAGCGTCTCCAAAATTCGGTGTTTAAAACACAAAAAGGCAGAAGGAACCACTTTAACCCAAGTAAACAAGGAAAACAATTATCCATACCCCAATCAAGGAAGCTGTTAAATTACGCGCCATACTGGACAGCATCAGCAAGACGAGGAAAAGTACACTGCCGAAAATACACTAACCTCCAGGGCAGGCAACTGGGGTGTTAGCGGCAACTGGGCAGTGAGATACCGCTGGTTGCACTTCAGCAAGAATAACACTAAATCCAAACTAACATCACGCAGTAGAAGGCGGCTAATAACTTCCGCCAACCTGACAGACTCCGCTCGTTTCAGTTGGTCTCACCGACCCTGGGAGCAGCAACGTGTAAACAACAGCAAGGTCTCAAACAGTGGAGGTTTCACTACTGGATAAGTTTCACTCAACTACAAACGTCCTGGGTTCAGTCATCGGCTACAGTCCGTCAATCCGACAGTGCCTGCTCGCCGCCAGTGGTCCCGGTCTGCCCTTGCGCTGTAGACCTCCTCGCTGCTCCATCTGAAGCCCAACTGCCTGACACGCACGACGATCCAGAAATACTAGCCGTGGCACCTAGGATACTACTGGCTATCGATAACTGCTGCTGCTGCCACTCACAGACAAACAATACTAGCAAAGGCAGTGGCACCATTAACACAAGAAGGAATCGAGACGTCACTACTGCTATTACAAGACGCCAAATTATGAACGACAAGAACGCGAGCCGCACACAGCTCATAAGCCATTTTCGCAGTTCTGGAACAGTTTTGCACCTATTAACAGATATCATCGTGAACGCTCTTCATGTGATCGTTTTAATTGCTGCGTCATGTTTGAAAGGCTTCCCTGTTGGCAGCCAATACATTGGTCTCTAATCTCAGGCGTAGCGTCCATTTCATCTTCTGTTTTCTTTCTCCTATACATCTAATTAAGTAGACATTTGGGTTCCTGAAACACAGGTGAAAATGGCCCAGAAAATAGTTGACCTAAATTTATTAGATAGCTGATTATTATATTTCATGAATGTCAGTATATGACATAATACAGTCCTCCACGACTTCAGTAGCAGACTCTCGCAAAAGAGTACACGTGGTGCTCTCAGCCATAACAGAACTACGTTTTACGTGGTTTTGCGAACAGTGGATAAAATACTGACAGTTTTATCGGTTAGTAACTCATACTTATCAGCTATTGTGCAGATTCACCAAGAACATCTACAGTCTCACCTTACGTACTTGCCGTTTTCTCTTCCAAACAATCTTGATGCCGTAAAGTTTTTCGTCGCTGTAACATATGGCTTAATTTTGTTTATTCACTTCTCGTACTATGTGGTCAACAGGGTAGTGGAAAGGAATGTACAAACCTGTTTTATCCGCATGTTAATGGGTAGTATAAAGAAAGCAACTTCGAAAACGCATAAGAAATCTACGTGTCTGACAATGTGAACGAAGAAAATGAATCAGGGCAGGTGGAGGTAATATCCATCTGCCCATCGCGAAACACATATTAACATAAAGACTCTTTCTAAAGTTTAGTAAGACTTGCAATAATTGAAAATTTGATACTTTGTAAGCGAGTGGAAGGTCCAAATTCAGATGAGTGTAATTCTTTTCTTCAAACCACATAAATAGTTTATTTAAAAAACTACGTTTAGTGGAAAACAAGAGTATACATCTCTTAAGCTTCCTCAAAAATTACAAAATGTAACTACAGTAATTTAAAGAAAACATGATAATACCATAAATTCTAAACAACAATTTTATAATCCACAATTATCGATGCATCTAAAAATACTGCTGTGACATGAATAGTACTAAGCCCCAGGAAAATAAAAAAAATCTTTTACGTAAACAACTATCCACATTAAAGAACACTGTTTACAAAATTTGTTATAATTTGCCGGCCGGTGTGACCGTGCGGTTCTAGGGACCGAACGACCGCTAAGGTCGCAGGTTAGAATCCTACTTCGGGCATGGTTGTGTGTGCTGTACTTAGGTTAGTTAGGTTTAAGTAGCTCTAAGTTCTAGGCGACTGATGACCTTAGCAGTTAAGTCACATAGTGCTCAGAGCCATCTGAACCATTTTTTTGTTGTAATTTCTTCCAAAACTGGGCAACCAAAATGAGTGTAGCCACCGCAGTCATCATCCTAAGTGAACGAACTTCCCTCTTGTCACCCATACCAACGGTTTCTGAATGAGAAGTAGGGCACCAGATCACAAATTATCCACTCAGCACTTCCACGCACAGGTGGAAGTACAGTGGTGTTAACAACCCCAAGCTGGCGACAATTAGGAAAATGAGTCACTCCATGGTAGGCACCGCTGTTGACAATCCGGAGGCCACAAAAACAAATACGTCCAGCGAGGACTTCTACGGGGTTGACTCCGTGGACGGGCGCTGCTCGTTCACAGCTAGTGGCGGATGAAAACGTCACGCCACAGCAGACGGCAGGCCACTTCGTCTAGGAAGCTGGGAACGTAGCTGGAGCTCGAATGCATTGGAACAGTGGCGACTTCTGTGTCGACATCCAATACACCGCCTAAACTGTAAGCGCTGATGGTGGATGTGGGGAGATAGTACCCTATGCAAACTGCTGTCACCACAATACAGAATAAATAAGAACCTATAATCCACGTATTTTACTTATATGTTTATTCAAATAATCCTTTTGGAGGATTCGATCAATCAACTTCGGTCTTGCTTCTTTGTGTCTAATTTTCGTTGCTCCCAGAGTCCCATTAACCATCGAGTGTGTCGTTCCTTTTGTCCCTGGATCCATTTTCTTCCTTTCTCAGACCTCGTTCTTTCCTGAAATCCTGCTTTTGTGTTGGTTCTCTTAAAATTATTCTGTTATCTATTATACCATTTCTAATTCTTGTGTTTTTCACGTCTTTCTCAATTTCAGTGAACCATGTGGGTTTGGATTTGTAGTTGTTTAGTAAATTGAAAATCTGTAGTCTTCTTTTCCACATTGCCTCAGATGGTATTTCCATTTTCATGCAGAGCTGTCTGTTTGATATCAATTTCTATTCTATATTTCTCTTACCTCTAGGTCCCAGTAGTACGTTATAATTCTTCTTTTAACTCTCTCCATTGTTTCGAAATCCCCAAATCTTGTTAATTTAAATGTTTTCGTTGCATGCGCTGCTCCAAGCCTTACCACTGTTTGGTGGTGCCTTAGTTTCCTGTTTCAGGACGAAGTTTTTGTTTTGTTTTGCATGTGTATTGCCATTTGGAATGCCCTTCCCGTTTTATGTTTCCTATTTTGCTATTGTTATATTGTCCCTTGCATTGCTTGTTATACATTCTCCAGGGCATTAAAACCGTTAGTTTTAGATATTGTGTGGTAACGCATTTTAAGATTTGGAAGTATTTCATTGATATTTGTTATGAAAAGAGTATTTTCAAACGATATTATCGTCGTATTGTGTATCCTTGTCTCTGTAGTTTGTCTGATATGTTCTTCGCCACTATCCAGTGAGTCAGTAATTAGTGCCTTGTAATCTGCAAAAGCTAGACTGTCTATGCTGATTTTACTTGGGATTCTTCTTAGTTCAAGACCCTTAGTGACGACGCATGCCTCCATTCTCTCATAGCCCTCTCGAAAGCACAGTTAAAAATTAACAGCGGTAAACCATCTCCCTGTCTTACCCTTGACTGTATGTCTGAAGGTTTTGAAAGTTCCCTCTTAAATTTTCTTTGTTGTTTTTTTATTTCTTAAAGTTCCGTTAAATATTTCTGTTGTTTTACTGTCGAGTCTAAATTCTAATATAATCTTGATTAGTGCATTTCTCTCAATTGAGCCCTGTGCCTTCGTAAAATCCACAAGAATCATCACGTATTTAAAATTTTTCGTTTGCCTCATTCCTTTTATCTTCTCTAGACGTAGTATTTGCTCTGCAAACAACCTTCCATTCCTATATACTACTTGACGCTCTCGTAACTTTGTGTCGGGTATTCCATCAGCTCCTTTTAAAAGTGCCATGGACAAAATCTTCTATGTCAGTAGCAAGAGGAAGACACCTCTACAATAGTTAGAATCAGTTCTCTTTTCATTTTTAAGTAGTGACTGTATTAATGCCTTCGTCCATTTCATTGTAAGCTGTTTATTAAAATTTCAGTAATGATTTCTGTTAGGCATAGAATAATGTTGTCAGTAGTGTTTTTCTTTAAATTAGCAACTATAATGTTTGCTCACGATGTTTCGTTATCTATAACTTGATCTTATGATTGCCTCAGATGATGGTAGCCTTAAGTCTGATTGGATTACGCTATCAAAATGAATTTCACCTTTTGGTGGATCGCAGTTGTGTAGTTCTTTGAAGTAGTCTGCAAGTAACCTGCAGTTCTCAGTGTCATTATATATACAATTTCCTGTGTTTATGTATCTATGAACTGTAAACTTGGTGATGTGAACTTCATTAAACAGCTTTTCAATGTTTTACAAAAGTTAGTTTTATTGTTCAGCTTAATGTGTGACTCAGTCGACGTTAGCTGTTCTTTTATATATTTTACTGTGATCTTTTTGACACCTTATAAAGCATGTTTCCTTGCTTCTATATAATTTTTCCTGTTCCTCTTACTTTTACTTGCCTTCCAGAAATTCAGCTACTTGTCTCTTGGCAGTTACCTCATCACTATCATAATATCACCAAGTAAGTTTCCATTTCTTTTTAAAAGGGATAATTTCTTTTGCAGTGTCAATAATGTCTCTTTTCAGTTGTGCCCAAACTTAAGGTATTATATTCCCAACTTCATTTAGTAATAATCTTCTCTATGTAACATCTGTATCCAAATACTTAAATACTCAACTTAAGAAATTTAAAATATCGTGCTCTCAGTACTTCGGCCTAACCTTAATACTAACTAGCTACTGAAAGTGTGGCAAGATTTAATGTTACTCCTGTGTAGTTTACGGAGACAATGGAGCTAGGTTTATAGAGTGACAGTATTTACTGAACTGCACTACATATAACATGTGTTTTATTTTAGTTTGGGGAACTACTTACAATCATGGTGAATGTGGTTACGAAGCGTAGAATATAAGCATGCTCTTAAAGTCTGGGGAAGAGCTTTCCCATATGCTTCTCGTCGCCTCCTCTCGCTGCGCCATAATTGTTTATCCGATGCCCATTCGCTGGTTTCAGGGAGACTTGGCTTCTTACAGCAATACAACGCAGCTCAATCCTTTCATGAGCTACTTTACAATTATTTTGGGCTCAATTCCAATCAGCACAGATCAGAGCAGCGTCCCTCTCATCCGCGAACATGTCGATTAACGACCATAAATGCCTGATGGGGAGATGGGTTTAAAGGCAATCTCAAGGCTACCAGGTGTTGCTTTGTGGTGTTCGTGTACCACACTATTAAAGACATACCCCAACCACAAAAAAGGACTATCCTGTGTAGCATGGTGGCTATGACGGAAACAAATCAAAGCTGCTCCCAAGTAGTAATTCACACGTTCCGCAGAGGAATGGTTCAGGTAATGTGGTGCCAGTGGTACTGTGGGCCACCACCACTTAAAAACAGAAACTGTGAAAGGCATCAGACGTAAACTCCCCTGCATTATGGGAAACGAAAGCGCATGAAGGCCATAGATCCCAACTACCCCTGACAAACAGCTCATTCACTCCTGCTGGGTAATATTGCTGGTACGTATCAAGCAGCAGAAGCGTGTAAATGCATACACACACCCGACGACGTACCAGCTACCCTCTTTGGGAATTTCTGACTTACTCATTGACCATGCCCCACGATAGACCACTAGCAGCGTATTTAATGCATAATTGCTAATAGCGCAGTTCTACACCACAGTATCAATGACTTAATCTGTTACTCCATCCCCATTTGAAATGAAATTCGCTCCAATCTAAATCCGCGTTCTGAAAAAGACCAGATGACAGACCACTAGTGTTTCATTACAATACTTAATTACTAAGGGAAAACAAACAGCCCACAGTACGACCGGATCACATCGGATCCCGCACTACAATACGTTTCCCTTCAAACAATAGGCTTAACCGTCTCCCCCTTCCTTACCCTATACTTAACTGGACTTTACTCATGGTCTACACGATACTGCACCACAATATCTTTAAAGAGAAGTAGAAAACCGCTAATAGTAACACAGTTTTGATTACATGATTCTTCTGATGAGCTCTTTCCCAGGAAGCCTTCATCTTGGTTAAACTTACAACCCAAATCGACGGCCACGACATTTTCAGTGCCACAATTATGCGTAACTCAAAATCGAAACCCTGAAATACAAACTGCCAGCTATAGATTCACCCTCTAAGCCCTTGGTTTAGCTAGTAATCAAATGTGTGCCTGCTAGTCGATTTCTAAGAGAGATGGTTGATGTTCCAGATGTGATTTAAACTACCTGAGAGCAAACAAAACTGCCATCACCTCCAGCCCGCATGTGGAATATTTACCTCAGATGGATGGAGGTCATGCGAGACATACGCACTAGGCTCTCTACCGGCCACCAGTTGCAGCAAAAGGATGGAAGCGCCTGACATACAGGCGTCAGTTTGAACACTGAATTCCTTGCTAAAGTGTACCATGACTAATATGGGTGTGTTTACTAGGGTTTTCTATAAAGCCTCAACGGCTGCTTGTTAGGAAGGACCCCACTCATTTTCTTTGTTTCTTCGGAAGCTAGTTTCAAGGTGCTGCTAGATGTGCCACATTACAAATAAATTTACTCAAGTTGTATATCATCCCACGAAATAGGAAACTGCTTTTACATTTTTCAGTATCCAGCATGAATAAGTAGCCTGTATCCGACTCTGATGTATTCTAATACCTTGATTACAAACAGTATGGCTTATGAATGATAGTTCAGGCTGAGCAAACTCAACTTTTGAACGTTTAACCGTAAACCTGCACCTACACAACCGCTGAAGCACCTCCCTAGAGTGGTGTATATATTGCTATAATAGCTCAGTGAAGGTCATCAAATCATTAGGATGATAACAAACTCCCTCAAATCTGCTATCAGAAAAACCCTATAAAACTTAAAGTTTTAAACATGGCTACGTAGTTCAGTGACCGTTTACAAATTAAAGTTAAAGCAATGACAGCCATCGATCACAAAATTTAACTCTTTTGACCAGGTGTCAACACTTCTATGAGTTCCTTCATCAGAAATTAAATCTAGTTTTGATTTTATAAGTGACGTGTAAGTACTGCTTCTTTTTGTACTGTTAATTAGTTTTCAGTCTTCAAATGTATTACTTAGCTTTTACTTAAACAAAAAGTTCCCATGTTTGCTGCTGTCAAATAACAATTTGCCTCTTAGTAGTAAATGCTGTTCATCTTAACATCCAGCTGTCTATATTTTAAATGCTAAGTAGCCTACTTATATTTACGGCTGCTAGATGGCATTATTGGTGTAATCTTCACCTGCGCGCACTTGCTAATGCGGGCGCCTCAGTCTGTTGCTAACTGTGGCTTTAGAAGTATAAGCACCCCATAGTAGCTCGCCTTCCATGTATTCTTTTTAAATTTTTGTGACTAAAGCCTCTCTCGCTTGATATTTATCTTATACGTGACATGTAAGTACAGCTTCTTTCTTGTACTGTTAGTCAGCACTTACATTTTTTTATAAAAATTTTTTCCCATAAATCTGTGATTATCTTATAGGCCAAGTTATATTTTTAATTTCTGATGAAGTCACCCATAGAAGAGTTAAAAACTAGTCAAAAGACTTAAATTTTGTGACCGAGGGCTGTAATTGATTTAACTTTAACCTATAAAACGCATTGGACAGCACAGTTACGCGTATAGACAACCTGAATGGCACACTATTATTTTCACACAATGACCAATACATTGTGAAGGCAGTGACTGGCGTAGACTCCTCAGCCGGAGGAATGTGATAGTAGGCTTGAGTTAGGAGAAACGTGATAAAGACTTTTGTCCATTGGAACCATGAGGAGCGCAAGGGCAAAATGGGGAGGGATGTAGATAGGGGAATCAGTTCCGTATTCTCAGCCTGATAAACAACAACCGGTCTCACACCGCCCTGTATTTTATACGTCACAAATGTAGGAGAAGTGTGGGGATTTGGATGGAATAACATATCCCCCAGGAAACAACTCATCTATAGTCGTCATTAACTGTCTCATTCTAGGTGGGGAGAGTTTGTGAGGCATCCCCCATACAAGTATATAAAACTAAATTAGCGGACGACCCTTTGTCACTTGAACCTCACATAATCTGTCAGTAAGCACATCCCTAAATTATGGACACAAATCCGCAATCAGTTCCCTATGTCTGCTGGTAAATGTTTAAAGTAATTAGCCGGAACATCCGTATCGACTGAGTCAGTAACTGTCTTCCTTTTCATCACATGTATACAAAACTGAAAACTCTGTTTGCACTTGGGAAGTAAACCAAATTTACGGATGAAGTCAAAACCTATAATAGCCGACACCGACAGAATTGTGCCACCTCAACTCGGAATTCCCATGTAAAATCACCAATTCGAGCCTTAACTTTAATAGTTCACCAACTCCGAGTTATCTCTGCTGAACTGGCCTGCATACAAAGCTCAACCTTGCCTGACATTTCCGCGAGTTTGTACCACTCATCACAAGTGGAGGCCCGTTCTTCAATGATCAGTGAAAAAGAATTTAGACATCGAGAAAGGCACTATATGTAAATGTGTGAAGCGGACTCGGCCACTAGGAATAGCAATAATCCTGCAAAATGGGATTTGTGATCCCCTTAATATACCGTCAGCTATCGCTAGAGCTTTCCTGGCTTTTACAGTCCCTTGCTATGTGTTCACCCACTACACACTTAAACATTTTATCATTGAAGCATGCCTCCTCCGGCTTCATTTATTATCTGAAGTTTTCTATTAACTATAACCATAGCGTTCCTCCCATCTTTTGGTGAGCATACTTTACAGCCTGCACACGAAGCAGTAAATCTTCTAACTGACATAAGCTTTATGGTTAGTCACAAAACAGGACTCCAAAGTGGTCACTAGTCGCTCCCTTTCAAAGATATTTTCAACTGTTTGACCTTCGCTAAAACCCAAACACAAGCTTCAAGCGATGTCTTCGATTCTCTTAATATACCATTCTAGCAGTGCGGCTGCATGGTCTCGCAATGGTGTGATTTCATAAAATCTTCCTGGGCTTTCAGATGCGTGCGGTACTTCAAATGTATTGCCTTATTTGGACTGGAACAGAGCACCAGTGACGTCACAGTTAGCAACGCGGCTATTTAATGGCGAGGCCACGGCCACGGCTACGCATCAGTGATTTATAACTGCTGGTTAGCTCATGTCCAGCGTGGGCGTGCAAATTATTTAAAACGAATTAGCTCCCAGAACTCATTAATGATCATTTGCACTGCATGGCTTCAGACAAAGCCTGTTCGAACCTCCGATCTAACTAGGGACTCAAACTGAAAAAATCTTCAGTGATTAATTCGCATAATTCACCTAAATCCTTCTGTTCCAAAATAATAATAGTAATAATAATAATAATAAAACAAAGAACAACACGCATCAATTACACAATCACAGGAAAAAGAAATCTTAAGACAGCCACCAGAACAAGCACAAACAGAACACGAAGTGATACACATGTCAGATATAGAAGAAAAATTTTAGCTGACACATATAGAATACAAAGACACAAATACAGACATTTTACCATTCTTGCACAGACCACCAAATAACCCACAAGTCGAAACAACAATAACAACTATCAACACAATCTTACACAACAAAATAAATGAAAATGCGACTATGGAAGAGTTACAACTACTGGTTTATATAGGAGCACTCAATACACTAAATATACACACTAGGCAGAGATCAGAACCAACCAATACCCGGAAGAAACCCACAAAACCGGCATGGCAACACAGGCTACAGATCAGAACAGAAAAACTGAGAAAAGACCTCGGACAGCTAACACAATTTATAAGAAATGAAATATCAGACAAAATAGATAAAAGGTTAATTAAAATCTCACAACACGAAGCGATAGAGTAATTAGATGAAAAGAAGCAGAAATTACAAGTATTGTCCAAACGACTTAGAAGATACAAAAAATGTGAAAATAGAAGGAAACAAAACTAAACATTCAACACAAACCAAAAGAAATTTTACCATACAATAGATAACATACACATTAAAATATACAATCCACCAAACATAACAGACATGGAATACTTCTGGAGCAACATTTGGTCAAACACGGTACAACATAACAGACATGCACGGTGGATACAAGAAGAAGCAGAAACAGACACATAAAAGATGATACCACAAATGCCTGAAGTGATAATTTTGCAACATGAAGTCACCCGAGCAATTAATTCTATGAACAACTGGAAAGCCCCTGGAAAAGATAAATGATAATGAAGTCCCATGCTGGACGCACCGCCGTACGAGGCAAAGTCCTAGTGGAGGTGGTTTACCATTGCCTTCCTCCGACCGCAATGGGGACGAATGATAATGAAGAAGACGACACAACAACACCCAGTCATCTCAAGGCAGGTGAAAATCCCTGAGGAGTCAAGGAGTATATTGCTCCCTCCTACGCATATCTCGCGAAGAGACCATGAGGATAAAATCAGAGAGATTAGAGCCCACACAGAGGCATACCGACAATTCTTCTTTCCACCAACAATACGAGACTGGAATAGATGGGAGAACCGATAGAGGTACTCAAGGTACTCTCCGCCACACACCGTCAGGTGGCTTGCGGAATATGGATGTAGATGTAGATGAAGATGTAGATGTAGATCCCACTGGGAAGCGAACGCGGGACCCCGTGCTCGAGAAGCCAGAACGCTATCACGAGACCACGAACTGCGGCCCTGGAAAAGATAAAATTGCGAATTTCTGGCCAAAGAAGTTCACCTCAGCACATTCACATCTAACTAACTTATTTAACAGTTACATTGCAGACCCATAGACAGTCCCTGATACACTTACACAAGGAACAACTTATCTGAAACCTAAAGGTCAAGCAGACACAGCAAACCCAGCTAAATATCGCCCCATAACATGCCAACCAACAATATACAAACTATTAACTTCAGTCATTACACAGAAATTAATGACACATACAACAAAGAACAAAATTATAAATGAAGAACAAAAAGGCTGCTGCAAAGGAGCACAAGGATGTAAAGAGCAACTGATAATAGATGCAGAGGAGACATATCAAGCCAAAACTAAACAAAGGTCGCTACACTATGCATACATTGATTACCAAAGAGCTTTTGATAGTGTATCCCCCTCATGGTTACTACAAATATTAGAAATATACAAAGTAGATCCTAAACTGATACAGTTCCTAAACATAGTAATGAAAAATTGGAAAACCACACTTAATATCCAAACAAATTCAAATAATATCACATCACCGCCAATACAGATTAAGCGTGGAATATACCAAGGAGACTCATTAAGTCCTTTATGGTTCTTCCTTGCTCTGAACCCACTATCCAACGTGCTAAATAATACAAATTAAGGATATAATATTACTGAAACATACCAACACAAAATCACACATTTGCTATACATGAATGATCTAAAATTACTGGCAGCAACAAATCAAGAACTCAACCAATTACTAAAGATAACAGAAGTATTCAGCAATGATATAAATATGTCATTTGGAACAGACAAATGTAAGAAAAATAGCATAGTCAAGGAAAAACACACTAAACAAGAAGATTGCATACTGGATAACTACAGCGACTGCATAGAAGCGATGGAAAAAACAGATGCCTATAAATATCTAGGATACAGACAAAAATAGGAATAGATAATACTAATATTAAAGAAGACCTAAAAGAAAAATATAGACAAAGACTAACAAAAATACTGAAAACAGAATTGGCAGCAAGAAACAAGACAAAATCTATAAATACTTATGCTATACCAATATTGACCTACTCATTTGGAGTAGTAAAATGGAGTAACACAGACCTAGAAGCACTGAATACACTTACACGATCACAGTGCCAAAAATATAGAATATAGCACATACATTCAGCAACAGAAAGAGTCACATTAAGCAGAAAGGAAGGAGGAAGGCGATTTTTCGACATAAAAAACCTACATTATGGACAGGTAGACAATTTAAGAAAATTCTTTATAGAACGAGCAGAAACTAGCAAAATACACAAAGCAATCACTCATATAAATACATCGGCTAAACCATTGCAATTTCATAACCACTTCTCCACCCCTTTAGATCACATAACATCAACAGATACAAAGAAAGTAAATTGGAAAAAGAAAACACTACATGGCAAGCACCCATATCATCTAACACAGCCACACATCAGTCAAGACACATCCAACACATGGCTAAGAAATGGCAATTTATACAGTGAGACGGAAGGATTCATGATTGCAATGCAGGATCAAACAATAAACACCAGATATTAGAGCAAGCATATTATTAAAGATCCCAATACCACAACAGATAAATGCAGACTTTGCAAACAACAAATAGAAACAGTAGATCAAATCACAAGCGGATGTACAATACTAGCAAATACAGAACACACCAAAAAACATGACAGTGTATCAAAAATAACACATCAACAACTTGCCATACAACATAAACTAATAGAACAACACGTTCCCACATACAAGTATGCACCACAAAATGTACTGGTGAATGATAAATACAAATTATGCTGGAACAGAACCATTATAACAGATAAAACAACACCACATAACAAACTGGACATCATACTCACCAATAAAAATAAGAAATTAACACAACTAATCGAAATATCCATACCAAATACAACAGATATACAGAAGCTAACGGGTGAAAAAATTGAAAAATTCATCCAACTCGCTGAGGAAGTCAAGGACATGTGGCATCAGCATAAAGTTGACATTATATCAATTATACTATTAATTGTAGGAGTCAGAGTACACAATATCGACTAGTACATCAACGAAATACAGCTACATCCAAACGTAAATATACAACTACAGAAATCTGTAATTATTGATACATGGTAAATTACCCAAAAGTTCCTAAATGCAATGTAACATATACCGTACAGTTAAAAGGAAGTCACGCTTCATCAAGGTCTGCGTCACTTTCCATTTTTAACCAGACATAATGTCTGAGAAGGGAAAGAAATATTAACAGTAATAGTAAGCCATCTGCACTTCCTTGGTAGCGTCACCGACAATCCACCGTCACGCACATAGCTATGGGGTGATGTACTTGCCAACCACATCAGCCACAGCTATAGCGTGGAACACATGACGAGTTTCCTCTCGTATGCGTTAACTTCAGAGTGTGCTTAATTTCACCTTGGGCAACTTCCACACTTGAGCTAATATACCCTGGGTCCGTACCAGCAAATTGCCAAGCGATTCCGACGGTGATTTACACAGAGGGTCGGACAGTCTGACACTGCAGAAATCCGGAACCCTGATGTCACAATGAATAATGCGGGCTCTAATTCTATTACCTTGAGTGTAGCTTAGATTCTGTACTCTCCTAAAAGTTAGTGAACCAGCTCTACTAAGACAATCTTAATGGTGGAGATGGCGTCACACATCGCTGCTTCCTGCAAGTGTGGCAGGACCATGAAAAGTGCACCAACATTACAGGGACGGCTACCACCTTGGACACCCAGCCCGACATGTCATTGCCAATAATCTTTAATATCTTAAGTGAGCTCTCCTCGTCACACCTCTTCGTCACTGGGCACCCCCTGCCTTCCATGTTGCAGCAGTGCAGTAACAAGGAATTTACGGTATATGAAACACAAGTCTAAATAGCCTGTATTAAACAGCAAAATAATTACTGCTTCCCCATGACCAAATAATTTTTTTAGTGCCGCACACACCTCGCCACTCTCTAAGCACGTGCTGCTACCACAGTATAGTGAAAGAAGGTCTAGGCTGAGGTGTATGTGGTACTTCCCTCCAAAACATTTTACACGTTTGTTTCAAAAACTACCATTAAAGGAAAACAACAACAACAACAACATTAAACTCTACAACTTTCTCGGCAATTAAAAAGGATACTACAACAATTTATGAAAGACTTTATAACAGAATAAATTCAAGAGGAAAAATTTATAAATACCCAACTATACGTGAATGCAAAATAGTGCTGTGACATGAATGACATTAAGCCTCAACGGGACAAAAAAATTTTCTTTTACATAAACAGCGCTCGCCATTTACGAACACAGCTTATAATACTTACTATAATTTTGAATAAAATTTCTGCCATTTGACTGTCAAGATCGTTGACGTTATTGTACAATCGTGATTTTGGGCTTTGGCCATTTTTAAGTACCACAATATTGCAAGTGATCAGACTTTTATTAACAAAATCATCTTGAAAATATCTTACACCTTGCTATATAATGCAAGTGTAAAAGAAAACAAGTGTAATATACTTAGACGATGAGGTCGTTCGTGAAAGTTCGATGATGCCCAACATTGTAGTACTTGAGAATGGCTATAGGCCAACTGTATAGTTGCATAAACGATATATACAATCAAATGGTGGAACTTTCATTTAAAATGACTGTGATCCCATACAGTGATTACTACCTGTCCCAGAACTGAGCTTCTGCTAAATAAGCAACCAATATGACTAGAGACACTACAGTCATAAGCTTAATACAGTAGACTTTCCTTTGACCACCGACACGAAAACCTTCCTGATTCTCGACCAAAGCATTTCTGGATAACAAATAAAGCATCCATTGCTTTTGTATACGCAACAACGTGCAACAAAGCTCACAACAATAAGCAGGCTACCATTGGTAGATTGGATCACCCAATGTAGACGCTACCTTTGACGTCACGGAGCTGGGAAAAACAAATATGTCCAGCCAGGGTTCCAGCGGTGTTGACTGCACCGGTAGTAGCTGCGCGTTCCAAGCTGGTGACGGAAGGGAACTCGCGTTGTCACTCTACAACAGACGGTAGACAGCTTCGCATAGGAGGCCCCACTGTCACATTCCCCATAGCGCCATCCAACTTCCCTAAGACCAAGAGGCATGCACAAGTGCTCGAATGCAATGGAACCGTGGCGACTTTTGCCTCGACACAAAACTGACATTTAAAACACCAGAAAAACATACTTTACGGTTGTTTGAGCGAGTTTGTTGAGAGGTATTGTTTTACTAGCTTTCAGACATCATATTAAAGTAGTATGATGTTAGTGAAAAGTATTCCAAACTAGTTTACCAAGTACGCAACACAAAATTACTGCTGGGAGTATGATGAGCCATAGCGATATGTTCGTATTTGGCACTAGCATATGGGTCAAACTTTCCAGGTTCACGTACTACTTAGAGCTTTGGCGAATAACTGTTCCATATAAGTTGTTAATCATTTCAGTGAGGCCCAGAATAGTAGAGAGAGAGAGATTCTGAAATCCGGATGTGCCTGCACAGTGCATCGGTTCAACTCGGCATACTTCGCCTCAATTCGGCTTGCTAGGTGAGGCCGACGCTGTGCGCTGCCGAATGCGCTGCCAGACGGCTTAGTCAACATTGGAATACGTAAGCGCAAGACAATTACCGGAATAATGGAACCATCTGCTCCAAAAAAAGGGAATATTCCCGAAAGTTAATTTAAACCGGAATGGGAACTCTCCTACTTTTTTGTGCGTTGTGACGATAAAGCCAAATGTCTAATCTGCGGTACACTAATTAAGTGTGACAGAAAATCGTGTATTGAAAGGCACTACAGCAAATTGCATTCAGAAAAGTATAGTGATACAACAGGGGATGCCAGAGAGGAAGAATTACGGAAGTTGCAAACTCTTGCAGAAGAGAATTCTGTATGTACAAACGAGGTTTGTTGCAAGTACTTTAGCATGTAAGTTTTGGTTCAAGGTCATGCGAAACGAAATAACATTTGTTTAGATTCCTTAGTTTTCGTTTCCGCATAAATTATTTCTAACATATATTTTTTTGTCTACTTTAGGGTGAAGAAGATGAGGGGTGTTGCGGAAGGACTCTCAGAGCTAGTTACAAAGTTGCTCTACGCTTAGCAAGAGCTGGGAGGCCAGTTATGGAAGGACCATTAATAAAAAAACATTATGTTGGACGTAGTAGAGACAATGAATCCCACATTAACTCCCGCGTACAACAGAATACCACTTTCCAGAATGACAATACATCGGAGAATCAACGACATTGCTGAGAATTTACATGAACAACTGGTAGCCAAAATTGAAAACATCCTAGCGTACTCCATCGCACTTGATGAGTCCACGGATATTAACGACACGGCTCAGTTAGCAATATTTTTGCGTGGCGTGGACGACGACCTACATGTAACGGAAGAGCTCCTGGATATGATTTCGTTGAAGGCGGATATTTTAGCAGCTGTTGAAATGGCAGCTGAAGGGATAGGACTCCCTTGGGAATAGCTGTTTTCCGTAACAACAGACGGGGCACCAGCAATGTGCGGTATAGCAAAAGGGTTTATTGGCTTACTACGGAAAAAACTTAAAATGTCGAGTTTACCATCCGTTCATTGTTTTGCACACCAAGAGGCTCTTTGTGCTAAAGTTATCGGTCTTCAAGATGTGATGAAGGTTGTGGTGCGTATCGTGAACTACATTCGTTCTCATGGACTCACTCATCGTCAGTTCAAAGAATTTTTGATTTGCTTTGAAGAGGAGTATCCAGATATTCCCTACCACGCTGAGCAAAGGGAAAGTGATTTCCCGTATTTTTCGACTACGCCACACTGTGGCTCAGTTTTTGGAGAGCAAAGGACGTCCAGAGCCACTTTTTCATGACCCTGAATGGATAGCTGATTTAGGATTTTTAGCAGACATTATGGCTCTCCTAAATGATTTAAGTCTGAAACTCCAAAAATAAAACAGTCTCATCAACGATATGATCAGCAAAATAAACGATATCCAGTATAAACTGAAGCTCCTCAAAAACAAAGTATCAGAGAAAAATGCGCAACACTTTCCTGAACTAGGTAAGCAGGTCGAGCACAGTCTCTGATTGGTTGTCTTGTGTTGGCGCGCGATTCAAATTACGTTGGAGTACCTTTATTAAAACAGCCTGATTTTTATAACCGCTCTAATCAAAACGGTACTATGTTTTTGTTTGACAGCATCTGTGCAGGATGGAGCGCCCTTTGAAAAATACGTCGAGGTGCTACAATCCCTTGAAAATGCGTTTAACGACCGATTCCAGGTAATGTGCCGGTATATGACATACAGCTAAATAAAGGAGATTGCGTTACATATGCAAGTGTAACATTACATTAAAACCAATAGTACACATTACATGTTTATTAAAATCTGTCGCATTTTAGTACTTCGAAACAACGGCTTACATTACTTTCATTTATTAACATTTGCTTTGTTATTGTTTCAGGAAATTACCTACCTGCAGCCAATTCTCGATGTTTTTGTGAAACCTTTTTCGACGGATATTGAAAGTGCGCCTTCAGACTTAACATTTAGAACTAATTGATTTGCAAAGCGATGTTCACCGAAAGGATGTGTTTTACAGTACAAAAGGTTTGCTCCAATTCTACCAGTATTTGCCGAAGGCAGAATTTCCCAAGTTACACAGAGAAGCAACGAAGATTATTTCTATGTTTGGTTCCACCTGTGTATGTGAAAGGTTTTTTTCTGTTTTGCCTCGTACAAAAACTAGATTGCTTGCGAGTATTTCTAGTTGTAATTTAAAAAATTGTCTCAGAATTGCTGTCAGCCAATCTCTTGTTCCAGATCTTAGTAGCATAATTGCAAATAAAATAAAGAGCACTTAGGAAGACACATTTGTGTTGAAACCAAATTTAAAATTGTTACCATTACAGTTATTATATATATATCTCTTTTGTACCGGTACACCAAACTAAGCTCTCCACCTAGTGTACATTACTATTTGGCAATGACGAAGACAACAGGGTAAAAGCTTTGAAACAGGTCGAGACAGGCGGCGCGAGCGACACAAGCTAAGGAAGTGAGAGGCAGCGCTGTTGCGCAAAGCCAAGGAGTGGCTGGTCTGCACCGTCGTCAACATAGCGCAGCCGTCTTATGCACTCTGCACTGTGCGATGCACCGGTGCGTGCACCTTTTGCGGCCCTGCTGTATTGCATTTAGAATTTTACGTCTTGCTTCGCCGTTAGGGTTCGTAACGTCACTCCTCGCTACTCTACTCCATGCCTTTGTTAAATAACTTGATATGTGATACAAGCAAGATACTTTCGTGTCGGGCATAGAATTCAAAAATAGAAACAATTCATTTGATTCAAACATCTGCATAGGTAGATGAAATGATGAAATGTGTTATCGAAGGAAGTATTCTACTTTAATGGTCTCTTGAGTTGATTGACAGCTTCTTACGACACCTGCATCGGCCACTGAAGCAAGACCCGAAAGGAGCAAAAAAAGGAGTCAGTCGTGGTAAAATTTTCTGTTTTGAACAGCGCGTAATGTAAAGCAGGCCCCTTCGTTTCTGGCGGTGGCGCCGCTGTCGCAATCGCAGCATTGGTGTCTCCCTCTGGTGGAAAAGGGGAAAGGTTGTCTGTTCACGTGCATTTAAGGGGTCGAGTGGTTCGTCAGCCGGGTCAGTGTGGGGCAGTCAGTGTCTGTCTGTCGTCCGGAGTGCTAGTATGTGTTGGGCCACCAGTCTGCTCGAATTTGTTCAGGCAATGGTCGTTGGCGGTCGAATCGATCGGTTTGTGGGTCACGCACTGGGACACAGGATGACTTCTCCGTCTTGAGCGTCGCCGCATGTGAGGTCGCCACGTCAGTCCAGTGGGTCGCGCCGTATAGCGAGGGGCGGTGGCTTCGCGGCCGACACGAGAGCAACAGGAGTAAACCCACGACATCGGTCTGGTCGGCGCGAGCTGCGACGCCGTGAGACGGGAGATCGGCGCGCCTTCCTGCGTCCGTTGAAGCGGCTGGCGGCGGACGGTTCGTGAGAGCGTTTTGGGGGTGCTGCGTCAGGTCTTCGCAAGACATCACAGTTTATTAGAAGTTAAGTGATTCGTGATATGTTGTTTCATTTACTTGTTAAATCCTACTTGTTTTCTTGGTCAGTCTCTCGTCCCCAGCTTGCTCGTCTGTCTCCCGTCCGCATTTCTTAGGTAGTTGGTGTCTGTCTGTCTGTCTGTCTCTCGGTCTGACGTACGTTAATAGCTGCCCCTGTCATGTTTGTCGGGTTCGGTGTTAACGAATTTGTTGCTTAAGGTGTAAAGGCCGAATTCCTGAGGTATGTTTTAATCTTGCCTATCACCTTTGGAGGCGGTATATGTGTAATGTAATGTTAGTACATTTTATGTAAGACTGAATTTCATAGGTTTTTATTTGAATTGTCATTTTAGTGTATAAAATTGCCACCCTTCGACCGTAAGAGTTTCTTTTGAAAACAAGTTGCACTTTCGGTGGCAAGTAATGTTTTTAATTGTTGTGGACTCGTAAGACAGCCAATCCAAAACGACGGGTAGCCGAAAGGCATGCGTTTAAGCTCACGCAGGCTGGCGTGAGGTCTGGAACAGGTAAAGGAAGTTATAGTAGCAAAGAACGTACGTAGCTGCGGGAATACTTAACTTTAATCCATAATTGGTGAACATCGGTCTGACGGTACATGCATCACAAGATAAATAGCAATTGATAATGGCGCCCTGCTAGGTCGTAGAAAACGACGTAGCTGAAGGCTATGCTAACTATCGTCTCGGCAAATGAGAGCGTAATTTGTCAGTGAATCATCGCTAGCAAAGTCGGCTGTACAACTGGGGCGAGTGCTAGGAAGTCTCTCTAGACCTGCCGTGTGGCGGCGCTCGGTCGGCAATCACTGACAGTGGCGACACGCGGGTCCGACGTATACTACCGGACCGCGGCCGATTTAAAGGCTACCACCTAGCAAGTGCGGTGTCTGGCGGTGACACCACATTAATGTTGGTGTTTTGTACCATTTTCGTCCCTCCTACGGGGTGAATAGTTTGTGTGTTTGTGTGATTTGTTAAAATTTTTAGTTTAAAGTAATCTTGTGTGTTACAGATTTCCACCAATGTAGTCTTTCAGAGGTTGTTGCGAGCGGTTGTGACTACGGCCGTGTTAAAAGGGAGTGGCAAGGTTCTCAGCCCGAAAGCTCATAATGTAAAAAAGTAAGTTATATCTGCCTCTGAATAAATTGTAACTTGATATTTGGAGGGTGCTTTCTGATAATAATTTGTAAATCTGTTTTTTTTTAAAAAAAGGAAAGGGTTTTTAGGAATAAAATTTCCATTTGTTGGAAGAAATTTGTTTTCATCAGTTAACCACAGGCAACTACTTCCACGCTCAAATAGTGTGATTAAATGTGTTAATTTTGTTGTTGAATCTCTACTAAATAAAGTAAATTCTTTACGAAAAGATTTTGGAAGTAAATCTACGGTTCAAGGTGTACTACACACACTGTTTCTACGGGTAGTCAATCATCTTGAAACACATGAGATGGTGAGCCAGTCAAATGTTCGCTGATCCTACCAGACGGCTTGCACACGACTCTACGTACACAAGCCTTCTGCATGTTTGACATGGAGTAGAATGCACCTTTCACCTGACTGGGTTTATCTATTGACAGACAAATAGATTCATTAAGTCAGATTCTTATTTACCATTACGTATCACATGTACTGCAATGACCACGAAGGTACGTTGTAGATGAGTCAGTAACAGTCTATCGTAGTGTATTACGATGTTTTACTAATGTGTTCAGTTGCATCAGTTTTAACGTACATTACTATTGTCACTTTTCATAGATGTTTCTGAGAAGTACGTCTTCTTTTTATTTTGCACCAGTGAAGAAACACCAAAGTTTTTCATTGGGAAACAAGACATCGTTAATACACTGGTGTCCAAAACTAAAACAACAAAGCAGAATTACCAGGGTTTCGTTTATTTTGTCACAAAAGAGTATTAAGGGGTTATAGTGAAGTAGAAGGAATCTAAAGAATACAGAACGTAAATAGCTGTAACATACATAACGATGAACGAAAATATTCTTTGTCTTACATGAACTTAGGGAGTTGTACGCATGTTCCAACAAACGGTTAATGTGCTCGGTAAGGGGTGTGACCGCCCATGGCAGCAGTACAGGCCTGACAACGACCGGGCATGCTGTGAATGATGTCATCAGTCTGATGACATCATATTGAAGCAATAACGCACATCCCTCCTGCACATCTGCTTGCAGTCTTGGAGAGTGGTTACTGCATGCTTCTCAGACATTATGCCTCTTAGACTTGATGTACGGGATTCAAATTGTGAGAGGGATCAGGCCACGATATGAGTGCAATATATTCCGTTTCCAAAAAAACCTGTGCTACATGAGGCCCATTATATAGCCCATCAATTAGACGCCTGGGCCCACAGCACCTCGCAACAACCGCACACGAGGTCGGAAGATCTCGTCACGATACCTGACAGTACTTCAAACTTGTCGATTCACCCGTACAATTTTATGAAGAAGTGTTAGAGTGGTAAATGTAACCTCTGTTCCCACAATTATGGATCTTCCTCGATCTCGGTCCCTTTCCACAATATATTGGGTCCCAAAATCGTGTTTACGTTTCTTCGAGATGCAAATCCTTCGACAATCGATCTCCAGACTACATCGAGACTCATTTGTGAAAACAACATTGGCAGCCTTTTCGACCGTCCAGGTGTTATGTTGATGACTACACTCTAGTCGTTCTCTTGTGTGAAGACGCGTCAGAGGTAGACACACACCATATCTCTGACAATAAAGGCCACTCTGCTGAGGCCTTCTGCAAACCGTTCGCCTCGACACAACACTTCCAGTAAATGCTGCGAGCCCACACGCCAAATTTCGAGGAACACTAAAGCGGTAAAGGCGTTTCTTTGCAGCCAAATAATTTTCTTCTCTTCTGAAGTCACATGTGGTCGGCCCTGCCCTGGTCTTCGGGTTACAGTTTCGATTTCTGTAAATTGTCGCCACATCCGAGAAACAACGGAACGATTCACATTAAGCCATCGGGCCAAATCAGTTTGTGACTGTCATTCTTACTTTCTTTCTATGGTCCTTCACCGCAGAGAGTGTTGCAGACATCTTCTCTGTGTCATACTACAGCATCTGTGACTGTGTACACAGCGGTTCTGGATGAGAGGTGCCTGGAGAACATTACCTCTTTTCACACGTGCCCTGATGTCATCGTTGGCATGGTTGTCCGTTGACCGAAATGCTATCTTCCGCGCAGAACACTATCGTACGGAAATCTGGTTGACAGTTTGTATGATTATATCGTGACATAGACAAAATGGCTCTGAGCACTATGCGACTCAACTGCTGAGGTCATCAGTCGCCTAGAACTTAGAACTAATTAAACCTAACTAACCTAAGGACATCACACACATCCATGCCCGAGGCAGGATTCGAACCTGCGACCGTAGCGGTCACGCGGTTCCAGACTGAAGCGCCTTTAACCGCACGGCCACACCGGCCGGCGTGACATAGACACAGGTCAGGAGAAAAGCGGTTTTTTGCTTTAATTTTGGACACCAGTGTAGAATAATTACGTTCCACTAATGTTAGTGGATCGTTAGAAGAGAATGTCGGGAGAGCGCGAAACGACATTGTAAGAAGGAACGAACGATCATGGATGCTATATTCAATATACACATTCAGTCCATCCTGCTGTGAGACCTCACAAGACAGCACCTGGTTCGTTTCGTTTTATGCGGAAGGCAATGTCGACTGACTATTTACAACTCACACTCCAGATAGTGTAAGTGATCCAAGTGGGCCGCCATATGGACAACATGAATTACTGGTCACACACAGAATCCGACTGACTGCTAAATCCCAATATCTATATGCCGTCCCTGATGGCACATAATCAACCCGTGAACATATTTTCCCTGTCCAAGAATTGGACAATTCCAACCACTCAGTGACGAATGGTGACAGCTGTGAACTTTACGGCTCGATATTCAGTGATGTTCAAGAGCTACGCAAATTCGCTCTGGCCATTGAAAGACACGTTACATCGTGTACAAGAGGGATTCTAGATCGTGTTTTGTAGTCAAGCTGAAGCCAGTTCAACTTGTTGTGTCTAGACAAGACAGCCTAGACGCAATGAGAGGAAGCCGAAAGGCACACGCTGCACTCACGCAGGATGGCGTGAGGTCTGAAACAGGATACGTAATGAATGCTATAAAGAAAAGTACGTAGCTTCTGGAATACTTAACTTTAATCCATCATTTGTATATAGCGTTCTTGATGATACAAGTGAGACTCTGTAGATTCAGGCAATATACTGCTAATGGCACCTTGTTAGGTCGTAGCCACTGACTTAGCTGAAGGCTATTCAAACTATCTGCTCTGCAAATGAGCGAGGCTTCGTCAGTGTGCATCGCTAGCTACGTCGTCCGTACAACTGGGGCGGGCGCTAGTCAGTCTCTCTACACCTGCCGTGTAGTGGCGCTCGGTCTGCGATCACTGAAAGTAGCGACACGCGGGTCCGACATGTACTAATGGACCGCGGCCGATTTAAAGCTACCACCTAGCAAGTGTGGTGTCTGGCGGTGACACCACACAACTATTGCACCTACCTACAGGGTTTCTGAATTCGATGTTGTTGTTTGCTCCTGTAGCCAAGATACAGTGATGTAAACCTGTTGTCTATAGCATTAGTCAGTTACTGCTGAGGATTATTGGTAGTATACTTTATTAGTTTAATTCCTTTATTAGACTGTTTTATTATGATTCTCTGAAAGCGACATTCTTTGGGCAGAAATGTTGAAGTTTGTGACATGTATATTGTTATTCTTAGATGATTTCCACTTGTGTGTCACAGGGACTAATTAAATATGAGTTGTACCTATTATAATTGTTTACGATAAATTCTTTATTTTTTATTGATTATTGTGTGACGCCACTCCTTTGATCAGAAAGATTTGTGGGGAAAATAGTGTTGAGTTCTTATTAGTGTGAATAATTTCTTTTGCATAATTGTATATAGTGATAAATTTGTGTGGTACAATAAATACTGTAATAAACAAAGCTCATCTCTGCGCAAGCGTCAGCACTAAGTTCGACTCTATCCAAAACCTGTGCTTCAATAGGTAGACAGAATGATTTTGCGTTGTGCCGGGACGGTGCTTGCAGCTTTAGCTATAGCTGTCGAGAAACTATCTTGCTTTCCTCCTTGGAGTTGCAGACATGACTCCAAGAAAGCCACCAAGCGCAGGGTGGCTGTGCAAGGCGTTGGAGGTATCTATTCGAGATATCGCCCGTGGGAGCAATGGATCTGTGTTGTCCAAGCGACTTCGACAGGTGTTGTGCAGACTATTGCAGTTGACAGAAGTGTAGGAGACTCTTAGAGCCAGAAATAATGCAAAATTTTTTGTAAAGTGAGATGCCTACTCTGTTCAGATGACTAGATTACAATCTAGGACTTTGCTTTCTGTAAACGGGTTTGAAAGTTTCTTTTGCTGTTGAAGAAGGTAGGCAGATCGTATTGGAAATACTTGGTGGAGTACGATTGGTAGCCACGGTGATCGCTGATAATTTCTTTTATGTCTCAGTCAGCAGTGCTGGGCAGTAGGATGGATTGGTGATACTGCAATAGGGAGTGTAACGTTCCCACGGATGTAGACGGGCCCCAGGAGATGTGCTAGCTGGCTGTTTGTTTCTTGACGTGGCGGTTTTACTTTTCCTCAGTTGTTCTAAGAGCAGGCTGTTGCCCGGCTCCTACCCTGGAGAGGAAAAAGGGAGACGTTTCCATGTACTTCACTTGAAAAATCTTTTGTGACCTTTCGAAGTGTTTCCCTAGATTACTTTCACAAATTATCATGGTTGGTGTTTTCCACTGTTGTGATATTGTGGAGTTTTTAGCGTTTGTTTTCCATCGTCTGGTGGTGGCTGGATTTCCGACGGGGAGGGAACCTGTGATGGTAAGTACAATTTTGCTGCCTGTTCGTCTTCATACCCACGTAGCCGGTGACGGTAGGACTGCTCTAGCGCTCAGTGGTTAGATCACTGGACTCGCATTCGGGAGGACGACGGTTCAAACCCGTCTCTAGCCATCTTCATTTGGATTTCCCCTGATTTCCCTAAACCGCTGCAGGCAAATGGCGGGATGACTCCTTCGAAACGGCAAGGCCGATTTCCTTTCCATCCTTCCCTGATTCGAGATTTTGCTCCGTCTCTTATGAGCTGCTTCTCGACGGGACTGGAATTGTAGCGCCGCCACCACAGTTTCAGTCATGATTATGATTTCTGCGCTGCTGTTCAGTTAGTACCCCTTTGTGTGTCACAGGGGCATAGGCAAGTCTGGGTCTTACTTGTATTGGGTTTCAGCTGATTTTTATTGTAATAGTTGGTGAGATTTTCCAGGTTCTCAGCTAGTATATCCTCAATAGCCTTGTAGTTTAATGCCTGAACTGCTGTTGCCCGATCATCTGCATAAATAAAAGATCTAGACCGGAGACTAATAGGCTGCGCATTTGTATAAGAAGACTGACTTGCGAAGCCCATTTTTGTAGACGCCATCTGCTCTTGTGACCCTGTAACTCAACAAAATATCTTCTGTTAAATAGAAGTGAACCAATTTGAGTACAGCAGTGAGTTGAGGGCTTCTTCTTCTTTTTTTTTTGAGATTTCTGAGATTGATAGCATTATATGCCACCGTCAAATCTATAAACACCACCACTGTGGCTAGTGCAACAGAGAGATTGGCCGATAACACTTAGGATCTTATGGGTCCTTACCAGGCTTAAGAATTACAATTACTTTTGCCTGCTTCCATATTTTAGGGATACGTCCAGTTGCCCAACAGCAGTTCATAAACTCCAACAGCTACAATTTAGAGCGAACACCAAGATGTATCAGCTGTTCGTTTTTCAAATCATCTATACCTGGTGCCTTCCCAATATTTAAACTTTTGATTGCTTCGTTCAGTTCTGATGATGTAAATGTTTGATCGAGTGTTTCATTTATTTGTTCCTGGGAGGCATTTAGTTTTCTCGTATACCCTTTGCTCAGGCTATTTGATTTGCTGTAATGCCAAAACAGCCTGTTGTACCTGCACATTTACTATCTACTTTTTTGAGCAGTCTCTACACTTTCCGACTATTGTGGGTCATGTTAATGATTTCTACAGTGTGTTGACATTTCTGTCTTCTATTTTCAATCATTGTGGTTATGACTTCTTCGCCCGCCTCCATTGTTTCTGGGGAGGTCACAATACATTTCGGATTTCTCTTTTGTCTCTTCGCTGTAACCTGGAATGTACGATTTTCTACATCCTCTCTGTGTACTCTGTCGCACACAGTATTTTAAAGCCATAGCAAACTCACTGTAGGTTTCTGGTAGAGGTTGAAGAAATAAAACTTTGTTGTCCATTCCTTTTCAGGAAGCTTCCCAGTTAGCTATTTGGAAAGTAAACCTATTTCGAATGAGAAACACTGTTGGTTGTATCACTGGGTTGATTTTCCAGAGTACTGGCCGGTGCTGGGACTTTGGCATGGGATTCAATATGAACTCTTGGCTTACGTTAGCAAGAGTATTGCTAGTGAAACGTAGATTTGGATTGTAGCCTCTTTTCCATCTGCCACTGTTGAATGGTGGAGGCTGTTTTGGATCGTGGATTAAGTGGAGCTTCTTGTTTTTAGCCCACTGTTCCAATAGTTCCCATCTTCTTTAGTTTGTGTACGTCCCCAGGCCACATTGCGACTGTTGAAGTCTCTCATTAATATGTCTGCTATACCCTTGTTCTTCGCCAGGGATGTAACTGATCTGATATGGTATGTTGGGCGGCTTATATACCGGGTGGATGTTTGTTACCCATACCTACATAGTCATGTCTACGCTATTCCGGTCATTAGTTCTGCCTTGTGTGATTTTGAGATAGTTCTTGACGAAAATTGCACTTCCGTAGTGGTTAGTGGGAATCTTTTTGATTAGCTGCCTTGTGGAGTGTGGTCCTCTGTGCGTTCCCTGGAGGCACAGAACATCGCACCTATAATCCTTGAACATATTTGAAATAAGATATTGTTTCGCATATGACAGTCCTTCTGTGTTAAATGAGAAACTTGGCAGTGTTGGCTCTCAAAGGAGCCTTTTGTGATCTCTCATTTTCCGCCCTCTTATGAGGTTTGTAGTCACTGGGTAGAAAGATTAGCCAGCAAGATGCCATTGCCCAGGGGACGTCCAAATGGAAATTTCTCACACTTCTTGGAGGCTCTTTCTCTGTCCCCCAGCAGACTACAACTTTAATATTCCAGACAGAATATTTAAGTAGTATTTAACAAAGTATGAATTCAATACAATAGTTTTGGAAAGTGGTTTACCAAGCAGTTCAAGAAACAGCTGAAAACAACAGCTAGCGAAATGTTAGTATTTCGTGCTTGCCTGTGTGTCAAACTATCGATTATATCATATTAGATTGTAGGTTAATGTATGCAACTTTTATTTAAGTTACAAGCCATTCCAGAAAGGACCAAAGCAGAGAGATACTTTGAAATGAGGATAGTACTTACATCTCAAATACTTTCCAACTCACATACGCGGCCCAATATTGTGTTGAAAACTTTTGTCTTGCTTCATCATAATTTGTTCCTTCCCTTTGTTTTCGTTCCTTTCTCCCTCTGAACCTTCAGTTTTCATAAAATGCAAGAGAGGTGTTGTGAAACTTATGTTTCACTTTATCTTGGTTCAGCATTTGTTGCTATCCCTGAGCGCGACGAGAGAATTCTCACGACCACGGTATTTCAAAGTAAAAATTAATCGATATGCGATAATTTACATTCAGTGGTAATGTTTCAGAGGATGAAAAACCGATGTTAGAGTAGCATTTGGACTTGATTATGGCATTCATGCCATTCATTGCTGTGTACCATATACATCGATACCTTTAGAGAATAGTGTCAATATAGCGGCGGTGTGGAATATCTTCTGCGGAGGTTGGCTGGCGCGTGAGGTGGGGACAATTGGCAGACGACGGTTGGAGTGGGACCAGATGTACGCTGTGAATGTAAACACATGAGGCGCTGCATGACCGCGGGTATAATGCGGTGGCAATGGATGTTTACCCTTTTGGCCGAGCAGTGCCGCTAGCGGCAGCCGAGGCTGGGAACTGCGTTCTTGTGACTCTTAAGTTTGAATTAAGGATCCTTGAGCAGACGCGCTGTGGACTCGTTCACGAATGCGATTTCTGCTTACTGACGGAGCTGTGTTTTAGTCAGTGTCTAATAACTCAGCGTTCACCAGGTAACATTTTTGTGTACACTGGATATAGAAGGAGCGTATGCTTTAGTGGCATTTTACGAATTATTAATTTGTTTTGCTGTTGTAATATGTTCATAATTGTAGTGAGCAGATATATTGTTTTCGTATGTGTGTAGCGATGATACTGTGTGGGACAGAACACTTATTGTAGTACTGTTCAGCTTATTTCTGGTGTGTAACTCGTGTCGTAAGTTTCAGACATAAACGGCATCAAGTTTCTGAACCATCAGAACCTTGGGTGGCACAAAGGAATGGTTTTTCTCATTGTACACTGGGGGCTATTTATCTGTCGTGGCTACCGCTATCTCAAAAGGTGAATGTTCGTTTGCTATTTACTATTAATTTATTGTATATGTTTAGGCTAGTTCTTAGTATGTTTTGGGGTAAGCCACTAGCCGATTTGTGTGAGTGTCATGTGTTACCATTCGGGGCTGTGTTATCATACGTAGGCGCCACACAATCATGATTATTGAATGTGTTCACTGTCCATGTCATTACTTGTTTGTGTTGAGGCACAGTTTCTTTCACAAGACTTATTAACTTTTTGTTGCGTCTCATTCATTTCAAAGGGTGGAACGCCACAAATTTGTTTATTTTGTGTTGCGCTCACCTACTGAATACTGTCTATGTCAGAAGCAGTAATCCATTACTATATGCCTGTAACCAATACTGTTGTTACTTATAGTATTGGGACACTTACTTTTGTCAAGCTGAAAACTGGCCGTTGGTCGCTGCTGTTAATAAGGTGTTGTTGTTGTAGCGGTCTTCAGTACTCAGATTGATTTCATGTAGCTCTCCATTCTACTCTATTCTATGCAGACTTCACCTCCAAATAGCTACTGTTAAATGCATCCTTCTTATTTGCTTAGTGTATTCATATCTTGATTACACTCTAACATGTTGCCCTCCACGCATCCCTCCAATATCAAATTGGAGATCCCTTGGTGCCTCAGAATGTATCCTATCAACCGATCGCTTCTTTAAGTCAAGTTGTGCCACAAATTCCTCTTATACCAAATATTATTCAGTGCTTCCTCATTAGTTACGTGATCTACCCATCTAATCTTCAGCATTCTGATGTAACACCACATTTCTAAAGCTTCTATTCTCTTCTTGTCTAATCTGTTTATCGTCCATGTTTCACTTCCAAACGTGGTCACACTCCATGCAAATACTTTCAGACAGGACTTCCTAACACTTAAATCTATACACGATATTCTCTTCTTTAGAAACGCATTCCTTGTGTTAGCCAGTCTACATTATGTATCCTATCTACTTCGACCATCATCAGTTATTTTGCTTCCAAAATAGCAAACCTAATGTATTATTTTAAGTGTCTCATTTCCTAATCTAATGCCCTCAGCATCAGCTGACGTAATTCGACTGCACTGCATTATCTTTGTTTAGCGTTTGTTGATACTCATTTTATATCCTCCTTTGAAAACACTGTTCTTCCAGGTACTTTGCCAGTCTCTCACAAAATTACAATGCATCAACAAATGTCGAAGTTTTAATTCCTTCTCCATGGATCTTAATTCCTGATTTTTCTTCAGTTTCCTTTATTACTTGCTCAATATGCAAATTGAATAATATGGGGGATAAGCTACACCCCTGTTTTACACTTCCTTCTCAACCAATGCTTCCCTTTCATGCCCTTCGACTCTTATAACTGCCATCTGGTTTCTGTACAAATTGTAAATAGCCTCTCGCTCACTGTTGCTTGGTTGGTTTGTGGGATTAAAGGGACGAGACTGCTATGGTCATCGGTCCCTCGCTCTCTGTATTTTAACCCTGCCACCCTCGGAATTTTAAAGTAAGTATTCCAATCAACATTGTCAAAAGCATTCTTTAAGTGCACAAATGCTAGAATCGTAGGTTTGCATTTCCTTAACTTTTATTCTTAGATACTTCGTACCGCCAGTATTTCCTCACGTGTTCCAACATTGCTACGGAATCGAAACTGATCATCCCCAAGGTTGGCTTCAATCAGATTTTCCATTCGTCTGTAAAGAATCAAAGTTAATATTTTGCAGCAGTGATTTATTAAACTGATAGTTTGGTAATTTCCACACCTGCCACCACCTTCCTTCTTTGGGATTGGAATTATTATATTCTTCTTGAAGTCTGAGTGTATTTCGCCGGTCTCATACATCTCGCTCACGAGACGGAAGGGTTTTGTCAGTGCTGGCTCTCCCAAGGCTATCAGTAGTAAAAATGGAATGTTGTCTACTACTGGGCTCTTGTTTTGACTTACCTCTTCCAGTGCTACATCAAATTCTTCATGCAGTATTATATGCCCATTTAATCTTCATATACGTCTTCAAGTACATCGCCCTTGCATATACCATCTACATATTCCTTCCACCTTTCTGGTTTCCCTCCTTTACTTAGAACTGCTTTCCCATCTGAACTCCTGGTTTTCATCCAGGTGGGTCTCTATTCTCCAAACGACTCTTTTAATTTTCCTGTAGGCAGTATCTGTGTTATCCTTAGTAATATATATGCCTCTACAACGTTACATTTGGCCTCTAGCTTGACTTGCTTAGTCATTTTGCACTTTCTGTCGAGGTAATTTTTCTGTCGTTTGTATTCGTTTGCACCTGCTTCATTTACTGCATTTTAATTTTCTCCTTTCATCAACTAAATTCAATATCTCTTGTGTTACTCAAGGATGTCTACTGACCTCCCTCTTTTTACTGCTTGATCCTCTACTAGCCAACCGCAGTGGCTAGTTGCAGGTTAGAAACCTGCTACGGGCATGGAAGTGTGTGATGTTCTTTGAGTAGTTAGGTTTCAGTAGTTCTACGTTCTAGGGGACTGATGACCTCAGATGTTTAGTCCCATAGCGCTCAGAGCCGTTTGAACCATTTTTGATCCTCTACTACCTTCACTATTCCATTTCTCAAAGCCACCCATTCTTCTCCGACTGTGTTTCTTTTCCTGTACTTGTCAATCGTTCCCTAATGCTCCCCCTGAAAGTCCCCACAACCTCTGGTTATCCAGGTCTCAAATCCACAAATTCCTACCTTTTTCCAGTTTTTCGGTTTCAATATTTAATTCATAACTATAAATTGTACTCAGCGTCCACATCTGCCCCTGGAAATGTCTTAAAATTTAAAACCTTGTTCGTATATGACTGTCTTACATTATATGATCTATCTAAAAGATTCCAGTGTCTCCATGTCCCTTCCACGTATACAAACTTCTGTCATGATTCTTAAACCAAGTGTTAGCTATGACTGAGATACGCTCTGTGCAAAATTCTGCCAGGCGGCCTCCTCTTTCATTCCCCACCCTCACTCCACATTCATGTACTACTTTTCCATCTCTTCCTTGTTCTAATATCGAATTCCAAGAACAGCCAACTTTGTGTGTCATGATTTATGAACGTAAGTTTATATTATTAATTTGGCACTCCACAGCTGCAATACGTTTAATAAATGATGTAGATAGCTTTATCATCAGCAGCTGTCAGAAGGTTTACTAAATTACCTTGTTTACGGCTAAAAAGCGAACATAGTCCTGGCACAGCATTTATAGTATTTCCTTCTCTGCTATTATGTCTCATATATACAAACACTTGTTATCATACATATCACTAATACACATTTCCTGTCTGTAGACATAACTTAGAAAGACTCTGACAGTAGTTGATGGTGAAGCTGTATCAATATGTATCTCTGAAACCTAATGAGTACTACATTCATTACTAACATAATATACTGGACTGTGTCCTTATTCATTAAAGTCTCCAAGAACTGTAAATGCTGATGCAAATACTGTCTTAACCAGAGATATTTATTTTCCTGTTTTGGGCTTGTTTTTGGTTGTTTTTGCTTGTTTAGAGCTCGTTTTTTTGTTTTTGGTTGTTTTTGGTTGTTTTTGCTTGTTGTTGCTTGATTTGGGACGTTTGTTTGGCTTGTTTCTCTGGCTCGTTTATGTCTGGCTCGTTTATGTCTGGTTCATTCATGTCTGTCACGTACATGTCTGGCTCGTTATTTGTCTGGCTCGTTTTTTGTCTGGCTCGTTTTTTGTCTGGCTCGCTTTTTGTCTGGCTCGCTTTTTGTCTGGCTCGTTTTTTGTCTGGCTCGTTTTTATTCTGGCTCGTTTTTATTCTGGCTCGTTTTTTGTCTGGCTCGTTTTTTGTTGTGTGGCTCGTTTTTTGTTGTCTGGCTCGTTTTTTGATGTCTGGCTCGTTTTTCTTGTCTGACTCGTTTTTTTCGTCTCGCTCGCTTTTTTGTCTGGCTCGTTTTTTTCTCTGGCTGGTTTTTTTGTCTGGCTCGTTTCCTTTGTCTGGCTCGTTTTTCTTGTCTGGCTCGCTTTTTTGTCTGGCTGTTTCTTTTTGTGTGGCTCGTTTTTTTCGTCTGGCTCGTTTTTTTGTCTGGCTCGTTTTCATTCTGGCTCGTTTTTTGTCTGGCTCGCTTTTTTGTCTGGCTGTTTCTTTTTGTGTGGCTCGTTTTTTTCGTCTGGCTCGTTTTTTTGTCTGGCTCGTTTTTTTGTCTGGCTCGTTTTTTTGTCTGGCTCGTTTTTTTGTCTGGCTCGTTTTTTGTCTGGCTCGTTTTTTTTTGTCTGGCTTGTTCTTTTGTCTGGCTCGTTTTTTTTTGTCAGGCTCGTTTTTCTTGTCTGGCTCGTTTTTCTTGACTGGCTCGTTTTTCTTGTCTGGCTCACTTTTTTTTTTTGTCTGGCTCGCTTGTTTTTGTCTGGCTCGCTTTTCTTGTCTGGCTCAAATTTTTTTGTCTGGCTCGTTTCCTTTGTCTGGCTAGTTTTTCTGTCTGGCTCGGTTTTTTGTCTGGCTCGTTTTTTGTCTGGCTCGATTTTATTCTGGCTCGTTTTTTGTCTGGCTCGTTATTTGTTGTCTGGCTCGTTTTTTTCTCTGGCTGGTTTTTTTCGTCTCGCTCGCTTTTTTGTCTGGTTCGTTTTTTTGTCTGGCTCGTTTTTTTCTCTGGCTGGTTTTTTTGTCTGGCTCGTTTCCTTTGTCTGGCTCGTTCTTCTTGTCTGGCTCGCTTTTTTGTCTGGCTGTTTCTTTTTGTGTGGCTCGTTTTTTTTGTCTGGCTCGTTTTTCTTGTCTGGCTCGTTTTTCTTGTCTGGCTCGTTTTTCTTGTCTGGCTCTTTTTTTTTTGTCTGGCTCTCTTGTTTTTGTCTGGCTCGCTTGTATTTGTCTGGCTCGCTTTTCTTGTCTGGCTCGCATTTATTTGTCTGGCTCGCATTTATTTGTCTGGCTCGTTTCCTTTGTCTGGCTCGTTTTTCTGTCTGGCTCGTTTTTCTGTCTGGCTCGTTTTTCTGTCTGGCTCGTTTTTTTGTCTGGCTCGTTTTTTTGTCTGGCTCGTTTTTTTGTCTGGCTCGTTTTTTTGTCTGGCTCGTTTTTTTGTCTGGCTCGTTTTTTTGTCTGGCTCGTTTTTTTGTCTGGCTCGTTTTTTTTGTCTGGCTCGTTTTTTTTCTCTGGCTCGTTTTTTTGTCTGGCTCGCTTTTTTTGTCTGGCTCGCTTTTTTTGTCTGGCTCGCTTTTTATGTCTGGCTCGCTTTTTTTGTCTGGCTCGCTTTTTTTGTCTGGCTCGCTTTTTTTGACTGGCTCGCTTTTTTTGTCTGGCTCACTTTTTTTTGTCTGGGATGCTTTCTTTTGTCTGGGATGCTTTTTTTTGTCTGGGATGCTTTTTTTTTTGTCTGGCTCGCTTTTTTTGTCTGTGGCTCGTTTTTTTTGTCTGGCTCGTTTTTTTGTCTGGCTCGTTTTTTTGTCTGTCTCGTTTTTTTGTCTGGCTCGTTTTTTTGTCTGTCTCGTTTTTTTTGTCTGGCTTTTTTTTGTCTGGCTCGCTTTTTTTTTTGTCTGACGCCCCTTTTTTATGTCTGGCGCGCTTTTTTTATGTCTGGCTCGCTATTTTATGTCTGGCTCGCTTCTTTTTGTCTGGCTCGCTTCTTTTTGTCTGGCTGGCTTCTTTTTGTATGACTCGCTTCATTTTGTCTGGCTCACTTCTTTTTGTCTGGCTCGCTTTTTTTGGCTTGCTATTTTTTTCGTCTCGCTATTATTATGGCCCGCTTTTTTTGGCTCGCTTTTTGTTTGGCTTGCTTTTTTGCTCGCTTTTTTTTTTGCTGTTTTCTTTGGCTCGTTTTTTTTGGCTTGTTTTTTTGGCTCTTTTTTTTTGTTTTGCTTGTATGTCACCATTTTTGGTAGAATGCAAGAAAAATAAGAGGACAATTTATGCAGTATAGTAGTAGTGTAACTGACTTTCCAGTAAATACATCTTTAAAAGTGAATACCATTAACTGGATATGAGAATTATGTTTAACACATACTCCCATATGGTTTGCAAACTACTGCTATTTTCTACAATAAAACATTCCTCAGAATTTACTTAAAATTTTGTTTATTGCCAAAAATTTCATAATAAACTTTTTAGATTGTTCACTTGTACTTTAGTAAACTGGGCCCGACATAACAGTCTGTGATGTGGCGTTATTTCCGAAATGTGACTGCTGAGAATTTCTCTCGAAGTGTGCCAATATGAAGTTCAGGACACCTACACCTCACTTCTTGTCGCCAAATAATTCAAACATCTTGAAACTGCCGACCCGCCACCGATCTCACCCTGGGTTCTGCGTCCTTCAAGAATTTCGAGATCAATGGGATGAAGCTTGATTTCAAGCTTCGAGTGTTCACCGATTTGTGAACCTACGAAAGAAGACAGACAGTATTGTAATAATGATATAATTTGATGAACGTGTTATTTAGTACTAACAAATTAAATTGTTGGAATATAATATTAAAAATGTTTTGTTGCATGAGCTACATTGTCCATTTGTTACTTAATGCAGAAACTACGCCAGCGCCGCAGCTATTCCCACTCGTAATCGGAATTCTTATTTGTCATCGACATTGAGAGATCGGTACTACGTAACATTAACAGTACAGATTTGTGACAGTGAGAAGTTTTTTGGTCTCTCAAAAAAACAGACTGATTTGTAAGAGTGTTTCCTTACTCCTCTCGTGTCCCTTAGTCAGCCTGTATAATATGTTGGATAAGGTGGCACTTCTAGTGTAAGTGCTGCATCCTAAAGCAAAAAATTTAAGTCAATAATTTATTTTGTTGATTGTAATGTCAAAATACTGTCTCCGGGCACCCGAAAATGATTCGCATCAGAATATCGAAATACAGTACTTCCATTCAACCGTCACATCTTAACATTCCTATGAAGGCCTTCTTGAGCTGAGTTTGAATGTTTGATATTTTACAATGGTGTAATGAGTGTGTTAGTGATACAAAACAAGTATTGTATAGGTTATAGGTACGTATCCAACGCTAATAAAAACAAATGTTTGACATACTTACATCATTAATGCTGCTGGCAAATTAAGAACCGAACTTGCCAATACGGATCCACCGCATATTTATAGAACACTGGAAGAAGGTGCCAGTATACATCATCAGATAGTTCCTTAGATTTAAACAAGGCGATTAAAACTTTGTCGCCTCCAAGCGAAGCCCAATCTGTAACAATTGACTTAGGTTGTAGAAATTGATTTACTGTGTGTGTTAGTTAAAGAAAGTATGTGGATAAAAAAATATCGTTATGTACCTTATCTTCCAGAAACGTCTCCAAAACAGGCACAAGGTGGGAAGCATAGAATGTGACATCAGCTTCTTCAGCTATGTCAGTGAACATAGATAGTGCCATTCTTCGCACTAGCAAATCCTCATCAAGACACAGGCGATGATATATTTGACCTAGGTGTTCTGGAAAAGAAAGAAACATGAAAACAACTTTATTTTTATATAATGGATGGCTACAGAGGTGTAATTTTCGATTAAATTAAAAAATTCTATTCGTCAAATTTGGTTAATTACCTCTTACTGTGGGAGTAACACGTCCATAAATGTTGCACAGATCCCTGCATGCCAATAGCCGGGACGTACTCCTTTCTTCTGTCACTAACTTTTCTATATTCGCGACCGCGTCCTCATACATCTGTGCTGTGACGTCACTGCCGCTACTGATCGTTGATTTGTGCTCATATACTTCTCCAAGAGTACACTCATACCAAGTGGGTGCCTGAAAAAGAAATGGTCATTAAGGAAAACGAACACTGAAAAACAGATAATTTATCAACTTCTATTTACAAGTGTGATAACCCAGATAAATTCTAGATCCTCGAAAAATTGCTGACTGTCATTGACAACACAAACCGGCTTGGCCATTAGAACACAAAAACTCAGTTCCTAGTTCTGTGACAAGCAAGCGTGTGCCCAGATTGCAGAGAATTCTTGCTAATTTTTGTTCTGCTATGCAGTATCGTGTAATACAACCTGTCATAATGTGTCCAAAAAGGTCCGAAAGTTAATCTATTAATCTTTATTGCAGCATAATCTTACAAATTTTTAAACAGACGATTCAGATGCCCCTGATATTCCTATGGATTGTCTGTTAAAATGACGGAGCGGTGTCAGATAGTTCAAATGAAGCGCAGTGAAGATGTTTATCATCGTGTATGCTCTGCTTACTACAATTTTACTGGAAGATCATCCTGCCGTTTGTTTAGAGCTCTAAGATGTGCGCGTACGTGGGGAGTGCACACGCCTGCACTTTTAGCCTATTCAAGTATGAGAGTGTAATACGAGAGTTATACTTGGCTATGAGAAAATCGCTTTCTTCCTTATCCAGCTCTGAGCAAAAATGGCTCTGAGCACTATGGGACTTAACTGCTGAGGTCATCAGTCCCCTAGACTTAGAACTACTTAAACCTTACTAACCTAAGGACATCACACACATCCATGGCCGATGCTGGATTCGAACCTGCGACCGTAGCTGTCGCGCGGTTTCGGACTAGAGCGCCTAGAACCGCATGGCCACCGCGGCCGGCTCTGCAACTTGTCACCAGTTCTGCAGACGAACATTGCGCATGAGATCTGTTCACAGGCGTTATATTGGATTATTCAGTTCCCACTCATTCTACCACTAAGGATTGTTTGCAAACTGTTTTTGCAACTTTCTTCAGTTTTCCGAAGATTTTTTGTCGCCATACAGAATCCCATTGTTTTGTAACGGAGAGCTCAAATATGTAGGAGCTACATACGGACCTCTGGCAGTTAGGAATTATTCGATTCATTGAAATACTACCATAGATGTTACATTCTTAAGCCGTTCATCGAGTCACATATACTTGAATCTCTTCAAGTAGTGGAGAACTGGATCAAAAAAATTAAGTCATCCATTTAAAATAATTTATTTCGTTATGTGTCAGAGAAAACTATTTCCAAGTAATTATTTGAATGCTGTGTGGTATCTAAGCCATCGTATTTTCCATGTGGAATTTTGGCCTCTTCGAATGATACCTTATAGAATTTGAAGGAAATATATTGCTGTGGCACATTCTACGCGCGGGTGTGTAATTGAGGCTTACAGGGAAAATTCATATTCTTGAATCCCTACTCACACAGTAAAAACAAAATTTTGTATCATTAATGTGAAATGCGTTACATTCAAAGTCAGAAATGTATTTTTCAAGCACATACGTACCCATAAAAAAATTAGGGTTGCTTATTGTAAGCAAGCTCAGTTCTTTCTCACAATACTGAATCTGAATGTTACACGAAAGTGCTTACAAAAACTGAAAAAGTATTTAAATTTCTACAGCACCTTCGACTATTATTTTCCCATTTTGAATTCCGAATTTGCGAAAACAATGCAGCAATGTGGGTTACGCCAGTCAATTACTTTTCATTAATTTGATCAAAGAGCTAGTGGACTGTCCGGAAACAAATCTACAAAACTGTTAGTACAGCTTGGACACAGGTTTATGGTACTGAATCAGATGCGTTAATATACCAAAATGAAATTCTTACTTCAGCTATTACACGATATGAATGTACACGTTAATGAATGGCGTCCGATATCAAACGTTGAAGAACTAATTTCCTAGCGTTGCAAAACCCTGACGTTGTGATAAAGGAAAACGAAATGCCCTGCGTATTAAACACCCATAGAAAGCAAGAAAATGGTGGTAAACGCAGTATACATGTGCAAAATTTAGGTAATTACAGCACACAGACGACATCCTGACGGAACGACCGCTTCCAAGAACGTCCGCATAGGTACCTGGAGTGATCAGGAAAACACAGCCGTTCAAATGTTTGAAATGGTTCAAATGCCTCTGAGCAGTATGGGACTAAACAACTGAGATCATCAGTCGCATAGAACTTAGAACAACTTAAACCCAACTAACCTAAGGACATCACGTACATCCATACCCGAGGCAGGATTCGAACCTGCGACCGTAGCTGTCGCGCGGTTCCAGACTCAAGCGATTACAACCGCTCGGTCACAACGGCCGGCTAACACAAGTCACCACACTTAATGACATCAGGTTATAGTAACTGAAACTGGTCTATCAACCGCCTCAAATGGCTGGCTCTGAGCACTATGGGACTTAACATCTTTGGTCATCAGTCCCCTAGACTTAGAACTACTTAAACCTAAGGACATCACACACATCCATGCCCGAGGCAGGATTCGAACCTGCGACCGTAGCGGTCGCGCGGTTCCAGACTGAAGCGCCTTTAACCGCCTGGCCACACCGGCCGGCCAACCGCCTCAGGAAAAAGTTTCAAGCATTTACAATCGGAAAGGAACAGATAAATAAGTCAAAACATGCCTTTCTACCGGAAAGCATGATCACTAATTTCTGTCTCTCTTCCGAACAAAATGTACAGTGTGGCAAAAATACAATCGTTGAAATTCACTCATTTAACTAACAGACCTGTTAAGTCAGTTTCTGAGCCAGTAGCATCTTACTCCAACTTTTAGCAAAACATAACAACTATCTACCACTCCACAATATTTTAAGCGATAGGTAAGCATTTGTCAAATTTTCGTAGATCTGTTTGCGGGCATTGTAAGTTTTTCCTCATAGCTCAGAAGCAAATAGCAAATTATCTACAAGCGACATGTAGTAGGATTTCAGAACTGCGTGTTCTGTATTATGAAATACGAACTGATGTCGCTTCTCATCACACTGTTTCATAAATCAAGTCTATCAGTGAAAATAACTATCGACAGTCTAGGCAGTCAAATAAACAAGAAATATTTGTTGCTTACCTCGCACTAGAAGAGTCTTCACAGGCAAGGCAAGAAGAACTTGGCTACGAACAAACAGCTTTCTTCGTTAGCTAGCCTCAGACTGTTTCTAGGCAACGGCACACGCTGTTTGCTACAAATACCTATTGTTGGCGTAGTCGCTCGTCGACTATGGGCAGCAGTGCAGAGACGGTCTTTTTAATGCAAACGTTACAATCAGTGCTTGGTTGTTGCTATTTGGGACGGTAAATTCAATAGCTACAAAACGTTAAACAATGAAAGAGAATTTCCAAGAATTTCACATTGCCAAAGCAGTATTGGCATGTTTATAATTATTATCATCGATGCATCGAGTACGATAATAATGACAGGCGCATCGGGCTTGACAGAATAAACCATTGGTAAAAAAGTCAGTAGTTTCATATATAAGGCAAGTCTTTTATTTTTTGTTTTCGAATGTCAGTTGACTAAGATTGATAGTTCATTTCTGTTGCGAAATGACGCAAAAAATGTGACCCATAAAATAACTGAACTAAAATTCTTACAAATCTGGTTGTAATATTTATTGAACATCTCTGTATGACCTAACATATTACTACATGACTTCCATGACAGAATCTTAGTAGAGCTTAATCGGTGATTTTAGCCATTACAGAAGTATATTTCACGGTTATTTAGAAGCAATACATACACAAAAATACTAAAAATTTGAGCGGAAAGTAATTCAAACTTAACAGAGTCATCAAATGATATCTACAGTTACCTCTTACGTCCTTGAAAACTCGCATATACTGAAACATGCATCGTAAACTTGTTTTGGACTGCGTAGCATAAATCTTTATTTTGCTTGAATGCTTAGCCACACTACATTGAGAAGTGATGGGACATTGATAAGTATATAAAGAGATGGCTTACAGAAGGCATATAACTGCTCTGCCTTCGCGGTGCTGTCATGTGTACTCAGGTGATTCGTGCGAAAATGTTTCCGACATAATTATCGCCGCGCGACGTTAATAAACATACTTTCAACGCGGAATGATAGAGCTACCACATGGAACATTGTGTTTGAAAATAGTTATGGAATTCCATATTACAAGAACCACGGTGTCAAGGATGTGCCGAATAGACTAAATTTGGCGTATTACGTCTTACCACGGACAAAGCAGTGGCTGACAGCCTGCACTTAACGACGGATAATAGCCGCCTATATTTGGAGCTGTCAGTAGTAATACACACGCAACACGCCGTGAAGCGAGCGCGGAAATCAATGTGGGACCCACGTCGAACGCGTCAGTTAGGCGAAATGTGGCTTTTGGGATATGACAGCAGAGACCGACGGGAGTGCCTTTTGCAAAAGCACGACATCGTTTACGGCCCTCTCCTTATCATGCCCTCTCCTTATCATGTGACCTTTTCGGTTGGACCCTAGAAGACTGGAAAACCGTGGGTTACTCAGATACGTCCGATTTCAGTTGGTAAGAGGTTATGGTAGGGATCGAGTATAGTTCAGACTCCACAAAGCGATGATACTAAGTTGTCAACAAGGCCTTCCACAAGCTTGTTTTAGCCACATAATGTTGTGGGCTGTGTTTACAGAGAACTGACTGGGTCCTCTGGTCGAGCTGAACCGATCATTTACTTGAAATGCTTATATTCGGCTAGTCGGAGACCATTTACAGACAATCGTTGACTTAATATTTCCATGAAAATGCGCCATTTCACCGGGCCATATTTTTTTCCTATCGATTTAAAGAACATTCTGGAAAATTCGAATGATGTGATCTGACTTAACAGATCTACTTTTCTGACAATGTCGATGGAGAAAATGAACCACGGTTAGATGAAGCTAAGATCCATCTGCACCTTAGTGCACACATATAATCACATACTGTCTCTTTCTGTAGTGACGGAACTGGGAAGGAAGCTATGCAGTAATTGTAAATATACATACAAAATGCGAATGACACATAAATCCATGTTCAGCTGAGTAATATTACTGATAAGTATAGCCATCAGACAAAGTGTTATGTAGTAAATAGAAATTAGCGAAGTAATTGCGAAGTTATCCAAAGTAGTTTACCAAGTATTCTATGACCCTGCACATAATTTGAGATGGCAGTATGATAGGCAGTATCGAAACGTTGGTACACCATATTTGTCTGATGTGAACTGATCAGTACAGTATCTTCACATAAGTTACTAAACATTCAGATATACATAAATCAGAAAATGTTTTGCGTCACCTTGGGTACGGAACCTGCACCGAAAATTGGAATGTAGATCGAAATAAACATCATTTCTGCCATTTTTTATTGCTCATGAAAACCTATCATTGCATTTTATACCACCGTACAGCTCGACCCTCGGAGGTGGTGGTCCCGATTGCTGTACACACGGGTTCTCCTAACAGCACTGACTCTTGCGTTGATGCAGGTCTGTATTCGTCGTGGCATACACTCCATAAGTTCATCACGGCACTATTGGCAAAGATTCTCCCACTCCTAGGGGGCAGTTCAGCGTAGATCCCTCACAGTGGTTGGTGCGTCACGACGTCCTTAAACAGCCATTTTCAATCAATTCCAGGCATGTTCGATAGGGCTCATGTCTGGAGAACATGCTGGCCACTCTAGTAGAGCGATGTCGTTATCTCGACGGAAGACATTCACAAGACGTACACGATGGGTGGCGCGAATTTTCGTCCATGAAGACGAATGCCTCGCCAATATGCTGCCGGTAAGTCTGCACTATAGATTGGAGGATGGCATTCACGTATCTTACAGCCGTTACAGCACCTCTCATGACCACCAGCGGCGTACGTCGGCCGCACGTAATGATACCCCAAAACATCAGAGAACTTCCACCTTGCTGCACTCGCTGGATAGTGTGTCTAAGGTGTTCAACCTGGCCGGATTGTCGCCAAACACGTCTCCGACGATTGTCTCGTTGAGGACAACGTGATGCCAATCCTGAGCAATCCATTAGGCATGTTGTTGGACCACGCTTCATGTTGTCGTGGTTGCAAAGAAGGACCTCGCCATGGACGTCGAGAGTGAATTTGCACATCATACAGCCTATTGCGCACAGTTTTAGTCGTAACACGACGTCCTGTGCCTGCACCGAATGCATCATTCAACACGATGGCGATGCTGTCAGGGTTTCTCAGAGCCATAATCCGTAATTAGCGGTCATCCACTGCATTGCTAACCCTGGGCGGCCTGAGCGAGGCATGTCATCGATAGTTCCTGTCTCTCTGTATCTCCTCCATGTGCAAGCAATATCGCTTTGGTTCACTCCAAGACACTTGAAGACTTCGCTTGTTGAGAGCCCTTCCTGGCACAAAGTAACAATGCTGACGCGATCGAACCGCCGCATTGACCGTCTAGACATGAATTAACTATAGACAACACGAGCCGTGTACCTCCTTTACTGGTGGAATGACTGGAACTGATCGGCTGTCAGACGCCTTCCTTGTAATAGGCGCTGCTCATGCATAGTTGTTTATATGTTTGGGCGGGTGTAGTTCCATCTCTGAACAGTCAGACGGACTGTGTATGTGATACAATATCCACAATCAAGGTCTGTCTTCAGGAGCTCTGGGAATCGGGGCCATCGAAATCTTTTGTGACGTATGTAGAAAATACAGAAAATGTATTTTAAAATGGGAATGATGCTGTAAATATGAGAGGCATTCTAGCTCGCTTATCCAACTCTATCAGTTTAGAATTCGTTCTCGTGGTAATGCATTATTTTTAACAATGCGGCAGTTGGAAGCTACGAACGTTGCTGTATACAAAGACTTCATTAGGTAAATTAATACAATTTACTTATTTATCTTACAGTATTAACTGCAAGAATTAAAAAATAACTTGCGATTCTACATTTAAGGAATTAGACTCCCAAAGATAAAATGTTCAAATTCTGGAAGCTGACGTTATAATAATACCTAAAAGAAGATCATTTGTACTTAAAATTAAGACTGTGAATTAAAATTGATGCATTTAATCAGAATTCAGCGTTTCGTGAAGAAATCAGTTGATAGCAGCGGAAGCAGGATTAATAGTCACTGATTGGTCCTAGGAATCTTCTTAGAGCGCAGTCTCTGACAATATGCTGAACGATTTGTTCTTGGGCTCCCCAAACAGAGGCTGGAATTTTGGAGTTCACACTTGTGCCACACAGCATTGCACTATGCGTGACCAGTTCTTATTCTGTTCAGTCTTGTTCACTCACTTCTCTTCAGGTCAAATACTGGCAGACTGGCACACAGATCTCGAAATCTTGCTCTTTTATTGTCGATGCATTTCGTATCTTGCCCAGCTCTTCTTTAATGTTAAACTTTTCGTTGTTTCTTTCATTACGCCACAGAGCTGAGCGTGATATGTAACTGTCTGGATGAGGGTTATTTAAGACTGTGTAACTTGGAAGGTCTTGGGGGACGGGGTGATGCAACTATCTCAGTTCTCTATTGGTTTCTTCGTGGTGTCGCAGTTGTGATGGTGGACTGTTACTGATATTGTGCAACCAAGGAATCGGTCTGGATTTTACTGTACCTCCGATTCCCATTCACATTTCTAGTTTCCTTGTACAAGAACTGTTTTGTCACACTCGTGCTGAACAGTCAGCTATTGCGTAACTAGTGACAAGAGCCAGACATAGATGAGGAATAATTTTGGATACAATAGGGATATTTCACAAATTAATATGGGAGGGAAGAAAGACAATTTCGTGATGATCATTGTATTCAAATGTAGAAAGAAACAAGTGAATCAGTTGCCACATCTCCATTTGTGGATGTAGTGCATTCTTGAAAGAAATATACTGCTTTGTATGACACCTGCACTTGCCTGTGAAACAAGTTTCGAAATGAACGAAAAAAACTTACCTACGTCATGTGAATCTGCAAGAAATTACGGGACACGCCCTTCCTTTTGGAAGAGACTAGATAGCCAGCGAGCCAGATATCCTGCTGTAGTGCTTGACACACAGTGCCACGCACACAACTCTTATATTTGTTGGCCAGAAGATGGAGTTTAAGGAACGCTGCCTCTAATTCGTTGACTCTGTTGACAGTGCGAGACACATAGAGTTCTTAAGTTATATTCTCCTCCAGTATTAAGTATTTTGTATACTGCAGCGACCAGGATTGTTAGGAATGAAGTGTTTCTGAACAGTTGGCAGTTATTCAGGGAGAAGAGAAATTCGCGCACTCTGGCTTCGCAGCGCGACTCCACACACGCCGGCGATATTAAAAGGCTTTCCCAAAATTTCGTCTGTCGAGTTCAGCTGACAGGAAAAGGACGTTGAGGAGTGACAATCTAGCAACACTGTAACCACATGTATGCCGACAAACTCTTCCATCACAAATCAGTTACGCTGTAAAGTTGGTGCATTAAATAGTGTTTTTGGTTAGCATGCAGGGGGTCGTGGTTTCGATCCTAAGTTGAAGCATATGTTCTTTATTTGGTAAATGTAGTCCAGGTGGTACGGTATCTGGCATGTTAATCGTCAACAGCGATTGCAGTGGGCTCTCTAGAAAACATTTACACTTACACACTACAATCGTCGATATGGAAGACTTGTCAGCTTTGGAAGAGGACCTTTCCACATAATGGGGGTGAATTTATTTGCACCACTTCATCTACTAGATGCGAAACCCGTTTTCTCTGTGCCCTCCTCCAATGGTGCCATAGATCAGTACCACCTATTATTTGCCTCGTTCAGGTCCATCACATTTCGTTAGGGCCTTACGTTACCAGTAGGACTAGCAACGTGCTTTGTGAATAATCTCCGAACTCGGTTACTATTTGTATGTGAAATCACCATGGTAACACTAATTATACCTTCCAATATTTAGTCTGGTAACCGCATGCTGTTTAGTACGTACCTCAATGCATTATTATTATTATTACTGTTCTATCCAAAGGATTGTGGAAACATCACGTCTATTACCGTTAGGGAAGCAGTGTAATTGGAAACCGAACACTTCACACTTACATACAGTTCTGCATGATTCATCCCGACACCGCCATCAGAGGGGTACTGTGCATTAGGTGGAGTAGAGCACAGGTCTGACAGCGTATTTATACAGTATGCGCTGTCCACCTGACAGGGACTATTTGCGAGCGGTGTAACACGTTTGTGACAGACTCAAGTGTATATGAATAAACATATTTAATTGTCTGATTGTAAACATCTAAATCTGTGTGGCAGACATATGGCATAGACAAACGATGAACATGTGGATACGCTTCTTATCTTTGGCGCATCTAATAACCGGGCTGGTGTTGCCACACGTGAATTTGCGGTCGCAGTCGACACCATCCAGATAAAAATGTGTTTTGCCATCTGGAGGTGTGCCTTCGGGAGCCAGGTTCTCTCCTTACACCATCGGGTGACAGAGGTCTGCGCGGACTCGACGTTCTCCAGCTACTGAGGAAGCTATTCTAGAGGTCATACACCAAGAACCTCAGTGAAGTACACGTAGCGTAGAAAGGCAGTTGCGTGTCTTACAAAGCACGGTCGTAAACATGCTGCACTAGTATGGGCTGCACCCCTAACATTATGATTTCACACAACACTTGCATCCTGCACATCGGCATCAGAGGATACAAATCGCCAGCCGATGTGGCGGAGCGGATCTAGGCGGTTCAGTCTGGAACCGCGTGACCGCTACGGTTGCAGGTTCGAATCCTGCCTCGAGCATGGGTTAGGTTAGTTAGGTTTAAGTAGTTCTTAGTTCTAGGGGACTGATGACCTCAGATGTTAAGTCCCATAATGCTCCGAGACATTTGGACCATTTGGATGCAATTCTGTGAATGGTTCCAACAACAACAGGAAGCCAACTATGACTTTGTGAACACTGTAATGTTGGTTGATGAACCTGATTTTACTCGTGAGGGTGTCTTCAATATGCACAATTCCCACCATTGGTGTGAGGTTAACCCACACGTCACGCACGTCTGTTGATATCTAGATATCAAGTTCGCTTTGGTATCAACGTCTGTTCCAGAACATTGGGCGACAGGCGGTTGGGCCCCTACATGTTTCCTAACTGGTTGGCTGCACGAAGGTATCATTCATTCTTCTCGAACTATATGCCTGATGAGCTGGAAGATTTTCCAGTGCATGTTCAGCGGAGGATAAGGTTCCAGGATGATCGTGCACCTCCATATTCTGGAATTAATGTGTGACAGTATTTGGACAGAACATTTCCAGGGAAGTGGCTTGGACGTGGAGGTCCAGCTGTATGGCCACCGCTTTCGTCTAATCTAAATATCCTGGATTTCTTCCTGTGCGGACACCTGTAGCAGCACATGTACTCTTCTCTGGCGACGAATGTAGAATAATTGGTAGTGCGTGTTCATGCTTCTCTCTTTACTTTGGGTGCACCTTTGGTGCGAAGGGACCAGAGCTGTATGATGTGGTGAGTTGAAGAATATTTGGACGTGGAGGGAGGTCGGTTTGAGCACCTGTTGTTCTGAGGACAATGTATTTTGTTGTGAGGGTCATGTGTTCATAAATATGGACATACATATATACGCCCCAACGAAGGAAGGAACCCGACCTATTGCGTGCTAACCAAGAACGTTACACACTGCACCAACTGCACAGTACAACAGATTTGGGATGCCAGAGGTAGTCACCATACATGTGGTTACAGTGTTGCCACATTCCCACTCTTTAACATCTTTATCTGCCCGATGTACTCGCCACACGAAATTTTAGGACTGACATTTTTTATCGCTGTCATGTGAGGAGTCGTGCTGCGAATCCCGAGTGCGCGAGTTACCCTTCACCCTGTATATTACGATGTTTTACTAATACCTTTAGTAGCTTCAATTTTTAATTTACAACAGTAACTTTCAGGGTTCGTCGATAATTCTGGGAAACACATCTTCTGTTTCGGTCACGCGGGAAAGAAACGAAGAATTCTTAACTCTGAGACACAGCAACGTCAACTGAAACTTTATATTCCAGTAACGAAAATGACTCTACATAAAAATAGTGTGGAGACCTCTTAACAACTTCGCGCACTGCAGACAGGGAAAACATTCGAAGGATTACATCGTCTGGACTAAATGTACGAGCTGGGTCTGAGAAGCACGGGAAATAGTCGCAGAAAATGAAGGCGTCAAGAGTTACAAACAAAGTACCTTTGGTTCAAATACCTCTGAGCACTCTGGGACTTAAGATCTGTGGTCATCAGTCCCATAGAACTTAGAACTACTTAAACCTAACTAACCTAAGGACATCACACACATCCATGCCCGAGGCAGGATTCGAAGCTGCGACCGTAGCAGTCACGCGGTTCCGAACTGAGCGCCTTGAACCGTTAGACCACCGGGGCCGGACAAAGTACTTTTACTGGCCTTCATAATTACTACCATCAGCTGCAATACACGCTGTTAGAAACTGTCACCAAATGCTTCTTGTTGAATCTTTGGGAGTCGCAAGCCCAGGCATTGATGGATACCCGCCAGTGTTGCATATGTTCGTTAACAATAGCGCATATACTGTATCTGCTTATCTTCAGCTATTCTGCTCTCATTCTAAAACGCCGCCATAGATAATCCGAAACAACGCGTGCATTCGTACCACTGCAAAATGGAGCAACACATTCTCTTGAAGTAGTGTTTATAACTAGAAAATGGTTCAAATGGCTCTGAGCACTATGCAACTTAGCTGCTGAGGTCATCAGTCGCCTAGGACTTAGAACTAATTAAGCCTAACTAACCTAAGGACATCACACACATCCATGCCCGAAGCAGGATTCGACCCTGCAACCGTAGCGGTCGCTCGGCTTCAGACTGTAGCGCCCAGAACCGCACGGCCACTAGGGCCGGCCTTTTAAAACTAGAGAAAGAGTCAACAGAGACATGGAATGTTTGCAAAAATGTACGATGTTGAAGCAGTGAGTGAAAAGTTTGTGTCTGAGTAGTATAAACGCATCAGAGACTGAAAGGACCGTGTCGACGATGAGCCGCGTGTGAATTAACAAGAAGTATCCCAAATGACATCGAACGAGTGCGATGGATGCTTACAGAGGTTCGGCCGCTATCCTTGAGAATGAGAGCTGAAGATTTGAAAAGAGAATGTAAGCAATGTATTCACGAGTTTTCACAAACTTGTGTCCATGGTGCTTATAGCGATTCTGCAAGGACAGTTTCCAACAGCATTAAAAACGACGTGAGATTGGCATTGTAGCTAGTGGTGATAATTTTGAAGGCCAGGAAGGGCATTAGACCTGTAATTCTTGCTCCCTTTATTTTTCTAAGACCTTCAGTGAACTTTGCAGACTTCGTATGAACCACCATGGAAAATAAAAAAATTATCAGTCAAGTTGCAGCTACGTAGCTGTATCGTAGTGGCCACTTAGTGGACATGTATCAGGTGTAAGTAATGTACTTCCTGCTGCGAAATGACATCAATATTTAGCATGAAACAGTTAACTTGTTTTCTACTTCATTACCCACTACAGAATTTCTAATCATCATATTTATGCGAAATTAAACACTTTAATCTCGTTCATACTCTATTTCTCTGAAACAAAACGAAATCTCGACCTCAGTTTTGTGAGTCGGAATCGTGTTATTTTAGATTAAGATTCAAATTCAATTATATTTAGTTCAAAAATTTGTTGCTGAGAGCACTCGAATTAAAAATCTTGCTACCACAGCTGCGCAAAGTTTAAAGTCTGGCTGTTCTCATGTTGAAATCTGAACTATTCTTCTGTGTTGTCACCATTAAAACAATCGTCATCCTGTGTTTGGAACTGAATCGTTTTAAGTCCACTTGCGCTAACCTTAACACTAGCAATATCAATTACATTCAATAATTCTGTTAGCAAGCCAGGTCACTCGATGATAGGCACCGCTGTTTGCATTGCGTAGGCAACAAAAGCAAATATGTTCAGGGAGGGCTTCTAGGTGTGGACTCCGCACATGGGCGCTGCTCGTTCACAGCTGGTGGCGGATGAAAACTCGTGTTGTCCCTCCGCAGCAGACGGCAGGTGGCTTCGTCTAGGAGGCTGGGGACTTAACTGGAGTTGGAATGCATCGGAACAGTGGCGACTTCTGTGTCGACATCCCCTTCACCACCTAAACTGTAAGCGGTGATTATGGGTCTGCGGAGGGAGTACCCCATGCAAGCTGCTGTCCCCACAATACAGAATAACTAAGATGCTATAATCCACATGTTTTACTTATTTATTTATTCGAATAATGATTTTGGAGGATACGATAAGTCAACGTCGGTCTTGCTTCTTTGTGCTTTATTTTCTTTGGTCCCAGAGATCCATAACCCTTAGAGAGTGTCGTTTCTTTTCTCCCTGAATCCACTTCCTTTCCATTTCTGACCTCGTTCTTTCCTAAAATCAAGATTTTATGTTGCTTCTCTTAAAAGTATTCTGTTATTTATTAGGTCATTTATAATCCGTGTGTTATTCACGTGTTTCTCAATTTCGGTGAACCATGTGTGTTTGAATTAGTAGGTTTTTAGTAAATTGAAAATCTGTAGTCTTCTATTCCACATTGTATCAGATGTCTTCTCCATTTTCATATGGAGCTGCCTGTTTGATCTTAATTTGCATTCAATATTGCCACAACTTCTAGGTCCCAGTAGTTCCCTTAGAAACTTCTTTCAACTTTCTCCAATTTATCGAGATCCCCAAATCTTGTTAGTTTAAGGGATTTTGATGCACACAATGTTTCAGGACTCACCACTCGCTGGTCGTGTCTTCGTTTTCTCTTCCAGGAAGAAGTTTTCGTTTTGTATGTTCTTTGTCAAGAACTTACATGTCAGTGTCAAGAAGAAGACACCTCTATAATAGTTGGGATCAGTTTTCTTTCCATTTTTATGTGGTGTTTGTATTAATGCCGTTGTCGATTCTCATGGTAAGCTTTTTATCCAAATTTCATTAATGATTTCTGTTAGACATAGAATAATGTTGTCACTAGAGGTTTCCTGTAAATCAACAGCTATACTGTTTTCACCTGACGTTTTGTTATTTTTGCCTTGCTTCTATGATTTCTCTGATTTTCTGTAATGTTGGTAGCTACGAGTCTCGTTGTATTTGGATTACGTTATCAAAATAAATATCTCCTTTCCGTGGATCGCAGTTGTTTAGTTCTTTGAAGTAACCTGCGGTCCTCAGTGTCAGTATATACAATTTTCGGTGTCCTTGTTTCTATGAACTGTAAATTTGGTGATGTGTACTTCATTAAATTGCTTTTCATTGTTTTATAGAAGTTCGTTTTATTGTTCAGTTTAAAGTGTGACTCAGTCGACGCTAGCTTATTTTTTGTATGTTGTACTGTGATCTTTCTGAGACCTTCTAACGCATGTTTAGCTCCTTCTATGAAATTTTTCCTCTTCCTGTGACTTTCGTTATCGTTCCAGACATTCAGAGCTTGTTGTCTCGCGTAGTTGGCTCATCAGTATCATAACATCACCATTTAAGTTTCCATTTCTTTTTAAAATGGATAATTTCTTCTGCAGGCTCAGTAATGTCTTTCTTCAGTTGTTCCCAAAATTTAGGTATTCTTTTTCCCAACTTCATTTAGTAATAATCCTCACTATATGACTTCTGCATCCACATACTTAAATAATTAACTTTAAAAATTTTAAATATGATATTCTCAGTACTTCGGCCTAATCTTAATACTACCTATCTACCAAAAGTGTCGAAAGAATTTATGTTACTTCTGAGTAGTTTGCAGAGACATTGGAGATACGTTTATAAAGTGACAATACTTACTGACCTGCATTGTATCTAACCTGTGTATTATTTTAGTTTGGGGAATTACTTACAATGAAGGTGAATGAGGTCACTACGCGTAGAATCTAAGCATGCCCTAAAAGTCTGAGGAAGAGCTTTCGCATATCCTTGTCACCGCCTTTTACTGCGCCATATTTGTTTACTCAATGCCCATTCCCTTGTTTCAGTCATATTTTCCTTCTTACAGCAATACAGTGTATCTTCATCCTTTCATGAGCTAGTTTTAAATTATTTCAGTGCATTTCCAATCAGTACAAATCCGTACAGCGTCTCTCTCATCCTCGAGCAGGCCGATTAACGACCACAAATGCCTGATGGGGTGTTAGGTTTAAAGGCAATCACAAGACTAACAGGTGTCGCCTTGTGCTCTTAGTGTACCACACTATTAAAGGCATACCCCAATCACGAAAATGGAGTATCCAGTATAGCAAGGTCGCTACGATGGGACGCAATCAAAGCTACTCCGAAGTTGTAACTCACACATTCCGCAAAGGAATGGTTCAGGTAATGTGGTGCAGTGGTACTGTGCGCAACCACCACTTACAAACAGGAAGTGCCAAAGGCAGCAGACGTAAACACCGACGCATTACGGGAAATGTACATTAAACCCGTTTTCTTTGACACCTACGTTATGTAACAATGAGCAATATATTTCCAAGATGACTTTGTTAATGGAGGTATGAGCACTTGCGATATTGTGGTACTTGAAAATCACCAGAGCCCAAAATCATTACCGTACACTACCGTAAACGATCTCGACTGTCAAATGGCAGAAATTTTATTCAAAAGTTATAGCAAGTATTTTAAGCTGTGTTCATAATCGGGGAGCGCTGTTTATGTAAAAGAAGAATTTTTTCTGGTGTTGAGGCTTAATATCATACGTGTCAGAGCAGTATTTAGCATTCACCTACGATTGAGTATTCTTAAATTTTTCTTCTTGCATTTATTCTATTATAAAGTCTCATAAATTGATGTAGTTCCATTTTTAATTGCCGGGAACGTTGTCGAGTTGAATGTTTTGTTATCCTTTAATGGTATTTTCTTAACAAAAGTGTCAAATCCTCTGGAGGAAAGTATCACATACACCTCAGCCTAGCCATTCCATGCACTTCTTTCATAATCTTGTGGTAGCAGAGCGTAGTTAGAGAGCGGCGAGGTGTGTGTGGTAGTAAAAAAATTACTTGGTCATGGGGAAGCAGTAATTTTTTACTGTTTGATACAGGCTACTTAGACTTGTGTTTCATATAGCGTAAGTTCCTTGTTACTGCTCTGTTCCAACATGGAAGGCTGGGAGGTGCGCAGTGTCGACGAGGTGTGGAGACAAGTTTATTTAACACGTGACATGTTGGGTTATGTGCCCGAGGTGATAGCTGTCCCTGTGATGTTGCACTTCCCAGGGGTCTGCCAGACTTAACAGAAATCAGAGGTGAACGATGTCATCTCCAGCATTAAGAATGCCTCAGAGGAGTTGGTCTGCTGTCTTTGAGGAGAGTACAGAATCTAAATTACATGGAGTTTAATACAATTAGAGCCCGCATTTTTCATTGTGATATCAGGGTTCCGGTTATGTGCAGTATCAGTTCGATTCTGAGTGTAAGTTACTATTTGAACGGCTGAGTAATGTACTGGTACGAACCCAGTGGAGAAGTTGTCCAAAGTAAAATTAAGCACACTCTGAAGTCAACATACACTCGTCGTGTGCTATTGCTGATGTGTTTGGAAAGTACCTAACCCCACAGCTAAACATATTGTCAGTAGACGCTACGAAGGAAGTGCACAGGGCTTATTATTATTGTGGTGTCACCGCCAGACACCACACTTGCTAGGTGGTAGCTTTAAATCGGCCGCGGTCCATTAGTACATGTCGGACCCGCGTGTCGCCACTGTCAGTGATAGCAGACCGAGCGCCACCACACGGCAGGTCTCGAGGGACTTACTAGCACTCGCCCCAGTTGTACGGACGACTTAGCTAGCGATGCAACACTGACGAAGCCTCGTTTATTTGGAGAGAAGATAGTTAGAATAGCCTTCAGCTAAGTCAATGGCTACGACCTAGCAAGGCGCCATAGCAATTGATAATTATCGTATGAAGCATGTCTCATCAAGAACGATGTATACAAATGATGGATTAAAGATAAGTATTCCAGCAGCTACGTACTTTTCTTTATAGCATTCATTCCGTATCCTGTTTCAGACCTCACGCCAGCCTGCTTGAGTTTAACGCGTGCATATCGGCCTTCTCTAGCTATACAGCAATTATTTTGGAATTAAATGGTGTAGGCGAATTATTTGAATCAATAACTGAAGTCTGTTAATACTTGTTGAGTCCCTAGGTAGATCGTATTTTCCAGCAGGCTTTGTCTGAGGCCAAGCGGTGGAAACTGTCATTAATGAATTCTGGGAATTAATTCGTCGAAATAATCTGCAGGCCCATGCGGGACATGGGCTAACCGGCTAGGACTATTTTGAGATGCAACGACATGAAGAACAGTTAGAATGGCATTAACAAGTTCTTCTTGGGCATCCAGCAACGTCAGGTAGTTAAATTCCCAAGAGCTTTCAACCTAGCTCTGTCGGCCATTGTGGAGTTATGAATCATTAATGTGCCGCCTTGTCCTCGCCGTTAAATAGCCGTACTGCTATGTGCGACGTCACTGGTCCTCTGTTCCAGTCCAAATACGGTAATACATTTTAAGTACCTCACGCATCTGGAAGCCAAGCAAGATTTTATAAACTGACAGCACTGCGATACCATGCAGCCGCACAGCTTGAATGTTATATTAAAAGAATAAAAGACATCGCTTGAAGTTTGTGTTCTAGCGAAGGGCAAATAGCTGAAAATACCTATGTAAGAGGGAATCCTAGTGACTAATTTGGAGTGCTGTTTTGTGATTAGCCACAAAGCTTACGTGTCTTAGAAAATTTTGTGCTTCGTATGTATGCTGTAAAGTATCCTCACCAAAAACGACTTTTGCTTCGATACGAAACTGACAATTAAAATTCCAGAAAAAACATATTTTTACGGTTGTTTGAGAGAATTCGTTGTGAGATATTGTATTACTAGCTTCCAGACAGCATGTTAAAGTAGTATGACGTTAATGAAAAATTTTACAAGCTAGTTTAACAAGTACATAACACAAAATCACAGCTGCGATAATGATGGGCCATAGCGATATGTTCGTATTTGGCACTTGCATAGGGTCAAACTTTCCACAAGGACGTATTACTTAGAGCTTTCACGTGTAACTTCCTCATATAAGTTGTTAATCATTTCAATGAGAGCCAGAGTAGAGAGAAATTCTGAAATCAAGATTGTACTGCAAATATGAGAACTAGTATATTCGACTCTGTATCACGTGCAGAATTTTACATCTTGCTTCGACATTATAGTTCGTAACATCACTCCTCGTCTCTCCATTCGAGGGCTATGGGACTTAACACCTGAGGTCATCAGGCTCCTAGAACTTAAAACTACTTTAACCTAACTAACCTAAGGACATCACACACATCCATGCCCGAAGCAGGATTCGAACCTGCGACTGTAGAGGTCGCGGGGTTCCAGCTGCAGCGCCTAGAACCGCTCGGCCACTCCATCCGGCTGGTTCACACATGTGCAACGGTAGATGAAATGTGTTACCGAATGAAGTATTCTACTCTTATGGTCTCTTGATTTGCTTGACAGCTTCTTGCAACACCTGCATCGGCCACTGAAACAAGAGCCGAAACGAGCAAGAAAAAGCTTACTAGACACACTGTTTTTACGGGCAGTCAGTCCGCTTTAAACACATGAGATGGCGAGGCAGTCCCACGCTCGCTGATCCTACGGAAGGGTTTGCACACGCCTCTGTGAACACAAGTCTTCTGCATATTTGGCATGGAGTCCTACACACCTTTCCTCTGACTGGATGTATCTATTGACAGTGTCGGACACGTAGATTTATTAAGCCAGATTCTTATCTACCATTTCGTATCACATGGCCACGTTTGTTACAAACGAAGTTTCGTTACAATTGTGTTAGTAACAGATTATCGTAGTGTGTTAGGATGTTTTACTGATGTGTTCAACTTTACTAATATGTTTAACTTTACTATTGTCAGATTTAGTAGATGTTTCTGAGAATTACGTCTTCTTTTTATCTTCCACCAGTGAATACATGTACAAGTTCTTGATTGAGAAACAAGATATCTTTAATACACTGGTGACCAAAATTAATGCAACAACCGCCGCATTGTCTGGATGTTAGAATCCCGGCAACTCTTTAGTCGCTTTTAGTGTGGGTTCAGGAGGTTTCGTTCCACCTTCCATAACCTTGCCCTTCTCGAGGCGGCTATACAACAAGTTTTCCTACGCCGTCATCATCTTCTAGGTGTATTTTTCGATATCGAGAATGCCTACGATACCACTTGGAGGCGTCTCATCCTGGAGCAGCTTCACGAATGGGGTTTTCGCGGTTGTCTTCCTCTTTTTATTCAGTCTTTTCTCTCGCCACGATATTTTAGATACCGAATTGGTGACGACCTATCTGATCGCTTTGAGCAGGAGAACAGTGTCCCTCAGGGTAGCGTTTTAAGTGTGACTCTCTTTGCCATCGCTGTTAATACATTACGTCCATAGTGAAAAGTCCTGTCCAGTGTTCCTTGTTTGTGGATTATTTCTCTTTGTTTTACTCTTCTTCAAGCCTTGCAACGACAAAGCGTCAGTTGCAAATTACTCTTAGACGTTTGGATAACTGGGTGCAGAAGAGTGGTTTTAAGTTTTCCACCGAGAAGTGTGTATGTGTTCTTTTTCACCGTTCTCGCTCGATTTTAACCTTTCCTGAGTTGTGGATGAGGGACACTATTCTTATTTTTAAAGACGCGGTGAGATTTCTGGGTCTCATTTTTGACTCGAAGCTTACATGGTGACCTCATCTTGAAGACCTGAAACTACGGTCACTTACGGCTTTAAGTATTTAAAAATGTCTTAGCCACAGTACATGGGGAGCTGACAGGACTTGTCTGCTCCAGTTTTACAGGGCGTTTGTGCGATCTCGGCTCGATTATGGATGCACGGTGTATGGGTCTGCGAGGCCTTCGTACTTAAAGATGTTGGACGTTGTGCACCATGAAGAGCTTCGGTTGGCCACTGGGGCATTCCGAACTAGCCCCATACCGAGCCTCTTTGCGGAGGCTGGTGAACCGCCACTTCATCTGCGGCGACGGCTACTTAGAGCGCGCCACGCGTATAAAACTCTGTCCACGCCATACACACCTGCATACCATACCGTTGCTCAGCCTCCTCTGTCACGGCTATTTCATCACAGGCAACGTGCGACGCAGCCCTATGGGATTCCTCGCACAGGATTGCCTCGCTGCGATGTCTATGGCTGGTCTTCGTGTTTTACGTCGCGGTTGGAGCAGATCTCCACCTTGGCTCCTCCGGAAACCCAAACTTATTTTAGATTTGACTAATTTTAAGAAAGATAGCACACCAGATTTTAAATTCGAATCTCTGTTTCTTAACATTTTAGATGTGGATCACGGTTTCACTGTCGTTTACACTGATGGCTCCAAATAGGAGAATTTCCTTGGCTGTTCTGTGGTGTTCCCTGATCATGTTACACGGCTTCGCCTCCCTGATGAATGTACCGTTTTCGCAGCGGAGCTCCACGCGATCCTGGAGGCACTGGAGCAGATGAATCGTGTTCGGGGCAATCGATTTCTTCTTTGCTCCGATTCTCTTAGTGCCTTACAATCACTGCAGAACCTATACCCGACTGTGGAGATGGTCCAGCTGATATATGACCAACTGTACTTGCTCCAACGGCGGGGTAAAGAGGTATCCGTCTGCTGCGTGCCTGGTCATGTCGGCATATGGGGCAATGAACAGGCTGATCGGGCTGCGAAGGAGGCCTGCAGAGAGCAGGATGTGGTCCAGTGTCTTCTCCCCTTGCAGTCAGTCATCGCTGCACTCCACAGGAAGTGCATGGAGTTGTGGGAGGACGAATGGCTGGCGGTGACGGCCAATAAACTGCGGTCGGTAAAGTCAACCATTCGGCCGTGGCGTTCCTCCTGCCGGTTGCTCAGGTGGGGAGAGGTGGCCCTCACACGTCTTCGGATCGGGCACTGTCCTCTCACACATAGCTTTTTATTACGGCGGGAGACTCCTCCGTTTTGTGATGCTTGTGGTGTGCACATCTCTGTCCGGCACATTTTAACAGACTGCATTTTATACCGTGATGCAAGGGCAGAAGCAAAAGTTGATGGGGATCTGCCTTGTGTTTTAGCTAACGATGAGACGTGTGTGTCTAGGGTTTTTAAGTTTTGTGATGTGTCTGGACTCTGGCCTAAACTTTTTGGCTGGAGGTTTTAGTGTATTGCAGAGTGGCTGACTCCTCCATTTTTTTCCGTGCGGTCAGCCAGCCGCATCCATCTGCTACATTGTTTTAGCTCCCTCTACCATTTTCTTCCTGTGTTGTCCATGTTTTACTGCTGACGCCCTGCTTCATCCCACGCTTCGGTGCGGGTGAGTACATATTTTTCAATGATTGTTCCCCGTGTTTTATGTTCCGTTTCTTATAAATGTTTTGAGTTTTTTCTTGACACCCGTCTCACTATGTTACTGAACGGGCGCTGAAGACCTTGCTGTCGTGCGCCCAAAAATCCTCTCTACTACTCTACTACTACTGCTACAGCTGTGTAAGCGGTGAGACAGGCAGCCAAGAGTAATGTTCACCTAAGGAAGGCAACTCAAACTAGAGACAGTATAAACAGCGATCAACCTTCTTAACAAAACCACCTAACGTCAGATAACCAGTACAACGATGGAATAATTCAGGTGAGAGCGTCTCCAAAATTCGGTGTTTAAAACACAAAAAGGCAGAAGGAACCACTTTAACCCAAGTAAACAAGGAAAACAATTATCCATACCCCAATCAAGGAAGCTGTTAAATTACGCGCCATACTGGACAGCATCAGCAAGACGAGGAAAAGTACACTGCCGAAAATACACTAACCTCCAGGGCAGGCAACTGGGGTGTTAGCGGCAACTGGGCAGTGAGATACCGCTGGTTGCACTTCAGCAAGAATAACACTAAATCCAAACTAACATCACGCAGTAGAAGGCGGCTAATAACTTCCGCCAACCTGACAGACTCCGCTCGTTTCAGTTGGTCTCACCGACCCTGGGAGCAGCAACGTGTAAACAACAGCAAGGTCTCAAACAGTGGAGGTTTCACTACTGGATAAGTTTCACTCAACTACAAACGTCCTGGGTTCAGTCATCGGCTACAGTCCGTCAATCCGACAGTGCCTGCTCGCCGCCAGTGGTCCCGGTCTGCCCTTGCGCTGTAGACCTCCTCGCTGCTCCATCTGAAGCCCAACTGCCTGACACGCACGACGATCCAGAAATACTAGCCGTGGCACCTAGGATACTACTGGCTATCGATAACTGCTGCTGCTGCCACTCACAGACAAACAATACTAGCAAAGGCAGTGGCACCATTAACACAAGAAGGAATCGAGACGTCACTACTGCTATTACAAGACGCCAAATTATGAACGACAAGAACGCGAGCCGCACACAGCTCATAAGCCATTTTCGCAGTTCTGGAACAGTTTTGCACCTATTAACAGATATCATCGTGAACGCTTTTCATGTGATCGTTTTAATTGCTGCGTCATGTTTGAAAGGCTTCCCTGTTGGCAGCCAATACATTGGTCTCTAATCTCAGGCGTAGCGTCCATTTCATCTTCTGTTTTCTTTCTCCTATACATCTAATTAAGTAGACATTTGGGTTCCTGAAACACAGGTGAAAATGGCCCAGAAAATAGTTGACCTAAATTTATTAGATAGCTGATTATTATATTTCATGAATGTCAGTATATGACATAATACAGTCCTCCACGACTTCAGTAGCAGACTCTCGCAAAAGAGTACACGTGGTGCTCTCAGCCATAACAGAAGTACGTTTTACGTGGTTTTGCGAACAGTGGATAAAATACTGACAGTTTTATCGGTTAGTAACTCATACTTATCAGCTATTGTGCAGATTCACCAAGAACATCTACAGTCTCACCTTACGTACTTGCCGTTTTCTCTTCCAAACAATCTTGATGCCGTAAAGTTTTTCGTCGCTGTAACATATGGCTTAATTTTGTTTATTCACTTCTCGTACTAGAGGAAAGGAATGTACAAACCAGTTTTATCCGCATGTTAATGGGTAGTATAAAGAAAGCAACTTCGAAAACGCATAAGAAATCTACGTGTCTGACAATGTGAACGAAGAAAATGAATCAGGGCAGGTGGAGGTAATAGCCATCTGCCCATCGCGAAACACATATTAACATAAAGACTCTTTCTAAAGTTTAGTAAGACTTGCAATAATTGAAAATTTGATACTTTGTAAGCGAGTGGAAGGTCCAAATTCAGATGAGTGTAATTCTTTTCTTCAAACCACATAAATAGTTTATTTAAAGAACTACGTTTAGTGGAAAACAAGAGTATACATCTCTTAAGCTTCCTCAAAAATTACAAAATGTAACTACAGTAATTTAAAGAAAACATGATAATACCATAAATTCTAAACAACAATTTTATAATCCACAATTATCGATGCATCTAAAAATACTGCTGTGACATGAATAGTACTAAGCCCCAGGAAAATAAAAAAAATCTTTTACATAAACAACTATCCACATTAAAGAACACTGTTTACAAAATTTGTTATAATTTGCCGGCCGGTGTGACCGTGCGGTTCTAGGGACCGAACGACCGCTAAGGTCGCAGGTTAGAATCCTACTTCGGGCATGGTTGTGTGTGCTGTACTTAGGTTAGTTAGGTTTAAGTAGCTCTAAGTTCTAGGCGACTGATGACCTTAGCAGTTAAGTCACATAGTGCTCAGAGCCATCTGAACCATTTTTTTGTTGTAATTTCTTCCAAAACTGGGCAACCAAAATGAGTGTAGCCACCGCAGTCATCATCCTAAGTGAACGAACTTCCCTCTTGTCACCCATACCAACGGTTTCTGAATGAGAAGTAGGGCACCAGATCACAAATTATCCACTCAGCACTTCCACGCACAGGTGGAAGTACAGTGGTGTTAACAACCCCAAGCTGGCGACAATTAGGAAAATGAGTCACTCCATGGTAGGCACCGCTGTTGACAATCCGGAGGCCACAAAAACAAATACGTCCAGCGAGGACTTCTACGGGGTTGACTCCGCGGACGGGCGCTGCTCGTTCACAGCTAGTGGCGGATGAAAACGTCACGCCACAGCAGACGGCAGGCCACTTCGTCTAGGAAGCTGGGAACGTAGCTGGAGTTCGAATGCATTGGAACAGTGGCGACTTCTGTGTCGACATCCAATACACCGCCTAAACTGTAAGCGCTGATGGTGGATGTGGGGAGATAGTACCCTATGCAAACTGCTGTCACCACAATACAGAATAAATAAGAACCTATAATCCACGAATTTTACTTATATGTTTATTCAAATAATCCTTTTGGAGGATTCGATCAATCAACTTCGGTCTTGCTTCTTTGTGTCTAATTTTCGTTGCTCCCAGAGTCCCATTAACCATCGAGTGTGTCGTTCCTTTTGTCCCTGGATCCATTTTCTTCCTTTCTCAGACCTCGTTCTTTCCTGAAATCCTGCTTTTGTGTTGGTTCTCTTAAAAATATTCTGTTATCTATTATACCATTTCTAATTCCTGTGTTTTTCACGTCTTTCTCAATTTCAGTGAACCATGTGGGTTTGGATTTGTAGTTGTTTAGTAAATTGAAAATCTGTAGTCTTCTTTTCCACATTGCCTCAGATGGTATTTCCATTTTCATGCAGAGCTGTCTGTTTGATATCAATTTCTATTCTATATTTCTCTTACCTCTAGGTCCCAGTAGTACGTTATAATTCTTCTTTTAACTCTCTCCATTGTTTCGAAATCCCCAAATCTTGTTAATTTAAATGTTTTCGTTGCATGCGCTGCTCCAAGCCTTACCACTGTTTGGTGGTGCCTTAGTTTCCTGTTTCAGGACGAAGTTTTTGTTTTGTTTTGCATGTGTATTGCCATTTGGAATGCCCTTCCCGTTTTATGTTTCCTATTTTGCTATTGTTATATTGTCCCTTGCATTGCTTGTTATACATTCTCCAGGGCATTAAAACCGTTAGTTTTAGATATTGTGTGGTAACGCATTTTAAGATTTGGAAGTATTTCATTGATATTTGTTATGAAAAGAGTATTTTCAAACGATATTATCGTCGTATTGTGTATCCTTGTCTCTGTAGTTTGTCTGATATGTTCTTTGCCACTATCCAGTGAGTCAGTAATTAGTGCCTTGTAATCTGCAAAAGCTAGACTGTCTATGCTGATTTTACTTGGGATTCTTCTTAGTTCAAGACCCTTAGTGACGACGCATGCCTCCATTCTCTCATAGCCCTCTCGAAAGCACAGTTAAAAATTAACAGCGGTAAACCATCTCCCTGTCTTACCCTTGACTGTATGTCTGAAGGTTTTGAAAGTTCCCTCTTAAATTTTCTTCGTTGTTTTTTTATTTCTTAAAGTTCCGTTAAATATTTCTGTTGTTTTACTGTCGAGTCTAAATTCTAATATAATCTTGATTAGTGCATTTCTCTCAATTGAGCCCTGTGCCTTCGTAAAATCCACAAGAATCATCACGTATTTAAAATTTTTCGTTTGCCTCATTCCTTTTATCTTCTCTAGACGTAGTATTTGCTCTGCAAACAACCTTCCATTCCTATATACTACTTGACGCTCTCGTAACTTTGTGTCGGGTATTCCATCAGCTCCTTTTAAAAGTGCCATGGACCAAATCTTCTATGTCAGTAGCAAGAGGAAGACACCTCTACAATAGTTAGAATCAGTTCTCTTTTCATTTTTAAGTAGTGACTGTATTAATGCCTTCGTCCATTTCATTGTAAGCTGTTTATTAAAATTTCAGTAATGATTTCTGTTAGGCATAGAATAATGTTGTCAGTAGTGTTTTTCTTTAAATTAGCAACTATAATGTTTGCTCACGATGTTTCGTTATCTATAACTTGATCTTATGATTGCCTCAAATGTTGGTAGCTTCAAGTCTGATTGTATTTGGATTACGCTATCAAAATGAATTTCACCTTTTGGTGGATCGCAGTTGTGTAGTTCTTTGAAGTAGTCTGCAAGTAACCTGCAGTTCTCAGTGTCATTATATATACAATTTCCTGTGTTTATGTATCTATGAACTGTAAACTTGGTGATGTGAACTTCATTAAACAGCTTTTCAATGTTTTACAAAAGTTAGTTTTATTGTTCAGCTTAATGTGTGACTCAGTCGACGTTAGCTGTTCTTTTATATATTTTACTGTGATCTTTTTGAGACCTTATAAAGCATGTTTCCTTGCTTCTATATAATTTTTCCTGTTCCTCTTACTTTTACTTGCCTTCCAGAAATTCAGCTACTTGTCTCTTGGCAGTTACCTCATCACTATCATAATATCACCAAGTAAGTTTCCATTTCTTTTTAAAAGGGATAATTTCTTCTGCAGTGTCAATAATGTCTCTTTTCAGTTGTGCCCAAACTTAAGGTATTATTTTCCCAACTTCATTTAGTAATAATCTTCTCTATGTAACATCTGTATCCAAATACTTAAATACTCAACTTAAGAAATTTAAAATATCGTGCTCTCAGTACTTCGGCCTAACCTTAATACTAACTAGCTACTGAAAGTGTGGCAAGATTTCATGTTACTCCCGTGTAGTTTACGGAGACAATGGAGCTAGGTTTATAGAGTGACAGTATTTACTGAACTGCACTACATATAACATGTGTTTTATTTTAGTTTGGGGAACTACTTACAATCATGGTGAATGTGGTTACGAAGCGTAGAATATAAGCATGCTCTTAAAGTCTGGGGAAGAGCTTTCCCATATGCTTCTCGTCGCCTCCTCTCGCTGCGCCATAATTGTTTATCCGATGCCCATTCGCTGGTTTCAGGGAGACTTGGCTTCTTACAGCAATACAACGCAGCTCAATCCTTTCATGAGCTACTTTACAATTATTTTGGGCTCAATTCCAATCAGCACAGATCAGAGCAGCGTCCCTCTCATCCGCGAACATGTCGATTAACGACCATAAATGCCTGATGGGGAGATGGGTTTAAAGGCAATCTCAAGGCTACCAGGTGTTGCTTTGTGGTGTTCATGTACCACACTATTAAAGACATACCCCAACCACAAAAAAGGACTATCCTGTGTAGCATGGTGGCTATGACGGAAACAAATCAAAGCTGCTCCCAAGTAGTAATTCACACGTTCCGCAGAGGAATGGTTCAGGTAATGTGGTGCCAGTGGTACTGTGGGCCACCACCACTTAAAAACAGAAACTGTGAAAGGCATCAGACGTAAACTCCCCTGCATTATGGGAAATGAAAGCGCATGAAAGCCATAGATCCCAACTACCCCTGACAAACAGCTCATTCACTCCTGCTGGGTAATATTGCTGGTAGGTATCAAGCAGCAGAAGCGTGTAAATGCATACACACACCCGACGACGTACCAGCTACCCTCTTTGGGAATTTCTGACTTACTCATTGACCATGCCCCACGACAGACCACTAGCAGCGTATTTAATGCATAATTTCTAATAGCGCAGTTCTACACCACAGTATCAATGACTTAATCTGTTACTCCATCCCCATTTTAAATGAAATTTCATTACAACACTTAATTACTAAGAGAAAACAAACAGCCCACAGTACGACCTTATCACATTGGATCCCGCACTACAATACGTTTCTCTTCAAACAATAGGCTTAACCGTCTCCCCCTTCCTTGCCCTATATTTAACTGGACTTTACTCATGGTCTACACGATACTGCACCACAATATCTTTAAAGAGAAGTAGAAAACCGCTAATAGTAACACAGTTTTGATTACATGATTCTTCTGATGAGCTCTTTCCCAGGAAGCCTTCATCAGTGTGTTCATCCGCCTCTTGGTTAAACTTACAACTCAAGTCGACGGCCACGACATTTTCAGTGTCACAATTATGCGTAACTCAAAATCGAAACCCTGAAATACATACTGCCCAGCTATAGATTCACCCTCTAAGCCCTTGGTTTAGCTAGCACTCAGATGTGTGCCTGGTAGTCGATTTCTAAGAGAGAAAGTTGATGTTCCAGACGTGATTTAAACTACCTGAGAGCAAACGAAACTGCCATCACCTCCAGCCCGCATGTGGAATATTTACCTCAGGTGGATGGAGGTTATGCGAGACATACGCACTAGGCTCTCTTCCGGCCACCAGTTGCAGCAAAAGGATGGAAGCGCCTGACATAGAGGCGTCAGTATGAACACTAAATTCCTTGCTAAAGTGTACCATGACTAATATGGGTGTGTTCACTAAGGTTTTGTATAAAGCCTCAACGGCTACTTGTTAGGAAGGACCCCAATCATTTTCTTCGTTTCTTCGGAAGCTAGTTTCAAGGTGCTGCTAGATGTGCCAAATTAGAAATAAATTTACTCAAGTTGTATATCATCCCACGAAATAGGAAACTGCTTTTACATTTTTGAGTATCCAGCAAGAATAAGTAGCCTGTATCCGACTCTGATGTATTCTAATACCTTGATTGCAAACAGTATGGCTTATAAATGATAGTTCAGGCTGAGCAAACTCAACTTTTGAACGTTTAACCGTAAACCTGCACCTACACAACCGCTGAAGCACCTCCCTAGAGTGGTGTATATGTTGGTGTAATAGCTCAGTGAAAGTCATCAAATCATTAGGATAATAACAGACTCCCTCAAATTTGATATCAGGAAAAACCCTATAAAACTTAGTCTTAAATATGGCTACGTAGTTCAGTGACCGTTTACAAATTAAAGTTAAAGCAATGACAGCCATCGATCACAAAATTTAAGTCTTTTGACAAGGTGTCAACACTTCTATGAGTTCCTTCATCAGAAATTAAATCTAGTTTTAATTTTATAAGTGACGTGTAAGTACTGCTTCTTTTTGTACAGTTAATTAGTTTTCAGTCTTCAAACTGTATTACTTAGCTTTTACTTAAACAAAAAGTTCCCATGTTTGCTGCTGTCAAATAACAATTTGCCTCTTAGTACTAAATTCTTTTTAAATTTTTGTGACTAAAGCCTCTCTCGCTTGATATTTATCTTATACGTGACATGTAAGTACAGCTTCTTTCTTGTACTGTTAGTCAGCACTTGCATTTATTTATAAAAATTTTTTCCCATAAATTTGTGATTATCTTATAGGCCAAGTTAAATTTTTAATTTCTGATGAAGGCACTCATAGAAGAGTTGAAAACTGTTCAAAAGACTTAAATTTAGTGACCGAGGGCTGTAATCGCTTTAACTTTAACCTGTAAAACGCATTGGACAGCACAGTTACGCGTATAGACAACCTGAATGGCACACTATTATTTTCACACAATGACCAATACATTGTGAAAGCAGTGACTGGCGTAGACTCCTGAGCCGGAGGAATGTGATAGCAGGCTTGACTTAGGACAAACGTGATAAAGACTTTTGTCCATTGGAACCACGAGGGGCGCAAGTGCAAAATGGGGAGGAATGTAGATAGAGGAATCAGTTTCATATTCTCATCCTGATAAACAACAACCGGTCTCACGCCGCCCTGTATTTTATACGTCACAAATGTAGGAGAAGTGTGGGGATTTGGATGGAAAAACAAATACCCCAGGAAACATCTCATCTATAGTCGCCATTAACTGTCTCATTCTAGGTGCGGAGAGTTTGTGAGGCATCCCCCATACAAGTATTTAAAACTGAATTAGCGGACGACCCTTTGTCCCTTGTACCTCACATAATCTGTCAGTAAGCACATCCCTGAATTATGGACACAAATCCGCAATCAGTTCCCTCTGTCTGCTGGTAAATGTTTAAAGTCATAAGCCGGAACATCGGTATCGACTGAAACAGTAACTGACTTCCTTTTCATCACATGTATACAAAACTGAAATACTTTCTTGCGTGAAATCTCTGTCTGCACTGGAGAAGTAAACCAAACTTACGGATGAAGTCAGAACATATAATAGCCGACACCGACAGAATTGTGCCACCTGAACTCGGAATTCCCATGTAAAATCACCAATTCGAGCCTTAACTTTAATAGTTCACCAACTCCGAGTTATCTCTGCTGAACTGGTCTGCATACAAAGCTCAACCTTGCCTGACATTTCCGCGAGTTTATACCACTCATCACAAGTGGAGGCCCGTTCTTCAGTGATCAGTGAAAAAAATTTACGACATCGAGAAAGGCACTATATGTAAATGTGTGAAGCGGACTCGGCCACTAGGAATAGCAGTAGTCCTGCAAAATGGCATTTGTGATCCCCTTAATATACCGTCAGCTATCGCTAGAGCTTTCCTGGCTTGTACAGTCCCTTGCTATGTGTTCACCCACTACACACTTAAACATTTTATCATTGAAGCATGCCTCCTCCGGCTTCATTTATTATCTGAGGCTTTCTCTTAACTAGAACGATAACGTTCCTCCCATATTTTGGTGAACATACTTTACAGCCTGCATACGAAGCAGTAAATCTTGGAATATAAGCTTTATGGTTAGTCACAAAACAGCACTCCAAAGTGGTCACTAGTCGCTCCCTTTCAAAGATATTTTCAACTGTTTGACCTTCGCTAGAACCCAAACACAAGCTTCAAGCGATGTCTTTGATTATCTTAATATACCATTCTAGCAGTACGGCTGCATGGTCTCGCAGTGGTGTGAATTCATAAAATCTTCCTAATCTTTCAGATGGGTGCAGTACTTAAAATGTATTGCCTTATTTGGACTGGAACAGAGCACCAGTGACGTCACAGTTAGCAACGCGGCTATTTAATGGCGAGGCCACAGCTACACATCAGTGATTTATAACTGCTGCTTAGCTCATGTCCAGCGTGGGCGTGCAGATTATTTAAATCGAATTAGCTCCCAGAACCCATTAATGATCATTTGCACTGCATGGCTTCAGACAAAGCCTGTTCGAACCTCCGATCTAACTTGGGACTCAAACTGTTAAAAATCTTCAGTGATTAATTCGCATAATTCACCTAAATCCTTCAGTTCCAAAATAATAATAGTAATAATAATAATAGTAATAATAAAACAAGGAACAACACGCACCAATTACACAATCACAGGAAAATGAAATCTTAAGACAGCCACCAGAACAAGCACAAACAGAACACGAAGTGTTACACATGTCAGATATAGAAGAAAAATTTCATCTGACACATATAGAATACAAAGACACAAATACAGACATTTTACCATTCTTGCACAGACCACCAAATAACCCACAAGTCGAAACAACAATAACAACTATCAACACAATCTTACACAACAAAATAAATGAAAATGCGACTATGGAAGAGTTACAACTACTTGTTTATATAGGAGCACTAAATACGCTAAATATACACACTAGGCAGAGATCAGAACCAACCAATACACAGAAGAAACCCACAAAACCAGCATGGCAACACAGCCTACAGATCAGAATAGAAAAACTGAGAAAAGACACCGGACAGCTAACACAATTTATAAGAAATGAAATATCAGACAAAAAAGGAAAAAGGTTAGTTAAAATCTCACAACAAGAAGCGATAGAGCAATTAGATGAAAAGAAGCAGAAATTACAAGCATTGGCCAAACGACTTAGAAGATACAAAAAATGTGAAAATAGAAGGAAACAAAACCAAACATTCAACACAAACCAAAAGAAATTTTACCATACAATAGATAACATACACATTAAAATGTACAATCCACCAAACATAACAGACATGGAACACTTCTGGAGCAACATATGGTCAAACACGGTAGAACATAACAGACATGCACAGTGGATACAAGCAGAAACATACACATACAAGATGATATCACAAATGCATGAAGTGATAATTTTGCAACATGAAGTCACCCGAGGAATTAATTCTAAGCACAATTGGAAAGCCCCTGGAAAAGATAAATGATAATGAAGTCCCATGCTGGAAGCACCGCCGTACTAGGCAAGGTCCTAGTGGAGACGATTTGCAATCGTCTTCCTCCGACCGCAATCGGGACGAATGACAATGAAGAAGACGACACAACAACACCCAGTCATCACAAGGTAGGAGAAAATCCCTGAGGAGTCAAGGAGTACATTGCTCCCTCCTATGTATATCTCGCGAAGAGACCATGAGGATAAAATTAGAGAGGTTAGAGCCCACTCAAAGGCATACCGACAATCCTTCTTTCCACCAACAAGACGAGACTGGAATAGAATGGAGAACCGATAGAGGTACTCAAGGTACCCTCCGTCACACACCGTCAGGTGGCTTGCGGAATATGGATGTAGATGTAGATGTAGATGTAGATGTAGATGTAGACCCCGCCGGGAATGGAGCGCGGGACCCCGTGCTCGAGAAGCCAGAACGCTGCCGCGAGACCACAAGCTGAGGCCCTGGAAAAGATAAAATAGCAAATTTCTGGCCAAAGAAGTTCACCTCAACACATTCACATCTAACTAAATTATTTAACAGTTATATTGCAGACCCATAGACAGTCCCTGATACACTTACACAAGGAATAACTTATCTGAAACCTAAAGGTCAAGCAGACACAGCAAACCCAGCTAAATATCGCCCCATAACATGCCCACCAACAATATACAAACTATTAACTTCAGTCATTACACAGAAATTAATGACACATACAACAAAGAACAAAATTATAAATGAAGAACAAAAAGGCTGCTGCAAAGGAGCACATGGATGTAAAGAGCAACTGATAATAGATGCAGAGGGGACATATCAAGCTAAAACTAAACAAAGGTCGCTACACTATGCATACATTGATTACCAAAAAGCTTTTGATAGTGTACCCCCCTCATGGTTACTACAAATATTAGAAATATACAAAGTAGATCCTAACTGATACAATGCCTAAACATAGTAATGAAAAATTGGAAAACAACACTTAATATCCAAACAAATTCAAATAATATCACATCACAGCCAATACAGATTAAGTGTGGAATATACAAAGGTGACTCATTAAGTCCTTTCTGGTTCATCCTTGCTCTGAACCCACTATCCAACATGCTAAATAATACAAATTAAGGATGTAATATTACTGGAACATACCAACACAAAATCACACATTTGCTATACATGGATGATCTAAAACTACTGGCAGCAACAAATCAACAACTCAACCAATTACTAAAGATAACAGAAGTATTGAGCAATGATGTAAATATGTCTTTTGGAACAGACAAATGTAAGAAAAATAGCATAGTCAAGGAGAAACTCATTAAACAAGAAGATTACATATTGGATAACTACAGCGACTGCATAGAAGTGATGTAAAAAACAGATGCCTATAAATATCTAGGATACAGACAAAAATAGGAATAGATAATACAAATAATAAAGAAGACCTAAACGAAAAATATAGACAAAGACTAACAAAAATACTGAAAACAGAATTGGCAGCAAGAAACAAGACAAAAGATATAAATACTTATGCTATACCAAAATTGACCTATTCATTTGGAGTAGTGAAATGGAGTAACACAGACCTAGAAGCACAGAATACACTTACACGATCACAGTGCCACAAATATAGAATATATCACATACATTCAGCAACAGAAAGATTCACATTACGTAGAAAGGAAGGAGGAAGGGGATTTATCGACATAAAAAAACTACATTATGGACAGGTAGACAATTTAAGAAAATTCTTTATAGAACGAGCAGAAACTAGCAAAATACACGAAGCAATCACTCATATAAATCCATTGGCCAAACCATTGCAATTTCATAACCACTTCTACAACCCTTTAGATCACATAACATCAACAGATACAAAGAAAGTAAATTGGAAAAAGAAAACACAACATGGCAAGCACCCGTATCATCTAACACAGCCACACATCAATTAAGACGCATCCAACACATGTCTAAGAAAGGGCAATATATACAGTGAGATGGAAGGATTCATGATTGCAATACAGGATCAAACAATAAACACCAGATATTACAGCAAGCATATTATTAATGATCCCAATACCACAACAGATAAATGCAGACTTTGCAAACAACAAATAGAAACAGTAGATCACATCACAAGCGGATGTACAATACTAGCAAATACAGAACACACCAGAAAACATAACAGTGTAGCAAAAATAACACATCAACAACTTGCCATACAACATAAACTAATAGAACAACACGTTCCCACATACAAGTATGCACCACAAATTGTACTGGTGAATGATAAATACAAATTATACTGGAACAGAACCATTATAACAGATAAAACAACACCACATAACAAACCTGACATCATACTCACCAGTAAAAAGAAGAAATGAACACAACTAATCGAAATATCCATACCAAATACAACAAACATACAGAAGATAACAGGTGAAAAAATTGAAAAATACATCCAACTGGCTGAGGAAGTCAAGGACATGTGGCATCAGGATAAAGTTGACATTATATCAATTATACTATTAATTACAGGAGTTAGACCACACAATATCGACCAGTACACCAACGAAATACAGCTACATAAAACGTAAATATACAACTATAGAAATCTGTAATTACTGATACATCTTAAATTACCCGAAAGTTCCTAAATGCAATGTAACATATACCGTACAGCTAAAAGGAAGTCACGCTTGATCAAGGTCTGTGTCACTTTCCATTTTTAACCAAAGATAATGTCTGAGAAGGGAAAGAAATATTAACAGTAATAATAAGCCATCTACACTTCCTTGGTAGCGTCACCGACAATCCACCGTCACGCACATAGCTATGGGGTGATGTACTTGCCAACCACATCAGCCACAGCTATAGCGTGGAACACACGACCAGTTTCCTCTCGTATCCATTAACTTCAGAGTGTGCTTAACTTCATCTTGGGCAACTTCCACACTTGAGCTAATATACCCTGGGTCCGTACGAGCAAATTGCCAAGTGATTCCGACGGTGATGTACACAGAGGGTCAGACAGTCTGACACTGCAGAAATCCGGAACCCTGATGTCACAATGAATAATGCGGGCTCTAATTCTATTACCTTGAGTGTAGCTTGGACTCTACTCTCCTGAAAGTTAGTGAACCAGCTCTACTAAGGAAAACTTAATAGTGGAAATGGCGTCACACACCTCTGCTTCCTGCAAGTGTGGCAGGACCATGAAAAGTGCACCAACATTACAGGGACGGCTACCACCTTGGACACACAGCCCGACATGTGATTGTCAATAATCTTTAATATGTTAAGTGAGCTCTCCTCGTCACACCTCTTCGTCACTGGGCACCCCCCTGCCTTCCATGTTGAACAGTGCAGTAACAAGGAATTTACGGTATATGAAACACAAGTCTAAATAGCCTGTATTAAACAGCAAAATAATTACTGCTTCCCCTTGACCAACTAATTTTTTTAGTGCCGCACACACCTCGTCACTCTCTAAGCACGTGCTGCTACCACAGTATAGTGAAAGAAGGTCTAGGCTGAGGTGTATGTGGTACTTCCCTCCAAAGCATTTTACACGTTTGTTTCAAAAACTACCATTAAAGGAAAACGACAACAACAACATTCAACTCCACAACTTTCTCGGCAATTAAAAGGGGTACTACAACAATTTATGAAAGACTTTATAACAGAATAAATTCAAGAGGAAAAATTTATAAATACCCAACCATACGTGTAAGCAAAATACTGCTGTGACATGAATGACATTAAGCCACAGCGGGACAAAAACATTTTCTTTTACATAAACAGCGCTCGCCATTTACGAACACAGCTTATAAAACTTACTATAATTTTGAATAAAATTTCAGCCATTTGACTGTCAAGATCGTTGACGTTATTGTACAGTCGTGATTTTGGGCTTTGGCCATTTTTAAGTACCACAATATTGCAAGTGATCAGACCTTTATTAACAAAGCCATCTTGATAATATCTTACATCTTGCTATATAATGCAGATGTAAAAGAAAACAAGTGTAATATACTTTGACGATGAGGTCGTTTGTGAAAGTTCGATGATGCCCAACATTGTAGTACTTCAGAATGGCTATAGGCCAACTGTACAGTAGCATAAACTATATATACAATCAAATGGTGGAACTTTCATTTAAAATGACTGTGATCCGATACAGTGTTTACTGCCTGTCCCAGAACTGAGCTTCTGCTAAATAAGCAACCAATATGACTAGAGACACTACAGTCATAAGCTTAATACAGTAGACTTTCCTTTCACCACCGCAAACCTTCCTGATTCTCGACCAAAGCATTTCTGGATAACAAATAAAGCATCCATTGCTTTTGTACATGCAACAACGTGCAACAAAGCTCACAACAATAAGCAGGCTACCATTGGTAGATTGGATCACCCAATGTAGACGCTACCTTTGACTTCACGGAGCTGGGAAAAAAAAATATGTCCAGCCAGGGTTCCAGCGGTGTTGACTGTACCGGTAGTAGCTGCGCGTTCCAAGCTGGTGACGGAAGAGAACTCGAGTTGTCACTCTACAACAGACGGCAGACAGCTTCCCATAGGAGGCCCCACCGTCACATTGCCCATAGCGCCATCCAACTTCCCTAAGACCAAGAGGCATGCACAAGTGTTCGAATGCAATGGAACCGTGGCGACTTTTGCCTCGACACAAAACTGACATTTAAAACACCAGAAAAACATACTTTACGGTTGTTTGAGCGAGTTTGTTGTGAGGTATTGTTTTACTAGCTTTCAGACATCTTATTAAAGTAGTATGATGTTAGTGAAAAGTACTCCAAATTAGTTTACCAAGTACGCAACACAAAATTACTGCTGGGAGTATGATGAGCCATAGCGATATGTTCGTATTTGGCACTAGCATATGGGTCAAACTTTCCAGAATCGCGTACTACTTAGAGCTTTGGCGAATAACTGTTCCATATAAGTTGTTAATCATTTCAGTGAGGCCCAGAATAGTAGAGAGAGAGAGATTCTGAAATCAGGATTGTATTGTAAATCTGGGATACCTTGCTGCTAGTATATTCAACTCTGTATTGCAGGGCCGCACAAACACGGAAAACCGCACACGTGCAAAGCGAGGTGCAGCGAGTGCCTGCACAGTGCATCGGCTCAACTCGGCATACTTCGCCTCAACTCGGCTTGCTAGGTGAGGCCGACGCTGTGCGCTGCCGAATGCGCTGCCAGACGGTTTAGTCAACATTGGAATACGTAAGCGCAAGACAATTACCGGAATAATGGAACCATCTGCTCCAAAAAAAGAGAATATTCCCGAAAGTTAATTTAAACCGGAATGGGAACTCTCCTACTTTTTTGTGCGTTGTGACGATAAAGCCAAATGTCTAATCTGCGGTACACTAATTACGTGTGTCAGAAAATCGTCTATTGAAAGGCACTGCAAATTGCATTCAGAAAAGTATAGTGATACAACAGGGGATACCAGAGAGGAAGAATTACGGAAGTTGCAAACTCTTGCAGAAGAGAATTCTGTATCTACAAACGAGGTTTGTTGCAAGTACTTTAGCATGTATATTTTGGTTAAAGGTCATGCAAAACGAAGTAACATTTGTTTAGATTCCTTAGTTTTCGTTTCCGCATAAATTATTTCTAACATATATTTTTTTGTCTACTTTAGGGTGAAGAAGATGAGGGGTGTTGCGGAAGGACTCTCAGAGCTAGTTACAAAGTTGCTCTACGTTTAGCAAGAGCTGGGAGGCCAGTTATGGAAGGACCATTAATAAAAAACATTATGTTGGACGTAGTAGAGACAATGAATCCCACATTAGCTTCCGCGTACAGCAGAATACCACTTTCCAGAATGACAATACATCGGAGAATCAACGACATTGCTGAAAATTTGCGTGAACAACTTGTAGCCAAAATTGAAAACTTCCTAGCGTACTCCATCGCACTTGATGAGTCCACGGATATTAACGACACGGCTCAGTTAGCAATATTTTTGCGTGGAGTGGACGACAACCAACATGTAACGGAAGAGCTCCTGGATATGATTTCGTTGAAGGCGGATATTTTAGCAGCTGTTGAAATGGCAGCTGAAGGAATAGGACTCCCTTGGGAATAGCTGTTTTCCGTAACCACAGACGGGGCGCCAGCAATGTGCGATATAGCAAAAGGGTTTATTGGCCTACTACGGAAAAAACTTAAAATGTCTAATTTACCTTCCGTTCATAGTTTTGCACACCAAGAGGCTCTTTGTGCTAAAGTTATCGGTCTTCAAGATGTGATGAAGGTAGTGGTGCGTATCGCGAACTACATTCGTTCTCATGGAATCACATATCGTCAATTGAAAGAATTTTTGATTTCCTTTGAAGAGGAGTATCCAGATATTCCCTACCACGCTGAGCAAAGGGAAAGTGATTTCCCGTATTTCCCGTATTTTTCGACTACGCCACAGTGTGGCTCAGTTTTTGGAGAGCAAAGGACGTCCGGAGCCACTTTTTCATGACCCTGAATGGATAACTGATTTAGGATTTTTAGCAGACATTATGGCTCTCCTAAATGATTTAAGTCTGAAACCCCAAAAATAAAACAGTCTCATCAACGATATGATCAGCAAAATAAACGATAACCAGTATAAACTGAAGCTCCTCAAAAACAAAGTCTCAGAGAAAAATACGCAACACTTTCCTGAACTAGGTAAGCGAGATATAAATTGTACCTTTATTAAAACAGCCTGATTTTTATAACTACTCTAATCAAAACGGTATTATGTTTTTGTTTGACAGCATCTGTGCAGGATGGAGCGCCCTTTGAAAAATACGTCGAGGTGCTACAATCCCTTGTAAATGCGTTTAACGACCGATTCCAGGTAATGCGCTGGTATATGACATACAGCTAAATAAAGGAGATTGCGTTACATATGCAAGTGTAACATTACATTAAAACCAATAGTGCACATTACATGTTTATTAAAATCCATCGCATTTTAGTACTTCGAAACAACGGCTTACATTACTTTCATTTATTAACATTTGCTTTGTTATTGTTTCAGGAAATTACCTACCTGCAGCCAATTCTCGATGTTTTTCTGAAACCTTTTTCGATGGACATTGAAAGTGCGCCTTCAGACTTACATTTCGAACTAATTGATTTGCAAAGCGATGTTCACCGAAAGGATGTGTTTTACAGTACAAAAGGTTTTCTCCAATTCTACCAGTATTAGCCGAAGGCAGAATTTCCCAAGTTACACAGAGAAGCAGCGAAGTTTATTTCTATTTATTTCTATGTTTGGTTCCACTTGTGTATGTGAAAGGTTTTTTTTCTGTTTTGTCTTGTACAAAAAAACTAGATTGCGTTCGAGTATTTCTAGTTGTAATTTAAAAAATTGTCTCAGAATTGCTATCCGCCAATCTCTTGTTCCAGATCTTAGTAGCATAATTGCATATAAAATAGAGAGCACATAGGAAGATACATTTGTGTGGAAACCAAATTTAAAATTGTTACCATTACAGTTATTATATATATCTCTTTTGTACCGGTACACCAAACTAAGCTCTGCTCCTAGTGTACATTATTATTTGGCAAGGACGAAGACAGCAGGGTAAAAGCTTTGAAACAGGTCGAGACAGGCGGTGCGAGCGACACAAGCTAAGGAAGTGAGAGGCAGCGCTGTTGCGCAAAGCCGAGGAGTGGGGGGTCTGCACCGTCGTCAACATAGCGCAACCGTCTTCTGCACTCTGCGATGCACTGGTGCATGCACCTTGTGCGGCCCTGCTGTATTGCATTTAGAATTTTACGTCTTGCTTCGCCGTTAGGGTTCGTAACGTCACTCCTCGCTACTCTACTCCATGCCTTTGTTAAATAACTTGATATGTGATACAAGCAAGATACTTTTGTGTCGGACATAGAATTCAAAAATGGAAACAATTCATTTGGTTCACACATCTGCATCGGTAGATGAAATGATGAAATGTGTTATCGAATGAAGTATTCTACTTTCATGGTCTCTTGAGTTGATCGACAGCTTCTTACGACACCTGCATCGGCCTCTGAAGCAAGAGCCGAAAGGAGCAAAAAAAGGAGTCAGTCGTGGTAAAATTTTCTGTTTTGAACAGCGCGTAATGTAAAGCAGTCGCCCTCCGTTTCTGGCGGTGGCGCCGCTGTGGCAATCGCAGCCTTGGTGTCTCCCTCTGGTGGAAAAGGGCAAAGGCTGCCTGTTCACGTGAATTTAAGAGGTCGGGTGGTTCGTCAGCTGGGTCAGTGTGGGGCAGTCAGTCTTTGTCTGTCGTCCGGAGTGCTAGTATGTGTTGGGCCACCAGTCTGCTCGAGTTTGTTCAGGCAATGGTCGTTGGCGGTTGAATCGATAGGTTTGTCGGTCACGCACTGGGACACAGGATGACTTCTCCGTCTTGAGCGTCGGCGCATGTGAGGTCGCCACGTCAGTCCAGTGGTCGCCCCGTATAGCGAGGGGCGGTGGCTTCGCGGGCGACACGAGAGCAGCAGGAGTCAACCCACGACATCGGTGTGGCCGACGCGAGCTGCGACGCCGTGAGACGGGAGATTGGCGCGCCTTCCTGCATCCGTTGAAGCGGCTGGCGGCGGACGGTTCGTGAGAGCGTTTTGGGGGTGCTGCGCCAGGTCTTCGCAAGACATCCCAGTTTATTAGAAGTTAAGTGATTCGTGATGTGTTGTTTCGTTTACTTGTTAAATCCTACTTGTTTTCTTGGTCAGTCTCTCGTCCCCAGCTTGCTCGTCTGTCTCCCGTCCGCATTTCTTAGGTAGTTGGTGTCTGTCTGTCTGTCTCTCGGTCTGCCGTACGTTAATCACTGCCTCGGTCATGTTCGTCGGGTTCGGTGTTAACGAATTTATTGCTTAAGGTGTAAAGGCCGAATTCCTGAAATATGTTTTTATCCTGCCTATCATCTTTGGAGGCGGTATATGTGTAATGTGCATTTCATGGGTTTTTATTTAAATGGCCATTTTAGTGTATAAAATTGCCACCCTTCGACTGTAAGAGTTTCTTTTAAAAACAAGTTGCACTTTCGGTGGCAAGTAATTTTTTTAATGTTAGTGTTTTGTACCATTTTCGTCCCTCCTACGGGGTGAATAGTTTGTGTGTTTGTGTGATTTGTTAAAATTTTTAGTTTAGAGTAATCTTGTGTGTTACAGATTTCCACCAGTGTAGTCTTTCAGAGGTTGTTGTGAGCGGTCGTGACTATGGCTGTGTTAAAAGGGAGCGGCAAGCTTCTCAGCCCGAAAACTCATAATGTAAAAAAGAAAGTTTTATCTGCCTCTGAATAAATTGTAACTTGATATTTAGAGGGTGCTTTCTGATTATAATTTGTAAATCTGTTTTTTTTTAAAAAAAAGGAAAGGGTTTTTAGGAATAAAATTTCCATTTCTTGGAAGAAATTTGTTTTCATCAGTTAACCACAGGCTACTACTTCCACGCTCAAATAGTGTCATTAAATGTGTTAATGTTGTTGTTGAATCTCTAGTAAATAAAGTAAATTCTTTAAGAAAATATTTTGAAAGTACATCCACGGTTCAAGGTGTACTACACACACTGTTTCTATGGGTAGTCAATCATCTTGAAACACATGAGATGGTGAGCCAGTCAAATGTTCGCTGATCCTACCAGAGGGCTTGCACACGCCGCTATGTACACAAGCCATCTGCATGTTTGACATGGAGTTCAACGCACATTTCCCCTGACTGGGTGTATCTATTGACAGACACATAGATTCATTAAGCCAGATTCTTATCTACCATTACGTATCACATGTATTGCAATGACCGCGAAAGTACGTTATAGATGAGTCAGTAACAGTTTATCGTAGTGTATTGCGATGTTTTACTAATGTGTTCAGTTGCATCAGTTTTAACTTATATCACTATTGTCACTTTTCGTTGATGTTTCTGAGAAGTACGTCTTCTTTTTATTTTGTACCAGTGAAGAAACACGAAAGTTTTTAATTGGGAAACAAGACATCGTTAATACACTGGTGTCCGAAACTAAAACAACAAAGAGGAATTGGCAGGGTTTCTTTTATTTTGTCACAAAAGCGTATTAAGAGGTTATAGTGAAGTAGAAGGAATCTAAAGAATACAGAACATAAATAGCTGTAACATACATAACGATAAACGAAAATATTCTTTGTCTTATATGAACTTAACGGAGTTGGACGCATGTTCCGACAAACGGTTAATGTGCTCGGTAAGGGGTGTGACCGCCCATGGCAGCAGTACAGGCCTGACAACGACCGGGCATGCTGTGAATGATGTCATCAGTCTGATGACATAATATTGAAGCACTAACGCACATCCTTCCTGCACAGCTGCTTGCAGTCTTGGAGAGTGGTTACTGCATGCTTCTCAGACATGATGCCTCTCAGACATGATGTACGGGATTCAAATTGTGAGAGGGATCAGGCCACGAAATGAGTGCAATATGTTCCGTTTCCAAAAAAATCTGTGCTACATGAGGCCCATTATATAGCCCATCAATTAGACGCCTGGGCCCACAGCACCTCGCAACAACCACACACGAGGTCGGAAGATCTCGTCACGATACCTGACAGTACTTAAAACTTGTCACCGAGCGAGGTGGCGCAGTGGTTAGCACACTGGACTCGCATTCGGGAGGACGACGGTTCAATCCCGCGTCCGGCAATCTTGATTTAGGTTTTCCATGATTTCCCTAGATCATTTCAGGCAAATGCCGGGATGGTTCCTTTCAAAGCGCACGGCCGATTTCCTTCCCCATCCTTCCCTAATCCGAGCTTGTGCTCCGTCTCTAGTGACCTCGTTGTCGACGGGACGTTAACCACTAATCTCCTCCTCCTCCACCTAAAACTTGTCGATTCACCCGTACAATTTTATGAAGAAGAGTCAGAATGGTAAACGTAACCTCTATTCCTACCATTATGGCTCATCCTCGATCTCGGTCCCTTTCCACAATTTTTGGGTCCCGAAATCGTGTTTACGTTTCTTCGAGATGCAAATCCTTCGAGAATCGATCTCTAGACTACATCGAGACTCATTTGTGAAAACAACATTGGACACACTTTTCGACCGTCCAGGTGTTATGTTGATAACTACACTCTAGTCGTTCTCTTGCGTGAAGACGCGTCAGAGGTAGACACACAGCATATCTCTGACAACAAAGGCCACTCTGCTGAGGCCTTCTGCACACAGTTCGCCTCGACACAACACTTCCAGTAAATGCTGCGAGCTCACACACCAAATTTCGAGGAACACTAAAGCAGTAAAGGCGTTTCTTTACAGCCAAATAATTTTCTTCTCTTCTGAAGTCGCACGTGGTCGGCCCTGCCCTGGTCTTCGGGTTACAGTTTGGATTTCTGTGAACTGTCGCCACATTCGAGAAACAACGGAACGATTCACATTAAGCCATCGGGCCAAATCAGTTTGTGACTGTCATTCTTACTTTCTTTCTATCGTCCTCCACCGCAGAGAGTGTTGCAGGCATCTTCTCTGTGTCATACTACAGCATCTGTGACTGTGTACACAGCGGTTTTGGATGTGAGGTGCCCGGAAAACATTACCTCTTTTCACACGTGCCCTGATGTCATCGTTGGCATGGTTGTCCGTTGACCGGAATGCTATCTTCCGCGCAGAACACGATCGTACGGAAGTCTGGTTGACAGTTTGTATGATTATATCGTGACATAGACACAGGTCAGGAAAATAGCGGTTTTTTGCTTTAATTTTGGACACCAGTGTAGAATCTTTACGTTCCACTAATGTTAGTGGATCGTTAGAAGACAATGTCTGGAGAGCGCGAAACGACATTGTAAGAGGGAATGAACGAACATGGATGCTATATTCAATGTACACATTCAGTCAATCCTGCTGTGAGACCTCACAAGACAGCACCTGGTTCGTTTCGCTTTATGCGGAAGGCAATGTCGACTGACTATCTACAACTCACACTCCAGATAGTGTAAGGGATCCAAGTGGGCCGCCATATGGACAACATGAATTACTGGTTACACACAGAATACGACTGACTGCTAAATGCCAATATCTATATGCCGTCCCTGATGGCACATAATCAACCTGTGAACATATTTTCCCTGTCCAAGAATTGGACAATTCCAACCACTCAGTGACGAATGGTGACAGCTGTAAACTTTACGGCTCGATATTCACTGCTGTTCAAGAGCTACGAAAATTCGTTCCGGGCGTTGAAAGACACGTTCCATCATGTACAAGAGGAATTCTAGATCGTGTTTTGTAGTCACGCTGAAGCCAGGTCAACTATTGCACCTAGCTACAGGGTTTCTGAATTCGATGTTGTTGTTTGCTCCTGTAGCCAAGATACAGAGATGTAATCCTGTTGTCTATAGCATTAGTCAGTTACTGCTGAGGATTATTACTAGTATACTTTATTAGTTTTATTCCTTTATTAGACTGTTTTATTATGATTCTCTGAAAGCGACATTCTTTGGGCAGAAATGTTGAAGTTTGTGACATGTATATTGTTATTCTTAGATAATTTCCACTTGTGTGTCACGGGGACTAATTAAATATGAGTTGTACCTATTATAATTGTTTACGATAAATTCTTAATTTTTTATTGATTATTGTGTGACGCCACCCCTTTCATCAGAAGGATTTATGGGCAAAATAGCGTTGATTTCTTATTAGTGTGAATAATTTCTTTTGCATAATTGTATATAGTGTTAAATTTGTGTGGTACAATAAATACTGTCGTAAACTAAGCTCATCTCTGCGCAAGCGTCAGCACTAAATTCGACTCCATCCAAAACCTGTGATTCAATAGGTAGACAGAATGATTTTGCGTTGTGCCGGCACGGTGCTTGCAGCTTTAGCTACAGCTGTCGAGAAACTCTCTTGCTTTCCTCCTTGGAGTTCCAGACATGACTCCAAGAAAGCCACCAAGCGCAGTGTGGCTGTGCAAGGCGTTCGAGGTATCTATTCGAGATGGCGCCCGTGGGAGCAATGGATCTGTGTTGTCCAAGCGACTTCGGCGGGTGCTGGGCGGACCATTGCAGTCCACAGAAGTTTAGAAGACTCTCAGAGCCAGAAATAATACAACATTTTTTGTAAAGTGAGATGCCTACTCTGTTCAGATTACTAGATTACAATCTAGGACTTCGCTTTCTGTAAACAGGTTCAAAGGTTTCTTTTGCTGTTGAAGAAGGTAGGCAGGCCATATTGGAAATACTTGGTGGAGTACGATTGGTAGCCACGGTGATCGCTGATAATTTCTTTTATGTCTCAGTCAGCAGTGCTGGGCAGTGGGATGGATTGGTGATACTGCAGTAGGGAGTGTAACGTTCCCACGGGTGTAGACGGGCCCCAAGACATGTGCTAGTTGGCTGTTTGTTTCTTGACGTGGAGGTTTTACTTTTCCTCAGTTGTTCTAAGAGCAGAGTGTTGCCCGGCTGCTACCCTGGAGAGGAAAAAGGGAGACGTTTCCATGTACTTCCCTTGAAAAATCTTTTGTGACCTTTTGAAGTGTTTCCCTAGATTACTTTCACAAATTGTCATGTTTGGTGTTTTCCACTGTTGTGATATTGCGAAGTTTTTAGCGTTTGTTTTCCATCGTCTGGTGGTGGCTGGATTTCCAACGGGGAGGGAACCTGTGATGGTAAGTACAATTTTGCTGCCTGTTCATCTTCCTACCCACGTAGGATCACTGGACTCGCATTCGGGAGGACAACGGTTCAAACCCGTCTCTAGCCATCTTCATTTGGATTTGCCCTGATTTCCCTAAACCGCTGCAGGCAAATGGCGGGATGACTCCTTCGAAACGGCAAGGCCGATTTCCTTTCCCATCCTTCCCTGATTCGAGATTTTGCTCCGTCTCTTATGATATTTTGTCGACGGGACGTTAAGCACTAACCTCTTCCTCCTTTTCCTCCCCCTCATCTGCTCTGGCGATCGTGGTATGGCCAGAGATCGTGGTTGGCGTTGTTTCAGCCTCATCAGCGCTGCTCTGAACCTAGCTAGGGTGAACCGACATGGAAGGAGTTAATCAGCAGCACCGAATGGTAGTGAAATCATTTGGATTGTAGCGCCGCCACCACAGTTTCAGTCAGGATTATGATTTCTGAGCTGCTGTTCAGTTAGTGTCCCTTTGTGTGTCACAGGGGCATAGGCAAGTCTGGGTCTTACTTGCATTGGGTTTCAGGTGATTTTTATCGTAATAGTTGGTGAGATTTTCCAGGTTCTCAGCTAGTATATCCTCAATAGCCTTGTAGTGTAATGCCTGATCTGCTGTTGCCCGATCATCTGCATAAATGAAAGATCTTGACCGGAGACTAATAGGCTGCGCATTTGTATAATAGACTGTCTTGCGAAGCCCATTTTTTGTAGACGCCATCTGCTCTTGTGACCCTGTAACTCAACAAAATATCTTCTGTTAAATAGAAGTGAACCAATTTGATTACAGCAGTGAGTTGAGGGCTTCTTCTTCTTTTTTTTTTTTTTTTTTTTTTTTTTTTTTTTTTTTGAGATTTCTGAGATTGATAGCATTATATGCTACAATCTATAAACACCACCCCTGTGGCTAGTGCAACAGAGAGATTGGCCGATAACACTTAGGATCTTATGGGTCCTTACCACGCTTAAGAATTAAAATTACTTTTGCCTGATTCCATATTTTAGGCATACGTCCAATTGCCCAACAGCAGTTCATAAACTCCAACAGCTACAATTTAGAGCGAACACCAAGATGTATCAGCTGTTCGTTTTTCAAATCATTCATACCTGGTGCCTTCCCAATATTTAAACTTTTGATTGCTTCGTTCAGTTCTGTTGATGTAAATGTGTGATCGAGTGTTTCAATTATTTGTTCCTGGGAGGCATTTAGTTTTCTCGTATACCCTTTGCTCAGGCTATTTGATTTGCTGTAATGCAAAAACAGCCTGGTGTACCTGCACATATACTATCTACGTTTTTGAGCAGTCTCTACACTTTGCGACTACTGTGGGTCATGTTAATGATTTCTACAGTGTGTTGCCACTTGTGTCTTCTATTTTCAATCATTGTTGTTATGACTTCTTCGCCCGCCTCCATTGTTTCTGGGGAGGTCACAATACATTTCGGATTTCTCTTTTGTCTCTTCGCTGTAGCCTGGAATGTACGATTTTCTACATCCTCTCGGTGTACTCTGTCGCGCACAGTATTTTAAAACCATAGCAAACTTACTGTAGGTTTCTGGTAGAGGCTGAAGAAATGAAAGTTTGTTGTCCACTCCTTTTCAGGAAGCTTCCCAGTTAGCTATTTGGAAAGTAAACCTATTTCGAATGAGAAACACTGTTGGTTGTATCACTGGGTTGATTTTGCAGAGTACTGGCCGGTGCTGGGACTTTGGCATGGAATTCAATATGAACTTTTGGCTTACGTTAGCAAGAGTATTGCTAGTGAAACGTAGATTTGGATTATAGCCTCTTTTCCATCTGCCGCTGTTGAATGGTGGAGGCTGTTTTGGATCATGGATTAAATGGAGCTTCTTGTTTTTAGGCCACTATTCCAATAGTTCCAATCTTCTTTAGTTTGTGTACGTCCCCATGCCGCATTGCGACTGTTGAAGTCTCTCATTAATATGTCTGATATTTCCTTGTTCTTCGCCAGGGATGTAACTGATCTGATATGGTATGTTGGGCGGCTTATATACAGAGTGGATGTTTGTTACCCATACCTACATAGTCTATGTCTACGCTATTCTGGTCATTAGTTCTGCCTTGTGTGATTTTGAGATAGTTCTTGACGAAAATTGCACTTCCGTAGATGTTAGTGGGAATCTCTTTGATTAGCTGCCTTGTGGAGTGTGGTCCTCTGTGCGTTCCCTGGAGGCACAGAACATCGCACCTATAATCCATGCACATATTTGAAATAAGATCTTGTTTTGCATATGACAGTCCTTCTGTGTTAAATGAGAAATTTGCCAGTGTTGGCTCTCAAAGGAGCCTTTTGTGATCTCTCATTTTCCGCGCTCTCATGAGGTTTGTAGTCACTGGGTAGAAAGATTAGCCAGCAAGATGCCATTGCCCAGGGGACGTCCAAATGGAAATTTCTCACACATCTTGGAGGCTCTTTCTCTGTCCCCCAGCAGACTACAACTTTAATATTCCAGACAGAATATTTAAGTAGTATTTAACAAAGTATGAATTCTATACAATAGTTTTGGAAAATGGTTTACCAAGCAGTTCAAGACACAGCTGAAAACAACAGTTAGCGAAATGTTAGTATTTGGTGCTTGCCTGCGTGTCAAACTATCGATTATATCGTATTAGTTTGTAGGTTAATGTATGCAACTTTTATTTAAGTTACTAGCCATTCCAGAAAGGACCAAAGCAGAGAGATACTTTGAAATGAGGATAGTACTTACGTCTCAAATACTTTCCAACTCACATACTTGGCCCTATATTTCGTTGAAAACTTTTGTCTTGCTTCATCATAATTTGTTCCTTCCCTTTGTTTTCGTTCCTTTCTCCCTCTGAAACTTCAGTTTTCATAAAATGCGAGAGAGGTGTTGTGAAACTTATGTTTCACTTTATCTTGGTTCAGCATTTGTTAAAGTCTACTTAGCTATCCCTGAGCGCGACGAGAAAATTCTCACGACCACGGTATTTCAAAGTAATAATTAGTCGATCTGCGATAATTTACAGTCAGTGGTAATGTTTCAGAGGATCAAAAACCGTTGTTAGAGTAGCATTTGAACTTGATTATGACATTTATGCCATTCATTGCTGAGTACCATATACATCGATGCCTTTACAGAATAGTGTCAATATAGGGGGGTGTGGAATATCTTCTGCGGAGGTTGGCTGGCGCGTGAGGTGGGGACAATTGGCAGATGACGGTTGGAGTGGGACCAGATGTACGCTGTGAATGTAAACACATGAGGCGCTGCATGACCGCGGGTATAATGCGGTGGCAATGGATGTTTACCCTTTTGGCCGAGCAGTGCTGCTAGCGGTAGCCGAGGCTGGGAACTGCGTTCTTGTGACTCTTAAGTTTCAATTAAGGATCCTTGAGCAGACGCGCTGTGGACTCGTTCACGAAAGCGATTTCTGCATACTGACGGAGCTGTGTTTTAGTCAGTGCCTAATAACTGAGCGTTCACCAGGTAACATTTTTGTGTACATTGAATATAGAAGGAGCGTATGCTTTAGTGGCATTTTACGAATTATTAATTTGTTTTGCTGTTGTAATATGTTCATAATTGTAGCGAGCAGATATGTTGTTTTCGTATGTGTGTAGCGATGATACTGTGTGGGACAGAACACTTATTGTAGTACTGTTCAGCTTCTTTCTTGTGTGTAACTCGTGTCGTAAGTTTCAGACATAAGCGGCATCAAGTTTCTGAACCATCAGAACCTTGGGTGGCACAAAGGAATGGTTTTTCTCATTGTACACTGGGGGCTATTTATCTGTCGCGGCTACCGCTATCTCAAAAGGTGAATGTTCGTTTGCTATTTACTATTAATTAATTGTATATGTTTAGGCTAGTTCTTAATATGTTTTGGGGTAAGCCACTAGCCGATTTGTGTGAGTGACATGTGTTACCATGCGGGGCTGTGTTATCATACGTAGGCGCCACACAATCATGATTATTGAATGTGTTCACTGTCGATGTCATTACTTGTTTGTGTTGAGGCACAGTTTCTTTCACAAGACTTATTAACTTTTTGTTGCGCCTCATTCATTTCAAAGGGTGGAACGCCACAAATTTGTTTATCTTGTGTTGCGCTCACCAACTGAATACTGTCTGTGTCAGAAGCAGTAATCCATTACTATATGCCTGTAACCAATACTGTTGTTACTTATAGTATTGGGACACTTACTTTTGTCAAGCTGAAAACTGGCTGTTGGTCGTTGCTGTTAATAAGGTGTTGTTGTTGTAGCGGTCTTCAGTACTCAGATTGATTTCATGTAGCTCTCCATTCTACTCTATTCTATGCAGCCTTCACCTCCAAATAGCTACTGTTAAATGCATCCTTCTTATCTGCTTAGTGTATTCATATCTTGGTCACACTCTAACATTTTGCCCTCCACGCATCCCTCCAATATCAAATTGGAGATCCCTTGGTGCCTCAGAATGTATCCTATCAACCGATCGCTTCATTAAGTCAAGTTGTGCCACAAATTCCTCTTCCACCATATATTATTCAGTGCTTCCTCATTAGTTACGTAATCTACCCATCTAATCTTCAGCATTCTGATGTAACACCACATTTCTAAAGCTTCTCTTTTCTTCTTGTCTAATCTGTTTATCGTCCATGTTTCACTTACAAACGTGGTCACACTCCATACAAATACTTTCAGACAGGATTTCCTAACACATAAATCTATACACGGTATTCTCTTCTTTAGAAACGCATTCCTTGTGTTAGCCATTCTACATTATGTATCCTATCTACTTCGACCATCATCAGTTATTTTACTTCCAAAATAGCAAACCTAATGTATTATTTTAAGTGTCTCATTTCCTAATCTAATGCCCTCATCATCAGCTGACGTAATTCGACTGCACTCCTTTATCTTTGTTTAGCTTTTGTTGGTACTCATTTTATATCCTCCTTTGAAAACACTGTTCTTCCAGGTACTTTGCCAGTCTCTCACAAAATTACAATGCATCAACAAATGTCAAAGTTTTAATTCCTTCTCCATGGATCTTAATTCCTGATTTTTCTTCACTTTCTTTTATTACTTGCTCAATATGCAAATTGAATAATATGGGGGATGAGCTACACCTCAGTTTCACTCTTCCTTCTCAACCAATGCTTCCCTTTCATGCCCTTCGGCTCTTATAACTGCCATCTGGTTTCTGTACAAATTGTAAATAGCCTCTCGCTCACTGTTGCTTGGTTGGTTTGTGGGATTAAAGGGACGAGACTGCTATGGTCATCGGTCCCTCGCTCTCTGTATTTTAACCCTGCCACCCTCGGAATTTTAAAGAAAGTATTCCAATCAACATTGTCAAAAGCTTTCTTTAAGTGTACAAATGCTAGAATCGTAGGTTTGCATTTCCTTAACTTTTCTTCTGAGATACTTCGTACAGCCAGTATTTCCTCACGTGTTCCAACATTGCTACGGAATCGAAACTGATCATCCCCAGGGTTGGCTTCTATCAGTTTTTCCATTCGTCTGTAAAGAATCAAAGTTAATATTTTGCAGCCGTGATTTATTAAACTGATAGTTTGGTAATTTCCACACCTGCCACCACGTTCCTTCTTTGGGATTGGAATTATTATATTCTTCTTGAAGTCTGAGTGTATTTCGCCGGTCTCATACATCTCGCTCACCAGACGGAAGGGTTTTGTCAGTGCTGGCTCTCCCAAGGCTATCAGTAGTAAAAAAGGAATGTTGTCTACTACCGGGCTCTTGTTTTGACTTATCTCTTCCAGTGCTACATCAAATTCTTCATGCAGTATTATATGCCCATTTAATCTTCATATACGTCTTCAAGTACATCGCCCTTGCATATACCATCTACATATTCCTTCCACCTTTCTGGTTTCCTTCCTTTACTTAGAACTGCTTTCCCATCTGAACTCCTGGTTTTCATCCAGGTGGGCCTCTATTCTCCAAACGTCTCTTTTAATTTTCCTGTAGGCAGTATCTGTGTTATCCTTAGTAATATATATGCCTCTACAACGTTACATTTGACCTCTAGCTTGACTTGCTTAGTCATTTTGCACTTTCTGTCGAGGTAATTTTTCTGTCGTTTGTATTCGTTTGCACCTGCTTCATTTACTGCATTTTAATTTTCTCCTTTCATCAACGAAATTCAATATCTCTTCTGTTACTCAAGGATGTCTACTGACCTCCCTCTTTTTACTGCTTGATCCTCTACTAGCCAACCGCAGTGGCCAGTTGCAGGTTAGAAACCTGCTTCGGGCATAGAGGTGTTTGATGTCCTTAGAGTAGTTAGGTTAAAGTAGTTCTACGTTCTAGGGGACTGATGACCTCAGATGTTAAGTCCCATAGCGCTCAGAGCCGTTTGAACAATTTTTGATCCTCTACTACCTTCACTATTCCATTTCTCAAAGATACCCATTATTCTCCGACTGTGTTTCTTTTCCTGTGCTTGTCAATCGTTCCCCCTGAAAGTCCCCACAACCTCTGGTTATCCAGGTCTCAAATCCACAAACTCCTACCTTTTTCCAGTTTTTCGGTTTCAATATCCAATTCATAACTATTAATTGTACTCAGCGTCCACATCTGCCCCTGGAAATGTCTTAAAATTTAAAACCTTGTTCGTATATGACTGTCTTACATTATATGATCTATCTAAAAGATTCCAGTGTCTCCATGTCCCTTCCACGTATACAAACTTCTGTCATGATTCTTAAACCAAGTGTTAGCTATGACTGAGATACGCTCTGTGCAAAATTCTGCCAGGCGGCCTCCTCTTTCATTCCCCACCCTCACTCCACATTCATGTACTACTTTTTCCATCTCTTCCTTGTTCTAATATCGAATTCCAAGAACAGCCAACTTTGTGTGTCATGATTTATGAATGTAAGTTTATTTTATTAATTTGGCACTCCACAGCTGCAATACGTTTAATAAAAGATGTAGATAGCTTTATCATCAGCAGCTGTCAGAAGGTTTACTAAATTACCTTGTTTTCGGCCAAAAAGTGAACATAGTCCTGGCACTGCATTTATAGCATTTCTTTCTCTGCCATTATGTCTCATATATACAAACACTTAAGTCTTGTTATTATACATATCACTAATACACATTTCCTGTCTGGAGACATAACTTAGAGAGACTCTGACAGTAGTTAATGGTGAAGCTGTATCAATATGTATCTCTGAAACCTAATGAGTACTACGTGCATTACTAACATAATATGCTGGACTGTGTCCTTATTCATTAACGTCTCCAAGAACTGGATATGCTGATGCAAATACTGTCTTAACCAGATATTATTTACTTTCCTGTTTTGGGCTTGTTTTTGGTTGTTTTTGCTTGTTTAGGGCTCGTTTTTTTTGTTTTGGGTTGTTTTTGGTTGTTTTTGCTTGTTGTTGCTTGATTTGGCACGTTTGTTTGGCATGTTTGTTTGGCTAGTTTCTCTGGCTCGTTTATGTCTGGCTCGTTTACGTCTGGCTCGTTTATGTATGGCTCGTTCATGTCTGGCTCGTTCATGTCTGGCTCGTTTATGTCTGGCTCGTACATGTCTGGCTCGTTATTTGTCTGGCTCGTTTTCTGTCTGGCTCGTTTTTATTCTGGCTCGTTTTTCGTCTGGCTCGTATTTTGTCTGGCTCGTTTTTTGTCTGGCTCGTTTTTTGTTGTCTGGCTCGTTTTTCTTGTCAGGCTCGTATTTCTTGTCTGACTCGTTTTTTTGTCTGGTTCGTTTTTTTTGTCTGGCTCGTTTTTTTATCTGGCTCGTTTTTTTGTCTGCCTAGTTTTGTGTCTGGCTCTTTTTTTTGTCTGGCTCGTTATTTTGTCTGACTGTTTTTTTTGTGTGGCTCGTTTTTTTCGTCTGGCTCGTTTTTTTGTCTGGCTGTTTTTTTTGTCTGGCTGTTTTTTTTGTCTGGCTCGTTTTTTTTTGCGTGGCTCGTTTTTTTTGTCTGGCGAGGTTTTTTGTCTGGCTCGTTTTTCGTCTGTCTCGTTTTTTGTGTGGCTCGTTTTTTTGTCTGTCTCGTTTTTTTGTGTGGCTCGTTTTTTTGTCTGTCTCGTTTTTTTGTGTGGCTCGATTTTTTCGTCGGGCTCGTTTTCTTCGTCTGGCTCTTTTTTGTGGCTCGTTTTTTTCGTCTGTCTCGTTTTTTGTCCGGCTGTTTTTTTTGTCTGGCTGTTTTTTTCTCTGGCTCGTTTTTTTTCCTGGCACGTTCTTTTGTCTGGCGAGTTTTTCGTCGGGCTCGTTTTTTTCGTCTGGCTCTTTTTTTGTGGCTCGTTTTTTTTGTCTGGCTCGTTTTTTTTGTCTGGCTCGTTTTTTTGTCTGGCTCGCTTTTTTTTGTCACGCTCGCTTTTTTTTGGCTCGCTCGCTTTTAATTTTTTTTTTCTGGCTCGCTTTTTTTGTCTGTGGCTCGTTTTTTTTGTTTGGCTCGTTTTTTTGTGTGGCTCGTTTTTTTGTGAGGCTCGTTTTTTTGTGTGGCTCGTTTTTTTTCGTCTGGCTTGTTTTTTTTCGACTGGCTCGTTTTTTCCGTGTGGCTCGTTTTTTTCGTCTGGCTCGTTTTTTTTTGTGGCTCATTTTTTTGTCTGGCTCTTTCTTTGTCTGGCTCGTTTTTTTGTCTGGCTCGTTTTTTTTGTCTGGCTCGTTTTTTTGTGTGGCTTGTTCTTTTGTCTGGATTTTTTTTTGTCTGGCTCGTTTTTTTTGACTGGCTCGTTTTTTTGTCTGGCTCGTTTTTTTTGTCTGGCTCGTTTTTTTTTTGTGTGGCTCGTTTTTCTTGTCCTGCTCGTTTTTCTTGTCTGGCTCCTTTTTTTTGTCTGGCTCTTTTTTTTATCTTGCTCTTTTTTTGTCTGGCTCCTTTTTTTTCTTGTCTGGCTCGTATTTTTTGTCTGGCTCACTTTCTTTTGTCTGGCTCGCTTTTTTTTGTCTGGGTCGCTTTTTTTTGTCTGGCTCGCTTTTTTTTGTCTGGCTCGCTTTTTTTTGTCTCGCTCGCTTTTTCTGTCTCGCTCACTTTAATTTTTTTTTGTCTGGCTCGCTTTATTTTGTCTGGCTCGCTTTTTTTGTCTGGCTGGCCTATTTTGGTCTGGCTCGTTTTTTTTTGTCTGGCTCACTTTTCTTTTGTCTGGCTCGCTTTTTTTCGTCTGGCTCGCTTTTTTTGTCTGGCTCGCTTTTTTTTGTTGGGCTCGCTTTTTTGTCTGGCTCGTTTTTTTTGTGTGGCTCGTTTTTTTTGTGTGGCTCGTTTTTTTGTGTGGCTCGTTTTTTTTGTCTGGCTCGCTTTTTTTTGTCTGGCTCGTTTTTTTGTCTGGCTCGTTTTTTTTGTCTGGGTCGTTTTTTTGTCTGGGTCGCTTTTTTTGTCTGGCTCGGTTTTTTTGTCTGGCTCGTTTTTTCTAGTCTGGCTGTTTTTTTGTCTGGCTCGCTCTTTTTGTCTAGCTCGCTTTTTTTTGTCTGGCTCGCTTTTTTTTGTGCCTGGCTCGCTTTTTTTGTCCCGCTCGCTTTTCTTTGTCTGACTCACTTTTTTTGTCTGGCTCGCTTTTTTTTTTATCTGGCTCGCTTTTTTTGTCTGGCTCGCTTCTTTTTGTCTGGCTCGCTTCTTTTTGTCTGGCTCGCTTCTTTTTGTCTGGCTCGCTTCTTTTTGTCTGGCTCGCTTCTTTTTGTCTGGCTCGCTTCTTTTTTTCTAGCTCGCTTCTTTTTGTCTGGCTCGCTTCTTTTTGTCTGGCTCGCTTCTTTTTGTCTGGCTCGCATTTTTTGGTTTGCTATTTTTTTCGTCTCGCTATTTTTATTGCTCGCTTATTTGGCTCGCTTTTTTGTTTGGCTCGCTTTTGTTGCTCCCTTTTTTGCTGGTTTTTTTGGCTCGTCTTTTTTGGCTTGGGTTTTTGGCTCTGTTTTTTGTTTTGCTTGTATGTCACCATTTTTGGTAGAATCCAAGAAAAACATGAGGACAATTTATGCAGTATAGTAGTAGTGTAACTGACATTCCAGTAAATACATCTTTAAAAGTGAATATCAGAATTATGTTTAACACATACTCCTATATGGTTTGCAAACTACTGCTATTTTCTACAATAAAACATTCCTCAGAATTTACTTAAAATTTTGTTTATTGCCAAAAATTTCATAATAACCTTTTTAGATTGTTCACTTGTACTTTAGTAAACTGGGCCCAACATAACAGGCTGTGATGTGGCGTTATCTCCGAAATGTGACTGCTGAGAATTTCTCTCGAAGTGTGCCAATATGAAGTTCAGGACACCTACACCTCACTTCATGTCGCCAAATAATTCAAACATCTTGAAACTGCCGACCCGCCACTGATCTCACCCTGGGTTCTGCGTCCTTCAAGAATTTCGAGATCAATGGGATGAAGCTTGATTTCAGGCTTCGAGTGTTCACCGATTTGTGAACCTACGAAAGAAGACAAACAGTATTGTAATAATGATATAATTTGATAAACGTGTTATTTAGTACTAAGAAATTAAATTGTTGGAATATAATATTAAAAATGTTCTGTTGCATGAGCTGCATTGTCATTTTGTTACTTAATGTAGAAATGAGAGATCAGTACTACGTAACATTAACAGTACAGATTTGTAACAGGGAGAAGTTTTTTGGTCTCTCAAAAAAACAGACTGATTTGTAAGAGTGTTTCCTCACTCCTCTCATGCCCCTTAGTCAGCCTGTATAATATGTTGGATAAGGTGGCACTTCTAGTGTAAGTGTTGCATCCTACAGCAAAAAATTTAAGTCAATAATTTATTTTCTTAATTGTAATGTCTCCGGGCACCCGAAAATGATTCGCATCAGAATATCGAAATACAGTACTTCCATTCAACCGTCACATCTTAACATTTCTATGAAGGCCTCCCTGAGCTGAGTTTGATGGTTTGTAATTTTACAATGTGGTAATGAGTGTGTTAGTGATACAAAACAACTATTGTATAGGTTATAGGTACGTATCCAACGCTAATAAAAACAAATGTTTGACATACTTACATCATTAATGCTGCTGGCAATTAAGAACCGAACTTGCCAATACGGATCCACCGCATATTTATAGAACACTGGAAGAAGGTGATAGTATACATCATCGGATAGTTTCTTAGATTTAAACAAGGCGATTAAAAGCTTTGTCGCCTCCAAGCGAAGCCCAATCTGTAATAATTGACTTAGTTGTAGAAATTGATTTACTGTATGTCTTAGTTAAAGAAAGTATGTGGATAAAAAGTATCGTTATGTACCTTATCTTCCAGAAACGTCTCCAAGATAGGCACAAGGTGGGAAGCATAGAATGTGACATCAGCTTCTTCAGCTATGGCAGTGAACATAGATAGTGCCATTCTTCGCACTAGCAAATTCTCATCAAGACACAGGCGATGATATATTTCACCTAGGTGTTCTGGAAAAGAAAGAAACATGAAAACAACATGGTTTTATATAATAGATGGCTACAGAGGTGTAATTTTCGATTAGATTCAAAAATTCTGTTCGTCAAATTTGGTTAATTACCTCTTACTGTGGGAGTAACACGTCCATAAATGGTGCACAGATCCCTGCATGCCAATAGCCGAGACGTACTCCTTTCTTCTGCCACTAACTTTTCTATATTCGCGACCGCGTCCTCATACATCTGCGCTGTCACGTCACTGCCGCTACTGATCGTTGATTTGTGCTCATATACTTCTCCAAGAGTACACTCATACCAAGTGGGAGCCTGTAAAAAAATGGTCATTAAGAAAAACGAACACTGAAAAACAGATAATTTATCAACATCTATTTACAAGTGTGATAACCCAGATAAATTCTAGATCCTCGAAAAATTGCTGACTGTCATTGACAACACAAACCAACTTGGCCATTAGAACACAAAAACTCAGTTCCGAGTTTTGTGACAAGTAAGCGTGTGCCCAGAATGTAGAGAATTTTTGCTAATGTTTGTTCTGCTAAGCAGTAACGTGTAATACAACCTGTCATAATGTGCCCAAAAAGGTCCGAAAGTTAATCTATTTATCTTTATTGCTGCATAATCTTACAAATTTTAAAACAGACGATTCAGATGCCCCTGATATTCCTATGGATTGTCTGTTAAAATGACGGAGCGGTGTCAGATAGTTCAAATGAAGCGCAGTGAAGACCTTTATCATCGTGTATGCCCTGCTTACAACAATTTTACTGGAAGATCATCCTTCCGTTTGTTTAGAGCTCTAAGATGTGCGCGTAGGTGGGGAGTGCACACGCCTGCACTTTTAGCCTATTCAAGTATGAGAGTGTAATACGAGAGTTATTACTAGCAAATATTTACTTCGGTATTTAATTCTTGATCCTAATATAGATATACGAATTAGAGAGATACGACTTTGCACTGTATAACAAACGTTAACTTGATGTAGTATATAATTAATCAATTTTACCGCAGTATGACTGTTGATGCGCAAGCGTTGCGACATACCTCTTCAGGTAGCGAGGCACCGCACCAATGCGACATCGCGATGTTCATGCCCGGGTCGCAGATCATCTCGTCATCGTCATCCTCATAGAAGGGCTGCCTACGCCTGAGGAACACCCAGAGGCAGCATCCTCCTTTCTTGCACAGCAAACTCCGCAACATACTCCGAAACATCTGTGAAATCAGAGGTATATATCACAAGCTGTGTAATGACGTAAAACATTGATTTGTCCTATTATGCTGCAGAATACTTTGCCTCATGTCATTACTAAGCAGGCGAGATGAGTGCCGAATCTCTGAGAAATAACTAGAGAGAGCGACATTGTTTGCCTCTTAGAAATCAGTAACAGGAAATATCGTGATGTAGGTCAGTCGACTGTTATAACTGAATGATCATTCTGATTGTTAATTTGCATACCAAGAAGTGTGCAGATCATAGAGAAACCGTGCCTCTCCTCCTCTAGAAATTTTCTACCTGTGTGCAGGAATAGATGCTTCCTAACAAAAAATTAGGGTTATGTCTATTAATTTGATGTCATTGTCACCAGTAGCGGACGTAAGATTTAAGGTGCTTTAAGTGATTCTGTTATTACTGTCAATGACATACGTACATGTTGTAAGAAAAATTATACGTGTTTCTTTTGTTCGAAGGCATTACGCATGGAGGGCAGGTACTTAGAACATTGTTGTGACGTTTGGACAAATTTTTACTCATCAGAGTTTGGTGCAAAGATTGCAAGACACCTTTCAACTAAGATGAGCGTAATTAAACGAGCGTAACGGAAATCCAGACTCGCTGGTAACGGTACCTCATGGCGAAAACGTGCAATCATACCGTTTACATCTAAAATTGAGCGAAACTAGAATTATTAAACACAGGTCTGAGACATAAAATTATTTTGTATGACTGTGTTTGGAATTTTTTCATAAATTGAATAATGCTTCCTAATCACCTTTCTGACGCCTGCGAAGATTGTATACTAAACAAAGATTGCCACCTGTTATAAATCGTGTCAAAAGTATATCATTTTTTACATTTATTGCATTTTTCAGCGTTGGATCACACAAATTAAATAAATACCGGTTTCGCCAAATCGTCATCAGATGATTTCTTTAATAAGACGTGAGATGGGAATAGTGAATATCGATGAACTATTCTCAAATTAAAAGTAACTCCAGTATAAAGCTACTTGAACTTGAATGCGTTGCGTAGTCAGTCGTCAAAGTACATCGGAAACGGATCGTTGCTGTGTGACGTACCGAGATGCGTATATTCGTGGATGGATGTCAACCTGAGTTTGTAATTTAGTTTACTAGTACTTGAGCAACCTCATTTGTCTTTCCGTCCAAACAGATTTTCTGATGAATATTTGTTTGTAACTAGAAACCAGTTATGACGCTGTTTGTTCGACCCCAAACTGAGAAATTCAATAGGTTTTGTCCACAGTACGGTAACGGTTTGTTTCCTTACACAATTCCCACAGAGTTGTTAACAATCTTTTCTGTTTCATTTAAAATGCTGAATGAGTTTTCTAGTATAATTAGTTCAGAGATAAATTTATTGTAGTTTGTATCGACGAAGTGTTTATCTTTGATATTGTTGCAAAAGATTACATTTGTTGAATTTCGTCTACTGTAAAATCATGTGTGTTCTTGCTTGTTTACCGTATGTCAAAGTCTGTGTGTAGTTTTGAACAACCTTTAACACTGTTCTAGAGTTCGATTATCCTTCATTTTACTGTCTCCAATATACACTAGATGTTGAACAGTCAGCAACTTCCGTACAATTTTGTTTCTAAAACCGATTTGGTTTTACTTGACTCTTTTCTGTTAACTGAAAGATCTGAAAATCGTGGTCCACTTGCTCACTGTGGAATCATGTGATACTCATAGGTTGATGAAAACAGGCTTTAGAGCTCTTGTGTTACAATTTCTGCTCGGGAGGGATATAGACAATTTGTATTGTTAATATGAATGAAATAATATTTCATTTAACTTCAGAATTAAAAATGTATTATTTTTGGACATCTGTATTCATACAAAGACTTGGTGTCTTTTGTGTAAACGCATTATGTTCTTCAGTACGAGAACTAAGTTTTGACAATATTGAATCGGTGTAATATACTGAAACGCTGAAGAAATTTAAATAAGTAATTTTGCCCTTTTGACAAATTCTTGGGTATTATATTCCTGAAGTTGCTATAAAAACGCAACATCGTGAGTTATATCAGTCTATTCCTATTAATTAGTTTGCTCGGAACAATGAAAAAAATTTGAACCTTAGTTTTAGAGAAGTGGTGGTACGGCAGCATGGCTCCGGAAAGTGTTTGATACTGCATGACTTACGTTTCTGCCCTAAAATACAGTTTTCACTTTATCTCTAACTTATTGTAATTAATTCAGTAATTCAAAACACGATTTGAATGTTCACAGAGTTGAGGTATCTCTAATATAACAGACGCCGGAATTAAGTTTTAATGTGGGTAAAACCCTATGACGTAACGATGAGGAAAAGGAAATAACATACCTATCTAACATATGTGATAGGGGAGATTATTAAGGATGGGATTGTAATAGTTTGAGCTGTTTTTATATACTTACATACTCTAGATGAGCAAACCTGTGACATCGTAAAGCAGCTACAGCCTCAGAATGACGTTTTAAACATGTGTAATACGAAAATAATGTCACACTACCTCCATAACTGCCTCTTTCATAAAACATGACGACAAATTTTTATTGCAGTTAAGTACAAAAATGAAAATAATTCTTATACAGAATCGTAACTAATTTTTTTTTACGTCAGAGACACTCACGATGGCGTAAGGGCTGGTGTCAGGATTAGCATCGTCTAGTTGACACATCTGTATACTTAACTTCCTTAGTTTGCAGCTGAAATTATGGTACCCGATATATCTTACACTAAATACCAAATGTGTCCTGAGTCTAAACATGCAACACGAATGCTTCACTTGCCCCTTGAATCATAGCCGACAATTTACTCTAACATCACAGATAATTAAGACTGTAGAATTTTAAGTGATACGTAATTAATTGTTAAATTTTCGCACATTCGTATGAGCGTGCATTGTTGGTTTCTACTAATAATGTAGTGACGTAACAAGACTGTTACGCCACACGGTAGTAGCCAAAAGAAAGGCACGCTAACGCTGTGGCCGATAGTGCACGCACGGCAATAAGCATACGGGCGTGAAGTCTGGAACATAAAAACTTATGAATGAATAAGAAGAAAAGTATGTAGATGCTTTTTACTTAACTTTTATTGATTCCTTGGAATACATCTCTCTTGAATACTCGTAAGCTATAGGCACTGATACAAATGGCTCCTTGTTAGTTCGTAGCCATTAACTTCTGATGGCTATTCTGTCTCTCGGCTAATGAGAGAGAAAGGCTTCGTACAACTGGGCGATAGCTAGGTTCGCGTACAACTGGGCGGTAGCTTGGTTCTCGTACAACTGGGGTCGAGTCCACTCTCGTATCACGAGACCTGCCTTGGTGGTGGCGCTAGGTCTGCGATCACAGTGGCGACACGCGGGTCCGACATGTACTACATGGACCGCGGCCGATTTAAACTACCACCTAGCAAGTGTGGTGTCTGGCGGTGACACCACATTCCTCCCCCGCAAATCGGCGAACGGTCGTGTAATAAGGCTTCCGCCCGCCGTGGGGAGGACCACATGTTGACGTATGCGATGAGGTGGGGAGCCTAACAACAGGCGAGGCTGTGCCACCCGCACCCGGCCATCCGGTCCGAGGGGAGCTAGGAAACGCCTGCAAAACTAGTCCAGGGTGCACGTCAACATGCGGTGTATGCGCCCGTAAAGAAACATGAGGGGCCGAAGTGTCGACCTCCATTGCGTCGGGGTAGCCGACGCGCGATGACGTCATGTGGTCCGGAGCGGTCGGGAGTTCCATGGCGGAGGACAGCTGGTCCCGAGAAGCGATCGGCGGCGCGTGACCCTGGGAGGCGCTTGGCGGCTGCAACGAAGCGTCGAATGCGGTCGGCGGCGGCGGCGGCTGCTGCTGCTGCTGCTGCTGCGGCGGCGGCGGCGGCGCGTCGCCATGGGGCAAAATGGAAGGCATCGTCGGTAACACCTGGGGATGAGGCGAGCCAGTAGATGGGTCCCCAGGGCGCTGACCGGACGGCACCGTCGCTGAAAGCAGACGGGGAGCGGCAGAACCCGAGCGACGACAGAGGCGCAGCTGATTGAGATGCCGACGCACCTCACCAGAGGCCCCCAAAACCAAATACATTGCGCGGCCGAGGCAGCGAAGAATGCGCCCTGCGAGCCAACGCCGTGAACCTCGATAGTTGCGATAAAATACAACGTCGCCTGGAGCAAAAGCAGGAGTCTGCCGCTGCACAGGAACCTGATGCGGCGGATGCAGCAAAGACATCAAGGTGCGATGAGGACGACCGTGGAGCAACTCAGCCGGCGAGCGACCATCTCGGGGCTGAGAGCGATACGAAGATAAAAAGAGCAACAATGCGTCCTCCCGAGAATGCGACTCTTTCAATTTCAACATCTGTGACTTGAAAGTCCGGACCAATCGTTCAGCGGCACCGTTGGACTGAGGCGAAAACGGCGCGGATGTCAGATGTTGAATACCATTGGCCTGGCAGAAAGACTGGAATTCTGCGGACATGAATTGTGGGCCATTGTCGGAAACAATAGTCTGCGGAAGACCTTCAATGCAAAAGATAGCAGACAACGCTTGGATGGTGGCGGAGGACGTCGTGGAAGACATCCGGACAACAAAAGGAAAATTACTGAAGGCGTCGACCAGAACCAACCATCGAGCATTCCAGAATGGACCAGCAAAATCAATGTGCAAGCGTTGCCAAGGGGAAGTGGCTTTTGGCCACGCAAAGACTTTCCGCGGCGGTGCGGACTGTTGTTCGGCACACGCCGGGCACGAAGAACACATATTCGTAATCGCAGCATCGATTCCGAACCAAGTACAGTGCTGACGAGCAAGTTGTTTCGTTCGCACTATACCCCAATGTCCTTGGTGAAGAAGCCGTAAAACAGAGGACTGTAACGAACGTGGGACCACGACTCTGGACTGATCATTATCAGAACGCAACAACAAAACACCACGTCGAACAAAAAGTCTCTCCTTGTGAGCAAAAAATCGGCGAACCAACGGATCCTCGATCCGAGACTTTGACAAAGGCCATTGCGTAGCAACAAAACGTAAAACAGTAGCAAGGACAGGGTCAGCAGCTGTGGCTGTAGCGACACGACGAAAATCAATCGGAAACGATTCGACCACTTCATCGGTTTCCGAATCAATGAACATGCAAGCAAGTTCGGAAGAATCGAATGCTTTATCCTCAGCAACAGGCAAACGGGACAACGCATCGGCGTTTCCGTGCTTAGCAGTGGACCGATACAAGATATCGTAGCGGTACTGCGAGAGGAAAATAGACCAGCGAATGAATTTCTGCGCTGTACGTGGAGGTACAGGCTTGGTCGGATGAAAAAGCGATGTCAAAGGTTTGTGGTCTGTGATGATGGTAAAGTGACGACCATACAAGAAATCATGGAACTTAATAACACCAAACACGAGAGCCAAAGCTTCTTTCTCTATCTGTGAATAATTTCTTTGCGCAGACGAGAGCAATTTGGACGCAAAGGCAATAGGGCGATCATGGGAGCCAACTTTGTGCGCAAGTACAGCACCGATCCCGAAATCCGATGCATCTACCATCAACAAAAGGGGTTTCTGGGGATCGAAAGGCGTAAGGCAAGTATTAGAAAGCAACGCCGATTTCAACTGGCGAAAGGCGCGTTCGCATTCCGTCGTCCAGACGAACGGAACACCTTTACGGCGTAAGCGATGAAGCGGAGCTGAAATGGAAGAGGCATTGCGCACATATTTATGGTAATAATTAATTTTACCCAACACACTCTGTAGCTGTTTCAGATTTTTAGGGGACGGCAAGTCTTGTATGGCACGGAGGTGCTCTGGACTCGGATGTATGCCTTGGGCATTAATGACATGTCCCAGGTATGGTAAGTCACGAGCAAAAAACACACATTTGTCCTTCCTCAAGCGAAGACCATTTTGCCGCAAGACCTGAAATAATGTTCGTAAATTCGCAAGATGATCTTCTTCTGTCCGTCCGGAGACCACTATATCGTCCAGATAGTTTGCTGCAGTAGGGACCGACGCACAAATAGTTTGTAAATATTGCTGAAACAAGGCAGGGGCGGATGCACACCCGAATGGCAGTCTTTTGAAGCGGTACAATCCAAGATGCGTGTTAACCACCAATACGCGCTGGGATTCGTCGTCCACCGGTATTTGCAAGTACGCATCGGCTAGGTCCAACTTTGAAAAATATTTTCCCGGGCACAGTTTAGCAAAAAGATCTTCCGGGCAGGGCAAAGGAAAAGTAGCAGTCACTAGCTGTGGATTCACTGTGGCCTTGAAGTCCACGCAAAGTCTCAATTTTCCGGAAGGTTTTGGCAAAATTACTAAGGGTGAGGCCCAGAGAGAAGCTTGCACATGTTCAATTACACCCTGTGATTCGAGATCGTGTAACGTTCTTGCGACCTCATCACGCAATGCGTGGGGAACATTGCGCGCCCTGAAAAATTTCGGTTGCGCGTTTACCTTCAGTTCTAAATGTGCTTCATAGTTTTTAGCGCAACCTAAGCCCGGTGCAAAAATGTCTGCAAATTCGTCACACAGCCGAGAAACACTGTCTGTAGGCACAGTCTGATTCACTGATAGGACCTGATTTACAATAGACATGTTAAACAACTTAAATAAATCTAGACCAAACAAGTTCACAGCAGAAGAAGAACGAAGAACGTAAAATGACACAAGTTTTGTTTGTCCCTTGTATGTTGCAAGAAGGCTGCACTGTCCTAACACAGGAATTTTCTGTCCGGAATATGTAGTTAGCTGAACATTTGCGGAACGCAACGGAGGTTTGCCCAGTTGTTTGTACGTGTCGTGATTGAGCAATGAAACTGCAGCTCCGGTATCGAGCTGGAATGGTATCACTTTGCCTTCAAAGTCTAAGTCCACAAAAAGTTTATTGTCCTGCTGACGACAAGAGCGACTGTTTTGTGCAATTGGAACAGACACTGGGACAGAATCACTTGCTAATTGACGTGATTTCCGGCGACGTCGACGCACAGTTTTTGTGGGACGAACACAGTTACGATTAGAGAAAGTGTCACTGGACGAAGTGGAATTAACGACATGAATGTCCATAGGCGAAGGTCCACGAGCCTGAGTGTCCTTGGTTCGATTCCGGCGCGAAGCAAAGGGCCTGGAATGATTGTGATTGTCTGATCTGAGCTTTTTCTGGCAAACACTTTGAACATGTCCTTTCTTATTGCAGAAAAAGCAAATAGCTTGGCGTGACGGGCAATGTTCACGCGAATGTCTAGTAGCACACCGCGGGCATGATTTCACGACATTTGTGGGCTGGCGCGGCACACCTGGCTTAGCACGCGGCGGTCGCTGTGCGTCCGTGCGCGAGGCCCGGTTACCGGGCCGCGCAGCGCGTCCAGCGGGCCGGTTAATGTAACACACGGCTGGCGAAGTTTCAAAAGATTCCTGAGCACAGTCAAGTGTGTCCTGTCTATCCAATATGTCTATTACTTGTTGAAGGGAGGGATTAACTAGTTTCAAAATTTGCTCCCGTATGCGAACATCAGAAACGTTCTGTGCAATTGCATCACGCACCATTGTATCTGAATAAGAAAGACCACAGTCACATTCAAAGGCACAGTCCCTAGTAAGTCCTTGCAATGTTGCTACCCACTCCCTATTAGTTTGACCAGCCGTACGTTTTGTACGAAAAAACGTATACCGTTTTGCAACCACATTAACTGTTTCTTTGAAATAGGCATCTAATGCCGACAAAATTTCCTCGTATGACAAAGTTGCTACGTCGCGGCGGGGAAACAATTTCACTATCACACGGTATGTGGACACACCGACACAAGAAAGCAAAAACGGCTGCCGCTCATTACCTTGAATTCTGTAGGCAGCCATGTGGAAGGCGAACTGACGAGACCACTCTTGCCAGGTCTCGTGGTTCGGGTCGTAGTGCCTAAAAGGCGGTGCAACGGCAGGTTGTGGCTGCGGTAGCGGTGAAGCGGCTGCGGCCGCATCAGTTTGAATGGTACGTTGACCCTGGACGAGCTGTCCAAGGGCATCCAGTAACGCCTGCGTCTGCTGATTCTGCAAGCGATAAAATTCGGACAGTACATCTGGAGATTGTGGCGAAGCCATGACACAATTAAATGTAAGCAATCAGAAATAAATGTAAGCAATCAGAAAAAGGTCCTTTTTCCTCGTCGCCAATATGTAGTGACGTAACAAGACTGTTACGCCACACGGTAGTAGCCAAAAGAAAGGCACGCTAACGCTGTGGCCGATAGTGCACGCACGGCAATAAGCATACGGGCGTGAAGTCTGGAACATAAAAACTTATGAATGAATAAGAAGAAAAGTATGTAGATGCTTTTTACTTAACTTTTATTGATTCCTTGGAATACATCTCTCTTGAATACTCGTAAGCTATAGGCACTGATACAAATGGCTCCTTGTTAGTTCGTAGCCATTAACTTCTGATGGCTATTCTGTCTCTCGGCTAATGAGAGAGAAAGGCTTCGTACAACTGGGCGATAGCTAGGTTCGCGTACAACTGGGCGGTAGCTTGGTTCTCGTACAACTGGGGTCGAGTCCACTCTCGTATCACGAGACCTGCCTTGGTGGTGGCGCTAGGTCTGCGATCACAGTGGCGACACGCGGGTCCGACATGTACTACATGGACCGCGGCCGATTTAAACTACCACCTAGCAAGTGTGGTGTCTGGCGGTGACACCACAAATAACTTAGAAGTAAATAGTATTTTATCTATGTGCGATATGGAGCTGAGCTTTCAGAACTGCTTGTCGTGCTTCACGCAAGTCGACCTGGAACAGTTTCTTGTCACACCGTTCAATACCTCAGGTCTATCAGTGAAAACATCTGCAAACCGCCTGGGGAATCAATTAAAAATCGAGAGGTATCTGATGCTTACCTCGCACCAGAAGAGTCTTCACAGGCAATGCAAGAAAAACTTGGCTGTGAGAAAATCGCTTTCTTCCTTATCCAGCTCTGAGCAAAAATGGCTCTGAGCACTATGGGACTTAACTGCTGAGGTCATCAGTCCCCTAGACTTAGAACTACTTAAACCTTACTAACCTAAGGACATCACACACATCCATGGCCGATGCAGGATTCGAACCTGTGACCGTAGCTGTCGCGCGGTTCCGGACTACAGCGCCTAGAACCGCATGGCCACCGCGGCCGGCTCTGCAACTTGTCACCAGTTCTGCAGACGAACATTGCGCATGAGATCTGTTCACACTCGTTATATTGGATTATTCAGTTCCCACTCATTGCACCACTAAGGATTGTTTGCAAACTGTTTTTGCAACTTTCTTCAGTTTTCCGAAGATTTTTTTGTCGCCATACAGAATCCCATTGTTTTGTAACGGAGAGCTCAAATATGTAGGAGCTACGTACGGACCTCTGGCAGTTAGGAATTATTCGATTCATTGAAATACTACCATAGATGTTACATTCTTAAGCCGTTCATCGAGTCACATATACTTGAATCTCTTCAAGTAGTGGAGAACTGGATCAAAAAAATTAAGTCATCCATTAAAAATAATTTGTTTCGTTATGTGTCAGAGAAAACTATTTCCAAATAATTATTTGAATGCGTTGTGGTATCTAAGCCATCGTAATTTTCCATGTGGAATTTTGGCCTCTTCGAATGATACCTTATAGAATTTGAAGGAAATATGTTGCTGTGGCACATTCTACGCGCGGGCTGTGTAATTGAGGCTAACAGGAAAAATTCATTTTCTTGAATCGCTATTCACACAGTAAAAACAAAATTTTGTATCATTAATGTGAAATGCGTTACATTCAAAGTCAGAAATGTATTTTTGAAGCACATACGTACCCATAAAAAATTAGGGTTGCTTATTGTAAGCAAGTTCAGTTCTTTCTCACAATACTGAATCTGAATGTTACACGAAAGTGCTTACAAAAACTGAAAAAGTAGTTAACTTTCTACAGCACCTTCAACTATTATTTTCCCATTTTGAATTCCGAATTTGCGAAAACAATGCAGCAATGTGGGTTACGCCAGTCAATTACTTTTCATTAGTTTGATCAAAGAGCTAGTGGACTGTCCGGAAACTAATCTACAAAACTGTTAGTACAGCTTGGACACAGGTTTATGGTACTGAATCAGATGCGTTAATATACCAAAATGAAATTCTTACTTCAGCAATTACACGATATGAATGTACACTTTAATGAATGGCGTCCGATATCAAACGTTGAAGAACTAACTTCCTAGCGTTGCAAAACCCTGACGTCGTGATAAAGCAAAACGAAATGCCCTACGTATTAAACACCCATAGAAAGGAAGAAAATGGTGGTAAACGCAGTATACATGTGCAAAATTTAGGTAATTACAGCACACAGACGACATCCTGACGGAACGACCGCTTCCAAGAACGTCCGTAGAGGTACCTGGAGTGATCAGGAAAACACAGCCGTTCAAGTGTTTGAAATGGTTCAAATGCCTCTGAGCAGTATGGGACTAAACAACTGAGGTCATCAGTCGCATAGAACTTAGAACAACTTAAACCCAACTAACCTAAGGACATCACGCACATCCATACCCGAGGCAGGATTCGAACCTGCTACCGTAGCTGTCGCGCGGTTCCAGACTCAAGCGATTACAACCGCTCGGTCAAAACGGCCGGCTAACACAAGTCACCATACTTAATGACATCAGGTTATAGTAATTGAAACTGGTCTATCAACCGCCTCAGGAAAAAGTTTCAAGCATTTACAATCGGAAAGGAACAGATAAATAAGTCAACACCTGCCTTTCTACCGGAAAGCATGATGACTAATTTCTGTCTCTCTTCCGAACAAAATGTACAGTGTGGCAAAAATACAATCGTTGAAATTCACTCATTTAACTAACAGACCTGTTAACTCAGTTTCTGAGCCAGTAGCAAAAATCATGCAAACTGATGTTACTGTTATTAAATTGAAGACGTGTCGCGAGTCCCAACACGCAAACGCGCTACTGTGGAGTGCTTCCTGTATCTTACTCCAAACTTTAGCAAAACATAATAACTATCTACGACTCCACAATATTTTAAGCGATAGGTAAGCATTTGTCAAATTTTCGTAGATCTGTTTGCGGGCATTGTAAGTTTTTCCTCATAGCTCAGAAGCAAATAGCAAATTATCTACAAGCGACGTGTAGTAGGATTTCTGAACTGCGTGTTCTGTATTATGAAATACGAACTGATGTCGCTTCACATCACACTGTTTCATAAATCAAGTCTATCAGTGAAAATAACTATCGACAGCCTAGGCAGTCAAATAAACAAGAAATATTTGTTGCTTACCTCGCACTAGAAGAGTCTTCACAGGCAAGGCAAGAAGAACTTGGCTACGAGCAAACCGCTTTCTTCGTTAGCTAGCCTCAGACTGTTTGTAGGCAACGGCACACGCTGTTTGCTACAAATACCTATTGTTGGCGTAGTCGCTCGTCGACTATGGGCAGCAGTGCAGAGACGGTCTTTTTAATGCAAACGTTACAATCAGTGCTTGGTTGTTGCTATTTGGGATGGTAAATTCAATAGCTACAAAACGTTAAACAATGAAAGAAAATTTCCAAGAATTTCACATTGCCAAATTCGTATTGGCGTGTTTAAGATTATTATCATCGATGCATCGAGTACGATAATAATGATAGTCGCATCGGGCTTGACAGAATAAACCATTGGTAAAAAAGTCAGTAGTTTCATAAATAAGGCAAGTCTTTCATTTTTTGTTTTCGAATGTCAGTTGACTAAGATTGATAGTTCATTTCTGTTGCGAAATGACGCAAAAAATGCGACCCATAAAATAACTGAACTAAAATTCTTACAAAACTGGTTGTAATATTTATTGAACATCTCTGTATGACCTAACATATTACTACATGACTTCCATAACAGAATCTTAGTAGAGCTTAATCGGTGATTTTAGCCATTACAGAAGTATATTTTACGGTTATTTAGAAGCAATACATACACAAAAATACTAAAAATTTGAGCGGAAAGTAATTCAAACTTAACAGATTCATCAAATGATATCTACAGTTACCTCTTACGTCCTTGAAAACTCGCATATACTGAAACATGCATCGTAAACCTGTTTTGGAGTGCGTAGCATAAATCTTTATTTTGCTTGTATGCTTAGCCACACTACATTGAGAAGTGATGGGACATTGATAAGTATATAAAGAGATGGCTTACAGAAACCATATAACTGCTCTGCCTTGGCGGTGCTGTCATGTGTACTCAGGTGATTCGTGCGAAAATGTTTCCGACATGATTATCGCCGCGCGACGTTAATAAACATACTTTCAACGCGGAATGATAGAGCTAACACATGGAACATTCAGTTTGAAAATAGTTATGGAATTCCATATTACAAGAACCACGGTGTCAAGGGTGTGCCGAATAGACTAAATTTGGCGTATTACGTCTTACAACGGACAAAGCAGTGGCTGACAGCCTGCACTTAACGACAGATAATAGCCGCCTATATTTGGAGCTGTCAGTAGTAATACACACGCAACACGGCGTGAAGCGAGCGCGGAAATCAATGTGGGACCCACGTCGAACGTGTCAGTTAGGCGAGATGTGGCTTTTGGGATATGACAGCAGAGACCGACGGGAGTGCCTTTTCCAAAAGCACGACATCGTTTACGGCCCTCTCCTTATCATGTGACCATTTCGGTTGGACCCTAGAAGACTGTAAAACCGTGGGTTACTCAGATACGTCCGATTTCAGTTGGTAAGAGGTTATGGTAGGGATCGAGTATAGTTCAGACTCCACAAAGCGATGATACTAAGTTGTCAACAAGGCCTTCCACAAGCTTGTTTTAGCCACATAATGTTGTGGGCTGTGTTTACAGAGAACTGACTGGGTCCTCTGGTCGAGCTGAACCGATCATTTACTGGAAATGCTTATGTTCGGCTAGTCGGAGACCATTTACAGACATTCGTTGACTTAATATTTCCAGGAAAATGCGCCATTTCACCGGGCGATATTTTTTTCCTATCGATTTAAAGAACATTCTGGAAAATTCGAATGATGTGATCTGACTTAAAAGATCTACTTTTCTGACAATGTCGATGGAGAAAATGAACCACGGTTAGATGCAGCTAAGATCCATCAGCACCTTAGTGCACACATATAATCACAAACTGTCTCTTTCTGTAGTGACGGAACTGGGAAGGAAGCTATGCAGTAATTGTAAATATACATACAAAGTGCGAATGACACATAAATCCATGTTCAGCTGAGTAATATTACTGATAAGTATAGCCATCAGACAAAGTGTTATGTAGTAAATAGAAATTAGCGAAGTAATTGCTAAATTATCCAAAGTAGTTTACCAAGCATTCTATGACCCTGCACATAATTTGAGATGGCAGTATGATAGGCAGTATCGAAACGTTGGTACACCATATTTGTCTGATGTGAACTGATCAGTACAGTATGTTCGCATAAGTTACAAAAAATTCAGATATACATAAATCAGAAAATGTTTTGCGTCACCTTGGGTACGGAACCTGCACCGAAAATTGGAATATAGATCGAAATAAGCATCATTTCTGCCCTTTTTTATTGCTCATGAAAACCTATCATTGCATGTTATACCACCGTACAGCTCGACCCTCAGAGGTGGTGGTCCCGATTGCTGTACACACGGGTTCCCCTAATACCACTGACTCTTGCATTGATGCAGGCCTGTATTCGTCGTGGCATACTATCCATAAATTCATCACGGTACTATTGGCAAAGATTCTCCCACACCTAGGGGGCAGTTCAGCGTAGATCCCTCAGAGTGGTTGGTGCGTCACGACGTCCTTAAACAGCCATTTTCAATCTATTCCAGGCATGTTCGATAGGGCTCATGTCTGGAGAACTTGCTGGCCACTCTAGTAGAGCGATGTCGTTATCTGGACGGAAGACATTCACAAGACTTACACGGTGGGTGGCGCGAATTTTCGTCCATGAAGACGAATGCCTCGCCAATATGCTGCCGGTAAGTCTGCATAATCGATCGGAGGATGGCATTCACGTATCGTACAGCTGTTACAGCACCTCTCATGACCACCAGCGGCGTACGTCGGCCGCACGTAATGATACCCCAAAACATCAGAGAACTTCCACCTTGCTGCACTCGCTGGATAGTGTGTCTAAGGTGTTCAACCTGGCCGGATTGTCGCCAAACACGTCTCCGACGATTTTCTCGTTGAGGACAACGTGATGCCAATCCTGAGTAATCCATTAGGCGTGTTGTTGGACCACGCTTCATGTTGTCGTGGTTGCAAAGAAGGACCTCGCCATGGACGTCGAGAGTGAATTTGCACATCATACAGCCTATTGCGCACAGTTTTAGTCGTAACACGACGTCCTGTGCCTGCACCGAATGCATCATTCAACATGATGGCGATGCTGTCAGGGTTTCTCAGAGCCATAATCCGGAATTAGCGGTCATCCACTGCATTGCTAACCCTGGGCGGCCTGAGCGAGGCATGTCATCGATAGTTCCTATCTCTCTGTATCTCCTCCATGTGCAAGCAATATCGCTTTGGTTCAGGTCAAATACTGGCAGACTGGCACACAGATCTCGAAATCTTGCTCTTTTATTGTCGATGCATTTCGTATCTTGCCCAGCTCTTCTTTAATGTTAAACTTTTCGTTGTTCTTTCATTACGCCACAGAGCTGAGCGTGATATGTAACTGTCTGGATGAGGGTTATTTAAGACTGTGTAACTTGGAAGGTCTTGGGGGACGGGGTGATGCGACTATCTCAGTTCTCTATTGGTTTCTTCGTGGTGTCGCAGTTGTGGTGGTGGACTGTTACTGATATTGCGCAACCAAGGAATCGGTCTGGATTTTACTGTACCTCCGATTCTCATTCACATTTCTAGTTTCCTTGTACAAGAACTGTTTTGTCACACTCGTGCTGAACAGTCAGCTACTGCGTAACTAGTGACAAGAGCCAGACATAGATGAGGAATAATTTTGGATACAATAGGAATATTTCACAAATTAATATGGGAGGGAAGAAAGACAATATCGTGATGATCATTGTATTCAAATGTAGAAAGAAACAAGTGAATCAGTTGCCACATCTCCATTTGTGGATGTAGTGCATTCCTGAAAGAAATATACAGCTTCGTATGACACCTGCACTTGCCTGTGAAACAAGTTTCGAAAAGAACGAAAAAAACTTATGTACATCATGTGAATCTGCAAGAAATTACGGGACACGCCCTTCCATTTGGAAGAGACTAGATAGCCAGATATCCTCCTGTAGTGCTTGACACACAGTGCCACGCACACAACTCTTATATTTGTTGGCCAGAACATGGAGTTTAAGGAACGCTGCCTCTAATTCGTTGACTCTGTTGACAGTGCGAGACACATAGAGTTCTTAAGTTATATTCTCCTCCAGTATTAAGTATTTTGTATACTGCAGCGAGCAGGATTGTTAGGAATGAAGAGTTTCTGAACAGTTGGCAGTTATTCAGGGAGAAGCGAAATTCGCGCACTCTGGCTTCGCAGCGCGACTCCACACACGCCGGCGATAATAAAAGGCTTTCCCAAAATTTCGTCTGTCGAGTTCAGCTGGCAGGAAAAGGACGTTGAGGAGTGTCAATTTAGCAACACTGTAACCACATGTATGCCGACAAACTCTTCCATCACAAATCAGTTACGCTGTAAAGTTGGTGCATTAAATAGTGTTTTGGTTAGCATGCAGGGGGTCGAGGTTTCGATCCTAAGTTGAAGCATATGTTCTTTATTTGGTAAATGTAGTCCAGGTGGTACGGTATCTGGCATGTTAATCGTCAACAGCGATTGCAGTGGGCTCTCTAGAAAACATTTACACTTACACACTACAATCGTAGATATGGAAGACTTGTCAGCTTTGGAAGAAGTCCTTTCCACATAATGGGCGTGAATTTTTTGCACCACTTCATCTACTAGATGCGAAACCGGTTTTCTCTGTACCCTCCTCCAGTGGTGCCACAGATCAGTACCACCTATTATTTGCCTCGATCAGGTCCATCACATTTCGTTAGGGCCTTACGTTACCAGTAGGACTAGGAACGTGCTTTGTGAATAATCTCCGAACTCGGTTTCGATTTGTATGTGCAATCACCATGGTCTCACTAATTATACCTTTCAATATTTAGTCTGGTAACCGCATGCTCTTTAGTACGTACCTCAATGCATTATTGTTATTATTATTATTATTAGTATTATTATTATTGTTCTATCCACAGGATTGTGGAAACATCACGTCTATTACCGTTAGGGAAACAGTGTAATTGGAAACCGAACACTTCACTCTTACATACAGTAATGCATGATTCATCCCGACACCGCTATCAGAGGGGTACTGTGCATTAGGTGGAGTAGAGCACAGGACTGACAGCGTATTTATACAGTATGCGCTGTCCACCTGACAGGGACTAGTTGCGAGCGGTGTAACACGTTTGTGACAGACTCCAGTGTATATGAATAAACATATTTAATTGTCTCATTGTAAACATCTAAATCTGTGTGGCAGACATATGGCATAGACAAACGATGAACATGTGGATATGCTTCTTATCCTTGGCGCATCTAATAACCGGGCTGGTGTTGCCCCTCGTGAATTTGCGGTCGTAGTCGACACCATCCAGATAAAAATGTGTTTTGGCATCTGGAGGTGTGCCTTCGGGAGCCAGGTTCTCTCCTTACACCATCGGGTGACAGAGGTCTGCGCGGACTCTACGTTCTCCAGCTACTGAGGAAGCTATTCGGGAGGTCATACACAAAGAACCTCAGTGAAGTACACGTAGCGTAGAAAAGCAGTTGCATCCTGCACATCGGCATCAGAGGATGCAAATCGCCAGCCGATGTGGCGGAGCGTATCTAGGCGCTTCAGTCTGGAACCGCGTGACCGCTACGGTTGCAGGTTCGAATCCTGCCTCGAGCATGGGTTAGTTTAGTTAGGTTTAAGTAGTTCTTAGTTCTATTGGACTGATGACCTCAGATGTTAAGTCCCATAGTGCTCCGAGACATTTGGACCTTTTGGATTCAATTCTGTGAATGGTTCCAACAACAACAGGAAGCCAACATGACTTTGTGAACACTGTAATGTGGTTTGATGAACCTGATTTCACTCGTGAGGGTGTCTTCAATATGCACAATTCCCACCATTGGTGTGAGGTTAAGCCACACGTCACGCACGTCTGTGGATATCAAGATATCAAGTTCGCTTTGGTATCAACGTCAGTTCCAGAACATTGGGCGACAGGCGGTTGGGCCCCTACATGTTTCCTAACTGGTTGGCTGCACGAAGGTATCATTCATCTTCTCGAACTACATGCCTGATGAGATGGAAGATTTTCCAGTGCATGTTCAGCGGAGGATAAGGTTCCAGGATGATGGTGCACTTCCACATTCTGGAATTAATGTGTGACAGTATTTGGACAGAACATTTCCAGGGAAGTGGCTTGGACGTGGAGGTCCAGCTGTATGGCCACCGCTATCGTGTAACCTAAATCTCCTGGATTTCTTCCTGTGCGGACACCTGTAGCAGCACATGTACTCTTCTCTGGTGACGAATGTGGAATAATTGGTAGTGCGTGTTCATGCTTCTCTCTTTACTTTGGGTGCACCTTTGGCGCGAAGGGACCAGAGCTGTATGATGTGGTGAGTTGAAGAATATTTGGACGTGGAGGGAGGTCGGTTTGAGCACCTGTTGTTCTGAGGACAATGTATTTTGTTGTGAGGGTCATGTGTTCATAAGTATTTACATTATTATTGTCGCTGGTTGCTAATTGTCGAGCGCTCATATTACATCTAGTATAAATGACAAGTAGATTTTGTGTTATTGTACTGTGCTGTTACCTTTAGAATTTAGAAACTGATATTGTTTCTGTAGTTATTCTGTCCTATGAAAGATCATTTGCTCCAACTGTCTGTTTCTTATTAGTGTAACAATGTATTTGTTATGTTCAGCGTTACAAAATGTCGTAAATTTAGGATACTCATCACCTAAGAAATGATGTATATTATGGAGTAAAGTGGCAGAATGAAATTATCGAATAATATATATATATATATATATATATATATATATATATATATATATGTACGCCCCAACGAAGGAAAGATCCCGACCTATTGCGTGCTAACCAAGAACGTTACACACTGCACCAACTGCACAGTACAACAGATTTGTGCTGCCAGAAGTAGTCACCATACATGTGGTTACAGTGTTGCCACATTCCCACTCTTTAACATCTTTATCTGCCCGATGTACTCGCCACACGAAATTTTGGGACATACATTTTCTTATCGCTGGCATGTGAGGGGTCGTGCTGCGAATCCCGAGTGCGCGAGTTACCCTTCAGTCTGTGTAACGATGTTTTACTAATATGTTTAGTAGCTTCAATTTTTAATTTACAACAGTATCTTTCAGGGTTCGTCGATAATTCCGGGAGACACATCTTCTGTTTCCGTCACGCGGGAAAGAAACGAAGAATTCTTAATTCTGAGACACAGCAACGTCAACTGAAACTTTATATTCCAGTAACGAAAATGATTCTACATAAAAATAGTGCGGAGACCTCTAAACAACTTCGCGCACTGCAGACGGGGAAAACATCCGAAGGATTACATCGTCTGGACTTAATGTACGAGCTGGGTCTGAGAAGCACAGGAAATAGTCGCAGAAAATGAAGGCGTCAAGAGTTACAAACAAAGTACCTTTGGTTCAAATACCTCTGAGCACTATGGGACTTAGCATCTGTGGTCATCAGTCCCCTAGAACTTAGAACTACTTAAACCTAACTAACCTAAGGACATCACACACATCCATGCCCGAGGCAGGATTCGAACCTGCGACCGTAGCAGTCGCACGGTTCCGGACTGAGCGCCTAGAACCGCTAGACCACCGCGGCCGGCCAAAGTACCTTTACTGGCCTTCATAATTACTACCATCAGCTGCAATACACGCTGTTGGAAACGGTCACCAAATTCTTCTTGTTGAATCTTTGGTAGTCGCATGCCCAGGCATTGATGGATACCCGCCAGTGTTGCATATGTTCGTTATCAATAGCGCATATACTGTATCTGCTTATCTTCAGCTCCTCTGCTCTCATTCTAAAACGCAGCCACAGATAATCCGAAAGAACCCGTGCATTCGTACCACTGCAAAATGGAGCAACACATTCTCTTGAAGTAGTGTTTAAAACTAGAAAATGGTTCAAATGGCTCTGAGCACTATGCAACTTGGCTGCTGAGGTCATCAGTCGCCTAGGACTTAGAACTAATTAAGCCTAACTAACCTAAGGACATCACACACATCCATGCCTGAAGCAGGATTCGAACCTGCAACCGTAGCGGTCGCTCGGCTCCAGACTGTAGCGCCCAGAACCGCACGGCCACTCCGGCCGGCCTTTTAAAACTAGAGAAAGAGTCAACAGAGACATGGAATGTTTGTACAAATGTACGATGTTGAAGCAGTGAGGGAAACGTTTGTGCCTAAGTAGTCTAAACGCATCAGAGACTGAAAGGACCGTGTCGACGATGAGCCGCGTGCGAATTAACAAGAAGTATCCCAAATGACATCGAACGAGTGCGATGGATGCTTACTGAGGTTCGGCCGCTATCCTTGAGAATGAGAGCTGAAGATATGAAAAGAGAAAGTAAGCAATGTATTCACGAGTGTTCACAAACTTGTGTCCATGGTGCTTATAGCGATTCTGCAAGGACAGTTTCCAACAGCATTAAAAACGACGTGAGATAGGCCTTGTAACTAGTGGTGATAATTTTGAAGGCCAGGAAGGACATTAGACCTGTAACTCTTGTTCCCTTTATTTTTCTAAGACCTTCAGTGAACTTTCCAGACTTCGTATGAACCACCATGGAAAATAAAAAATTATCAGTCAAGTTGCAGCTACGTACCTGTATCGTAGTTGCCACTTAGTGGACATGTATCAGGTGTAATGAATGTACTTCCTGCTGCGATATGACATCAATATTTAGCATGAAACAGTTAACTTGTTTTCTACTTCATTACCCAGTACAGAATTTCTAATTATCATATTTATGAGAAATTAAACACTTTAATCTCGTTTATACTCTATTTCTATGGAACAAAACGAAATTCTCGACTTCAGTTTTGTGAGTCAGAATCGTGTTATTTTAGATTAAGATTCAGATTCAATTATATTTAGTTCAAAAATTTGTTACTGAGAGCACTCGAATTAAAAATCTTGCTACCACAGCTGCGCAAAGTTTAAAGTCTGGCTGTTCTCATGTTGAAATCTAAACTATTCTTCTGTGTTGTCACCATTAAAACAATCGTCATCCTGTGTTTGGAACTGAATCGTTTTAAGTCCACTTGCGCTAACCTTAACACTAGCAATATCAATTACATTCAATAATTCTGTTAGCAAGCCAGGTCACTCGATGATAGGCACCGCTGTTTGCATTGCGTAGGCAACAAAAGCAAATATGTCCAGGGAGGGCTTCTAGGGGTGGACTCCGCAGATGGGCGCTGCTCGTTCGCAGCTGGTGGCGGATGAAAACTCGTGTTGTCCCTCCGCAGCAGACGGCAGGTGGCTTCGTCTAGGAGGGTGGGGACTTAACTAGAGTTGGAATGCATCGGAACAGTGGCGACTTCTGTGTCGACATCCCCTTCACCACCTAAACTGTAAGCGGTGATGGTGGGTGTGCGGAGGGAGTACCCCATGCAAGCTGCTGTCCCCACAATACAGAATAACTAAGATGCTATAATCCACATGTTTTACTTATTTATTTATTCGAATAATGATTTTGGAGGATACGATAAGTCAACGTCGGTCTTGCTTCTTTGTGTTTTATTTTCTTTGGTCCCAGAGATCCATAACCCTTAGAGAGTGTCATTTCTTTTCTCCCTGAATCCACTTCCTTTGCCGGCCGAAGTGGCCGTGCGGTTAAAGGCGCTGCAGTCTGGAACTGCAAGACTGCTACGGTCGCAGGTTCGAATCCTGCCTCGGGCATGGATGTTTGTGATGTCCTTAGGTTAGTTAGGTTTAACTAGTTCTAAGTTCTAGGGGACTAATGACCTCAGCAGTTGAGTCCCATAGTGCTCAGAGCCATTTGAGCCACTTCCTTTCCTTTTCTGACCTCGTTCTTTCCTAAAATCAAGATTTTGTGTTGCTTCTCTTAAAAGTATTCTGTTATTTATTAGGTCATTTATAATCCGTGTGTTTTCCACGTGTTTCTCAATTTCGGTGAACCTTGTGTGTTTGAATTCGTAGTTTTTTAGTAAATTGAAAATCTGTAGTCTTCTATTCCACATTGTATCAGATGTCTTCGCCATATTCATATGGAGCTGTCTGTTTGATCTTAATTTGCATTCAATATTGCCACAACTTCTAGGTCCCAGTAGTTCCCTTAGAAACGTCTTTCAACTTTCTCCAATTTATCGAGATCCCCAAATCTTGTTAGTTTAAGGGATTTTGATGCATGCAATACTTCAGGACTCACCACTCGCTGGTCGTGTCGTCGTTTTCTCTTCCAGGAATAAGTTTTTGTTTTGTATGTTCCTTGTCAAGAACTTACATGTCAGCGTCAAGAAGAAGACACATCTATAATAGTTGGGATCAGTTTTCTTTCCATTTTTATGTGGTGTCTGTATTAATGCCGTTGTCGATTCTCATGGTAAGCTGCTTATCCAAATTTCATTAATGATTTCTGTTAGACATAGAATAATGTTGTCACTAGAGGTTTCCTGTAAATCAACAGCTATACTATTTTCACCTGACGTTTTGTTATTTTTGCCTTGCTTTTATGATTTCTCTGATTTTCTCTAATGTTGGTAGCTACGAGTCTGGTTGTATTTGGATTACGTTATCAAAATAAACATCTCCTTTCCGTGGATCGCAGTTGTTTAGTTCTTTGAAGTAACCTGCGGTCCTCAGTGTCAGTATATACAATTTTCGGTGTCCTTGTTTCTATGAACTGTAAATTTGGTGATGTGTACTTCATTAAATTGCTTTTCATTGTTTTCTAGAAGTTCGGTTTATTGTTCAGTTTAAAGTGTGACTCAGTCGACGCTAGCTTATTTTTTATATGTTGTACTGTGATCGTTCTGAGACCTTATAACGTATATTTAGCTGCTTCCATGAAATTTTTCCTCTTCCTGTGACTTTCGTTATCGTTCCAGAGATACAGAGCTTGTTGTCTCCCGTCGTTAGCTCATCACTATCATAACATCACCGTTTAAGTTTCCATTTCCTTTTAAAAGGGATAATTTCTTCTGCAGGCTCAGTAATGTCTTTTTTCAGTTGTTACCAAATATTATATATTCTTTTTCCGAACTTCATTTAGTAATAATCCTCACTATATGACTTCTGCATCCACATACTTAAATAATTAACTTTAAAAATTTTAAATATGATATTCTCAGTACTTCGGCCTAATCTTAATACTACCTATCTACCGAAAGTGTGGAAAGAATTTATGTTACTTCTGAGTAGTTTGCAGAGACATTGGAGATACGTTTATAGAGTGACAGTACTTACTGACCTGCATTGTATCTAACCTGTGTATTATTTTAGTTTGGGGAATTACTTACAATGAAGGTGAATGAGGTCACTACGCGTAGAATCTAAGCATGCCCTAAAAGTCTGAGGAAGAGCTTTCGCATATCCTTGTCACCGCCTTTTACTGCGCAATAATTGTTTACCCAATGCCCATTCCCTTGTTTCAGTCATATTTTCCTTCTTACAGCAATACAGTGTATCTCCATCCTTTCATGAGCTAGTTTTTAAATTATTTCAGTGCATTTCCAATCAGTACAAATCCGTACAGCGTCTCTCTCATCCTCGAGCAGGCCGATTAACGACCACAAATGCCTGATGGGGTGTTAGGTTTAAAGGCAATCACAAGACTAACAGGTGTCGCCTTGTGCTCTTAGTGTACCACACTATTAAAGGCATACCCCAATCACGAAAATGGAGTATCCAGTATAGCAAGGTCGCTACGATGGGACGCAATCAAAGCTACTCCGAAGTTGTAACTCACACATTCCGCAAAGGAATGGTTCAGGTAATGTGGTGCAGTGGTACTGTGCGCAACCACCACTTACAAACAGGAAGTGCCAAAGGCAGCAGACGTAAACACCGACGCATTACGGGAAATGTACATTAAACCTGTTTTCTTTGACACCTACGTTATGTAACAATGTGCAATATATTTCCAAGATGACTTTGTTAATGGAGGTATGAGCACTTGCGATATTGTGGTACTTGAAAATCACCAGAGCCCAAAATCATTACCGTACACTACCGTAAACGATCTCGACTGTCAAATGGCAGAAATTTTATTCAAAAGTTATAGCAAGTATTTTAAGCTCTATTCATAAACGGGGAGCGCTGTTTATGTAAAAGAAGAATTTTTTGTGGTGTTGAGGTTTAACATCATACGTGTCAGAGCAGTATTTAGCATTCACCCACGATTGAGTATTCATAAATTTTTCTTCTTGCATTTATTCTGTTATAAAGTCTCATAAATTGATGTAGTTCCATTTTTAATTGCCGGGAACGTTGTCGAGTTGAATGTTTTGTTATCCTTTAATGGTATTTATTTAACAAAAGTGTAAAATCTTCTGTAGGAAAGTATCACATACACCTCAGCCTAGCCATTCCATGCACTTCTTTCATAATCTTGTGGTAGCAGAGCGTAGTTAGAGAGTGGCGAGATGTGTGTGGTAGTAAAAAAATAACTTGGTCGTGGGGAAGCAGTAATTTTTTACTGTTTGATACAGGCTACTTAGACTTGTGTTTCATATAGCGTAAATTCCTTGTTCCTGCTCTGTTCCAACATGGAAGGCTGGGAGGTGCCCAGTGTCGACGAGGTGTGGAGAGAAGTTAATTTAACACGTGACATGTTGGGTTATGTGCCCGAGGTGGTAGCTTTCCCTGTGATGTTGCACTTCCCAGGGGTCTGCCAGACTTAACAGAAATCAGAGGTGAACGATGTCATCTCCAGCATTAAGAATGCCTCAGAGGAGTTGGTTTGCTGGCTTTGAGGAGAGTACAGAATCTAAATTACATGGAGTTTAATGCAATTAGAGCCCGCATTTTTCATTGTGATATCAGGGTGCCGGTTATGTGCAGTATCAGTTCGATTCTGAGTGTAAGTTACTATTTGAACGGCTGAGTAATGTACTGGTACGAACCCAGTGGAGAAGTTGTCCAAAGTAAAATTAAGCACACTCTGAAGTCAACGTACACTCGTCGTGTGTTATTGCTGATGTGTTTGGAAAGAACCTAACCCCACAGCTAGACATATTGTCGGTAGACGCTACGAAGGAAGTGCACGGGGCTTATTATTATTGTGGTGTCACCGCCAGACACCACACTTGCTAGGTGGTAGCTTTAAATCGGCCGCGGTCCATTAGTACATGTCGGACCCGCGTGTCGCCACTGTCAGTGATAGCAGACCGAGCGCCACCACACGGCAGGTCTCGAGAGACTTACTAGCTCTCGCCCCAGTTGTACGGACGACTTAGCTAGCGATGCAACACTGACGAAGCCTCGTTTATTTGGAGAGAAGATAGAATAGCCTTCAGCTAAGTCAATGGCTACGACCTAGCAAGGCGCCATAGCAATTGATAATTATCGTATGAAGCATGTCTCATCAAGAACGATGTATACAAATGATGGATTAAAGATAAGTATTCCAGCAGCTACGTACTTTTCTTTATCGCATTCATTCCGTATCCTGTTTCAGACCTCACGCCAGCCTGCTTGAGTTTAACGCGTGCATATCGGCCTTCTCTAGCTATACAACAATTATTTTGGAATTAAATGGTGTAGGCGAATTATTTGAATCAATAACTGAAGTCTGTTAATACTTGTTGAGTCCCTAGGTAGATCGTATTTTCCAGCAGGCTTTGTCTGAGGCCAAGCGGTGGAAACTGTCATTAATGAATTCTGGGAATTAATTCGTCGAAATAATCTGCATGCCCATGCGGGACATGGGCTAACCGGCCTGGACTATTTTGAGATGCAACGACATGAAGAACAGTTAGAATGGCATTAACAAGTTCTTCTTGGGCATCCAGCAACGTCAGGTAGTTAAATTCCCAAGAGCTTTCAACCTAGCTCTGTCGGCCATTGTGGAGTTATGAATCATTGATGTGTCGCCTTGTCCTCGCCGTTAAATAGCCGCACTGCTATGTGAGACGTCACTGGTTCTCTGTTCCAGTCCAAATACGGTAATACATTTTAAGTACCTCACGCATCTGGAAGCCAAGCAAGATTTTATAAACTGACAGCACTGCGATACCATGCAGCCGCACAGCTTGAATGTTATATTAAAAGAATAAAAGACATCGCTTGAAGTTTGTGTTCTAGCGAAGGGCAAATAGCTGAGAATACCTACGTAAGAGGGAATCCTAGTGACCAATTTGGAGTGCTGTTTTGTGACCAGCCAAAAAGCTTACGTCTCTGAGAAAATTTTGTGCTTCGTATGTACGCTGTAAAGTATCCTCACCAAAAACGACTTTTGCTTCGATACAAAACTGACAATTAAAATTCCAGAAAAAACATATTTTTACGGATGTTTGAGAGAATTAGTTGTGAGGTATTGTATTACTAGCTTCCAGACAGCATGTTAAAGTAGTATGACGTTAATGAAAAATTTTGCAAGCTAGTTTACCAAGTACATAACACAAAATCACAGCTGCGATAATGATGGGTCATAGCGATATGCTCGTATTTGGCACTTGCATAGGGGTCAAACTTTCCACAAGGACGTATTACTTAGAGCTTTCACGTGTAACTTCTTCATATAAGTTGTTAATCATTTCAGTGAGAGCCAGAGTAGAGAGAAATTCTGAAATCAAGATTGTACTGTAAATCTGAGAGCTAGTATATTCGACTCTGTATCACGTGCAGAATTTTACATCTTGCTTCGACATTATAGTTCGTAACATCACTCCTCGTCTCTCCATTCGAGGGCTATGGGACTTAACACCTGAGGTCATCAGGCCCCTAGAACTTAAAACTACTTTAACCTAACTAACCTAAGGACATCACACACATCCATGCCCGAAGCAGGATTCGAACCTGCGACTGTAGAGGTCGCGGGGTTCCAGCTGCAGCGCCTAGAACCGCTCGGCCACTCCATCCGGCTGGTTCACACATGTGCAACGGTAGATGAAAAGTGTTACCGAATGAAGTATTCTACTCTTATGGTCTCTTGATTTGCTTGACAGCTTCTTGCAACACCTGCATCGGCCACTGAAACAAGAGCCGAAACGAGCAAGAAAAAGCTTACTAGACACACTGTTTTTACGGGCAGTCAGTCCGCTTTAAACACATGAGATGGCGAGGCAGTCCCACGCTCGCTGATCCTACGGAAGGGTTGCACACGCCTCTGTGAACACAAGTCTTCTGCATATTTGGCATGGAGTCCTACACACCTTTCCTCTGACTGGATGTATCTATTGACAGTGTCGGACACGTAGATTTATTAAGCCAGATTCTTATCTACCATTTCGTATCACATGGCCACGTTTGTTACAAACGAAGTTTCGTTACAATTGTGTTAGTAACAGATTATCGTAGTGTGTTAGGATGTTTTACTGATGTGTTCAACTTTACTAATATGTTTAACTTTACTATTGTCAGATTTAGTAGATGTTTCTGAGAATTACGTCTTCTTTTTATCTTCCACCAGTGAATACATGTACAAGTTCTTGATTGAGAAACAACTTATCTTTAATACACTGGTGACCAAAATTAATGCAACAACCGCCGCATTGTCTGGATGTTAGAATCCCGGCAACTCTTTAGTCGCTTTTAGTGTGGGTTCAGGAGGTTTCGTTCCACCTTCCATAACCTTGCCCTTCTCGAGGCAGCTATACAACAAGTTTTCCTACGCCGTCATCATCTTCTAGGTGTATTTTTCGATATCGAGAATGCCTACGATACCACTTGGAGGCGTGACATCCTGGAGCAGCTTCACGAATGGGGTTTTCGCGGTTGTCTTCCTCTTTTTATTCAGTCTTTTCTCTCGCCACGATATTTTAGTTACCGAATTGGTGACGACCTATCTGATCGCTTTGAGCAGGAGAACAGTGTCCGTCAGGGTAGCGTTTTAAGTGTGACTCTCTTTGCCATCGCTGTTAATACATTACGTCCATAGTGAAAAGTCCTGTCCAGTGTTCCTTGTTTGTGGATTATTTCTCTTTGTTTTACTCTTCTTCAAGCCTTGCAACGACAAAGCGTCAGTTGCAAATTACTCTTAGACGTTTGGATAACTGGGTGCAGAAGAGTGGTTTTAAGTTTTCCACCGAGAAGTGTGTATGTGTTCTTTTTCACCGTTCTCGCTCGATTTTAACCTTTCCTGAGTTGTGGATGATGGACACTATTCTTATTTTTGAAGACGCGGTGAGATTTCTGGGTCTCATTTTTGACTCGAAGCTTACATGGTGACCTCATCTTAAAGACCTGAAACTACGGTCACTTAAGGCTTTAAGTATTTAAAAATGTCTTAGCCACAGTACATGGGGAGCTGACAGGACTTGTCTGCTCCAGTTTTACAGGGCGTTTGTGCGATCTCGGCTCGATTATGGATGCACGGTGTATGGGTCTGCGAGGCCTTCGTACTTAAAGATGCTGGACGTTGTGCACCATGAAGAGCTTCGGTTGGCCACTGGGGCATTCCCAACTAGCCCCATACCGAGCCTCTTTGCGGAGGCTGGTGAACCGCCACTTCATCTGCGGCGACGGCTACTTAGAGCGCGCCAGGCGTATAAAACTCTGTCCACGCGATACACACCTGCATACCATACCGTTGCCCAGCCTCCTCTGTCACGGCTATTTCATCACAGGCAACGTGCGACGCAGCCCTATGGGATTCCTCGCACAGGATTGCCTCGCTGCGATGTCTATGGCTGGTCTTCGTGTTTTACGTCGCGGTTGGAGCAGATCTCCACCTTGGCTCCTCCGGAGACCCAAACTTATTTTAGATTTGACTAATTTTAAGAAAGATAGCACACCAGATTTTAAATTCGAATCTCTGTTTCTTAACATTTTAGATGTACATCACGGTTTCACTGTCGTTTACACTGATGGCTCCTAATAGGAGAATTTCCTTGGCTGTTCTGTGGTGTTCCCTGATCATGTTACCCGGCTTCGCCTCCCTGATGAATGTACCGTTTTCGCAGCGGCGCTCCACGCGATCCTGGAGGCACTGGAGCAGATGAATCCTGTTCGGGGCGATCGATTTCTTCTTTGCTCCGATTCTCTTAGTGCCTTACAATCACTGCAGAACCTATACCCGACTGTGGAGATGGTCCAGCTGATATATGACCAACTGTACTTGCTCCAACGGCGGGGTAAAGAGGTATCCGTCTGCTGCGTGCCTGGTCATGTCGGCATATGGGGCAATGAACAGGCTGATCGGGCTGCGAAGGAGGCCTGCAGAGAGCAGGATGTGGGCCAGTGTCTTCTCCCCTTGCAGTCAGTCATCGCTGCACTCCACAGGAAGTGCATGGAGTTGTGGGAGGACGAATGGCTGGCGGTGACGGCCAATAAACTGCGGTCGTTAAGTCAACCATTCGGCCGTGGCGTTCCTCCTGCCGGTTGCTCAGGCGGGAAGAGGTGGCCCTCACACGTCATCGGATCGGGCACTGTCCTCTCACACATAGCTTTTATTACGGTGGGAGACTCCTCCGTTTTGTGATGCTTGTGGTGTGCACATCTCTGTCCGGCACATTTTAACAGACTGCATTTTATACCGTGATGCAAGGGCAGAAGCACAAGTTGATGGGGATCTGCCTTGTGTTTTAGCTAACGATGAGACGTGTGTGTCTAGGGTTTTTAAGTTTTGTGATGTGTCTGGACTCTGGCCTAAACTTTTTGGCTGGAGGTTTTAGTGTATTGCAGAGTGGCTGACTCCTCCATTTTTTTCCGTGCGGTCAGCCAGCCACATCCATCTGCTACATTGTTTTAGCTCCCTCTACCATTTTCTTCCTGTGTTGTCCATGTTTTACTGCTAACGCCCTGCTTCATCCCACGCTTCGGTGCGGGTGAGTACATATTTTTCAATGATTGTTCCCCGTGTTTTATGTTCCGTTTCTTATAAATGTTTTGAGTTTTTTCTTGACACCCGTCTCACTATGTTACTGAACGGGCGCTGAAGACCTTGCTGTCGTGCGCCCAAAAATCCTCTCTACTACTCTACTACTACTGCTACAGCTGTGTAAGCGGTGAGACAGGCAGCCAAGAGTAATGTTCACCTAAGGAAGGCAACTCAAACTAGAGACAGTATAAACAGCGATCAACCTTCTTAACAAAACCACCTAACGTCAGATAACCAGTACAACGATGGAATAATTCAGGTGAGAGCGTCTCCAAAATTCCGTGTTTAAAACACAAAAAGGCAGAAGGAACCACTTTAACCCAAGTAAACAAGGAAAACAATTATCCATACCCCAATCAAGGAAGCTGTTAAATTACGCGCCATACTGGACAGCATCAGCAAGACGGGGAAAAGTACACTGCCGAAAATACACTAACCTCCAGGGCAGGCAACTGGGGTGTTAGCGGCAACTGGGCAGTGAGATACCGCTGGTTGCACTTCAGCAAGAATAACACTAAATCCAAACTAACATCACGCAGTAGAAGGCGGCTAATAACTTCCGCCAACCTGACAGACTCCGCTCGTTTCAGTTGGTCTCACCGACCCTGGGAGCAGCAACGTGTAAACAACAGCAAGGTCTCAAACAGTGGAGGTTTCACTACTGGATAAGTTTCACTCAACTACAAACGTCCTGGGTTCAGTCATCGGCTACAGTCCGTCAATCCGACAGTGCCTGCTCGCCGCCAGTGGTCCCGGTCTGCCCTTCCGCTGTAGACCTCCTCGCTGCTCCATCTGAAGCCCAACTGCCTGACACGCACGACGATCCAGAAATACTAGCCGTGGCACCTAGGATACTACTGGCTATCGATAACTGCTGCTGCTGCCACTCACAGACAAACAATACTAGCAAAGGCAGTGGCACCATTAACACAAGAAGGAATCGAGACGTCACTACTGCTATTACAAGACGCCAAATTATGAACGACAAGAACGCGAGCCGCACACAGCTCATAAGCCATTTTCGCAGTTCTGGAACAGTTTTGCACCTATTAACAGATATCATCGTGAACGCTCTTCATGTGATCGTTTTAATTGCTGCGTCATGTTTGAAAGGCTTCCCTGTTGGTAGCCAATACATTGGTCTCTAATCTCAGGCGTAGCGTCCATTTCATCTTCTGTTTTCTTTCTCCTATACATCTAATTAAGTAGACATTTGGGTTCCTGAAACACAGGTGAAAATGGCCCAGAAAATAGTTGACCTACATTTATTAGATAGCTGATTATTATATTTCATGAATGTCAGTATATGACATAATACAGTCCTCCACGACTTCAGTAGCAGACTCTCGCAAAAGAGTACATGTGGTGCTCTCAGCCATAACAGAAGTACGTTTTACGTGGTTTTGCGAACAGTGGATAAAATACTGACAGTTTTATCGGTTAGTAACTCATACTTATCAGCTATTGTGCAGATTCACCAAGAACATCTACAGTCTCACCTTACGTACTTGCCGTTTTCTCTTCCAAACAATCTTGATGCCGTAAAGTTTTTCGTCGCTGTAACATATGGCTTAATTTTGTTTATTCACTTCTCGTACTATGTGGTCAACAGGGTAGAGGAAAGGAATGTACAAACCAGTTTTATCCGCATGTTAATGGGTAGTATAAAGAAAGCAACTTCGAAAACGCATAAGAAATCTACGTGTCTGACAATGTGAACGAAGAAAATGAATCAGGGCAGGTGGAGGTAATATCCATCTGCCCATCGCGAAACACATATTAACATAAAGACTCTTTCTAAAGTTTAGTAAGACTTGCAATAATTGAAAATTTGATACTTTGTAAGCGAGTGGAAGGTCCAAATTCAGATGAGTGTAATTCTCTTCTTCAAACCACATAAATAGTTTATTTAAAAAACTACGTTTAGTGGAAAACAAGAGTATACATCTCTTAAGCTTCCTCAAAAATTACAAAATGTACCTACAGTAATTTAAAGAAAACATGATAATACTATAAATTCTAAACAACAATTTTATAATCCACAATTATCGATGCATCTAAAAATACTGCTGTGACATGAATAGTACTAAGCCCCAGGAAAATAAAAAAAATCTTTTACATAAACAACTATCCACATTAAAGAACACTGTTTACAAAATTTGTTATAATTTGCCGGCCGGTGTGACCGTGCGGTTCTAGGGACCGAACGACCGCTAAGGTCGCAGGTTAGAATCCTACTTCGGGCATGGTTGTGTGTGCTGTACTTAGGTTAGTTAGGTTTAAGTAGCTCTAAGTTCTAGGCAACTGATGACCTTGGCAGTTAAGTCACATAGTACTCAGAGCCATCTGAACCATTTTTTTGTTGTAATTTCTTCCAAAACTGGGCAACCAAAATGAGTGTAGCCACCGCAGTCATCATCCTAAGTGAACGAACTTCCCTCTTGTCACCCATACCAACGGTTTCTGAATGAGAAGTAGGGCACCAGATCACAAATTATCCACTCAGCACTTCCACGTACAGGTGGAAGTACAGTGGTGTTAACAACCCCAAGCTGGCGACAATTAGGAAAATGAGTCACTCCATGGTAGGCACCGCTGTTGACAATCCGGAGGCCACAAAAACAAATACGTCCAGCGAGGACTTCTACGGGGTTGACTCCGCGGACGGGCGCTGCTCGTTCACAGCTAGTGGCGGATGAAAACGTCACGCCACAGCAGACGGCAGGCCACTTCGTCTAGGAAGCTGGGAACGTAGCTGGAGTTCGAATGCATTGGAACAGTGGCGACTTCTGTGTCGACATCCAATACACCGCCTAAACTGTAAGCGCTGATGGTGGATGTGGGGAGATAGTACCCTATGCAAACTGCTGTCACCACAATACAGAATAAATAAGAACCTATAATCCACGTATTTTACTTATATGTTTATTCAAATAATCCTTTTGGAGGATTCGATCAATCAACTTCGGTCTTGCTTCTTTGTGTCTAATTTTCGTTGCTCCCAGAGTCCCATTAACCATCGAGTGTGTCGTTCCTTTTGTCCCTGGATCCATTTTCTTCCTTTCTCAGACCTCGTTCTTTCCTGAAATCCTGCTTTTGTGTTGGTTCTCTTAAAATTATTCTGTTATCTATTATACCATTTCTAATTCCTGTGTTTTTCACGTCTTTCTCAATTTCAGTGAACCATGTGGGTTTGGATTTGTAGTTGTTTAGTAAATTGAAAATCTGTAGTCTTCTTTTCCACATTGCCTCAGATGGTATTTCCATTTTCATGCAGAGCTGTCTGTTTGATATCAATTTCTATTCTATATTTCTCTTACCTCTAGGTCCCAGTAGTACGTTATAATTCTTCTTTTAACTCTCTCCATTGTTTCGAAATCCCCAAATCTTGTTAATTTAAATGTTTTCGTTGCATGCGCTGCTCCAAGCCTTACCACTGTTTGGTGGTGCCTTAGTTTCCTGTTCCAGGACGAAGTTTTTGTTTTGTTTTGCATGTGTATTGCCATTTGGAATGCCCTTCCCGTTTTATGTATCCTATTTTGCTATTGTTATATTGTCCCTTGCATTGCTTGTTATACATTCTCCAGGGCATTAAAACCGTTAGTTTTAGATATTGTGTGGTAACGCATTTTAAGATTTGGAAGTATTTCATTGATATTTGTTATGAAAAGAGTATTTTCAAACGATATTATCGTCGTATTGTGTATCCTTGTCTCTGTAGTTTGTCTGATATGTTCTTTGCCACTATCCAGTGAGTCAGTAATTAGTGCCTTGTAATCTGCAAAAGCTAGACTGTCTATGCTGATTTTACTTGGGATTCTTCTTAGTTCAAGACCCTTAGTGACGACGCATGCCTCCATTCTCTCATAGCCCTCTCGAAAGCACAGTTAAAAATTAACGGCGGTAAACCATCTCCCTGTCTTACCCTTGACTGTATGTCTGAAGGTTTTGAAAGTTCCCTCTTAAATTTTCTTTGTTGTTTTTTTATTTCTTAAAGTTCCGTTAAATATATCTGTTGTTTTACTGTCGAGTCTAAATTCTAATATAATCTTGATTAGTGCATTTCTCTCAATTGAGCCCTGTGCCTTCGTAAAATCCACAAGAATCATAACGTATTTTAAATTTTTCGTTTGCCTCATTCCTTTTATCTTCTCTAGACGTAGTATTTGCTCTGCAAACAACCTTCCATTCCTATATACTACTTGACGCTCTCGTAACTTTGTGTCGGGTATTCCATCAGCTCCTTTTAAAAGTGCCATGGACAAAATCTTCTATGTCAGTAGCAAGAGGAAGACACCTCTACAATAGTTAGAATCAGTTCTCTTTTCATTTTTAAGTAGTGACTGTATTAATGCCTTCGTCCATTTCATTGTAAGCTGTTTATTAAAATTTCAGTAATGATTTCTGTTAGGCATAGAATAATGTTGTCAGTAGTGTTTTTCTTTAAATTAGCAACTATAATGTTTGCTCACGATGTTTCGTTATCTATAACTTGATCTTATGATTGCCTCAGATGATGGTAGCCTTAAGTCTGATTGGATTACGCTATCAAAATGAATTTCTCCTTTTGGTGGATCGCAGTTGTGTAGTTCTTTGAAGTAGTCTGCAAGTAACCTGCAGTTCTCAGTGTCATTATATATACAATTTCCCGTGTTTATGTATCTATGAACTGTAAACTTGGTGATGTGAACTTCATTAAACAGCTTTTCAATGTTTTACAAAAGTTAGTTTTATTGTTCAGCTTAATGTGTGACTCAGTCGACGTTAGCTGTTCTTTTATATATTTTACTGTGATCTTTTTGAGACCTTATAAAACATGTTTCCTTGCTTCTATATAATTTTTCCTGTTCCTCTTACTTTTACTTGCCTTCCAGACATTCAGCTACTTGTCTCTTGGCAGTTACCTCATCACTATCATAATATCACCAAGTAAGTTTCCATTTCTTTCTAAAAGGGATAATTTCTTCTGCAGTGTCAATAATGTCTCTTTTCAGTTGTGCCCAAACTTAAGGTATTATTTTCCCAACTTCATTTAGTAATAATCTTCTCTATGTAACATCTGTATCCAACTACTTAAATACTCAACTTAAGAAATTTAAAATATCGTGCTCTCAGTACTTCGGCCTAACCTTAATACTAACTAGCTACTGAAAGTGTGGCAAGATTTCATGTTACTCCTGTTTAGTTTACGGAGGCAATAGAGCTAGGTTTATAGTGTGACAGTATTTACTGAACTGCACTACATATAACATGTGTTTTATTTTAGTTTGGGGAACTACTTACAATCATGGTGAATGTGGTTACGAAGCGTAGAATATAAGCATGCTCTTAAAGTCTGGGGAAGAGCTTTCCCATATGCTTCTCGTCGCCTCCTCTCGCTGCGCCATAATTGTTTATCCGATGCCCATTCGCTGGTTTCAGGGAGACTTGGCTTCTTACAGCAATACAACGCAGCTCAATCCTTTCATGAGCTACTTTACAATTATTTTGGGCTCAATTCCAATCAGCACAGATCAGAGCAGCGTCCCTCTCATCCGCGAACATGTCGATTAACGACCATAAATGCCTGATGGGGAGATGGGTTTAAAGGCAATCACAAGGCTACCAGGTGTTGCTTTGTGGTGTTCGTGTACCACACTATTAAAGACATACCCCAACCACAAAAAAGGACTATCCTGTGTAGCATGGTGGCTATGACGGAAACAAATCAAAGCTGCTCCCAAGTAGTAATTCACACGTTCCGCAGAGGAATGGTTCAGGTAATGTGGTGCCAGTGGTACTGTGGGCCACCACCACTTAAAAACAGAAACTGTGAAAGGCATCAGACGTAAACTCCCCTGCATTATGGGAAACGAAAGCGCATGAAGGCCATAGATCCCAACTACCCCTGACAAACAGCTCATTCACTCCTGCTGGGTAATATTGCTGGTACGTATCAAGCAGCAGAAGCGTGTAAATGCATACACACACCCGACGACGTACCAGCTACCCTCTTTGGGAATTTCTGACTTACTCATTGACCATGCCCCACGATAGACCACTAGCAGCGTATTTAATGCATAATTGCTAATAGCGCAGTTCTACACCACAGTATCAATGACTTAATCTGTTACTCCATCCCCATTTGAAATGAAATTCGCTCCAATCTAAATCCGCGTTCTGAAAAAGACCAGATGACAGACCACTAGTGTTTCATTACAATACTTAATTACTAAGGGAAAACAAACAGCCCACAGTACGACCTTACCACATAGGATCCCGCCACTACAATACGTTTCCCTTCAAACAATAGGCTTAACCGTCTCCCCCTTCCTTGCCCTATATTTAACTGGACTTTACTCATGGTCTACACGATACTGCACTACAATATCTTTAAAGAGAAGTAGAAAACCGCTAATAGTAACACAGTTTTGATTACATGATTCTTCTGATGAGCTCTTTTCCAGGAAGCCTTCATCTTGGTTAAACTTACAACCCAAATCGACGGCCACGACATTTTCAGTGTCACAATTATGCGTAACTCAAAATCGAAACCCTGAAATACAAACTGCCAGCTATAGATTCACCCTCTAAGCCCTTGGTTTAGCTAGTACTCAAATGTGTGCCTGCTAGTCGATTTCTAAGAGAGATGGTTGATGTTCCAGATGTGATTTAAACTACCTGAGAGCAAACAAAACTGCCATCACCTCCAGCCCGCATGTGGAATATTTACCTCAGGTGGATGGAGGTTATGCGAGACATACGCAGTAGGCTCTCTTCCGGCCACCAGTTGCAGCAAAAGGATGGAAGCGCCTGACATACAGGCGTCAGTTTGAACACTAAATTCCTTGCTAAAGTGTACCATGAATAATATGGGTGTGTTTACTAGGGTTTTCTATAAAGCCTCAACGGCTGCTTGTTAGGAAGGACCCCACTCACTTTCTTTGTTTCTTCGGAAGCTAGTTTCAAGGTGCTGCTAGATGTGCCACATTAGAAATAAATTTACTCAAGTTGTATATCATCCCACGAAATAGGAAACTGCTTTTACATTTTTCAGTATCCAGCATGAATAAGTAGCCTGTATCCGACTCTGATGTATTCTAATACCTTGATTACAAACAGTATGGCTTATGAATGATAGTTCAGGCTGAGCAAACTCAACTTTTGAACGTTTAACCGTAAACCTGCACCTACACAACCGCTGAAGCACCTCCCTAGAGTGGTGTATATATTGCTGTAATAGCTCAGTGAAGGTCATCAAATCATTAGGATGATAACAGACTCCCTCAAATTTGCTATCAGAAAAACCCTATAAAACTTAAAGTTTTAAACATGGCTAGGTAGTTCAGCGACCGTTCACAAATTAAAGTTAAAGCAATGACAGCCATCGATCACAAAATTTAAGTCTTTTGACCAGGTGTCAACACTTCTATGAGTTCCTTCATCAGAAATTAAATCTAGTTTTAATTTTATAAGTGACGTGTAAGTACTGCTTCTTTTTGTACTGTTAATTAGTTTTCAGTCTTCAAATGTATTACTTAGCTTTTACTTAAACAAAAAGTTCCCATGTTTGCTGCTGTCAAATAACAATTTGCCTCTTAGTACTAAATGCTGTTCATCTTAACATCCAGCTGTCTATATTTTAAATGCTAAGTAGCCTACTTATATTTACGGCTGCTAGATGGCATTACTGGTGTAATCTTCACCTGCGCGCACTTGCTAGCGCGGGCGCCTCAGTCTGTTGCTAACTGTGGCTTTAGAAGTATGAGCACCCCATAGTAGCTCGCCTTCCATGTATTCTTTTTAAATTTTTGTGACTAAAGCCTCTCTCGCTTGATATTTATCTCATACGTGACATGTAAGTACAGCTTCTTTCTCGTATTGTTAGTCAGCACTTACATTTTTTTATAAAATTTTTTTCCCATAAATCTGTGATTATCTTATAGGCCAAGTTAAATTTTTAATTTCTGATGAAGTGACTCATAGAAGAGTTAAAAACTAGTCAAAAGACTTAAATTTTGTGACCGAGGGCTGTAATTGATTTAACTTTAACCTATAAAACGCATTGGACAGCACAGTTACGCGTATAGACAACCTGAATGGCACACTATTATTTTCACACAATGACCAATACACTGTGAAGGCAGTGACTGGCGTAGACTCCTCAGCCGGAGGAATGTGACAGTAGGCTTGAGTTAGGACAAACTTTTGTCCATTGGAACCATGAGGAGCGCAAGTGCAAAATGGGGAGGGATGTAGATAGGGGAATCAGTTCCATATTCTCAGCCTGATAAACAACAACCGGTCTCACGCCGCCCTGCATTTTATACGTCACAAATGTAGGAGAAGTGTAGGGATTTGGATGGAATAACATACCCCCCAGGAAACATCTCATCTATAGTCCTCATTAACTGTCTCATTCTAGGTGCGGAGAGTTTGTGAGGCATCCCCCATACAAGTATATAAAACTAAATTAGCGGACGACCCTTTGTCACTTGAACCTCACATAATCTGTCAGTAAGCACATCCCTGAATTATGGACACAAATCCGCAATCAGTTCCCTATGTCTGCTGGTAAATGTTGAAAGTAACTAGCCGGAACATCGGTATCGACTGAGTCAGTAACTGACTTCCTTTTCATCACATGTATACAAAACTGAAAACTCTGTCTGCACTTGGGAAGTAAACCAAACTTACGGATGAAGTCAGAACCTATAATAGCCGACACCAACAGAATTGTGCCTCCTCAACTCGGAATTCCCATGTAAAATCACCAATTCGAGCCTTAACTTTAATAGTTCACCACCTCCGGGTTATCTCTGCTGAACTGGCCTGCATACAAAGCTCAACCTTGCCTGACATTTCCGCGAGTTTATACCACTCATCACAAGTGGTGTCCCGTTCTTCAGTGATCAGTGAAAAAGAATTTACGACATCGAGAAAGGCACTATATGTAAATGTGTGAAGCGGACTCGGCCACTAGGAATAGCAATAATCCTGCAAATTGGCATTTGTGATCCCCTTAATATACCGTCAGCTATCGCTAGAGCTTTCCTGGCTTGTACGGTCCCTTGCTATGTGTTCACCCACTACACACTCAAACATTTTTCATTGAAGCATGCCTCCTCCGGCTTCATTTATTATCTGAAGTTTTCTATTAACTATAACCATAACGTTCCTCCCATTTTTTGGTGAGCATACTTTACAGCCTGCATACGAAGCAGTAAATCTTCTAACTGACATAAGCTTTATGGTTAGTCACAAGACAGGACTCCAAAGTGGTCACTAGTCGCTCCCTTTCAAAGATATTTTCAACTGTTTGACCTTCGCTAGAAACCAAACACAAGCTTCAAGCGATGTCTTCGATTCTCTTAATATTCTATGCACAATTGGAAAGCCCCTGGAAAAGATAAATGATAATGAAGTCCCATGCTGGACGCACCGCCGTACTAGGCAAGGTCCTAGTGGAGGTGGTTTACCATTGCCTTCCTCCGACCGCAATGGGGACAAATGATAATGAAGAAGACGACACAACAACACCCAGTCATCTCAAGGCAGGTGAAAATCCCTGGGGAGTCAAGAAGTATATTGCTCCCTCCTACGCATATCTCGCGAAGAGACCATGAGGATAAAATCAGAGAGATTGAAGCCCACACAGAGGCATACCGACAATCCTTCTTTCCACCAACAATACGAGACTGGAATAGATGGGAGAACCGATAGAGGTACTCAAGGTACCCTCCGCCACACACCGTCAGGTGGCTTGCGGAATATGGATGTAGATGTAGATGAAGATATAGATGTAGATCCCGCTGGGAATCGAACGCAGGACCCCGTGCTCGAGAAGCCAGAACGCTATCGCGAGACCACGAGCTGCGGCCCTGGAAAAGATAAAATAGCAAATTTCTGGCCAAAGAAGTTCACCTCAACACATTCACATCTAACTAAATTATTTAACAGTTACATTGCAGACCCATAGACAGTCCCTGATACACTTACACAAGGAATAACTTATCTGAAACCTAAAGGTCCAGCAGACACAGCAAACTCAGCTAAATATCGCCCCATAACATGCCCACCAACAATATACAAACTATTAACTTCAGTCATTACACAGAATTTAATGACACATACAACAAAGAACAAAATTATAAATGAAGAAGAAAAAGGCTGCTGCAAAGGAGCACAAGGATGTAAAGAGCAACTGATAATAGATGCAGAGGGGACATATCAAGCCAAAACTAAACAAAGGTCGCTACACTATGCATAAATTGATTACCAAAAAGCATTTGATAGTGTATCCCCCTCATGGTTACTACAAATATTAGAAATATACAAAGTAGATCCTAAACTGATACAGTTCCTTAACATAGTAATGAAAAATTGGAAAACCACACTTAATATCCAAACAAATTCAAATAATATCACATCACAGCCAATACAGATTAAGCGTGGAATATACCAAGGAGACTCATTAAGTCCTTTCTGGTTCTTCCTTGCTCTGAACCCACTATCCAACGTGCTAAATAATACAAATTAAGGATATAATATTACTGAAACATACCAACACAAAATCACACATTTGCTATACATGGATGATCTAAAATTACTGGCAGCAACAAATCAAGAACTCAACCAATTACTAAAGATAACAGAAGTATTCAGCAATGATATAAATATGTCTTTTGGAACAGACAAATGTAAGAAAAATAGCATAGTCAAGGAAAAACACACTAAACAAGAAGATTACATGTTGGATAACTACAGCGACTGCATAGAAGCGATGGAAAAAACAGATGCCTGTGAATATCTAGGATACAGACAAAAATAGGAATAGATAATACAAATATTAAAGAAGACCTAAAAGAAAAATATAGGCAAAGACTAACAAAAATACTGAAAACAGAATTGGCAGCAAGAAACAAGGCAAAATCTAAAATACTTATGCTATACCAAGATTGACCTACTCATTTGGAATAGTGAAATGGAGTAACACAGACCTAGAAGCACTGAATACACTGACACGATCACACTGCCAAAAATATAGAATATAGCACATACATTCAGCAACAGAAAGATTCACATTAAGCAGAAAGGAAGGAGGAAGGCGATTTATCGACATAAAAAACCTACATTATGGGCAGGTAGACAATTTAAGAAAATTCTTTATAGAACGAGCAGAAACTAGCAAAATACACAAAGAAATCACTCATATAAATACATCGGATAAACCATTGCAATTACATAACCACTTCTACAACCCTTTAGATCACATAACATCAACAGATACAAAGAAAGTAAATTGGAAAAAGAAAACACTACATGGCAAGCACCTGTATCATCTAACACAGCCACACATCAGTCAAGACGCATCCAACACATGGCTAAGAAATGACAATAGATACAGTGAGATGGAAGGATTCATGATTGCAATGCAGGATCAAACAATAAACACCAGATATTACAGCAAGCATATTATTAAAGATCCCAATACCACAACAGATAAATGCAGACTTTGCAAACAACAAATAGAAACAGTAGATCACATCACAAGCGGATGTAAAATACTAGCAAATACAGAACACACCAAAAATCATGACAGTGTAGCAAAAATAACACATCAACAACTTGCCATACAACATAAACTAATAGAACAACACGTTCCCACATACAAGTATGCACCACAAAATGTACTGGTGAATGATAAATACAAATTATGCTGGAACAGAACCATTATAACAGATAAAACAACACCACATAACAAACCTGACATAATACTCACCAATAAAAATAAGAAATTAACACAACTAATCGAAATATCCATACCAAATACAACAAATATACAGAAGATAACAGGTGAAAAAAATTGAAAAATACATCCAACTCGCTGAGGAAGTCAAGGGCATGTGGCATCAGGATAAATTTGACATTATATCAATTATACTATTAATTGCAGGAGTCAGACCACACAATATCGACCAGTACATCAACGAAATACAGCTACATCCAAACGTAAATATACAACTACAGAAATCTGTAATTATTGATACATGTTAAATTACCCAAAAGTTCCTAAATGCAATGTAACATATACCGTACAGTTAAAAGGAAGTCACGGTTGATCAAGGACTGCGTCAGTTTCCATTTTTAACCAGACATAATGTCTGAGAATGGAAAGAAATATTAACAGTAATAATAAGCCATCTGCACTTCCTTGGTAGCGTCACCGACAATCCACCGTCACGCACATAGCTATGGGGTGATGTACTTGCCAACCACATCAGCCACAGCTATAGCGTGGAACACATGACGAGTTTCCTCTCGTATGCGTTAACTTCAGAGTGTGCTTAATTTCACCTTGGGCAACTTGCACACTTGAGCTAATATACCCTGGGTCCGTACCAGCAAATTGCCAAGCGATTCCGACGGTGATTTACACAGAGGGTCGGACAGTCTGACACTGCAGAAATCCGGAACCCTGATGTCACAATGAATAATGCGGGCTCTAATTCTATTACCTTGAGTGTAGCTTAGATTCTGTACTCTCCTCAAAGTTAGTGAACCAGCTCTACTAAGACAATCTTAATGGTGGAGATGGCGTCACACGTCCCTGCATCCTGCAAGTGTGGCAGGACCATGGGAAGTGCACCAACATTACAGGGACGGCTACCACCTTGGACACACAGCCCGACATGTGATTGCCAATAATCTTTAATATGTTAAGTGAGCTCTCCTCGTCACACCTCTTCGTCACTGGGCACCCCCTGCCTTCCATGTTGCAACAGTGCAGTAACATGGAATTTACGGTATATGGAACACAAGTCTAAATAGCCTGTATTAAACAGCAAAATAATTACTGCTTCCCCATGACCAAATAATTTTTTTAGTGCCGCACACACCTCGCCACTCTCTAAGCACGTGCTGCTACCACAGTATAGTGGAAGAAGGTCTAGGCTGAGGTGTATGTGGTACTTCCCTCCAAAACATTTTACACGTTTGTTTCAAAAACTACCATTAAAGTAAAACAACAACAACAACAACAACATTCAACTCCACAACTTTCTCGGCAATTAAAAAGGGTACTACAACAATTTGTGAAAGACTTTGTAACAGAATAAATTCAAGAGGAAAAATTTATAAATACCCAACTACACGTGAATGCAAAATACTGCTGTGACATGAATGACATTAAGCCTCAACGATACAAAAAAATTTTCTTTTACATAAACAGCGCTCGCCATTTACGAACACAGCTTATAAAACTTACTATAATTATGAATAAAATTTCTGCCATTTGACTGTCAAGATCGTTGACGTTATTGTACAGTCGTGATTTTGGGCTTTGGCCATTTTTAAGTACCACAATATTGCAAGTGATCAGACTTTTATTAACAAAGTCATCTTGAAAATATCTTACACCTTGCTATATAATGCAGGTGTAAAAGAAAACAAGTGTAATATACTTTGACGATGAGGTCGTTCGTGAAAGTTCGATGATGCCCAACAGTGTAGTACTTGAGAATGGCTATAGGCCAACTGTATAGTTGCATAAACGATATATACAATCAAATGGTGGAACTTTCATTTAAAATGACTGTGATCCCATACAGTGATTACTACCTGTCCCAGAACTGAGCTTCTGCTAAATAAGCAACCAATATGACTAGAGACACTACAGTCATAAGCTTAATACAGTAGACTTTCCTTTGACCACCGACACGAAAACCTTCCTGATTCCCGACCAAAGCATTTCTGGATAACAAATAAAGCATCCATTGCTTTTGTACATGCAACAACGTGTGCAACAAAGCTCACAACAATAAGCAGGGTACCATTGGTAGATTGGATCACCCAGTGTAGACGCTACCTTTGACGTCACGGAGCTGGGAAAAACAAATATGTCCAGCCAGGGTTCCAGCGGTGTTGACTGCACCGGTAGTAGCTGCGCGTTCCAAGCTGGTGACGGAAGAGAACTCGCGTTGTCACTCTACAACAGACGGCAGACAGCTTCGCTTAGGAGGCCCCACTGTCACATTGCCCACAGCGCCATCCAACTTCCCTAAGACCAAGAGGCATGCACAAGTGTTAGAATGCAATGGAACCGTGGCGACTTTTGCCTCGACACAAAACTGACATTTAAAACTCCAGAAAAACATACTTTACGGTTGTTTGAGCGAGTTGTCGTGAGGTATTGTTTTACTAGCTTTCAGACATCATATTAAAGTAGTATGATGTTAGTGTAAAGTATTCCAAACTAGTTTACCAAGTACGCAACACAAAATTGCTGCTGGGAATATGATGAGCCATAGCGATATGTTCGTATTTGGCACTAGCATATGGGTCAAACTTTCCAGAATCACGTACTACTTAGAGCTTTGGCGAATAACTGTTCCATATAAGTTGTTAATCATTTCAGTGAGGCACAGAATAATAGAGAGAGAGAGGTTCTGAAATCAGGATTGTATTGTAAATCTGGGATACCTTGCTGCTAGTATATTCAACTCTGTATTGCAGGGCCGCACAAACACGGAAAACCGCACACGTGCAAAGCGAGGTGCAGCGAGTGCCTGCACAGTGCATCGGCTCAACTCGGCATGCTTCGCCTCAACTCGGCTTGCTAGGAGAGGTCGACGCTGTGCGCTGCCCAATGCGCTGCCAGACGGCTTAGTCAACATTGGAATACGTAAGCGAAAGACAATTACCGGAATAATGGAACCATCTGCTCCAAAAAAAGGGAATATTCCCGAAAGTTAATTTAAACCGGAATGGGACTCTCCTACTTTTTTGTGCGTTGTGACGATAAAGCCAAATGTCTAATCTGCGGTACACTGATTACGTGTGACAGAAAATCGTGTATTGAAAGGCACTACAGCAAATTGCATTCAGAAAAGTATAGTGATACAACAGGGGATGCCAGAGAGGAAGAATTACGGAAGTTGCAAACTCTTGCAGAAGAGAATTCCGTATCTACAAACGAGGTTTGTTGCAAGTACTTTAGCATGTATATTTTGGTTCAAGGTCATGCGAAACGAAATAACATTTGTTTAGATTCCTTAGTTTTCGTTTCCACATAAATTATTTCTAACATATATTTTTTTGTCTACTTTAGGGTGAAGAAGATGAGGGGTGTTGCGAAAGGACTCTCAGACATAGTTACAAAGTTGCTCTACGTTTAGCAAGAGCTGGGAGGCCATTTATGGAAGGACCATTAATAAAAAAACATTATGTTGGACGTAGTAGAGACAATGAATCCCACATTAGCTCCCGCGTACAGCTGAATACCACTTTCCAGAATGACAATACATCGGAGAATCAACGACATTGCTGAGAATTTGCATGAACAACTGGTATCCAAAATTGAAAACATCCTAGCGTACAATATCGCACTTGATGAGTCCACGGATATTAACGACACGGCTCAGTTAGCAATATTTTTGCGTGGCGTGGACGATGACCTACATGTAACGGAAGAGCTCCTGGATATGATTTCGTTGAAGGCGGATATTTTAGCAGCTGTTGAAATGGCAGCTGAAGGGATAGGGCTCCCTTGGGAATAGCTGTTTTCCGTAACAACAGACGGGGCACCAGCAATGTGCGGTATAGCAAAAGGGTTTATTGGCTTACTACGGAAAAAACTTAAAATGTCGAGTTTACCATCCGTTCATTGTTTTGCAAACCAAGAGGCTCTTTGTGCTAAAGTTATCAGTCTAAAAGATGTGATGAAGCTAGTGGTGCGTATCGCGAACTACATTCGTTCTCATGGACTCACTCATCGTCAGTTCAAAGAATTTTTGATTTCCTTTGAAGAGGAGTAACCAGATATTCCCTACCACGCTGAGCAAAGGGAAAGTGATTTCCTGTATTTCCCGTATTTTTCGACTACGCCACACTGGCTCAGTTTTTGGAGAGCAAAGGATGTCCGGAGCCACTTTTTCATGACCCTGAATGGGTAGCTGATTTAGGATTTTTAGCAGACATTATGGCTCTCCTAAATGATTTAAGTCTGAAACTCCAAAAATAAAACAGTCTTATCAACGATATGATCAGCAAAATAAACGATATCCAGTATAAACTGAAGCTCCTCAAAAACAAAGTATCAGAGAAAAATACGCAACACTTTCCTGAACTAGGTAAGCAGGTCGAGCACAGTCTCTGATTGGTTGTCTTGTGTTTGGCGCGCGATTCAAATTACGTTGGAGTACCTTTATTAAAACAGCCTGATTTTTATAACCGCTCTAATCAAAACGGTACTATGTTTTTGTTTGACAGCATCTGTGCAGGATGGAGCGCGCTTTGAAAAATACGTCGAGGTGCTACAATCCCTTGAAAATGCGTTTAACGACCGATTCCAGGTAATGTGCCGGTATATGACATACAGCTAAATAAAGTAGATTGCGTTGCATATGCAAGTGTAACATTACATTAAAACCAATAGTACACATTACATGTTTAATAAAAACTATTGCATTTTAGTACTTCGAAACAACGGCTTACATTACTTTCATTTATTAACATTTGCTTTGTTACTGTTTCAGGAAATTACCTACCTGCAGCCAATTCTCGATGTTTTTGTGAAACCTTTTTCGACAGATATTGAAAGTGCGCCTTCAGACTTACATTTAGAACTAATTGATTTGCAAAGCGATGTTCACCGAAAGGATGTGTTTTACAGTACAAAAGGTTTGCTCCAATTCTACCAGTATTTGCCGAAGGCAGAATTTCCCAAGTTACACAGAGAAGCAACGAAGATTATTTCTATGTTTGGTTCCACTTGTGTATGTGAAAGGTTTTCTTCTGTTTTGTCTTGTACAAAAACTAGATTGCGTGCGAGTATTTCTAGTTGTAATTTAAAAAATTGTCTCAGAATTGCTGTCAGCCAATCTCTTGTTTCAGATCTTATTAGCATAATTGCAAATAAAATAAAGAGCACATAGGAAGACACATTTGTGTTGAAACCAAATTTAAAATTGTTACCATTACAGTTATTATACATATCTCCTTTGTACAGGTACACCAAACTAAGCTCTCCACCTAGTGTACATCAGTATTTGGCAATGACGAAGACAACAGGGTAAAAGCTTAGAAACAGGTCGAGACAGGCGGCGCGAGCGACACAAGCTAAGGAAGTGAGAGGCAGCGCTGTTGCGCAAAGCCGAGGAGTGGGGGGTCTGCACCTCGCTACTCTACTCCATGCCTTTGTTAAATAACTTGATATGTGATACAAGCAAGATACTTTCGTGTCGGGCATAGAATTCAAAAATAGAAACAATTCATTTGGTTCACACATCTGCATCGGTAGATGAAATGATGAAATGTGTTATCGAATGAAGTATTCTACTTTCATGGTCTCTTGAGTTGATTGACAGCTTCTTACGACACCTGCATCGGCCACTGAAGCAAGAGCCGAAAGGAGCAAAAAAAGGAGTCAGTCGTGGTAAAATTTTCTGTTTTGAACAGCGCGTAATGTAAAGCAGGCCCCTCCGTTTCTGGCGGTGGCGCCGCTGTGGCAATCGCAGCCTTGGTGTCTCCCTCTGGTGGAAAAGGGGAAAGGTTGTCTGTTCACGTGCATTTAAGGGGTCGGGTGGTTCGTCAGCCGGGTCAGTGTTGGGCAGTCAGTCTCTGTCTGTCGTGCGGAGTGCTAGTATGTGTTGGGCCATCAGTCTGTTCGAGTTTGTTCAGGCAATGGTCGTTGGCGGTTGAATCGATCGGTTTGTCGGTCACGCACTGGGACACAGGTTGACTTCTCCGTCTTGATCGTCGGCGCATGTGAGGTCGCCACGTCAGTCCAGTGGGTCGCGCCGTATAGCGAGGGGCGGTGGCTTCGCGGCCGACACGAGAGCAACAGGAGTCAACCCACGACATCGGACTGGCCGGCGTGAGCTGCGACGCCGTGAGACGGGAGATCGGCGCGCCTTCCTGCATCCGTTGAAGCGGCTGGCGGCGGACGGTTCGTGAGAGCGTTTTGGGGGTGCTGGGCCAGGTCTTCGCAAGACATCGCAGTTTATTAGAAGTTAAGTGATTCGTGATATGTTGTTTCGTTTACTTGTTAAATCCTACTTGTTTTCTTGGTCAGTCTCACGTCCACAATGTGCTCGTCTGTCTCCCGTCCGCATTTCTTAGGTAGTTGGTGTCTGTCTGTCTGTCTCTCGGTCTGCCGTACGTTAATAGCTGCCTCTGTCATGTTTGTCGGGTTCAGTGTTAACGAATCTATTGCTTAAGGTGTAAAGGCCGAATTCCTGAAATATGTTTTTATCTTGCCTATCATCTTTGGAGGCGGTATATGTGTAATGTAGAGCATGATAGTACATATTATGTAAGATTGCATTTCATAGGTTTTTATTTAAATGGTCATTTTAGTGTATAAAATTGCCACCCTTCGACCGTAAGAGTTTCTTTTAAAAACAAGTTGCACTTTCGGTGGCAAGTAATTTTTTTAATGTTAGTGTTTTGTACCATTTTCGTCCCTCCTACGGGGTGAATAGCTTGTGTGTTTGTGTGATTTGTTAAAATTTTTAGTTTAAAGTAATCTTGTGTGTTACAGATTTCCACCAATGTAGTCTTTCAGAGGTTGTTGTGAGCGGTCGTGACTACGGCCGTGTTAAAAGGGAGCGGCAAAGTTCTCAGCCCGAAAGCTCATAATGAAAGAAAAAAAAAAAAGTTATATCTGCCTCTGAATAAATTGTAACTTGATGTTTTGAGGGTGCTTTCTGATTACAATTTGTAAATCTGTATTTTTTTGAAAAAGGAAAGGGTTTTTAGGAATACAACTTCCATTTGATGGAAGAAATTTGTTTTCATCAGTTAACCACAGGCAACTACTTCCACGCTCAAATAGTGTGATTAAATGTGTTAATGTTGTTGTTGAATCTCTAGTAAATAAAGTAAATTCTTTAAGAAAAGATTTTGAAAGTAAGTCCACGGTTCAAGGTGTACTACACACACTGTTTCTACGGGTAGTCAATCATCTTGAAACACATGAGATGGTGAGCCAGTCAAATGTTCGCTGATCCTACCAGAGGGCTTGCACACGCCTCTATGTACACAAGCCTTCTGCATGCTTGACATGGATTTCAACGCACCTTTCCCCTGACTGGGAGTATCTACTGACAGACACATAGATTCATTAAGTCAGATTCTTATATACCATTACCTATCACATGTACTGCAATGACCGCGAAGGTACGTTATAGATGAGTCAGTAACAGTTTATCGTAGTGTATTACGATGTTTTACTAATGTGTTCAGTTGCAATAGTTTTAACTTACATCACTATTGTCACTTTTCGTAGATGTTTCTGAGAAGTATGTCTTTTTATTTTGCACCAATGAAGAAACACCAAAGTTGTTAATTGGGAAACAAGACATCGTTAATACACTGGTGTCCGAAACTAAAACAACAAAGCGGAATTGGCAGGGTTTCGTTTATTTTGTCACAGAAGAGTATTAAGGGGTAATAGTGAATAGAAGGAATCTAAAGAATACAGAACATAAATAGCTGTAACATACATAACGATAAACGAAAATATTCTTTGTCTTATATGAACTTAACGGAGTTGGACGCATGTTCCGACAAACGGTTAATGTGCTCGGTAAGGGGTGTGACCGCCCATGGCAGCAGTACAGGCCTGACAACGACCGGGCATGCTGTGAATGATGTCATCAGTCCGATGACATCATATTGAAGCAATAACGCACATCCTTCCCGCACAGCTGCTTGCAGTCTTGGAGAGTGGTTAGTGGATGCTTCTCAGACAGGATGCCACTCAGACATGATGTACGGGATTCAAATTGGGAGGGCGATCAGGCCACGAAATGAGTGCAATATCTTCCGTTTCCAAAGTAACATCAATCACCTGTGCAACTTGAGATCCATTATATAGCCCATCAATTAGACGCCTGGGCCCACAGCACCTCGCAACAACCGCACACGAGGTCGGAAGATCTCGTCACGATACCTGACAGTACTTAAAACTTGTCGATTCACCCGTACAACTTTATGAAGAAGTGTTCGAGTGGTAAACGTAACCTCTATTCCTACCATTACGGCTCACCCTCGATCTCGGTCCCTTTCCACAATTTTTGGGTCCCGAAATCCTATTTAAGTTTCTTCGAGATGCAAATCCTTCGAGAATCGATCTCCAGACTACATCGAGACTGATTTCTGAAAACAACGTTGGCACACTTTTCGACCGTCCAGGTGCGATGTTGATGACTACACTCTAGTCGTTCTCTGACAACAAAAGCCACTCTGCTGAGGCTTTCTGCACACCGTTCGCCTCGACACAACACTTCCAGTAAATGCTGCGAGCCCACACGCCAAATTTCGAGGAACACTAAAGCGGTAAAGGCGTTTCTTTGCAGCCAAATAATTTTCTTCTCTTCTGAAGTCACATGTGGTCGGCCCTGCCCTGGTCTTCGGGTTACAGTTTCGATTTCTGTAAATTGTCGCCACATCCGAGAAACAACGGAACGACTCACATTAAGCCATCATGCCAAATCAGTTTGTGACTGTCGTGCTTCTACTCTTTCGGTGGTCCTTCACCGCAGAGAGTCTTGCAGGCATCTTCTCTGTGTCATACTACACCATCTGTGACTGTGTACACAGCCGTTTTGGGTGTGAGGTGCCCGGAAAACATTACCTCTTTCCACACGTGCCCTGATGTCATCGTTGGCATGGTTGTCTGTTGACCGGAATGCTATCTTCCGCGCAGAACACGATCGTACGGAAATCTGGTTGACAGTTTGTATGATTATATCGTGAAATAGACACAGGTCAGGAAAAAAGCGGTTTTTTGCTTTAATTTTGGACACCAGTGTAGAATCTTTACGTTCCACTAATGTTAGTGGATCGTTAGAAAACAATGTCGGGAGAGCGCGAAACGACATTGTAAGAGGGAATGAACGAACATGGGATGCTATATTCAATGTACACATTCAGTCCATACTGCTGTGAGACCTCACAAGACAGCACCTGGTTCGTTTCGCTTTATGCGGAAGGCAATGTCGACTGACTATTTACAACTCACACTCCAGATAATGTAAGGGATCCAAGTGGGCCGCCATATGGACAACATGAATTACTGGTCACACACAGAATCCGACTGACTGCTAAATGCCGATATCTATATGCCGTCCCTGATGGCACATAATCAACCCGTGAACATATTTTCCCTGTCCAAGAATTGGACAATTCCAACCACTCAGTGACGAATGAAGACAGCTGTGAACTCTACGGCTCGATATTCAGTGCTGTTCAAGAGCAACGCAAATTCGCTCCGGCCATTGAAAGACACGTTCCATCGTGTACAAGAGGGATTCTAGATCGTGTTTTGTAGTCACGCTGAAGCCTGTTCAACTATTGCACCTAGCTACAGGGTTTCTGAATTCGATGTTGTTGTTTGCTCCTGTAACCAAGATACAGTGATGTAATCCTGTTGTCTATAGCATTAGTCAGTTACTGTTGAGGAATATTGGTAGTATACTTTATTAGTTTTATTCCTTTATTAGACTGTTTTATTTTGATTCTCTGAAAGCGACATTCTATGGGCAGAAATGTTGAAGTTTGTGACATGTATATTGTTATTCTTAGATAATTTCCACTTGTGTATTCTCTGAAAGCGACATTCTTTGGGCAGAAATGTTGAAGTTTGTGACATGTATATTGTTATTCTTAGATAATTTCCACTTGTGTGTCACAGGGACTTATTAAATTGAATTGTACCTATTATAATTGTTTACGATAAATTCTTTATTTCTTTATTGATTATTGTGTGACGCCACTCCTTTCATCAGAAAGATTTGTGGACAAAATAGTGTTGATTTCTTATTAGTGTGAATAATTTCTTTTGCGTAATCGTATATAGTGTTAAATTTGTGTGGTGCAATAAATACTGTCGTAAACTAAGCTCATCTCTGCGCAAGCGTCAGCACTAAATTCGACTCCATCCAAAACCTGTGCTTCAATAGATAGACAGAATGATTTTGCGTTGTGCCGGGACGGTGCTTGCAGCTTTAGCTATAGCTGTCGAGAAACACTCTTGCTTTCCTCCTTGGAGTTCCAGACATGACTCCAAGAAAGCCACCAAGCGCAGTGTGGCTGTGCAAGGCGTTCGAGGTATTTATTCGAGATGGCGGCCGTGGGAGCAATGGATCTGTGTTGTCCAAGTGACTTCGACGGGTGCTGGGGAGACCATTGCAGTTGACAGAAGTGTAGGAGACTCTCAGAGCCAGAAATAATACAACATTTTTTGTAAAGTGATATGCCTACTCTGTTCAGATGACTAGATTACAATCTAGGACTTTGCTTTCTGTAAACAGGTTCAAAGGTTTCTTTTGCTGTTGAAGAAGGTAGGCAGGCCATATTGGGAATACTTGGTGGAGTACGATTGGTAGCCACGGTGATCGCTGATAATTTCTTTTATGTCTCAGTCAGCAGTGCTGGGCAGTGGGATGGATTGGTGATACTGCAGTAGGGAGTGTCACGTTCCCACGGGTGTAGACGGGCCCCAAGACATGTGCTAGTTGGCTGTTTGTTTCTTGACGTGGCGGTTTTACTTTTCCTCAGTTGTTCTAAGAGCAGAGTGTTGCCCGCCTGCTACCCTGGAGAGGAAAAAGGGAGACGTTTCCATGTACTTCCCTTGAAAAATCTTTTGTGAGCTTTTGAAGTGTTTCCCTAGATTACTTTCACAAATTGTCATGTTTGGTGTTTTCCACTGTTGTGATGCTGTTAAGTTTTTAGCGTTTGTTTTCCATCGTCTGGTGGTGGCTGGATTTCCAACGGGGAGGGAACCTGTGATGGTAAGTACAATTTTGCTGCCTGTTCGTCTTCCTAACCACGTAGGATCACTGGACTCGCATTCGGGAGGACGACGGTTCAAACCCGTCTCTAGCCATCTTCATTTAGATTTCCCCTGATTTCCCTAAACCGCTTCAGGCAAATGCCGGGATGACTCTTTCGAAACAGCACGGCCGATTTCCTTTCCCATCCTTCCCTGATTCGAGATTTTGCTCCGTCTCTTATGATATTTTGTCGACGGGACGTTAAGCATTAACCTCTTCCTCCTTTTCCTCCCCCTCCTCTGCTCTGGCGATCGTGGTATGGCCAGAGATCGTGGTTGGCGTTGTTTCAGCCTCATCAGCGCTGCTCCGAACATAGCTAGGGTGGACCGACATGGAAGGAGTTAATCAGCAGCACCGAGTGGTAGTGAAATCATTTGGATTGTAGCGCCGCCACCATAGTTTCAGTCAGGATTATGATTTCTGCGCTGCTGTTCAGTTAGTGCCCGTTTGTGTGCCACAGGGGCATAGGCAAGTCTGGGTCTTACTTGTATTGGGTTTCAGCTGATTTTTATTGTAATAGTTGGTGAGATTTTCCAGGTTCTCAGCTATCCTCAATAGCCTTGTAGTTTAATGCCTGAACTGCTGTTGCCCGATCATCTGCATAAATGAAAGATCTTGACCGGAGACTAATAGGCTGCGCATTTGTATAAGAAGACTGACTTGCGAAGCCCATTTTTTGTAGACGCCATCTGCTCTTGTGACCCTGTAACTCAACAAAATATCTTCTGTTAAATAGAAGTGAACCAATTTGAGTACAGCAGTGAGTTGAGGGCTTCTTCTTCTTCTTTTTTTTTTTTTTTTTTTTTTTTTTGAGATTTCTGAGATTGATAGCATTATATGCTACCGTCAAATCTATAAACACCACCCCTGTGGCTAGTGCAACAGAGAGATTGGCCGATAACACTTAGGATCTTATGGGTCCTTACCAGGCTTAAGAATTACAATTACTTTTGCCTGCTTCCATATTTTAGGGATACGTCCAGTTGCCCAACAGCAGTTCATAAACTCCAACAGCTACAATTTAGAGCGAACACCAAGATGTATCCGCTGTTCGTTTTTCAAATCATCTATACCTGGTGCCTTCCCAATATTTAAACTTTTCATTGCTTCGTTCAGTTCTGATGATGTAAATGTGTGATCGAGTGTTTCATTTTTTTGTTCCTGGGAGGCATTTAGTTTTCTCGTATACCCTTTGCTCAGGCTATTTGATTTGCTGTAATGCCAAAACAGCCTGGTGTACCTGCACATATACTATCTACCTTTTTGAGCAGTCTCTACACTTTCCGACTATTGTGGGTCATGTTAATGATTTCTACAGTGTGTTGCCACTTCTGTCTTCTATTTTCAATCATTGTTGTTATGACTTCTTCGCCCGCCTCCATTGTTTCTGGGGAGGTCACAATATATTTCGGATTTCTCTTTTGTCTCTTCGCTGTAGCCTGCAATGTACGATTTTCTACATCCTCTCGGTGTACTCTGTCGCGCACAGTATTTTAAAGCCATAACAAACTCACTGTAGGTTTCTGGTAGAGGTTGAAGAAATAAAAGTTAGTTGTCCACTCCTTTTCAGGAAGCTTCCCAGTTAGCTATTTGGAAAGTAAACCAATTTCGAATGAGAAACACTGTTGGTTGTATCACTGGGTTGATTTTGCAGAGTACTGGCCGGTGCTGGGACTTTGGCATGGAATTCAATATGAACTTTTGGCTTACGTTAGCAAGAGTATTGCTAGTGAAACGTAGATTTGGATTATAGCCTCTTTTCCATCTGCCGCTGTTGAATGGTGGAGGGTGTTTTGGATCGTGGATTAAATGGAGCTTCTTGTTTTTAGCCCACTTTTCCAATAGTTCCCACCCATCTTCTTTAGTTTGTGTACGTCCCCAGGCCACATTGCGACTGTTGAAGTCTCTCATTAATATGTCTGATATATCCTTGTTTTCGCCAAGGATGTAACTGATCTGATATGGGATGTTGGGCGGCTTACATACAGAGTGGATGTTTGTTACCTATACCTACATAATCTATGTCTACGATATTCTGGTCATTAGTTCTGCCTTGTGTGATTTTGAGATAGTTCTTGACGAAAATTGCACTTCCGTAGAGGTTAGTGGGAATCTCTTTGATTAGCTGCCATGTGGAGTGTGGTCCTCTGTGCGTTCCCTGGAGGCACAGAACATCGCACCTATAATCCTTGCACATATTTGAAATAAGATCTTGTTTTGCATATGACAGTCCTTCTGTGTTAAATGAGAAATTTGCCAGTGTTGGCTCTCAAAGGAGCCTTTTGTGATCTCTCATTTTCCGCGCTCTCATGAGGTTTGTAGTCACTGGGTAGAAAGATTAGCCAGCAAGATGCCATTGCCCAGGGGACGTCCAAATGGAAATTTCTCACACTTCTTGGAGGCTCTTTCTCTGTCCCCCAGCAGACTACAACTTTAATATTCCAGACAGAATATTTAAGTAGTATTTAACAAAGTATGAATTCAATACAATAGTTTTGGAAAATGGTTTACCAAGCAGTTCAAGACACAGCTGAAAACAACAGTTAGCGAAATGTTAGTATTTGGTGCTTGCCTGTGTCTCAAACTATCGATTATATCATATTAGTTTGTAGGTTAATGTATGCAACTTTTATTTAAGTTACTAGCCATTCCAGAAAGGACCAATGCAGAGAGATACTTTGAAATGAGGATAGTACTTACGTCTCAAATACGTTCCAACTCACATACTTGGCCCTATATTGCGTTCAAAACTTTTGTCTTGCTTCATCATAATTTGTTCCTTCCCTTTGTTTTCGTTCCTTTCTCCCTCTGAACCTTCAGTTTTCATAAAATGCAAGAGAGGTGTTGTGAAACTTACGTTTCACTTTATCTTGGTTCAGCATTTGTTAAAGTCTACTTAGCTATCCCTGAGCGCGACGAGAAAATTCTCACGACCACGGTATTTCAAAGTAATAATTAGTCGATCTGCGATAATTTACATTCAGTGGTAATGTTTTACGAATTATTAATTTGTTTTGCTGTTGTAATATGTTCATAATTGTAGCGAGCAGATATGTTGTTTTCGTATGTGTGTAGCGATGATACGGTGTGGGACAGAACACTTATTGTAGTACTGTTCAGCTTCCGTTGTTAGAGTAGCATTTGAACTTGATTATGACATTTATGCCATTCATTGCTGTGTACCATATACATCGATGCCTTTACAGAATAGTGTCAATATAGGGGGGTGTGGAATATCTTCTGCGGAGGTTGGCTGGCGCGTGAGGTGGGGACAATTGGCAGACGACGGTTGGAGTGGGACCAGATGTACGCTGCGAGTGTAAACACATGAGGCGCTGCATGACCGCGGGTATAATGCGGTGGCAATGGATGTTTACCCTTTTGGCCGAGCAGTGCCGCTAGCGGCAGCCGAGGCTGGGAACTGCGTTCTTGTGACTCTTAAGTTTGAATTAAGGATCCTTGAGCAGACGCGCTGTGGACTCGTTCACGAATGCGATTTCTGCTTATTGACGGAGCTGTGTTTTAGTCAGTGTATAATAACTCAGCGTTCACCAGGTAACATTTTTGTGTACACTGAATATAGAAGGAGCGTATGCTTTAGTGGCATTTTACGAATTATTAATTTGTTTTGCTGTTGTAATATGTTCATAATTGTAGCGAGCAGATATGTTGTTTTCGTATGTGTGTAGCGATGACACGGTGTGGGACAGAACACTTATTGTAGTACTTTTCAGCTTCTTTCTTGTGTGTAACTCGTGTCGTAAGTTTCTGACATAAACGGCATCAAGTTTCTGAACCATCAGAACCTTGGGTGGCACAAAGGAATGGTTTTTCTCATTGTACACTGGGGGCTATTTATCTGTCGTGGCTACTGCTATCTCAAAAGGTGAATGTTCGTTTGCTATTTACTATTAATTAATTGCATATGTTTAGGCTAGTTCTTAGTATGTTTTGGGGTAAGCCACTAGCCGATTTGTGTGAGTGACATGTGTTACCATGCGGGGCTGTGTTTTCATATGTAGGCGCCACACAATCATGATTATTGAATGTGTTCACTGTCCATGTCATTACTTGTTTGTGTTGAGGCACAGTTTCTTTCACAAGACTTATTAACTTTTTGTTGCGTCTCATTCATTTCAAAGGGTGGAACGCCACGAATTTGTTTATCTTGTGTTGCGCTCACCTACTGAATACTGTCTATGTCAGAAGCAGTATTCAATTACTATATGCCTGTAACCAATACTGTTGTTACTTATAGTATTGGGACACTTACTTTTGTCAAGCTGAAAACTGGCTGTTGGTCGCTACTGTTAATAAGGTGTTGTTGTTTTAGCGGTCTTCAGTACTCAGATTGATTTCATGTAGCTCTCCATTCTACTCTATTCTATGCAGACTTCACCTCCAAATAGCTACTGTTAAATGCATCCTTCTTATCTGCTTAGTGTATTCATATCTTGGTCACACTCTAACATTTTGCCCTCCACGCATCCCTCCAATATCAAATTGGAGATCCCTTGGTGCCTCAGAATGTATCCTATCAACCGATCGCTTCTTTAAGTCAAGTTGTGCCACAAATTCCTCTTATACCAAATATTATTCAGTGCTTCCTCATTAGTTACGTGATCTACCCATCTAATCTTCAGCATTCTGCTGTGGCACCACATTTCTAACGCTTCTATTCTCTTCATGTCTAATCTGTTTATCGTCCATGTTTCACTTCCAAACGTGGTCACACTCCATACAAATACTTTCAGACAGGATTTCCTAACACTTAAATCTATACACGATATTCTCTTCTTTAGAAACGCATTCCGTGTGTTAGCCAGTCTACATTATGTATCCTATCTACTTCGACCATCATCAGTTATTTTGCTTCCAAAATAGCAAACCTAATGTATTATTTTAAGTGTCTCATTTCCTAATCTAATGCCCTCAGCATCAGCTGACGTAATTCGACTGCACTCCATTATCTTTGTTTAGCTTTTGTTGGTACTCATTTTATATCCTCCTTTGAAAACACTGTTCTTCCAGGTACTTTGCCAGTCTCTCACAAAATTACAATGCATCAACAAATGTCAAAGTTTTAATTCCTTCTCCATGGATCTTAATTCCTGATTTTTCTTCAGTTTCCTTTATTACTTGCTCAATATGCAAATTGAATAATATGGGGGATAAGCTACACCCCTGTTTTACACTTCCTTCTCAACCAATGCTTCCCTTTCATGCCCTTCGACTCTTATAACTGCCATCTGGTTTCTGTACAAATTGTAAATAGCCTCTCGCTCACTGTTGCTTGGTTGGTTTGTCTGATTAAAGGGACGAGACTGCTATGGTCATCGGTCCCTCGCTCTCTGTATTTTAACCCTGCCACCCTCGGAATTTTAAAGTAAGTATTCCAATCAACATCGTCAAAAGCATTCTTTAAGTGCACAAATGCTAGAATCGTAGGTTTGCATTTCCTTAACTTTTATTCTTAGATACTTCGTACGGCCAGTATTTCCTCACGTGTTCCAACATTGCTACGGAATCGAAACTGATAATCCCCAAGGTTGGCTTCAATCAGATTTTCCATTCGTCTGTAAAGAATCAAAGTTAATATTTTGCAGCCGTGATTTATTAAACTGATAGTTTGGTGATTTCCACACCTGCCACCACGTTCCTTCTTTGGGATTGGAATTATTATATTCTTCTTGAAGTCTGAGTGTATTTCGCCGGTCTCATACATCTCGCTCACCAGACGGAAGGGTTTTGTCAGTGCTGGCTCTCCCAAGGCTATCAGTAGTAAAAATGGAATGTTGTCTACTACTGGGCTCTTGTTTTGACTTACCTCTTCCAGTGCTACATCAAATTCTTCATGCAGTATTATATGCCCATTTAATCTTCATATACGTCTTCAAGTACATCGCCCTTGCATATACCATCTACATATTCCTTCCACCTTTCTGGTTTCCCTCCTTTACTTAGAACTGCTTTCCCATCTGAACTCCTGGTTTTCATCCAGGTGGGTCTCTATTCTCCAAACGTCTCTTTTAATTTTCCTGTAGGCAGCATCTGTGTTATCCTTAGTAATATATATGCCTCTACAACGTTACATTTGACCTCTATCTTGACTTGCTTAGTCATTTTGCACTTTCTGTCGAGGTAATTTTTGTGTCGTTTGTATTCGTTTGCACCTGCTTCATTTACTGCATTTTAATTTTCTCCTTTCATCAACGAAATTCAATATCTCTTGTGTTACTCAAGGATGTTTACTGACCTCCCTCTTTTTACTGCTTGATCCTCTACTAGTCAACCGCAGTGGCTAGTTGCAGGTTAGAAACCTGCTACGGGCATGGAGGTGTGTGATGTCCTTTGAGTAGTTAGGTTTCAGTAGTTCTACGTTCTAGGGGACTGTTGACCTCAGATGTTAAGTCCCATAGCGCTCAGAGCCGTTTGAACCATTTTTGATCCTCTACTACCTTCACTATTCCATTTCTCAAAGCCACCCATTCTTCTCCGACTGTGTTTCTTTTCCTGTACTTGTCAATCGTTCCCTAATGCTCCCCCTGAAAGTCCCCACAACCTCTGGTTATCCAGGTCTCAAATCCAAAAATTCCTACCTTTTTCCAGTTTTTCGGTTTCAATATTTAATTCATAACTATAAATTGTACTCAGCGTCCACGTCTGCCCCTGGAAATGTCTTAAAATTTAAGACCTTGTTCGTATATGACTGTCTTACATTATATGATCTATCTAAAAGATTCCAGTGTCTCCATGTCCCTTCCACGTATACAAACTTCTGTCATGATTCTTAAACCAAGTGTTAGCTATGACTGAGATACGCTCTGTGCAAAATTCTGCCAGGCGGCCTCCTCTTTCATTCCCCACCCTCACTCCACATTCACGTACTACTTTTCCATCTCTTCCTTGTTCTAATATCGAATTCCAAGAACAGCCAACTTTGTGCGTCATGATTTATGAACGTAAGTTTATATTATTAATTTGTCACTCCACAGCTGCAATACGTTTAATAAATGATGTAGATAGCTTTATCATCAGCAGCTGTCAGAAGGTTTACTAAATTACCTTGTTTTCGGCTAAAAAGCGAACATAGTCCTGGCACAGCATTTATAGTATTTCTTTCTCTGCCATTATGTCTCATATATACAAACACTTGTTATCATACATATCACTAATACACATTTCCTGTCTGTAGACATAACTTAGAAAGACTCTGACAGTAGTTGATGGTGAAGCTGTATCAATATGTATCTCTGAAACCTAATGAGTACTACATTCATTACTAACATAATATACTGGACTGTGTCCTTATTCATTAAAGTCTCCAAGAACTGGAAATGCTGATGCAAATACTATCTTAACCAGATATTATTTATTTTCCTGTTTTGGGCTTGTTTTTGGTTGTTTTTGCATGTTTATGGCTCGTTGTTTTGTTTTGGGTTGTTTTTGGTTGGTTTTACTTGTTGTTGCTTCATTTGGCACGTTTGTTTGGTATGTTTGTTTGGCTTGTATGTCTGGCTCGTTTATGTCTGGTTCATTCATGTCTGGCCCGTACATGTCTGGCTCGTTATTTGTCTGGCTCGTTATTTGTCTGGCTCGTTATTTGTCTGGCTCGTTATTTGTCTGGCTCGTTATTTGTCTGGCTCGTTATTTGTCTGGCTCGTTATTTGTCTGGCTCGTTTTTTGTCTGGCTCGCTTTTTGTCTGGCTCGTTTTTTGTCTGGCTCGTTTTTATTCTGGCTCGTTTTTATTCTGGCTCGTTTTTTGTCTGGCACGTTTTTAGTTGTCTGGCTCGTTTTTAGTTGTCTGGCTCGTTTTTTGTTGTCTGGCTCGTTTTTTGTTGTCTGGCTCGTTTTTTCTTGTCTGACTCGTTTCTTTCGTCTCGCTCGCTTTTTTGTCTGGTTCGTTTTTTTGTCTGGCTCGTTTTTTTCTCTGGCTGGTTTTTTTGTCTGGCTCGTTTCCTTTGTCTGGCTCGTTTTTCTTGTCTGGCTCGCTTTTTTGTCTGGCTGTTTCTTTTTGTGTGGCTCGTTTTTTTCGTCTGGCTCGTTTTTTTGGCTGGCTCGTTTTTTGTTTGGCTCGTTTTTTGTCTGGCTCGTTTTTTTTGTCTGGCTCGTTTTTTTTGTCTGGCTCGTTTTTCTTGTCTGGCTCGTTTTTCTTGTCTGGCTCGTTTTTCTTGTCTGGCTCACTTTTTTTTTGTCTGGCTCGCTTGTTTTTGTCTGGCTCGCTTTTCTTGTCTGGCTCGCAATTTTTTGTCTGGCTCGTTTCCTTTGTCTGGCTAGTTTTTCTGTCTGGCTCGGTTTTTTGTCTGGCTCGGTTTTTTGTCTGGCTCGATTTTAGTCTGGCTCGTTTTTTGTTGTCTGGCTCGTTTTTTGTTGTCTGGCTCGTTTTTCTTGTCTGACTCGTTTTTTTCGTCTCGCACGCTTTTTTGTCTGGTTCGTTTTTTTGTCTGGCTCGTTTTTTTTCTGGCTGGTTTTTTTGTCTGGCTCGTTTCCTTTGTCTGGCTTGTTTTTCTTGTCTGGCTCGCTTTTTTGTCTGGCTGTTTCTTTTTGTGTGGCTCGTTTTTTTTTGTCTGGCTCGTCTTTCTTGTCTGGCTCGTTTTTCTTGTCCGGCTCACTTTTTTTTTTGTCTGGGTCGCTTGTTTTGTCTGGCTCGCTTTTCTTGTCTGGCTCGCATTTTTTTGTCTGGCTCGTTTCCTTTGTCTGGCTCGTTTTTCTGTCTGGCTCGTTTTTCTGTCTGGCTCGTTTTTCTGTCTGGCTCGTTTTACTGTCTGGCTCGTTTTTTTTCTGGCTCTTTTTTTGTCTGGCTCGTTTTTTTTGTCTGGTTCATTTTTTTGTCTGGCTGGTTTTTTTGTCTGGCTCGCTTTTTTTGTCTGGCTCGCTTTTTTTGTCTGGCTCGCTTTTCTTTTAACTGGCTCACTTTTTTTTGTCTGGGATGCTTTTTTTTGTCTGGGATGCTTTTTTTTGCCTGGGATGCTTTTTTTTGTCTGGGATGCTTTTTTTTGTCTGGCTCGCTTTTTTTGTCTGTGGCTCGTTTTTTTGTCTGGCTCGTTTTTTTGTCTGGCTTGTTTTTTGTCTGGCTCGTTTTTTTTGTCTGGCTCGTTTTTTTCTCTGTCTCGTTTTTTTGTCTGGCTGTTTTTTTGTCTGGCTCGCTTTTCTTTTGTCTGGCGCGCTTTTTTTATGTCTGGCTTGCTTTTTTTGTCTGGCGCGCTTTTTTTATGTCTGTCTCGCTATTTTTTGTCTGGCTCGCTTTTTTTTGTCTGGCTCGCTTCTTTTTGTCTGGATCGCTTCTTTTTGTCTGGCTGGCTTCTTTTTGTCTGACTCGCTTCATTTTGTCTGGCTCACTTCTTTTTGTCTGGCACGCTTTTTTTTGGCTTGCTATTTTTTTGCCTCGCTATTATTATGGCTCGCTTTTTTTGGCTCGCTTTTTGTTTGGCTTGCTTTTTTGCTCGCTTTCTTTTTGCTGTTTTCTTTGGCTCGTTTTTTTTGGCTCGTTTTTTTGACTCTTTTTTTTGTTTTGCTTGTATGTCACCATTTTTGGTAGAATCCAATAAAAATAAGAGGACAATTTATGCAGTATAGTAGTAGTGTAACTGACTTTCCAGTAAATACATCTTTAAAAGTGAATACCATTAACTGGATATGAGAATTATGTTTAACACATACTCCCATATGGTTTGCAAACTACTGCTATTTACTACAATAAAACATTCCTCAGAATTTACTTAAAATTTTGTTTATTGCCAAACATTTCATAATAAACTTTTTAGATTGTTCACTTGTACTTTAGTAAGCTGGGCCCAACATAACAGGCTGTGATGTGGCGTTATTTCCGAAATGTGACTGCTGAGAATTTCTCTCGAAGTGTGCCAATATGAAGTTCAGGACACCTACACCTCACTTCTTGTCGCCAAATAATTCAAACATTTTGAAACTGCCGAGCCGCCACCGATCTCACCCTGGGTTCTGCGTCCTTCAAGAATTTCGAGATCAATGGGATGAAGCTTGATTTCAAGCTTCGAGTGTTCACCGATTTGTGAACCTACGAAAGAAGACAGACAGTATTGTAATAATGATATAATTTGATGAACGTGTTATTTAGTACTAACAAATTAAATTGTTGGAATATAATATTAAAAATGTTTTGTTGCATGAGCTACATTGTCCATTTGTTACTTAATGCAGAAACTACGCCAGCGCCGCAGCTATTCCCACTCGTAATCGGAATTCTTATTTGTCATCGACATTGAGAGATCGGTACTACGTAACATTAACAGTACAGATTTGTAACAGTGAGAAGTTTTTTGGTCTCTCAAAAAAACAGACTGATTTGTAAGAGTGTTTCCTTACTCCTCTCGCGCCCCTTAGTCAGCCTGTATAATATGTTCGATAAGGTGGCACTTCTAGTGTAAGTGCTGCATCCTAAAGCAAAAAATTTAAGTCAATAATTTATTTTGTTGATTGTAATGTCGAAATACTGTCTCCGGGCACCCGAAAATGATTCGCATCAGAATATCGAAATACAGTACTTCCATTCAACCGTCACATCTTAACATTCCTATGAAGGCCTTCTTGAGCTGAGTTTGAATGTTTGATATTTTACAATGTGGTAATGAGTGTGTTAGTGATACAAAACAAGTATTGTATAGGTTATAGGTACGTATCCAACGCTAATAAAAACAAATGTTTGACATACTTACATCATTAATGCTGCTGGCAATTAAGAACCGAACTTGCCAATACGGATCCACCGCATATTTATAGAACACTGGAAGAAGGTGCCAGTATACATCATCAGATAGTTCCTTAGATTTAAACAAGGCGATTAAAAGCTTTGTCGCCTCCAAGCGAAGCCCAATCTGTAACAATTGACTTAGGTTGTAGAAATTGATTTACTTTGTGTGTTAGTTAAAGAAAGTATGTGGACAAAAAGTATCGTTATGTACCTTATCTTCCAGAAACGTCTCCAAAATAGGCACAAGGTGGGTAGCATAGAATGTGACATCAGCTTCTTCAGCTATGTCAGTGAACATAGATAGTGCCATTCTTCGCACTAGCAAATCCTCATCAAGACACAGGCGATGATATATTTGACCTAGGTGTTCTGGAAAAGAAAGAAACATGAAAACAACTTGATTTTTATATAATAGATGGCTACAGAGGTGTAATTTTCGATTAAATTAAAAAATTCTATTCGTCAAATTTGGTTAATTACCTCTTACTGTGGGAGTAACACGTCCATAAATGTTGCACAGATCCCTGCATGCCAATAGCCGGGACGTACTCCTTTCTTCTGCCACTAACTTTTCTATATTCACGACCGCGTCCTCATACATCTGCGCTGTCACGTCACTGCCGCTACTGATCGTTGATTTGTGCTCATATACTTCTCCAAGAGTACACTCATACCAAGTGGGTGCCTGAAAAAGAAATGGTCATTAAGAAAAACGAACACTGAAAAACAGATAATTTATCAACATCTATTTACAAGTGTGATAACCCAGATAAATACTAGATCTTTGAAAACTTGCTGACTGTCATTGACAACACAAACCGGCTTGGCCATTAGAACACAAAAACTCAGTTCCGAGTTCTGTGACAAGTAAGCGTGTGCCCAGATTGCAGAGAATTTTTGCTAATTTTTGTTCTGCTAAGCAGTATCGTGTAATACAACCTGTCATAATGTGTCCAAGAAGGTCCGAAAGTTAATCTATTAATCTTTATTGCAGCATAATCTTACAAATTTTTAAACAGACGATTCAGATGCCCCTGATATTCCTATGGATTGTCTGTTAAAATGACGGAGCGGTGTCAGATAGTTCAAATGAAGCGCAGTGAAAATGTTTATCATCGTGTATGCTCTGCTTACTACAATTTTACTGGAAGATCATCCTGCCGTTTGTTTAGAGCTCTAAGATGTGCGCGTAGGTGGGGAGTGCACACGCCTGCACTTTTAGCCTATTCAAGTATAAGAGTGTAATACGAGAGTTATTACTAGCAAAAATTTACTTCGGTATTTAATTCTTGATCCTAATATAGATATACGAGTTAGGGAGATACGACTTTGCACTGTATAGCAAACGTTAACTTGATGTAGTATATAATTAATCACTTTTACCGCGGTATGACTGTTGTTGCGCAAGCGTTGCGACATACCTCTTCAGGTAGCGAGGCACCGCACCAATGCGACATCGCGATGTTCATGCCCGGGTCGCAGATCATCTCGTCATCGTCATCCTCATAGAAGGGCTGCCTACGCCTGAGGAACACCCAGAGGCAGCATCCTCCTTTCTTGCACAGCAAACTCCGGAACAAGCTCCGAAACATCTGTGGAATCAGAGGTATGTATCACAAGCTGGGTAATGGCGTTAAACATTGATTTGTCCTATTATGCTGCAGAATACTTTGGCTCATATCATTTCTAAGAAGGCGAGATGAGTGCCGAGTCTCTGAGAAATAACTAGAGAGAGCGACATTGTTTGCCTCTTAGAAATCAGTAACAGAAAATATCGTGACGCAGGTCAGTCGGCTGTCGTAACTGAATGATCATTCCGATTGTTAATTTGCATACCAAGAAGTGTGCAGATCATAGAGAAACCGTGCCTCTCCTCCTCTAGAAATTTTCTATCTGTGTGCAAGAACTGATGCTTCCTAACAAAAAATTAGTGTTGCATCTATTGATTTGATGTCATTGTCACCTGTAGCGGACGTAAGATTTAAGTTGCTTCAAGTGATTCTGTTATTACTGTCAACGGCATACGTACATGTTGTAAGAAAAGTGATAAGTGTTTCTTTTGTTCGATGGCATTACGCATGGAGGGCAGGTACTTAGAACATTGTTATGACGTCTGGATAAATTTTAAGTGATCAGAGTTTGGTGCAAAGATTGCAAGACACCCTTCAACTAAAATGAGCGTAATTAAACGAGCGTAACGGAAATCCAGACTCCCTAGTAACTGTACCTTATGGCGAATACGTGCAATCATACCGTTACAATATAAAATTGAGCGAAACTGGAATTAATAATCACAGGTCTGGAACATACAATTATTGTCTGTGACTGTGTCAGGAATTTTTTCACAAATTGAATGATGGCTCCTAATCCCCTTCCTGATGCCTGCGAAGATTGTATACTAAACAAAGATTGCCACCTGTTATAAATCGTGTCAAAAGTATATCATTTTTTATATTCATTGCATTTTTTCAGCCTTGGATCACAGAAATTAAATAAATACCGGTTTCGTCAAATCGTCATCAGATGATTTCTTTAATAAGACGTGAGATGGGAATAGTGAATATCGATGAACTATTCTCAAAATAAAAGTAACTCCCGTATAAAGCTACCTGAACTCGAATGCGTTGCGTAGTCAGTCGTCAAAGTACATCGGAAACGGATCGTTGCTGTGTGACGTACCGAGATGCGTATATTCGTGGATGGATGTCAACCTGAGTTTGTAATTTAGTTTACTAGTACTTGAGCTACCTCATTTGTCTTTCCGTCCAAACAGATTTTCTGATGAATATTTGTTTGTAACTAGAAACCAGTTATGACGCTATTTGTTCGACCACAGACTGAGAAATACAATAGGTTTTGTCCACAGTGCGGTAACGGTTTGTTCCCTTACACAATTCCCATAGAGTTGATAACATTCTTTTCTGTTTCATTTAAAATGCTGAATGAGTTTTCTAGTATAATTAGTTCAGAGATAAATTTATTGTAGTTTGTATCGACGAAGTGTTTATCTTTGATATTGTTGCAAAAGATTACATTTGTTGAATTTCGTCTACTGTAAAATCATGTGTGTTCTTGCTTGTTTACCGTATGTCAAAGTCTGTGTGTAGTTTTGAACAACCTTTAACACTGTTCTAGAGTTCGATTATTCTTCATTTTACTGTCTCCAATATACACTAGATGTTGAACAGTCAGCAACTTCCGTACAATTTAGTTTCTAAAACCGATTTGGTTTTACTTGACTCTTTTCTGTTAACTGAAAGATCTGAAAATCGTGGTCCACTTGCTCACTGTGGAATCATGTGATACTCATAGGTTGATGAAAACAGGCTTTAGAGCTCTTGTTTTACAATTTCTGCTCGGGAGGGATATAGACAATTTGTATTGTTAATATGAATGAAATAATATTTCATTTAACTTCAGAATTAAAAATGCATTATTTTTGGACATCTATATTCATACAAAGACTTGGTGTCTTTTGTGTAAACGCATTATGTTCGTCAGTACGAGAACTAAGTTTTGACAATATTGAATCGGTGTAATATACTGAAACGCTGAAGATCTTTAAATAATTAATTTTCCCCTTTTGACAAATTCTTGGGTATTATATTCCTGAAGTTGCTATAAAAACGCAACATCGTGAGTTATATCAGTCTATTCCTATTAATTAGTTGGCTCGGAACAATGAAAAAAATTTGAAACCCTGTTTTAGAGAAGTGGTGGTACGGCAGCTTGGCTCCGGAAAGGGTTTGATACTGTATGACTTACGTTTCTGCCCTAAAATACAGTTTTCACTTTATCTCTAACTTATTGTAATTAAGTCAGTAATTCAAAACACGATTTGAATGTTCACAGAGTGTAGGTATCTCTAATATAACAGACGGCGGAATTAAGTTTTAATGTGGGTAAAACCATATGACGTGACGATGAGGAAAAGGAAATAACATACCTATCTAACATATGTGTTAGGGGAGATTATTAAGGAAGGGATTGTAATGGTTTGAGCTATTTTTATATACTTACTTCCTCTAGATGGGCAAACCTGTGACATCGTAAAGCAGCTACAGCCTCAGAATGACGTTTTAAACATGTGTAATACGAGAATAATGGCACACTTCCTCCATAACTGCCTCTTTCACAAAACATGACAACAAATTTTTATTGCAGTTAAGTACAAAAATGAAAATAATTCTTATACAGAATCGTAACTAATATATATTACGTCAGAGACACTCACGATGGCGTAAGGGCTGGTGTCGGGATTAGCATCGTCTAGTTGACACATCTGTATACTTAACTTCCTTAGTTTGCAGCTGAAATTATGGTACCCGATATATCTTACACTAAATACCAAATGTGTCCTGAGTCTAAACATGCAACACGAATGCTTCACTTGCCCCTTGAATCATAGCCGACAATTTACTCTAACATCACAGATAATTAAGACTGTAGTATTTTAAGTGATACGTAATTAATTGTTAAATTTTCGCACATTCGTATGAGCGTGCATTGTTGGTTTCTACTAATAACTTAGAAGTAAATAGTATTTTATCTATGTGCGATATGGAGCTGAGCTTTCAGAACTGCTTGTCGTGCTTCACGCAAGTCGACCTGGAACAGTTTCTTGTCACACCGTTCAATACCTCAGGTCTATCAGTGAAAACATCTGCAAACCGCCTGGGCAATCAATTAAAAATCGAGAGGTATCTGATGCTTACCTCGCACCAGAAGAGTCTTCACAGGCAATGCAAGAAAAACTTGGCTATGAGAAAATCGCTTTCTTCCTTATCCAGCTCTGAGCAAATATGGCTCTGAGCACTATGGGACTTAAATGCTGAGGTCATCAGTCCCCTAGACTTAGAACTACTTAAACCTTACTAACCTAAGGACATCACACACATCTATGGCCGATGCTGGATTCGAACCTGCGACCGTAGCTGTCGCGCGGTTCCGGACTAGAGCGCCTTGAACCGCATGGCCACCGCGGCCGGCTCTGCAACTTGTCACCAGTTCTGCAGACGAACATTGCGCATGAGATCTGTTCACAGGCGTTATATTGGATTATTCAGTTCCCACTCATTCCACCACTAAGTATTGTTTGCAAACTGTTTTTGCAGTTTTCTTCAGTTTTCCGAAGATTTTTTGTCGCCATACAGAATCCCATTGTTTTGTAACGGAGAGCTCAAATATGTAGGAGCTACATACGGACCTCTGGCAGTTAGGAACTATTCGATTCATTGAAATACTAACATAGATGTTACATTCTTAAGCCGTTCATTGAGTCACATATACTTGACTCTCTTCAAGTAGTGGAGAACTGGATCAAAAAAATTAAGTCATACATTTAAAATAATTTATTTCGTTATGTGTCAGAGAAAACTATTTCCAAATAATTATTTGAATGCTGTGTGGTATCTAAGCCATCGTATTTTTCCATGTGGAATTTTGGCGTCTTCGAATGATACCTTATAGAATTTGAAGGAAACATATTGCTGTGGCACATTCTACGCGCGGGCTGTGTAATTGAGGCTTACAGGAAAAATTCATTTTCTTGAATCCCTACTCACACAGTAAAAACAAAATTTTGTATCATTAATGTGAAATGCGTTACATTCAAAGTCAGAAATGTATTTTTGAAGCACATACGTACCCATAAAAAAATTAGGGTTGCTTATTGTAAGCAAGCTCAGTTCTTTCTCACAATACTGAATCTGAATGTTACACGAAAGTGCTTACAAAAACTGAAAAAGTAGTTAAATTTCTACAGCAACTTCGACTATTATTTTCCCATTTTGAATTCCGAATTTGCTAAAACAATGCAGCAATGTGGGTTACGCCAGTCAATTACTTTTCATTAGTTTGATCAAAGAGCTAGTGGACTGTCCGGAAACAAATCTACAAAACTGTTAGTACAGCTTGGACACAGGTTTATGGTACTGAATCAGATGCGTTAATATACCAAAATGAAATTCTTACTTCAGCAATTACACGATATGAATGTACACGTTAATGAATGGCGTCCGATATCAAACGTTGAAGAACTAACTTCCTAGCGTTGCAAAACCCTGACGTCGTGATAAAGCAAATCGAAATGCCCTACGCATGAAACACCCACAGAAAGCAAGAAAATGGTGGTAAACGCAGTATACATGTGCAAAATTTAGGTAATTACAGCACACAGACGACATCCTGGAACGACCGCTTCCAAGAACGTCCGCATAGGTACCTGGAGTGATCAGGAAAACACAGCCGTTCAAATGTTTGAAATGGTTCAAATGCCTCTGAGCAGTATGGGACTAAACAAGTGAGATCATCAGTCGCATAGAACTTAGAACAACTTAAACCCAACTAACCTAAGGACATCACGCACATCCATACCCGAGGCAGGATTCGAACCTGCGACCGTAGCTGTCGCGCGGTTCCAGACTCAAGCGATTACAACCGCTCGGTCACAACGGCCGGCTAACACAAGTCACCATACTTAATGACATCAGGTTATAGTAATTGAAACTGGTCTATCAACCGCCTCAGGAAAAAGTTTCAAGCATTTACAATCGGAAAGGAACAGATAAATAAGTCAAAACATGCCTTTCTACCGGAAAGCATGATGACTAATTTCTGTCTCTCTTCCGAACAAAATGTACAGTGTGGCAAAAATACAATCGTTGAAATTCACTCATTTAACTAACAGACCTGTTAAGTCAGTTTCTGAGCCAGTAGCATCTTACTCCAACTTTTAGCAATACATAACAACTATCTACGACTCCACAATATTTTAAGCGATAGGTAAGCATTTGTCAAATTTTCGTAGATCTGTTTGCGGGCATTGTAAGTTTTTCCTCATAGCTCAGAAGCAAATAGCAAATTATCTACAAGCGACTTGTAGTAGGATTTCAGAACAGCGTGTTCTGTATTATGAAATACGAACTGATGTCGCTTCTCATCACACTGTTTCATAAATCAAGTCTATAAGTGAAAATAACTATCGACAGTCTAGGCAGTCAAATAAACAAGAAATATTTGTTGCTTACCTCGCGCTAGAAGAGTCTTCACAGGCAAGGCAAGAAGAACTTGGCTACGAGCAAACCGCTTTCTTCGTTAGCTAGCCTCAGACTGTTTCTAGGCAGCGGCACACGCTGTTTGCTACAAATACCTATTGTTGGCGTAGTCGCTCGTCGACTATGGGCAGCAGTGCAGAGACTGTCTTTTTAATGCAATCGTTACAATCAGTGCTTGGTTGTTGCTATTTGGGATGGTAAATTCAATAGCTACAAAACGTTAAACAATGAAAGAGAATTTCCAAAAATTTCACATTGCCAAAGTAGTATTGGCGTGTTTATGATTATTATCATCGATGCATCGAGTACGATAATAATGATAGTCGCATCGGGCTTGACAGAATAAACCATTGGTAAAAAAGTCAGTAGTTTCATATATAAGGCAAGTCTTTCATTTTATATTTTGTTTTCGAATGTCAGTTGACTAAGATTGATAGTTCATTTCTGTTGCGAAATGACGCAAAAAATGCGACCCATAAAATAACTGAACTGAAATTCTTACAAAACTGGTTGTAATATTTATTGAACATCTCTGTATGACCTAACATATTACTACATGACTTCCATGACAGAATCTTAGTAGAGCTTAATCGGTGATTTTAGCCATTACAGAAGTATATTTTACGGTTATTTAGAAGCAATACATACACAAAAATACTAAAAATTTGAGCGGAAAGTAATTCAAACTTAACAGATTCATCAAATGATATCTACAGTTACCTCTTACGTCCTTGAAAACTCGCATATACTGAAACATGCATCGTAAACTTGTTTTGGACTGCGTAGCATAAATCTTTATTTTGCTTGAATGCTTAGCCACACTACATTGAGAAGTGATGGGACATTGATAAGTATATAAAGAGATGGCTTACAGAAGGCATATAACTGCTCTGCCTTGGCGGTGCTGTCATGTGTGCTCAGGTGATTCGTGCGAAAATGTTTCCGACATAATTATCGCCGCGCGACGTTAATAAACATACTTTCAACGCGGAATGATAGAGCTACCACATGGAACATTCTGCTTGAAAATAGTTATGGAATTCCATATTACAAGAACCACGGTGTCAAGGGTGTGCCGAATGGACTAAATTTGGCGTATTACGTCTTACCACGGACAAAGCAGTGGCTGACAGCCTGCACTTAACGACGGATAGTAGCCGCCTATATTTGGAGCTGTCAGTAGTAATACACACGCAACACGGCGTGAAGCGAGCGCGGAAATCAATGTGGGACCCACGTCGAACGCGTCAGTTAGGCGAAATGTGGCTTTTGGTATATGACAGCAGAGACCGGCGGGAGCGCCTTTTCCAAAAGCACGACATCGTTTACGGCCGTCTCCTTATCATGCCCTCTCCTTATCATGTGACCATTTCGGTTGGACCCTAGAAGACTGGAAAACCGTGGGTTACTCAGATACGTCCGATTTCAGTTGGTAAGAGGTTATGGTAGGGATCGAGTATAGTTCAGACTCCACAAAGCGATGATACTAAGTTGTCAACAAGGCCTTCCACAAGCTTGTTTTAGCCACATAATGTCGTGGGCTGTGTTTACAGAGAACTGACTGGGTCCTCTGGTCGAGCTGAACCGATCATTTACTTGAAATGCTTATATTCGGCTAGTCGGAGACCATTTACAGACAATCGTTGACTTAATATTTCCATGAAAATGCGCCATTTCACCGGGCCATATTTTTTTCCTACCGATTTAAAGAACATTCTGGAAAATTCGAATGATGTGATCTGACTTAACAGATCTGTTTTTCTGACAATGTCGATGGAGAAAATGAACCACGGTTAGATGAAGCTAAGATCCATCTGCACCTTGGTGCACACATATAATCACATACTGTCTCTGTAGTGACGGAACTGGGAAGGAAGCTATGCAGTAATTGTAAATATACATACAAAATGCGAATGACACATAAATCCATGTTCAGCTGAGTAATATTACTGATAAGTATAGCCATCAGACAAAGTGTTATGTAGTAAATAGAAATTACCGAAGTAATTGCGAAGTTATCCAAAGTAGTTTACCAAGTATTCTATGACCCTGCACATAATTTGAGATGGCAGTATGATAGGCAGTATCGAAACGTTGGTACACCTTATTTGCCTGATGTGAACTGATCAGTACAGTATCTTCACATAAGTTACTAAACATTCAGATATACATAAATCAGAAAATGTTTTGCGTCACCTTGGGTACGGAACCTGCACCGAAAATTGGAATGTAGATCGAAATAAACATCATTTCTGCCATTTTTTATTGCTCATGAAAACCTATCATTGCATGTTATACCACCGTACAGCTCGACCCTCGGAGGTGGTGGTCCCGATTGCTGTACACACGGGTTCTCTTAATAGCACTGACTCTTGCATTGATGCAGGTCTGTATTCGTCGTGGCATACAATCCATAAGTTCATCACGGCACTATTGGCAAAGATTCTCCCACTCCTAAGGGGCAGTTCAGCGTAGATCCCTCAGAGTGGTTGGTGCGTCACGACGTTCTTAAACAGCCATTTTCAATCAATTCCAGGCATGTTCGGTAGGGCTCATGTCTGGAGAACATGCTGGCCACTCTAGTAGAGCGATGTCGTTATGTCGACGGAAGACATTCACAAGACGTACACGATGGGTGGCGCGAATTTTCGTCCATGAAGACGACTGCCTCGCCAATATGCTGCCGGTAAGTCTGCACTATCGATCGGAGGATGGCATTCACGTATCGTACAGCCGTTACAGCACCTCTCATGACCACCAGCGGCGTACGTCGGCCGCACGTAATGATACCCCAAAACATCACAGAACATCCACCTTGCTGCACTCGCTGGATAGTGTGTCTAAGGTGTTCAACCTGGCCGGATTGTCGCCAAACACGTCTCCGACGATTGTCTCGTTGAGGACAACGTGATGCCAATCCTGAGCAATCCATTAGGCATGTTGTTGGACCACGCTTCATGTTGTCGTGGTTGCAAAGAAGGACCTCGCCATGGACGTCGAGAATGAATTTGCACATCATACAGCCTATTGCGCACAGCTTTAGTCGTAACACGACGTCCTGTGCCTGCACCGAATGCATCATTCAACATGATGGCGATGCTGTCAGGGTTTCTCAGAGCCATAATCCGGAATTAGCGGTCATCCACTGCATTGCTAACCCTGGGCGGCCTGAGCGAGGCATGTCATCGATAGTTCCTATCTCTCTGTATCTCCTCCATGTGCAAGCAATATCGCTTTGGTTCACTGCAAGACACTTGAAGACTTCGGTTGTTGAGAGCCCTTCCTGGCACAAAGTAACAATGCTGACGCGATCGAACCGCCGTATCGACCGTCTAGACATGAATTAACTACAGACAACACGAGCCGTGTACCTCCTTCCTGGTGGAACGACTGGAACTGATCGGCTGTCAGACCCCTTCCTTGTAATTGGCGCTGCTCATGCATAGTTGTTTATATGTTTGGGCGGGTGTAGTGACATCTCTGAACAGTGAAACTGACTGTGTCTGTGATACAATATCCACAATCAAGGTCTATCTTCAGGAGCTCTGGGAATCGGGGCGATCCAAATTTTTGTGACGTATGTAGAAAAGACAGAAAATGTATTTTAAAATGGTGAATGATGCTGTAAATATGAGAGGCATTGTAGCTCGCTTATCCAACTCTGTATCAGTTTAGAATTCGTTCTCGTGGTATTGCATTATATTTAACAATGCGTCAGTTGGAAGCTACGAACGTCATTGTATACGAAGACTTCATTAGCTAAATTAATACAATATACATTTATCGTACAGCATTAACTGCAAGTATTAAAAAATAACTTGCGATTCTACATTTAAGGAATTAGACTCCCAAAGCTAAAATGTTCAAATTCTGGAAGTTGACGTTATAATAATACGTAATAGAAGATCATTTGTACTTAAAATTAAGACTGTGAATTAAAATTGATGCATTTAATCAGAATTCAGCGTTTCGTGAAGAAATCAGTTGATAGCAGAGGAAGCAGGATTAATAGTCACTGATTGGTCCTAGGTATCTTCTTAGAGCGCAGTCTCTGACAATATGCTGAACGATTTGTTCTTGGGCTCCCCAAACGGAGGCTGGAATTTCGGAGTCCACGCTTGTGCCACATAGCATTGCACTATGCGTGACCAGTTCTTATTCTGTTCAGTCTTGTTCACTCACTTCTCTTCAGGTCAAATACTGGCAGACCTGCACACAGATCTCGAAACCTTGCTCTTTTATAGTTGATGCATTTCGTATCCTGCCCAGCTCTTCATTAATGTTAAACTTTTCGTTGTTTCTTTCATTACGCCACAGTGCTGAGCGTGATATGTAACTGTCTGGATGAGGGTTATTTAAGACTGTGTAACTTGGAAGGTCTTGGGGGACGGGGTGATGCAACTATCTCAGTTCTCTATTGGTTTCTTCGTGGTGTCGCAGTTGTGGTGGTGGACTGTTACTGATATTGTGCAACCAAGGAATCGGTCTGGAATTTACTGTACCTCCGATTCCTATTCACATTTCTAGTTTCCTTGTACAAGAACTGTTTTGTCACACTCGTGCTGAACAGTCAGCTATTGCGTAACTAGTGACAAGAGCCAGACATAGATGAGGAATAATTTTGGATACAATAGGGATATTTCACAAATTAATATGGGAGGGAAGAAAGACAATTTCGTGATGATCATTGTATTCAAATGTAGAAAGAAACAAGTGAATCAGTTGCCACATCTCCATTTGTGGATGTAGTGAATTCTTGAAAGAAATATACAGCTTCGTATGACACGTGCACTTGCCTGTGAAACAATTTTCGAAATGAACGAAAAAAACTTATGTACGTCATGTGAATCTGCAAGAAATTACGGGACACGCCCTTCCTTTTGGAAGAGACTAGATAGCCAGCGAACCAGATATCCTGCTGTAGTGCTTGACACACAGTGCCACGCACACAACTCTTATATTTGTTGGCCAGAACATGGAGTTTAAGGAACGATGCCTCTAATTCGTTGAATCTGTTGACAGTGCGAGACACATAGAGTTCTTAAGTTATATTCTCCTCCAGTATTAAGTATTTTGTATACTGCAGCGACCAGGATTGTTAGGAATGAAGAGTTTCTGAACAGTTGGCAGTTATTCAGGGAGAAGCGAAATTCGCGCACTCTGGCTTCGCAGCGCGACGCCGCACACGCCGGCGATAATAAAAGGCTTTCCCAAAATTTCGTCTGTCGAGTCCAGCTGACAGGAGAAGGACGTTAAGGAGTGACAATCTAGCAACACTGTAACCACATGTGTGCTGACAAACTCTTCCATCACAAATCAGTTACGCTGTAAAGTTGGTGCATTAAATAGTGTTTTTGGTTAGCATGCAGGGGGTCGAGGTTTCGATCCTAAGTTGAAGCATATGTTCTTTATTTGGTAAATGTAGTCCAGGTGGTACGGTTATCTGGCATGTTAATCGTCAGCAGCGATTGCAGTGGGCTCTCTAGAAAACATTTACACTTACACACTACAATCGTAGATATGGAAGACTTGTCAGCTTTGGAAGAATTCCTTTCCACATAATGGGGGTGAATTTATTTGCATCACTTCATCCACTAGATGCGAAACCGGTTTTCTCTGTACCCTCCTCCAGTGGTGCCATAGATCATTACCACCTATTATTTGCCTCGTTCAGGTCCATCACATTTCGTTAGGGCCTTACGTTACCAGTAGGACTAGCAACGTGCTTTGTGAATAATCTCCGAACTCGGTTACTATTTGTATGTGCAATCATCATGGTCCCACTCATTATACCTTTCAATATTTAGTCTGGTAACCGTATGCTGTTTAGTACGTACCTCAATTCATTATTATTATTATTGTTATTATTATTATTGTTGTTCTATCCACAGGATTGTGGAAACATCACGTCTATTACGGTTAGGGAAACAGTGTAATTGGAAAACGAACACTTCACACTTACATACAGTTCTGCATGATTCATCCCGACTCTGCTATCAGAGGGGTACTGTGCATTAGGTGGAGTAGAGCACAGGACTGACAGCGTATTTATACTGTATGCGCTGTCCACCTGACAGGGACTAGTTGCGTGCGGTGTAACGCGTTTGTGACAGACTCCAGTGCATATGAATAAACATATTTAATTGTCTCATTGTAATCCTCTAAATCTGTGTGGCAGACATTTGGCATAGACAAACGATGAACATGTGGATATGCTTCTTATCCTTGGCGCACCTAATAACCGGGCTGGTGTTGCCACTCGTGAATTTGCGGTCGCAGTCGACACCATCCAAATAAAAATGTGTTTTGGGATCTGGAGGTGTGCCTTCGGGATCCAGGTTCTCTCCTTACACCATCGGGTGACAGAGGTCTGCGCGGACTCGACGTTCTCCAGCTACGGAGGAAGCTATTCTGGAGGTCATACACCAAGAACTTCTTTGAAGTACACGTAGCGTAGAAAGGCAGTTGCGTGTCTTACAAAGCACGGTCGTTAACATGCTGCACTGGTATGGGCTGCACCCCTAACATTATGCTTTCACACAACACTAGCATCCTGCACATCGGCATCAGAGGTTGCAAATCGCCAGCCGATGTGGCGGAGCGTATCTAGGCGCTTCAGTCTGGAACCGCGTGATCGCTACGGTTGCAGGTTCGAATCCTGCCTCGAGCATGGGTTAGTTTAGTTAGGTTTAAGAAGTTCTTAGTTCTAGGGGACTGATGACCTCAGATGTTAAGTCCCTTAGTGCTCCGAGACATTTGGACCATTTTGATGCAATTCTGTGAATGGTTCCAACAACAACAGGAAGCCAACTATGACTTTGTGAACACTGTAATGTGGTTTGATGAACCTGATTTCACTCGTGAGGGTGTCTTCAATATGCACAATTCACACCATTGGTGTGAGGTTAACCCACACGTCACGCACGTCTGTGGATTTCAAGATATCAAGTTCGCTTTGGTATCAACGTCTGTTCCAGAACATAGGGCGACAGGCGGTTGGGCCCCTACATGTTTCCTAACTGGTTGGCTGAACGAAGGTATCATTCATACTTCTCGAACTATATGCCTGATGAGATGGAAGTTTTTCCAGTGCATGTTCAGTGGGGGATAAGGTTCCAGGATGATCGTGCACTTCCACATTCTGGAATTAATGTGTGACAGTATTTGGAGAGAACAATTCCAGGGAAGTGGCTTCGACGTGGAAGTCCAGCTGTATGGCCACCGCTTTCGTCTAACCTAAATATCCTGGATTTCTTCCTGTGCGGACACCTGTAGCAGCACATGTACTCTTCTCTGGCGACGAATGTGGAATAATTGGTAGTGCGCGTTCATGCTTCTCTCTTTACTTTGTGTGCACCTTTGATGCGAAGGGACCAGAGCTGTATGATGTGGTGAGTTGAAGAATATTTGGACGTGGAGGGAGGTCGGTTTGAACACCTGTTGTTCTGAGGACAATGTATTTTGTTGTGAGGGTCATGTGTTCATAAATATGGACATTATTATTGTCACTGGTTGCTAATTGTCGAGCGCTCATATTACATCTAGTGTAAATGACAAGTAGATTTTGTGTTATTGTACTGTGCTGTTACCTTTAGAATTTAGAAACTGATATTGTTTCTGTAGTTATTCTGTCCTATGAAAGATCATTTCTTATTAGTGTAACAATGTATTTGTTATGTTCAGCGTTACGAAATGTCGTAAATTTAGGATACTCATCACCTAAGAAATGATGTATATTGTGGAGTAAAGTGGCAGAATGAAATTATCGAATAATATATATATATATATATATATATATATATATATACGCCCCAACGAAGGAAAGAACCCGACCTATTGCGTGCTAACCAAGAACGTTACACGCTGCACCAACTGCACAGTACAACAGATTTGTGCTGCCAGAAGTAGTCACCATACATGTGGTTACAGTGTTGCCACACTCCCACTCTTTAACATCTTTATCTGCCCGATGTACTCGCCACACGAAATTTTGGGACAGACATTTTTTTATCGCTGTCATGTGAGGAGGCGTGCTGCGAATCCCGAGTGCGCGAATTACCCTTCACCCTGTATATTACGATGTTTTACTAATACCTTTAGTAGCTTCAATTTTTAATTTACAACAGTATCTTTCAGGGTTCGTCGATAATTCAGGGAGACACACCTTCTGTTTCCGTCACGCGGGAAAGAAACGAAGAATTCTTAATTCTGAGACACAGCAATGTCAACTGAAACTTTATATTCCAGTAACGAAAATGATTCTACATAAAAATAGTGTGGAGACCTCTAAACAACTTCGCGCAACTGCAGACAGGGAAAACATTCGAAGGATTACATCGTCTGGACTAAATGTACGAGCTGGGTCTGAGAAGCACAGGAAATAGTCGCAGAAAATGAAGGCGTCAAGAGTTACAAACAAAGTACCTTTGGTTCAAATACCTCTGAGCACTATGGGACTTAGCATCTGTGGTCATCAGTCCCCTAGAACTTAGAACTACTTAAACCTAACTAACCTAAGGACATCACAGACATCCATGCCCGAAGCAGGATTCGAATCTGCAACCGTATCGGTCGCTCGGCTCCCGACTGTAGCGCCCAGAACCGCACGGCCGCTCCGGCCGGCCATTTAAAACTAGAGAAAGGGTCAACAGAGACATGGAATGTTTGTACAAATGTACGATGTTGAAGCAGTGAGTGAAACGTTTGTGTCTGAGTAGTGTAAACGCATCAGAGACTGAAAGGACCGTGTCGACGAGCCGCGTGCGAATTAACAAGAAGTATCCCAAATGACATCGAACGAGTGCGATGGATGCTTACTGAGGTTCGGCCGCTATCCTTGAGAATGAGAACTGAAGATTTTAAAAGAGAACGTAGGCAATGTATTCACGAGTGTTCACAAACTTGCGACCATGGTGCTTATAGCGATTCAGCAAGGACAGTTTCCAACAGCATTAAAAACGACGTCAGATAGGCCTTGTAACTAGTGGTGGTAATTCTGAAGGCCAGGAAGGGCATTAGACCTGTAACTCTTGTTCCCTTTATTTTTCTAAGACCTTCAGTGAACTTACCAGACTTCCTATGAACCACCATGGAAAATAAAACAATATCAATCAAGTTGCAGCTACGTACCTGTATCGTAGTGGCCACTTAGTGGACATGTATCAGGTGTAAGGAATGTACTTACTGCTGCGATATGACATCAATATTTTGCATGAAACAGTTAATTTGTTTTCTACCTCATCACCCAGTACAGAATTTCTAATTATCTTATTTATGAGAAATTAAAAACTTTAATCTCGTTCATACTCTATTTCTCTAAAACAAAACGAAATTCTCGACTTCAGTTTTGTGTGGCCCTGGTTTACTTTTCGGTGTGCTACTTACAAACATGCTGAAGCCGAATCCAAGATGGTGTTCCTAATGCATAATGGCCCAGCATGCATGGTTGTGCACTAAGTTTAAAATGATGAAACATAAAAAAATAAAAAAATAAAAAAAAAAGGAAATCTCACATATGTGAGTCAGAATCGTGCTATTTCTGATTCATATTCAATTATATTCAGTTCAAAAATTTGTTACTGAGAGCACTCGAATTTAAAAATCTTGCTACCACAGCTGCGCAAAATTTAAAGTCTGGCTGCTTTTATGTTGAAATCTAAACTATTCTTCTGTGTTGTCACCATTGAAACAATCGTCATCCTGTGTTAGGAACTGAACCGTTTTAAGTCCACTTGCGCTAACCTTAACACTAGCAATATCAATTAGATTCAATAATTCTGTTAGCAAGCCAGGTCACTCGATGATAGGCACCGCTGTTGACATTGCGTAGGCAACAAAAGCAAATATGTCCAGGGAGGGCTTCTAGGGGTGGACTCCGCAGATGGGCGCTGCTTGTTCACAGGTGGTGGCGGATGAAAACTCATGTTGTCCCTCCGCAGCAGACGGCAGGTGGCTTCGTCTAGGAGGCTGAGGACTTAACGAGAGTTCGAATGCATCGGAACAGTGGTGACTTCTGTGTCGACATCGCCTTCACCACCTAAACTGTAAGCGGTGATGGTGGGTGTGCGGAGGGAGTACCCTATGCAAGCTGCTGTCCCCACAATACAGAATAACTAAGAAGCTATAGTCCACATGTTTTACTTATTTTTTTATTCGAATGATGATTTTTGAGGATACAGTAAGTCAACGTCGGTCTTGCTTCTTTGTGTTTTACAGGGTGTTTCAAAAATGACCGGTATATTTGAAACGGCAATAAAGACTAAACGAGCAGCGATAGAAATACACCGTTTGTTGCAATATGCTTGGGACAACAGTACATTTTCAGGCAGACAAACTTTCGAAAGTACAGTAGTTACAATTTTCAACTACAGATAGTTTGTCCATTGGAACCATGAGGAGCACGAGTGCTAAACGGGGAGGGATGTAGATAGAGGAATCAGTTTCATATTCTCAGCCTGATAAACAACAATTGGTCTCACGCCGCCCTGTATTTTATACGTCACAAATGTAGAAGTGTGGGGATTTGGGTGGAATAACAAATCCCCCAGGAAACATCTCATCTATAGTCGTCATTAACTGTCTCATTCTAGGTGTGGAGAGTTTGTGAGGCATCCCCCGCACAAGTATATAAAACCAAATTAGCGGACGACCCTTTGTCCCTTGAAGCTCACATAATCTGTCAGTAAGCACATCCCTGAATTATGGACACAAATCAGCAATCAGTTCCATCTGTCTGCTGGTAATTGTTTAAAGTCATAAGCTGGAACATTTCACGTACAACTCTCTCGCGGATTGTAAAATTGTTGCTCTTTGGTTTATTTATTCTCTTTGTAACAACACATTTACGAAAAGAGTTACGTGAAATACTTTTAGCAATGCTTTGCTTTGCTTTTCTTTATCATCATTACCCTTTAGCGGAATAAAATGTATATATGGAAGTCTTATTGTTCTGTATCTGGCCTACAATTTAAGGAACGATTTTTCGTAACTGCAACTCATGCTAAGAATCAATATATCTTCCCTACTTCATAGTGATTAAAAGTTGAAATTACTTTGTTATGAGCACTGATGTTACAGTCCGTGTGATCGTTCAAAAACACAAGTTCGCAGTGGATTTTATTTCTCGTTAAAATGCTATTTCATACCACGACTAGCCCAAGAACATGAGACTCTCATTAAAAAATACGTTGTCACTATAAAGTTTGCCAGATCAGAACGGAGCACAGCAAGATTCCTATCAGATTCTGAAGGTACATTAAATTATTTGCACTGTAAATTATATCCTATCAGCAGCCTGCGTCAATCTGCAACACATCATAAAATCTGCTGATCTTCACTGCCAGTCTGGGAGCTAAAAGAAATAATATTATTTTACTATTATTTTACCGCTTCCTTGCGGTATGCTCGACTATATTGTAAGTCGTTTAAATACGCCGCGGCAGCGGCTCTTCGTTCTCCACGCAGCTCAGCACCACAGATAATATTTATATAACTGAAAAATGTCTCAACAGGATGGGATAATATGCAAGCAAGCTTAACAATAAATAATACAAGTTTTCATTTAAACAACTCTATTAAAACCTTTAAATATCTCAGTGATTACAGACCTTCGTGAATTCACACGTAATGGCGTACATTGCTTAGTCTCGACAAAAGAATGCTACACTAGCGTTCGCTACTACGACACAGGATATCTTACTCGTTCGACTCCCAGATGAAGAAGACAAAGAAATTGCTATTCGTCACGTATTATATACTAGTTACTTATTTTAATCTTTGTTCGACATTTATCGTCTGTGGCGGTTTCATTACTCGCCGACGCAGATATTCTCAAAAATAAATAATAAAAAAAAATACATAATTTTATACAATAACACAATATGATACATATAATTTTCTCGTTACTACATAATATGTTGTTTTTGTTTCTTACTAGACGTTACAAACATCGGTATTGACTGAGTCAGTAACTGACTTCCTTTTCATCACATGCATACAAAACTGAAATACTTTCTTGCGTGAAAACTCTGTCTGCACTGGGGAAGTAAACTAAACTTACGGATGAAGTCAGAACCTATAATAGCCGACACCGACAGAATTGTGCCACCTCAACTCGGAATTCCCATGTAAAATCACCAATTCGAGCCTTAACTTTAATAGTTCACCAACTCCGAGTTATCTCTGCTGAACTGGCCTGCATACAAAGCTCAACCTTGCCTGACATTTCCGCGAGTTTATACCACTTATCACAAGTGGAGGCCCGTTCTTCAGTGATCAGTGAAAAAGAATTTACGACATCAAGAAAGGCACCATATGTAAATGTGTGAAGCGGACTTGGCCACTAGGAATAGCAATAATCCTGCAAAATGGCATTTGTGATCCCCTTAATATACCGTCAGCTATCGCTAGAGCTTTCCTGGCTTGTATGGTCCCTTGCTATGTGTTCACCCACTACACACTTAAACATTTTGTCATTGAAGCATGCCTCCTCCGGCTTCATTTATTATCTGAGGTTTTCAATTAACTGTAACCATAACGTTCCTCCCATCTTTTGGTGAGCATACTTTACAGCCTGCATACGAAGCAGTAAATCTTCTAACTGACATAAGCTTTATGGTTAGTCACAAAACAGCACTCCAAAGTGGTCATTAGTCGCTCCCTTTCAAAGATATTTTCAACTGTTTGACCTTCGCTAGAACCCAAACACAAGCTTCAAGCGATGTCTTCGATTCTCTTAATATACTATTCTAGCAGTACGACTGCATGGTCTCGCAGTGGTGTGAATTCATAAAATCTTCCTGGGCTTTCAGATGCGTGCGGTACTTCAAATGTATTGCCTTATTTGGACTGGAACAGAGCACCAGTGACGTCACAGTTAGCAACGCGGCTATTTAATGGCGAGGCCACAGCTACACATCAGTGATTTATAACTGCTGCTTAGCTCATGTCCAGCGTGGGCGTCCAGATTATTTAAAACGAATTAGCTCCCAGAACTCATAAATGATCATTTGCACTGCATGGCTTCAGACAAAGCCTGTTCGAACCTCCGATCTACCTAGTGACTCAAACTGTTAAAAATCTTCAGTGATTAATTCGCATAATTCACCTAAATCCTTCAGTTCCAAAATAATAATAGCAATAATAATAATAATAATAAAACAAAGAACAACACGCATCAATTACACAATCACAGGGAAACGAAATCTTAAGACAGCCACCAGAACAAGCACAAACAGAACACGAAGTGATACACATGTCAGATATAGAAGAAAAATTGCACCTGACACATATAGAATACAAAGACACAAATACAAGCATTTGACCATTCTTGCACAGACCACCAAATAACCCACAAGTCGAAACAACAATAACAACTATCAACACAATCTTACACAACAAAATAAATGAAAATTCGACTATGGAAGAGTTACAACTACTGGTTTATATAGGAGCACTCAATACACTAAATATACACACTAGGCAGAGATCAGAACCAACCAATACACAGAAGAAACCCACAAAACCAGCATGGCAACACAGGCTACAGATCAGAATAGAAAAACTGAGAAAAGACCTTGGACAGCTAACACAATTTATAAGAAATGAAATATCAGACAAACAAGGAAAAAGGTTAGTTAAAATCTCACAACAAGAAGCGATTGAGCAATTAGATTGAAAGAAGCAGAAATTACAAGCATTGGCCAAACGACTAAGAAGATACAAAAAATGTGAAAATAGAAGGAAACAAAACCAAACATTCAACACAAACCAAAAGAAATTTTACCATACAATAGATAACATACACATTAAAATATACAATCCACCAAACATAACAGACATGGAACACTTCTGGAGCAACATATGGTCAAACACGGTACAACATAAGACATGCACGGTGGATACAAGCAGAAACAGACACATACAAGATGATTCCACAAATGCCTGAAGTGATAATTTTGCAACATGAAGTCACCCGAGCAATTAATTCTACGCACAATTGGAAAGCCCCTGGAAAAGATAAATGATAATGAAGTCCCATGCTGGACGCACCGCCGTACGAGGCAAGGTCCTAGTGGTGGTGGTTTGCCATTGCCTTCCTCCGACCGCAATCGGGACGAATGATAATGAAGAAGACGACACAACACCCAGTCATCTCAAGGCAGGTGAAAATCCCTGAGGAGTCAAGGAGTATATTGCTCCCTCCTATGTATATCTCGCGAAGAGACCATGAGGATAAAATCAGAGAGATTAGAGCCCACACAGAGGCATACCGACAATTCTTCTTTCCACCAACAATACGAGACTGGAATAGAAGGGAGAACCGATAGAGGTACTCAAGGTACCCTCCGCCATACACCGTCAGGTGGCTTGCGGAATATGGATGTAGATGTAGATGCAGATGTAGTCCCCACTGGGAATCGAACGCGGGACCCCGTGCTTGAGAAGCCAGAACGCTACCGCGAGACCACGAGCTGCGGCCCTGGAAAAGGTAAAATAGAAAATTTCTGGCCAAAGAAGTTCACCTCAACACATCACATCTAACTAAATTATTTAACAGTAACATTGCAGACCCATAGACAGTCCCTGATACACTTGCACAAGGAATAACTTATCTGAAACCTAAAGGACAAGCAGACACAGCAAACCCAGCTAAATATCGCCCCATAACATGCCTACCAACAATATACAAAATATTAACTTCAGTCATTACACAGAAATTAATGACACATACAGCAAAGAACAAAATTATAAATGAAGAACCAAAGGGCTGCTGCGAAGGAGCACAAGGATGTAAAGAGCAACTGATAATAGATGCAGAGGGGACATATCAAGCTGAAACTAAACGAAGGTCGCTACACTATGCATACATTGATTACCAAAAAGCTTTTGATTGTGTAACCCCCTCATGGTTACTACAAATGTTAGAAATATACAGAGTAGATTCTAAACTGATACAGTTCCTAAACATAGTAATGAAAAATTGGAAAACCACATTTCATATCCAAACAAATTCAAATAATATCACATCACAGCCAATACAGATTAAGTGTGGAATATACCAAGGAGACTCATTAAGTCCTTTCTGGTTCTTCCTTGCTCTGAACCCACTATCCAACGTGCTAAATAATACAAATTAAGGATATAATATTAGTGGAACATACCAACACAAAATCACACATTTGCTATACATGGATGATCTAAAACTACTGGCAGCAACAAATCAAGAACTCGACCAATTACTAAAGATGACAGAAGTATTCAGCAATGATATAAATATGTCTTTTGGAACAGACAAATGTAATAAAAATAGCAAGTCAAGGAAAAACACACTAAACAAGAAGATTACATATTGGATAACTACAGCGACTGCATAGAAGTGAAGGAAAAAACAGATGCCTATGAATATCTAGGATACAGACAAAAATAGGAATAGATAATACAAATATTAAAGAAGAACTAAAAGAAAAATATAGAAAAAGACTAACAAAAATACTGAAAACAGTATTGGCAGCAAGAAACAAGACAAAAACTATAAATAATTATGCTATACCAATATTGACCTACTCATTTGGAGTAGTGAAATGGAGTCACACAGACCTAGAAGCACTGAATACACTTACACGATCACAGTGCCACAAATATAGAATATATCACATACATTCAGCAACAGAAAGATTCACATTAAGCAGAAAGAAAGGAGGAAGGGGATTTATCGACATAAAAAACCTACATTATGGACAGGTAGACAATTTAAGAAAATTCTTTATAGGACGAGCAGAAACTAGCAAAATACACAAAGCAATCACTCATATAAACACATCAGCTAAACCATTGCAATTTCATAACCACATCTACAACCCTTTAGATCACATAACATCAACAGGTACAAAGAAAGTAAATTGGAAAAAGAAAACACTACATGGCAAGCACCCGTATCACCTAACACAGCCACACATCAATCAAGACGCATCCAACACATGGTTAAGAAAGGGCAATATATACAGTGAGATGGAAGGATTCATGATTGCAATACAGGATCAAACAATAAACACCAGATATTACAGCAAGCATATTATTAATGATCCCAATACCACAACAGATAAATGCAGACTTTGCAAACAACAAATAGAAACAGTAGATCACATCACAAGCGGATGTACAATACTAGCAAATACAGAACACACCAGAAAAAATACCAGTGTAGCAAAAATAACACATCAACAACTTGCCATACAACATAAACTAATAGAACAACACGTTCCCACATACAAGTATGCACCACAAAATGTACTGGTGAATGATAAATACAAATTATGCTGGAACAGAACCATTATAACAGATAAAACAACACCACATAACAAACCTGACATCATACTCACCAATAAAAACAAGAAATTAACACAACTAATCGAAATATCCATACCAAATACAACAAATATACAGAAGATAACAGGTGAAAAAATTGAAAAATACATCCAACTCGCTGAGGAAGTCAATGACATGTGGAATCAGGATAATGTTGACATTATCTGAATTATACTATTAATTACAGGAGTCAGACCACACAATATCGACCAGTACATCAACGAAATACAGCTACATCCAAACGTAAATATACAACTACAGAAATCTGTAATGATTGATACATGTTAAATTACCCGAAAGTTCCTAAATGCAATGTAACATATACCGTACAGTTAAAAGGAAGTCACGCTTGATCAAGGTCTGCGTCACTTTCCATTTTTAACGAGACATAATGTCTGAGAAGGGAAAGAAATATTAACAGTAATAATAAGCCATCTGCACTTCCTTGGTAGCGTCACCGACAATCCACCGTCACGCAAATAGCTATGGGGTGATGTACTTGCCAACCACATCAGCCACAGCTATAGCGTGGAACACACGACGAGTTTCCTCTCGTATCCGTTAACTTCAGAGTGTGCTTAATTTCACCTTGGGCAACTTCCACACTTGAGCTAATACACCCTGGGTCCGTACCAGCAAATTGCCAACCGATTCCGACGGTGATTTACACAGAGGGTCAGACAGTCTGACACTGCAGAAATCCGAAACCCAGATGTCACAATGAATAACGCGGGCTCTAATTCTATTACCTTGAGTGTAGCTTAGATTCTCCACTCTCCTCAAAGTTAGTGAACCAGCTCTGCTAAGACAATCTTAATGGTGGAGATGGCGTCACACATCTCTGCTTCCTGCAAGTGTGGCAGGACCATGGGAAGTGCACCAACATTACAGGGACGGCTACCACCTTGGACACACAGCCCGACATGTGATTGCCAATAATCTTCAATATGTTAAGCGAGCTCTCCTCGTCACACCTCTTCGTCACTGGGCACCCCCCTGCCTTCCATGTTGCAGCAGTGCAGTAACAAGGAATTTACGGTATATGAAACACAAGTCTAAAAAGCCTGTATTAAACAGCAAAATAATTACTGTTTCCCCATGACCAAATAATGTTTTTAGTGCCGCACACACCTCGCCACTCTATAAGCACGTGCTGCTACCACAGTATAGTGAAAGAAGCTCTAGGCTGAGGTGTATGTGGTACTTCCCTCCAAAACATTTTACACGTTTGTTTCAAAAACTACCATTAAAGGAAAACAACAACATTCAATCCACAAATTTCTCGGAAATTAAAAAGGGTACAACTATAATCCATGAAAGACTTTATAACAGAATAAATTCAAGAGGAAAAATTTATAAATACTCAACTATACGTGAATGCAAAATACTGCTGTGACATGAATGACAATAAGCCTCAACGGGACAAACAGCGGTCGACATTTATGAACACAGCTTATAAAACTTACTATAATTTTGAATAAAATTTCTGCCATTTGACTGTCAAGATCGTTGACGTTATTGTACAGTCGTGATTTTGGGCTTTGGCCATTTTTAAGTACCACAATATTGCAAGTGATCAGACTTTTATTAACAAAGTCATCTTGAAAATATCTTACACCTTGCTATATAATGCAGGTGTAAAAGAAAATAGGTATAATATGCTTTGACGATGAGGTCGTTTGTGAAAGTTCGATGATGCCCAATATTGTAGTACTTGAGAAAGGCTATAGGCCAACTGTACAGTAGCATAAACGATATATACAATCAAATGGTGGAACTTTCATTTAAAATGACTGTGATCCCATACAATGATTACTACCTGTCCCAGAACTGAGCTTCTGCTAAATAAGCAACCAATATGATTAGAGACACTACCGTCATAAGCTTAATACAGTAGACTTTCCTTTGACCACCGACACGAAAACCTTCCTGATTCTCGAGCAAAGCATTTCTGGATAACAAATATAGCATCCATTGCTTTTGTACATGCAACAACGTGCAACAAAGCTCACGACAATAAGCAGGCTACCATTGGTAGATTGGATCACCCAATGTAGACGCTAACTTTGACGTCACGGAGCTGGGAAAAACAAATATGTCCAGCCAGGGTTCCAGCGGTGTTGACTGCACTGGTAGTAGCTGCGCGTTCCAAGCTGGTGACGGAAGAGAACTCGCGTTGTCACTCTACAACAGACGGCAGACAGCTTCGCTTAGGAGACCCCACTGTCACATTGCCCATAGCGCCATCCAACTTCCCTAAGACCAAGAGGCATGCACAAGTGTTCGAATGCAATGGAGCCGTGGCGACTTTTGCCTCGACACAAAACTGACATTTAAAACGCCAGAAAAACATACTTATGGTTGTTTGAGCGAGGTTGTTGTGAGGTATTGTTTTGCTAGCTTTCAGACATCATATTAAAGTAGTACGGTGGTCTCGCGGTTCTACGCGCGCAGTCCGGAACCGCGCGACTGCTACGGTCGCAGGTTCGAATCCTGCCTCGGACATGGATGTGTGTGATGTCCTTAGGTTAGTTAGGTTTAAGTAGTTCTAAGTTCTGGGGGACTGATGACCACAGCTGTTAAGTCCTATAGTGCTCAGAGCCATTTGAACCATTAAAGTAGTATGATGTTAATGAAAAGTATTCCAAACTAGTTTACCAAGTACGCAACACAAAATTACTGCTGGGAGTATGATGAGCCATAGCGATATGTTCGTATTCGGCACTAGCATATGGGTCAAGCTTTCCAGAATCACGTACTACTTAGAGCTTTGGCGAATAACTGTTCCATATAAGTTGTTAATCATTTCAGTGAGGCCCAGAATAATAGAGAGAGAGAGAGAGAGATTCTGAAATCAGGATTGTATTGTAAATCTGATATACTTTGCTGCTAGTATATTCAACTCTGTATTGCAGTGCCGCACAAACACGGAAAACCGCACACGTGCAAAGCGAGGTGCAGCGAGTGCCTGCACAGTGCATCGGCTCAACTCGGCATACTTCGCCTCAACTCGGCTTGCTAGGTGAGGCCGACGCTGTGCGCTGCCGAATGCGCTGCCAGACGGCTTAGTCAACATTGGAATACGTAAGCGCAAGACAATTACCGGAATAATGGAACCATCTGCTCCAAAAAAGTGGAAAATTCCCGAAAGTCAATTTGAACCGGAATGGGAACTCTCCTACTTTTTTGTGCGTTGTGACGATAAAGCCAAATGTCTAATCTGCGGTACACTAATTACGTGTGACAGAAAATCGTGTATTGAAAGGCACTACAGCAAATTGCATTCAGAAATGTATAGTGATACAACAGGGGATGCCATACAGGAAGAATTACCGAAGTTGCAAACTCTTGCAGAAGAGAATTCTGTATCTACAAATGAGGTTTGTTGCAAGTACTTTAGCATGTATATTTTGGTTGAAGGTCATGCGAAACGAAATAACATTTGTTTAGATTCCTTAGTTTTCGTTTCCGCATAAATTATTTGTAACATACATTTTTTTCTCTACTTTAGGGTGAAGAAGATGAGGGGTGTTGCGAAAGGACTCTCAGAGCTAGTTACAAAGTTGCTCTACGTTTAGCAAGAGCTGGGAGGCCATTTATGGACGGGCCATTAATAAAAAACATTATGTTTGACGTAGTAGAGACAATGAATCCCACATTAGCTCCCGCGTATAGCAGAATACCACTTTCCAGAATGACAATACATCGGAGAATCAACGATATTGCTGAGAATTTGCATGAACAACTGGTAGCCAAAATTGAAAACATCCTAGCGTACTCCATCGCACTTGATGAGTCCACGGATATTAACGACACGGCTCAGTTAGCAATATTTTTGCGTGGCGGGGACGACAACCTACATGTAACGGAAGAGCTCCTGGATATGATTTCGTTGAAGGCGGATATTTTAGCAGCTGTTGAAATGGCGGCTGAAGGAATAGGACTCCGTTGGGAAAAGCTGTTTTCCGTAACCACAGACGGGGCACCAGCAATGTGCGGTATAGCAAAAGGGTTTATTGGCCTACTACGGAAAAAACTTAAAATGCCGAATTTACCTTCCGTTCATTGTTTTGCACACCAAGAGGCTCTTTGTGCTAAAATTAACGGTCTTCAAGATGTGATGAAGGTAGTGGTGCGTATCGTGAACTACATTCGTTCTCATGGACTCTCTCATCGTCAATTCAAAGAATTTTTGATTTCCTTTGAAGAGGAGTATCCAGATATTCCCTACCACGCTGAGATGCGCTAGCTGAGCAAAGGGAAAGTGATTTCCCGAATTTTTCGACTACGCCACACTGTGGCTCAGTTTGTGGAGAGCAAAGGACGTCGGGAGCCACTTTTTCATGACCCTGAATGGATAGCTGATTTAGGATTTTTAGCAGACATTATGGCTCTCCTAAGTGATTTACGTCTGAAACTACAAAAAGAAAACAGTCTCATCAACGATATGATCAGCAAAATAAACGATATCCAGTATGAACTGAAGCTCCTCAATAACAAAGTATCAGAGAAATATACGCAACACTTTCCTGAACTAGGTAAGCGAGATATAAATTGTACCTTTATTAAAACAGCCTGAATTTTATAACCGTTCTAACCAAAACGGTACTATGTTTTTGTTTGACAGCATCTGTGCAGGAAGGAGCGCGCTTTGAAAAATACGTCGAGGTGCTACAATCCCTTGAAAATGCGTTTAACGACCGATTCCAGGTAATGTGCCGGTATATCACATACAGCTAAATAAAGGAGATTGCGTTACATATGCAAGTGTAAAATTACATTAAAACCAATAGTACACATTACATGTTTATTAAAATCTATCGCATTTTAGTACTTCGAAACAACGGCTTACATTACTTTCATTTATTAACATTTGCTTTGTTGTTGTTTTAGGAAATTACCTACCTGCAGCCAATTCGCGATGTTTTTGTGAAACCTTTTTCTATGGATATTGAAAGTGCGCCTTTGGACTTACATTTGTAACTAATTGATTTGCAAAGCGGTGTTCACCGAAAGGATGTGTTTTACAGTACAAAAGGTTTGCTCCAATTCTACCAGTATTTGCCGAAGGCAGAATTTCCCAAGTTACACAGAGAAGCAGCGAAGATTATTTCTATGTTTGGTTCCACTTGTGTATGTGAAGGTTTTTTTTCTGTTTTGTTATATACAAAAACTAGATTGCGTGCGAGTATTTGTAGTTGTAATTTAAAAAATTGTCTCAGAATTGCTGTCAGCCAATCTCTTGTTCCAGATCTTAGTAGCATAATTGCATATAAAATAAAGAGCACATAGGAAGATACATTTGTGTTGAAACAAAATTTAAAATTGTTACCATTACAGTTATTATATATATATATCTTTTGTACCGGTACATCAAACTAAGCTCTCCACCTAGTGTATATTAGTGTTTGGCAATGACGAAGACAGCAGGGTAAAAGCTTAGAAACAGTTCGAGACAGGCGGCGCGAGCGACACAAGCTAAGGAAGTGAGAGGCGGCGCTGTTGCGCAAAGCCGAGGAGTGAAGGGTCTGCACCGTCGTCAACATAGCGCGGCCGTCTTCTGCACACTGCACTGTGCGATGCACCGGTGCATGCACCTTGTGCGGCCCTGCTGTATTGCATTTAGAATTTTACGTCTTGCTTCGCCGTTAGAGTTCGTAACGTCACTCCTCGCTACTCTACTCCATGCCTTTGTTAAATAACTTGATATGTGATACAAGCAAGATACTTTCGTGTCGTTCATAGAATTCAAAAATAGAAACAATTCATTTGGTTCACACATCTGTATCGGTAGATGAAATGATGAAATGTGTTATCGAATGAAGTATTCTACTTTCATGGTCTCTTGAGTTGATTGACAGCTTCTTACGACACCTGCATCGGCCACTGAAGCAAGAGTCGAAAGGAGCAAAAAAAGGAGTCAGTCGTGGTAAAATTTTCTGTTTTGAACAGCGCGTAATGTAAAACAGGCGCCCTCCGTTTCTGGCGGTGGCGCCGCTGTGGCAATCGCAGCCTTGGTGTCTCCCTCTGGTGGAAAAGAGGAAAGGTTGTCCGTTCACGTGCATTTAAGGGGTCGGGTGGTTCGTCAGCCGGGTCAGTGTGGGGCAGTCAGTCTCTGTCTGTCGTCCGGAGTGCTAGTATGTGTTGGGCCACCAGTCTGCTCGAGTTTGTTCAGGCAATGGTCGTTGGTGGTTGAATCGATCGGTTTGTCGGTCACGCACTGGGACACAGGATGACTTCTCCGTCTTGAGCGTCAGTGCATGTGAGGTCGCCACGTCAGTCCAGTGGGTCGCGCCGTATAGCGAGGGGTGGTGGCTTCGCGGCCGACACGAGAGCAACAGGAGTCAACCCACGACATCGGTCTGGCCGGCGCGAGCTGCGACGCCGTGAGACGGGAGATCGGCGCGCCTTCCTGCGTCCGTTGAAGCGGCTGGCGGCGGACGGTTCGTGAGAGCGTTTTGGGGGTGCTGCGCCAGGTCTTCGCAAGACATCGCAGTTTATTACTAATTAAGTGATTCGTGATATGTTGTTTCATTTGCTTGTAAAATCCTACTTGTTTTCTTGGTCACTCTCTCGTCCCCAGCTTGCTCGTCTGTCTCCCGTCCGCATTTCTGAGGTAGTTGGTGTCTGTCTGTCTGTCTCTCGGTCTGCCGTACGTTAATAGCTTCCTCTGTCATGTTTGTCGGGTTCGGTGTTAACGAATTTATTGCCTAAGGTGTAAAGGCCGAATTCCTGAAATATGTTTTTATCTTGCCTATCATCTTTGGAGGCGATATATGTGTAATGTAGAGCATGTTAGTACATTTTATGTAAGACTGCATTTCATGGGTTTTTATTTAAATGGTCATTTTAGTGTATAAAATTGCCACCCTTCGACCGTAAGAGTTTCTTTTAAAAACAAGTTGCACTTTCGGTGGCAAGTAATTTTTTTAATGTTAGTGTTTTGTACCATTTTCGTCCCTCCTACGGGGTGAATAGCCTGTGTGTTTGTTTGATTTGTTAAAATTTTTAGTTTAAAGTAATCTTGTGTGTTACCGATTTCCACCAATGTAGTGTTTCAGAGGTTTTTGTGAGCGGTCGTAACTACGGCTGTGTTAAAAGGGAGCGGCAAGCTTCTCAGCCCGAAAGCTCATACTGTCAAAAAATAATTGTTATATCTGCCTCTGAATAAATTGTAACTTGATATTTAGAGGGTGCTTTCTGATTATAATTTGTAAATCTGTTTTTTTTTAAAAAAAGGGAAGGGTTTGTTGGAATAAAATTTCCATTTGTTGGAAGAAATTTGCTTTCATCAGTTAACCACAAGCAACTACTTCCACGCTCAAATAGTGTGATTAAATGTGTTAATGGTGTTGTTGAATCTCTAGTAAATAAAGTAAATTCTTTAAGAAAATTTTTTAAAGTAAATCCACGGTTCAAGGTGTACTACACACACTGTTTCTACGGGTAGTCAATCATCTTGAAACATATGAGATGGTGAGCCAGTCAAATGTTCGCTGATCCTACCAGAGGGCTTGCACACGCCGCTATGTACACAAGCCTTCTGCATGTTTGACATGGAGTTCAACGCACCTTTCCCCTGACTGGGAGTATCTACTGACAGACACATAGATTCATTAAGTCAGATTCTTATATACCATTACGTATCACATGTACTGCAATGACCGCGAAGGTACGTTATAGGTGAGTCAGTAACAGTTTATCGTAGTGTATTACGATGTTTTACTAATGTGTTCAGTTGCATCAGTTTTAACTTATATCACTATTGTCACATTTCGTAGATGTTTCTGAGAAGTACGTCTTCTTTTTATTTTGCACCAGTGAAGAAACACCACAGTTTTTAATTGGGAAACAAGACATCGTTAATACACTGGTGTCCGAAACTAAAACAACAAAGGGATATTGGCAGGGTTTCGTTTATTTTGTCACGAAAGAGTATTAAGGGGTTATAGTGAAGTAGAAGGAATCTAAAGAATACAGAACGTAAATAGCTGTAACATACATAACGATGAACGAAAATATTCTTTGTTTTCCATGAACTTAGGCAGTTGTACGCATGTTCCAACAAACGGTTAATGTGCTCGGTAAGGGGTGTGACCGCCCATGGCAGCAGTACAGGCCTGACAACGACGGGGCATGCTGTGAATGATGTCATCAGTCCGATGACATCATATTGAAGCAATAACGCACACCCTTCCTGCACATCTGCTTGCAGTCTTGGAGAGTGGTTACTGCTTGCTTCTCAGACATGATGCCTCTCAGATATGATGTACGGGATTCAAATTGTGAGAGGGATCAGGCCACAAAATGAGTGCAATATCTTCCGTTTCCAAAAAAACTTCAATCACCTATGCTACATGAGGCCCATTATATAGCCCATCAATTAGACGCCTGGGCCCACAGCACCTCGCAACAACCGCACACGAGGTCGGAAGATCTCGTCACGATACCTGACAGTACTTAAAACTTGTCGATTCACCCGTACAATTTTATGAAGAAGTGTTCGAGTGGTAAACGTAACCTCTATTCCTACCATTACGGCTCATCCTCGATCTCGGTCCCTTTCCACAAATTTTGGGTCCCGAAATCCTATTTAAGTTTCTTCGAGATGCAAATCCTTCGAGAATCGATCTCCAGACTACATCGAGACTGATTTCTGAAAACAACGTTGGCACACTTTTCGACCGTCCAGGTGTTACGTTGATGACTACACTCTAGTCGTTCTCTTGTGTGAAGACGCGTCAGAGGTAGACACACAGCATATCTCTGACAACAAAAGCCACTCTGCTGAGGCCTTCTGCACACCGTTCGCCTCGACACAACACTCCCAGTAAATGCTGCGAGCCCACACGCCAAATTTCGAGGAACACTAAAGCGGTAAAGGCGTTTCTTTGCAGCCAAATAATTTTCTTCTCTTCTGAAGTCACATGTGGTCGGCCCTGCCCTGATCTTCGGGTTACGGTTTCGATTTCTGTAAATTGTCGCCACATCCGAGAAACAACGGAACGATTCACATTAAGCCATCGGGCCAAATCAGTTTGTGACTGTCGTGCTTCTACTCTTTCGGTGGTCCTTCACCGCAGAGAGTCTTGCAGGCATCTTCTCTGTGTCATACTACACCATCTGTGACTGTGTACACAGCCGTTTTGGATGTGAGGTGCCCGGAAAACATTACCTCTTTTCACACGTGCCCTGATGTCATCGTTGTCATGGTTGTCCGTTGACCGGAATGCTATCTTCCGCGCAGAACACGATCGTACGGAAGTCTGGTTGACAGTTTGTATGATTATATCGTGACATAGACACAGATCAGGAAAAAAGCGGTTTTTTGCTTTAATTTTGGACACCAGTGTAGAATCTTTACGTTCCACTAATGTTAGTGGATCGTTAGAAAACAATGTCGGGAGAGCGCGAAACGACATTGTAAGAGGGAATGAACGAACATGGATGCTATATTCAATGTACACATTCAGTCCATACTGCTGTGAGACCTTACAAGACAGCACCTGGTTCGTTTCGCTTTATGCGGAAGGCAATGTCGACTGACTATCTACAACTCGCACTCCAGATAGTGTAAGGGATCCAAGTGGGCCGCCATATGGACAACATGAATTACTGGTCACACACAGAATCCGACTGACTGCTAAATGTCAATATCTATATGCCGTCCCTGACGGCACATAATGAACCCGTGAACATATTTTCCCTGTCCAAGAATTGGACAATTCCAACCACTCAGTGACGAATGGTGACAGCTGTAAACTTTACGGCTCGATATTCACTGCTGTTCAAGAGCTACGCAAATTCGCTCCGGCCATTGATACACACGTTCTGTCGTGTAGAAGAGGGATTCTAGATCGTGTTTTGTAGTCACACTGAAGCCAGTTCAACTATTGCACCTAGCTACAGGGTTTCTGAATTCGATGTTGTTGTTTGCTCCTGTAGCCAAGATACAGTGATGTAATCCTGTTGTCTATAGCATTAGTCAGTTACTGCTGAGGATTATTACTAGTTACTTTATTAGTTTTATTCCTTTATTAGACTGTTTTATTACGATTCTCTGAAAGCGACATTCTTTGGGCAGAAATGTTGAAGTTTGTGACATGTATATTGTTATTCTTAGTCGATTTCCACTTGTGCGTCACAGGGACTAATTAAATATGAGTTGTACCTATTATAATTGTTTACGATAAATTCTATATTGTTTATTGATTGTTGTGTGACGCCACTCCTTTCATCAGAAAGATTGGTGGGCAAAATAGTGTTGATTTCTTATTAGTGTGAATAATTTCTTTTGCATAATTGTATATAGTGATAAATTTGTGTGGTACAATAAATACTGTCGTAAACTAAGCTCATCTCTGCGCAAGCGTCAGCACTAAATTCGACTCCATCCAAAACCCGTGCTTCAATAGGTAGACAGAATGATTTTGCGTTGTGCCGGGACGGTGCTTGCAGCTTTAGCTATAGCTGTCGAGAAACTCTCTTGCTTTCCTCCTTGGAGTTCCAGACATGACTCCAAGAAAGCCACCAAGCGCAGTGTGGCTGTGCAAGGCGTTCGAGGTATCTGTTCGAGATGGCGCCCGTGGGAGCAATGGGTCTGTGTTGTCCAAGCGACTTCGACAGGTGTTGTGCAGACTATTGCAGTTGACAGAAGTGTAGGAGACTCTTAGAGCCAGAAATAATGCAACATTTTTTGTAAAGTGAGATGCCTACTCTGTTCAGATGACTAGATTACAATCTAGGACTTTGCTTTCTGTAAACGGGTTTGAAAGTTTCTTTTGCTGTTGAAGAAGATAGGCAGGTCATATTGGAAATACTTGGTGGAGTACGATTGGTAGCCACGGTGATCGCTGATAATTTCTTTTGTGTCTCAGTCAGCAGTGCTGGGCAGTGGGATGGTTTGGTGATACTGCAGTAGGGAGTGTAAAGTTCCCACGGGTGTAGACGGGCCCCAAGACATGTGCTAGTTGGCTGTTTGTTTCTTGACGTGGCGGTTTTACTTTTCCTCAGTTGTTCTAAGAGCAGAGTGTTGCCCGGCTGCTACCCTGGAGAGGAAAAAGGGAGACGTTTCCATGTACTTCCCTTAAAAAATCTCTTGTGACCTTTTGAAGTGTTTCCCTAGATTACTTTCACAAATTGTCATGTTTGGTGTTTTCCACTGTTGTGATATTGTGAAGTTTTTAGCGTTTGTTTTCCATCGTCTGGTGGTGGCTGGATTTCCAACGGGGAGGGAACCTGTGATGGTAAGTACAATTTTGCTGTCTGTTCGTCTTCCTACCCACGTAGGATCACTGGACTCGCATTCGGGAGGACGACGGTTCAAACCCGTCTCTAGCCATCTTCATTTGGATTTCCCCTGATTTCCCTAAACCGCTGCAGGCAAATGGCAGGATGACTCCTTCGAAACGGCAAGGCCGATTTCCTTTCCCATTCTTCCCTGATTCGATATTTTGCTCCGTCTCTTATGATATTTTGTCGACGGGACGTTAAGCACTAACTTCTTCCTCCTTTTCCTCCCCCTCCTCTGCTCTGGGGATCGTGGTATGCTCTGAACCTAGCTAGGGTGGACCGACATGGAAGGAGTTAATCAGCAGCACCGAGTGGTAGTGAAATCATTTGGATTGTAGCGCCGCCACCACAGTTTCAGTCAGGATTATGATTTCTGCGCTGCTGTTCAGTTATTGCCCCTTTGCGTGTCACAGGGGCATAGGCAAGTCTGGGTCTTACTTGTATTGGGTTTCAGCTGATTTTTATCGTAATAGTTGGTGAGATTTTCCAGGTTCTCAGCTAGTATATCCTCAATAGCCTTGTAGTGTAATGCCTGAACTGCTGTTGCCCGATCATCTGCATAAATGAAAGATCTTGACCGGAGACTAATAGGCTGCGCATTTGGATAAGAGACTGACTTGCGAAGCCCATTTTTTGTAGACGCCATCTGCTCTTGTGACCCTGGAACTCAACAAAACATCTTCTGTTAAATAGAAGTGAGCCAATTTGAGTACAGCAGTGAGTTGAGGGCTTCTTCTTCTTTTTTTTTTGAGATTTCTGAGATTGATAGCATTGTATGCTACCGTCAAATCTATAAACACCACGCCTGTGGCTAGTGCAACAGAGAGATTGGCCGATAACACTTAGGATCTTATGGGTCCTTACCAGGCTTAAGGATTACAATTACTTTTGCCTGCTTCCATATTTTAGGGATACGTCCAGTTGCCCAACAGCAGTTCATAAACTCCAACAGCTACAATTTAGAGCGAACACCAAGATGTATCAGCTGTTCGTTTTTCAAATCATCTATACCAGGTGCCTTCCCAATATTTAAACTTTTGATTGCTTCGTTCAGTTCTGATGATGTAAATGTGTGATCAAGTGTTTCATTTATTTGTTCCTGGGAGGCATTTAGTTTTCTCGTATACCCTTTGCTCAGGCTATTTGATTTGCTGTAATGCCAAAACAGCCTGGTGTATCTGCACGTATACTATCTACCTTTTTGAGCAGTCTCTACACTTTTCGACTATTGTGGGTCATGTTAATGATGTCTACAGTGTGTTGCCACTTCTGTCTTCTATTTTCAATCATTGTTGTTATGACTTCTTCGCCCGACTCCATTGTTTCTGGGGAGGATTTCTCTTTTGTCTCTTCGCTGTAGCCTGGAATGTACGATTTTCTACATCCTCTCGGTGTACTCTGTCGCGCACAGTATTTTAAAGCCATAGCAAACTCACTGTAGGTTTCTGGTAGAGGTTGAAGAAATAAAAGTTTGTTGTCCACTCCTTTTCAGGAAGCTTCCCAGTTAGCTATTTGGAAAGTAAACCTATTTCGAATGAAAAACACTGTTATTTGTATCACTGGGTTGATTTTGCAGAGTACTGGCCGGTGCTGGGACTTTGGAATGGAATTCAGTATGAACTTTTGGCTTACGTTAGCAAGAGTATTGCTAGTGAAACATAGATTTGGATTATAGCCTCTTTTCCATCTGCCGCTGTTGAATGGTGGAGGCTGTTTTGGATCGTGGATTAAATGGAGCTTCTTGTTTTTAGCCCACTGTTCCAATAGTTCCCATCTTCTTTAGTTTGTGTACGTCCCCAGGCCACATTGCGACTGTTGAAATCTCTCATTATTATGTCTGATATATCCTTGTTCTTCGCCAGGTATGATCTGATCTGATATGGTATGTTGGGCGGCTTATATACAGAGTGGATGTTTGTTACCCATACCTACATAGTCTATGTCTACGCTATTCTGGTCATTAGTTCTGCCTTGTGTGATTTTGAGATAGTTCTTGACGAAAATTGCACTTCCGTAGTGGTTATTGGGAATCTCTTTGATTAGCTGCCTTGTGGAGTGTGGTCCTCTGTGCGTTCCCTGGAGGCACAGAACATCGCACCTATAATCCATGCACATATTTAAAAAAAGATCCTGTTTTGCTGTGTTAAATGAGAAACTTGCCAGTGTTGGCTCTCAAAGGAGCCTTTTGTGATCTCTCATTTTCCGCGCTCTCATGAGGTCTGTAGTCACTGGGTAGAAAGATTAGCCATCAAGATGCCATTGCCCAGGGGACGTCCAAATGGAAATTTCTCACACTTCTTGGAGGCTCTTTCTCTGTCCCCCAGCAGACTACAACTTAAATATTCCAGACAGAATATTTAAGTAGTATTTAACAAAGTATGAATTCAATACAATAGTTTTGGAAAATGGTTTACCAAGCAGTTCAAGACACAGCTGAAAACAACAGTTAGCGAAATGTTAGTATTTGGTGCTTGCCTGTGTGCCAAACTATCGATTATATCGTATTAGTTTGTAGGTTAATGTATGCAACTTTTATTGAAGTTACTAGCCATTCCAGAAAGGACCAAAGCAGAGAAATACTTTGAAATGAGGATAGTACTTACGTCTCAAATACTTTCCAACTCACATACTTGGCCCTATATTGCGTTGAAAACTTTTGTCTTGCTTCATCATAATTTGTTCCTTCCCTTTGTTTTCGTTCCTTTCTCCCTCTGAGCCTTCAGTTTTCATAAAATGCAGGAGAGGTGTTGTGAAACTTATGTTTCACATTATCTTGGTTCAGCATTTGTTAAAGTCTACTTAGCTATCCCTGAGCGCGACGAGACAATTCTCACGACCACGGTATTTCAAAGTAATAATTAGTCGATCTGCGATAATTTACAGTCAGTGGTAAAGTTTCAGAGGATCAAAAACCGTTGTTAGAGTAGCATTTGAACTTGATTATGACATTTATGCCATTCATTGCTGTGTACCATATACATCGATGCCTTTACAGAATAGTGTCAATATAGGGGGGTGTGGAATATCTTTTGCGGAGGTTGGCTGGCGCGTGAGGTGGGGACAATTGGCAGACGACGGTTGGAGTGGGACCAGATGTACGCTGTGAATGTAAACACATGAGGCGCTGCATGACCGCAGGTATAATGCGGTGGCAATGGATGTTTACCCCCTTGGCCGAGCAGTGCCGCTAGCGGCAACCGAGGCTGGGAACTGCGTTCTTTTGACTCTTAAGTTTGAATTAAGGATCCTTGAGCAGACGCGCTGTGGACTCGTTCACGAGTGCGATTTCTGCTTACTGACGGAGCTGTGTTTTAGTCAGTGTATAATAACTCAGCGTTCACCAGGTAACATTTTTGTGTACACTGAATATAGAAGGAGCGTATGCTTTAGTGGCATTTTACGAATTATTAATTTGTTTTGCTGTTGTAGTATGTTCATAATTGTAGCGAGCAGATATGTTGTTTTCGTATGTGTGTAGCGATGATACTGTGTGGGACAGAACACTTATTGTAGTACTGTTCAGCTTTTTTCTTGTGTGTAACTCGTGTCGTAAGTTTCAGACATAAACGGCATCAAGTTTCTGAACCATCAGAACCTTGGGTGGCACAAAGGAAGGTTTTTCTCATTGTACACTGGGGGCTATTTATCTGTCGTGGCTACCGCTATCTCAAAAGGTGAATGTTCGTTTGCTATTTACTATTAATTAATTGTATATGTTTAGGCTAGTTCTTAGTATGTTTTGGGGTAAGCCACTAGCCGATTTGTGTGAGTGACATGTGTTACCATGCGGGGCTGTGTTATCATACGTAGGCGCCACACAATCATGATTATTGAATGTGTTCACTGTCCATGTCATTACTTGTTTGTGTTGAGGCACAGTTTCTTTCACAAGACTTATTAACTTTTTGTTGCGCCTCATTCATTTCAAAGGGTGGAACGCCACAAATTTGATTATCTTGTGTTGCGCTCACCTACTGAATACTGTCTATGTCAGAAGCAGTAATCCATTACCATATGCCTGTAACCAATACTGTTATTACTTATAGTATTGGGACACTGGCTGTTGGTCGCTGCTGTTAATAAGGTGTTGTTGTTGTAGTGGTCTTCAGTACTCAGATTGTTTTCATGTAGCTCTCCATTCTACTCTATTCTATGCAGACTTCACCTCCAAATAGCTACTGTTAAATGCATCCTTCTTATCTGCTTAGTGTATTCGTATCTTGGTCACACACTAACATTTTGCCCTCCACGCATCCCTCCAATATCAAATTGGAGATCCCTTGGTGCCTCAGAATGTATCCTATCAACTGATCGCTTCTTTAAGTCAAGTTGTGCCACAAATTCCTCTTATACCAAATATTATTCAGTGCTTCCTCATTAGTCACGTAATCTACCCATCTAATGTTCAGCATTCTGATGTAACACCACATTTCTAAAGCTTCTATTCTCATCTTGTCTAATCTGTTTATCGTCCATGTTTCACTTCCAAACGTGGTCACACTCCATACAAATACTTTCAGACAGGATTTCCTAACACTTAAATCTATACACGATATTCTCTTCTTTAGAAACGCATTCCTTGTGTTAGCCAGTCTACATTATGTACCCTATCTACTTCGACCATCATCAGTTATTTAGCTTCTAAAATAGCAAACCTAATGTATTATTTTAAGTGTCTCATTTCCTAATCTAATGCCCTCAGCATCAGCTGGCGTAATTCGACTGCATTCCAATATCTTTGTTTAGCTTTTGTTGGTACTCATTTTATATCCTCCTTTGAAAACACTGTTCTTCCAGGTACTTTGCCAGTCTCTCACAAAATTACAATGCATCAACAAATGTCAAAGTTTTAATTCCTTCTCCATGGATCTTAATTCCTGATTTTTCTTCAGTTTCCTTTATTACTTGCTCAATATGCAAATTGAATAATATGGGGGATAAGCTACACCTCAGTTTCACTCTTCCTTCTCAACCAATGCTTCCCTTTCATGCCCTTCGACACTTATAACTGCCATCTGGTTTCTGTAGAAATTGTAAATAGCCTCTCGCTCACTGTTGCTTGGTTGGTTTGTGGGATTAAAGGGACGAGACTGCTATGGTCATTGGTCCCTCGCTCTCTGTATTTTAACCCTGCCACCCTCGGAATTTTAAAGTAAGTATTCCAATCAACATCGTCAAAAGCATTCTTTAAGTGCACAAATGCTAGAATCGTAGGTTTGCATTTCCTTAACTTCTCTTCTTAGATACTTCGTACAGCCAGTATTTCCTCACGTGTTCTACATTGCTACGGAATCGAAACTGATCATCCCCAGGGTTGGTTTCTATCAGTTTTTCCATTCGTCTGTAAAGAATCAAAGTTAATATTTTGCAGCCGTGATTTATTAAACTGATAGTTTAGTAAATTCCACACCTGCCACCACGTTCCTTCTTTGGGATTGGAATTATTATATTCTTCTTGATGTCTGAGTGTATTTCGCCGGTCTCATACATCTCGCTCACCAGAAGGGTTTTGACAGTGCTGGCTCTCCCAAGGCTATCAGTAGTAAGAATGGAATGTTGTCTACTACCGGGCTCTTGTTTTGACTTACCTCTTCCAGTGCTACATCAAATTCTTCATGCAGTATTATATGCCCATTTAATCTTCATATACGTCTTCAAGTACATCGATCTTGCATATACCATCTACATATCCCTTCCACCTTTCTGGTTTCCTTCCTTTACTTAGAACTGCTTTCCCATCTGAACTCCTGGTTTTCATCCAGGTGGGCCTCTATTCTCCAAACGTCTCTTTTAATTTTCCTGTAGGCAGTATCTGTGTTATCCTTAGTAATATATATGCATCTACAACGTTACATTTGACCTCTAGCTTGACTTGCTTAGTCTTTTTGCACTTTCTGTCGAGGTAATTTTTCTGTCGTTAGTATTCGTTTGCACCTGCTTCATTTACTGCATTTTAATTTTCTCCTTTCGTCAACGAAATTCAATATCTCTTCTGTTACTCAAGGATGTCTACTGACCTCCCTCTTTTTACTGCTTGATCCTCTACTAGCCAACCGCAGTGGCCAGTGGCAGGTTAGAAACCTGCTTCGGGCATGGAGGTGTGTGATGTTCTTAGAGTAGTTAGGTTTCAGTAGATCTACGTTCTAGGGGACTGATGACCTCAGATGTTAAGTCCCATAGTGCCCAGAGCCGTTTGCCCCATTTTTGATCTCCTACTACCTTCACTATTCCGTTTCTCAAAGCTACCCATTCTTCTCCGACTGTGTTTCTTTTCCTGTACTTGTCAATCGTTCCCTAATACTCCCCCTGAAAGTCCCCACAACCTCTGGTTATCCAGGTCTCAAATCCACAAACTCCTACCTTTTTCCAGTTTTTCGGTTTCAATATCCAATTCATAACTATTAATTGTACTCAGCGTCCACATCTGCCCCTGGAAATGTCTTAAAATTTAAAACCTTGTTCGTATATGACTGTCTTACATTATATGATCTATCTAAAAGATTCCAGTGTCTCCATGTCCCTTCCACGTATACAAACTTCTGTCATGATTCTTGAACCAAGTGTTAGCTATGACTGAGATACGCTCTGTGCAAAATTCTGCCAGGCGGCCTCCTCTTTCATTCCCCACCCTCACTCCACATTCATGTACTACTTTTCCATCTGTTCCTTGTTCTAATATCGAATTCCAAGAACAGCCAACTTTGTGCATCATGATTTATGAACGTAAGTTTATTTTATTAGTTTGGCACTCCACAGCTGCAATACGTTTAATAAAAGATGTAGATAGCTTTATCATCAGCAGCTGTCAGAAGGTTTACTAAATTACCTTGTTTTCGGCGAAAAAGTGAGCATAGTCCTGGTACTGCATTTATAGCATTTCTTTCTCTGCCATTATGTCTCATATATACAAACACTTAAGTCTTGTTATTATACATATCACTAATACACATTTCGTGTCTGGAGACATAACTTAGAGAGACTCTGACAGTAGTTGATGGTGAAGCTGTATCAATATGTATCTCTGAAACCTAATGAGTACTACACGCATTACTAACATAATATACTGGACTGTGTCCTTATTCATTAACGTCTCCAAGAACTGGAAATGCTGATGCAAATACTATCTTAACCAGATATTATTTATTTTCCTGTTTTGGGCATGCTTTTGGTTGTTTTCGCTTGTTTAGGGCTCGTTTTTTTGTTTTGGGTTGTTTTTGGTTGTTTTTGCTTGTTGTTGCTTGATTTGGCACGTTTGTTTGGCATGTTTGTTTGGCTTGTTTCTCTGGCTCTTTTATGTCTGGCTCGTTTACGTCTGGCTCGTTTACGTCTGGCTGGTTTACGTCTGGCTGGATTACGTCTGGCTCGTTTACGTCTGGCTCGTTTACGTCTGGCTCGTTTACGTCTGGCTCGTTTACGTCTGGCTCGTTTACGTCTGGCTCGTTTACATCTGGCTCGTTTACGTCTGGCTCGTTTACATCTGGCTCGTTTACATCTGGCTCGTTTACGTCTGGCTCGTTTACGTCTGGCTCGTTTACGTCTGGCTCCTTTACGTCTGGCTCGTTTACGTCTGGCTCGTTTACGTCTGGCTCGTTTGGCTCGTTTACGTCTGGCTCGTTTACGTCTGGCTCGTTCATGTCTGGCTCATACATGTCCGGCACGTTATTTGTCTGGCTCGTTATTTGTCTGGCTCGTTATTTGTCTGGCTCGTTATTTGTCTGGCTCGTTATTTGTCTGGCTCGTTTTTTGTCTGGCTCGTTTTTATTCTGGCTCATTTTTATTCTGGCTCGTATTTTGTCTGGCTCGTTTTTTGTCTGGCTCGTTTTTTGTCTGGCTCCTTTTTTGTCTGGCTCGTTTTTTGTCTGGCTCGTTTTTTGTCAGACTCGTTTTTTCTTGTCTGGCTCGTTTTTCTTGTCTGACTCGTTTTTTTGTCTGGTACTTTTTTTGTCTGGCTCGTTTTTTTGTCTGGCAGGTTATTTTGTCGGGCTCGTTTTTTTTGTCTGGCTCGTTTTTTTTGTCTGGCTCGTTTTTTTCGTCTGGCTCGTTTTTTTCGTCTGCCTCGTTTTTTCCGTCTGGCTCGTTTTTTTCGTCTGGCTCGTTTTTTTCGTCTGGCTCGTTTTTTTGTGGCTCGTTTTTTTGTCTGGCTCATTTGTTTTTGTCTGGCTCGTTTTTTTCTCTGTCTCGTTTTTTTCTCTGGCTGGTTTTTTTTGTCTGGCTCGTTATTCTGTCTGGCTCGCCTTTTCTGTGGCTCGTTCTTTTGTCTGGCTCGTTTTTTTGTATGGCTCGTTTTTTTGTATGGCTTGTTTTTTTGTCTGGCTCGTTTTTTTTGTCTGGCTTGTTTTTTTGTCTGGCTCGGTTTTTTTTGTCTGGCTCGGTTTTTTTTGTCTGCTCGCTTTTTTTTGTCTGGCGCGCTTGTTTTTTGTCTGGCTCGCTTTCTTTTGTCAGGGTCGCTTTTTTTGTCAGGCTCGCTTTTCTTTGACTGGTTCGCTTTTTTTTAGCTGGCTCGCTTTTTTTTGTCTGGTTCGCTTTTTTTTTCTGTGGCTCGTTTTTATTGTGTGGCTCGTTTTTATTGTGTGGCTCGTTTTTATTGTGTGGCTCGTTGATTTTGTGTGGCTCGTTTTTTTTGTCTGGCTCGTTTTTTTGTCTCGCTCGTTTTTTGTCTGGCTCGTTTCTTTTTGCCTGGCTCGTTTTTTGTGTGGCTCGTTTTTTCGTCTGGCTGGTTTCTTTGTCTGGCTTGTTTTTTTCTCTGGCTCGTTTTTTTGTCTGGCTCGTTTTTTTTGGCCCATTTTTTTTTCTGGCTCGTTTTTCTTGTCTGGATCGTTTTTCTTGACTGGCTCGTTTTTTTTGTCTGGCTCGCTTTCTTTTGTCTGGCTCGCTTTATTTTGTCTCGCTCGCTTTTAATTTTTTTTGTCTGGCTCGCTTTTTTTGTCTGTGGCTCGTTTTTTTGTGTGGCTCGTTTTTTTTGTGTAGCTCGTTATTTTGTCTGGCTCGTTTTTGTGTCTGTCTCGTTTTTTTGTGTGGCTCGTTTCTTTTGTGTGGCTCGTTTTTTTCGTCTGGCTCGTTTTTTCCGTCTAGCTCGTTTTTTTCGTCTGGCTCGTTTTTTTTTGTGGCTCGTTTTTTTGTCTGGCTCATTTTTTTTGTCTGGCTCATTTTTTTTGTCTGGCTCATTTGTTTTTGTCTGGCTCTTTTTTTGTCTGGCTCGTTTTTTTCTCTGGCTCGTTTTTTTGTCTGGCTCGTTTTTTGTCTGGCTCGCTTTTTGTGTAGCTCGTTCTTTTGTCTGCCTCGTTTTTTTGTCTGGCTTGTTTTTTTGTCTGGCTCGTTTTTTTTGTCTGGCTGGTTTTTTTTCTGTGGCTCGTTTTTCTTGTCTGGCTCGTTTTTCTTGTCTGGCTCGTTTATTTTGTCTGGCGCGCATTTTTTTAGTCTGGCTCGCTTTATTTTTGTCTGGCTCGCTTTTTTTTGTCTCGCTCGCCTTTTTTTTGTCTGGCTCGTTTTTTTTGTCTGGCTCGCTTTCTTTTGTCTGGCTCGCTTTTTTTTGTCTTGCTCGCTTTTAATTTTTTTTGTCTGGCTCGCTTTATTTTGTCTGGCTGGCTTTTTTTTGTCTGGCTGGCTTTTTTTTGTCTGGCTGGCTTTTTTTTTGTCTGGCTCGCTTTTTTTTGTCTGGGTCGTTTTTTTTGTCTGGCTGGTTTTTTGTCTGGCTCGATTTTCTTTTCTGGCTCGTTTTTCTTGTCTGGCTCGTTTTTTTTTGTCTGGCTCGTTTTTTTTGTCTGGCTCGTTTTTTTTGTCTGGCTCACCTTTTTTTTGTCTGGCTTGTTTTTTTTTTGTCCCGCTCGCTTTTTTTTGTGTGGCTCGCTTTTTTTGTGTGGCTCGCTTTTTTTGTGTGGCTCGCTTTTTTTGTGTGGCTCGCTCTTTTTTTGTCTGGCTCGCCTTTTTTTTATCTGGCTCGCTTCTTTTTGTCTGGCACGCTTTTTTTTGTCTGGCTCGCTTCTTTTTGTCTGGCTCGCTTTTTTTTTGTTTGCTATTTTTTTCGTCTCGCTATTTTTATGGCTCGCTTATTTGGCTCGCTTTTTTGTTTGGCTCGCTTTTTTTGCTCGCTTTTTTTTGCTGGCTTTTTTACTCGTTTTTTTGGCTCGTTTTTTTGGCTCTTTTTTTGATTTGCTTGTATGTCACCATTTTTGTAGAATCCAAGAAAAACATGAGGACAATTTATGCAGTATAGTAGTAGAGCAACTGACTTTCCAGTAAATACATCTTTAAAAGTGAATACCATTAACTGAATATGAGAATTATGTTTAACACATACTCCTATATGGTTTGCAAACTACTGCTATTTTCTACAATAAAACATTCCTCAGAATTTACTTAAAATTTTGTTTATTGCCAAAAATTTCATAATAAACTTTTTAGATTGTTCACTTGTACTTTAGTAAACTGGACCCAACATAACAGGCTGTGATGTGGCGTTATCTCCGACATGTGACTGCTGAGAATTTCTCTCGAAGTGTGCCAATATGAAGTTCAGGACACCTACACCTCACGTCATGTCGCCAAATAATTCAAACATCTTGAAACTGCCGACCCATCACCGATCTCACCCTGGGTTCTGCGTCCTTCAAGAATTTCGAGATCAATGGGATGAAGCTTGATTTCAAGCTTCTAGTGTTCACCGATTTGTGAACCTACGAAAGAAGACAAACAGTATTGTAATAATGATATAATTTGATAAACGAGTTATTTAGTACTAACAAATTAATTTGTTGGAATATAATATTAAAAATGTTCTGTTGCATGAGCTACATTGTCATTTTGTTACTTAATGCATGAATGAGAGATCGGTACTACGTAACATTAACAGTACAGATTTGTAACAGTGAGAAGTTTTTTGGGCTCTCAAAAAAACAGACTGATTTGTAAGAGTGTTTCCTTACTCCTCTCATGCCCCTTAGTCAGCCTGTATAATATGTTTGATAAGGTGGCACTTCTAGTGTAAGTGCTGCATTCCTACAGCCAAAAATTTAAGTCAATAATTTATTTTCTTAATTGTAATGTCGAAATACTGTCTCCGGGTTACTGAAAATGATTCGCATCAGAATATCGAAATACAGTACTTCCATTCAACCGTCACATCTTAACATTTCTATGAAGCCCTTCCTGAGCTAAGTTTGATGGTTTGTAATTTTACAATGTGGTAATGAGTGTGTTAGTGATGCAAAACAAGTATTGTATAGGTTATAGGTACGTACGTATCCAACGCTAATAAAAACAAATGTTTGACATACTTACATCATTAATGCTGCTGGCAATTAAGAACCGAACTTGCCAATACGGATCCACCGCATATTTATAGAACACTGGAAGAAGGTGCCAGTATACATCATCGGATAGTTTCTTAGATTTAAACAAGGCGATTAAAAGCTTTGTGGCCTCCAAGCGAAGCCCAATCTGTAACAATTGACTTAGTTGTAGAAATTGATTTACTGTATGTCTTAGTTAAAGAAAGTATGTGGATAAAAAGTATCGTTATGTACCTTATCTTCCAGAAACGTCTCCAAGATAGGCACAAGGTGGGAAGCATAGAATGTGACATCAGCTTCTTCAGCTATATCAATGAACATAGATAGTGCCATTCTTCGCACTAGCAAATCCTCATCAAGACACAGGCGATGATATATTTCACCTAGGTGTTCTGGAAAAGAAAGAAACATGAAAACAACTTGGTTTTTATATAATAGATGGGTACAGAGGTGTAACTTTCGATTAGATTCAAAAATTCTGTTCGTCAAATTTGGTTAATTACCTCTTACTGTGGGAGTAACACGTCCATAAATGTTGCACAGATCCCTGCATGCCAATAGCCGGGACGTACTCCTTTCTTCTGCCACTAACTTTTCTATATTCGCGACCGCGTCCTCATACATCTGCGCTGTCACGCCACTGCCACTACTGATCGTTGACTTGTGCTCATATACTTCTCCAAGAGTACACTCATACCAAGTGGGTGCCTGAAAAAAAAATGGTCATTAAGAAAAAAGAACACTGAAAAACAGATAATTAATCAATATCCATATACAATTGTGATAAACCAGATAAATTCTAGATCATCGAAAAATTGCTAACTGTTATTGACAACACAAACCGGCTTGGCCACTAGAACACAAAAACTCAGTTCCGAGTTTTGTGACAAGTAAGAGTGTGCCCAGATTGCAGAGAATTTTTGCTAAATTTTGTTATGCTAAGCAGTAACGTGTAATACAACCTGTCATAATGTGTCCAAAAAGGTCCGAAAGTTAATCTATTAATCTTTATCGCTTCATAATCTTACAATATGAGAGTGTAATACGAGAGTTATTACTAGCAAATATTTACTTCGGTATTTAATTCTTGATCCTAATATAGACATACGAGTTAGGGAGATATGACTTTGCACTGTATAGCAAACGTTAACTTGATGTAGTATATAATTAATCACTTTTACCGCAGTATGACTGTTGTTGCTCAAGCGTTGTGACATACCTCTTCAGGTAGCGAGGCACCGCACCAATGTGACATCGCGATGTTCATGCCAGGGTCGCAGATCATCTCGTCATCGTCATCCTCATAGAAGGGCTGCCTACGCGTGAGGAACACCCAGAGGCAGCATCCTCCTTTCTTGCACAGCAAACTCCGCAACATACTCCGAAACATCTGTGAAATCAAAGGTATGTATCACAAGCTGGGTAATGGCGTAAAACATTGATTTGTCCTATTATGCTGCAGAGTACTGTGGCTGATATCATTTCTAAGAAGGCGAGATGAGTGCCGAATCTCTGAGAAATAACTTGAGAGAGCGACATTGTTTGCCTCTTAGAAATCAGTAACAGAAAATATCGTGATGCAGATCAGTCGGCTGTCATAACTGAATGATCATTCCGATTGTTAATTTGCATACCAAGAAGTGTGCAGATCATTGAGAATCCGTGCCTCTCCTCCTCTAGAAATTTTCTATCTGTGTGCAAGAACTGATGCTTCCTAACAAAAAATTAGTGTTGCATCTATTAATTTGATGTCATTGTCACCTGTGGCGGACGTAAGATTTAAGTTGCTTCAAGTGATTCTGTTATTATTGTAAACGGCATTCGTACATGTTGTAAGAAAAGTGATAAGTGTTTCTTTTGTTCAATGGCATTACGCATGGACGGCAGGTACTTAGAACATTGTTATGACGTCTGGATAAATTGTAAGTGATCAGAGTTTGGTGCAAAGATTGAAAGACACCCTTCTACTAAAATGAGTGTAATTAAACGAGCGTAACGGAAATTAAAACTCCCTAGTAAATGGGCCTTTTGGCGAATACGTGCAATCATACCGTTTACATCTAAAATTGAGCGAAACTGGAATTATTAATCACAGGTCTGGAACATACAATTATTGTCTGTGACTGTGTCAGGAATTTTTTAACAAATTGAATGATGGCTCCTAATCACCTTCCTGATGCCTGCGAAGATTGTATACTAAACAAAGATTGCCACCTGTAATAAATCGTGTCAAAAATATATCATTTATTATATTCATTGCATTTTTTCAGCCTTGGATCACACAAATTAAATAAATACCGGTTTCGTCAAATCGTAATCAGATGATTTCTTTAATAAGACGTGAGATGGGAATAGTGAATATCGATGAACTATTCTCAAAATGAAAGTAACTCCCGTATAAAGCTACTTGAACTTGAATGCGTTGCGTAGTCAGTCGTCAAAGTACATCGGAAACGGATCGTTGCTGTGTGACGTACCGAGATGCGTATATTCGTGGATGAATGTCAACCTGAGTTTGTAATTTAGTTTACTAGTACTTGAGCAACCTCATTTGTCTTTCCGTCCAAACAGATTTTCTGATGAATATTTATTTGTAACTAGAAACCAGTTATGACGCCATTTGTTCGACCCCAGACTGAGAAATACAATAGGTTTTGTCCACAGTGCGGCAACGGTTTGTTCCCTTACACAATTCCCATAGAGTTGATAACATTCTTTTCTGTTTCATTTAAAATGCTGAATGAGTTTTCCAGTATAATTAGTTCAGAGATAAATTAATTGTAGTTTGTATCGAGGAAGTGTTTATTTTTGATATTGTTGCAAATGATTACATTTGTTGACTTTCGTCTACTGTAAAATCATGTGTGTTCTTGCTTGTTTACCGTATGTCAAAGTCTGTGTGTAGTTTTGAACACCCTTTAACACTGTTCTAGAGTTCGATTATTCTTCATTTTACTGTCTCCAATATACACTAGATGTTGAACAGTCAGCAACTTCCGTACAATTTAGTTTCTAAAACCGATTTGGTTTTACTTGAATCTTTTCTGTTAACTGAAAGATCTGAAAATCGTGGTCCACTTGCTCACTGTGGAATCATGTGATACTCATAGGTTGATGAAAACAGGCTTTAGAGCTCTTGTGTTACAATTTCTGCTCGGGAGGGATATAGACAATTTGTATTGTTAATATGAATGAAATAATATTTCATTTAACTTCAGAATTAAAAATGTATTATTTTTGGACATCTGTATTCATACAAAGACTTAGTGTCTTTTGTGTAAACGCATTATGTTCGTCAGTACGAGAACTACGTTTTGACAATATTGAATCGGTGTAATATACTGAAACGCTGAAGAAATTTAAATGAGTAATTTTCCGCTTTTGACAAATTCTTGGGTATTATATCCCTGAAGTTGCTATAAAAACGCAACATCGTGAGTTATATCAGTCTATTCCTATTAATTAGTTTGCTCGGAACAATGAAAAAAATTTGAACCCCTGTTTTAGAGAAGTGGTGGTACGGCAGCTTGGCTCCGGAAAGGGTTTGATACTGCATGACTTACGTTTCTGCCCTAAAATACAGTTTTCACTTTATCTCTAACTTATTGTAATTAATTCAGTAATTCAAAACACGATTTGAATGTTCACAGAGTTGAGGTATCTCTAATATAACAGCCGGCGGAATTAAGTTTTAATGTGGGTAAAACCCTATGACGTGACGATGAGGTAAAGGAAATAACATACCTATGTAACATATGTGATAGGTGAGATTATTAAGGATGGGATTGTAATAGTTTGAGCTATTTTTATATACTTACATCCTCTAGATGAGCAAACCTGTGACATCGTAAAGCAGCTACAGCCTCAGAATGACGTTTTAAACATGTGTAATACGAAGATAATGTGACACTACCTCAATAACTGCCTCTTTCACAAAACATGACAACAAACTTTTATCGCAGTTAAGTACAAAACTGAAAATAATTCTTTTACAGAATCGTAACTAATATATTTTACGTCAGAGACACTCACGATGGCGTAAGGGCTGGTGTCGGGATTAGCATCGTCTAGTTGACACATCTGTATACTTAACTTCTTAGTTTGCAGCTGAAATTATGCTACCCGATATATCTTACACTAAATTCCAAATGTGTCCTGAGTGTAAACATGCAACACGAATGCTTCGCTTGCCCCTTGAATCATAGCCGACAATTTACTCTAACATCACAGATAATTAAGACTGTAGTATTTTAAGTGATACATAATTAATTGTTAAATTTTCGCACATTCGTATGAGCGTGCATTGTTGGTTTCTACTAATAACTTAGAAGCAAATAGTATTTTATCCATGTGCGATATGGAGCTGAGCTTTCAGAACTGCTTGTCGTGCTTCACGCAAGTCGACCTGGAACAGTTTCTTGTCACACCGTTCAATACCTCAGGTCTATCAGTGAAAACATCTGCAAACCGCCTGGGCAATCAATTAAAAATCGATAGGTAACTGATGCTAACCTCGCACCAGAAGAGTCTTCACAGGCAATGCAAGAAAAACTTGGCTATGAGAAAATCGCTTTCTTCCTTATCCAGCTCTGAGCAAAAATCGCTCTGAGCACTATAGGACTTAACTGCTGAGGTCATGAGTCCCATAGACTTAGAACTACTTAAAACTAACTAACATAAGGACAGTACACACATCCATGCCCGAGGCAGCGGATTCGAACCTGCGACCGTACCAGCAGCGCGATTCCGAGCTAAAGCGCCTAGAACCTCTCGGCCACAAAGGCCGGCTTCGTGTGACAACTCGGCTAGAAGAGGTCCAAGCAGAACCCATCCACCCTCTCGGAAGAGATAGCAAGCGAACTGGACCGCTGCTAATCCTTCTGGAATGCTCGACACACGGAGTCATGTGCCCAAATCGCATCACAAGCTTTGGGTTTTAACGCATCCTGTCTGTGCATCTCTGTCTCTACTGACATTGTCAGATACATGGGGTTCTTATAGTTACAGATTCTCCTCCTGCGTTGCGTATTTTGCGTTTTGCGGCGACCACGGTTCTAATGAACTCACGTATGTCATGAATGTGTCAGTACTAGTTGACAGTTTAATGTTAACATGTTTCGTTAATGTGATTAGTTGATTAGTTTTTATGTTACATCAATATTTTAGAGTTTTCGTTGATGATTTCGGAGATACATTATGTTTATCTGCTAGCTCTGAAGAAATAGAGAGTTCTCAACTCTGGGTGATGACGTTATCATTTAGCCTTTACGTTCTAGTAATGAAGGTGAAACTATAAACAAAGGTGAAGTGGCTGCTTAACTACAACGTATGAAGGTTTAATCGCAACAGCGAGCATTGATGCCATTGTCCATTGCATTCTTTGATTCCATCAAGCTATCAGACGTAAAAGTTGCACTGGATTCCCTTATTGGGAAGCAAATGATGAACACTACAGACAGCGAAAGAATTCAAAGATTACCACCACCTGGACTGGTCTGTCACAAAGATCGATCATCTGCTAAATGACAATTTCTGCGTGAGGTCTCTACTGACCCATAACCAACGCGCATCTTTGTTTTGCCGATAGTGGCTGATAATTAGAAGCCGTTCTTCTTTTCGGGATCACTAGATTCAAAGTGGTGGTTCTCCAAATTAACTCAGTGGAATCAACAGAGATGTTAAGGAAAATATATTGCGATGCAGTAACATAACGGAAAGAACTGTCAGAATTGGAACAAGAAACAAAATCAGATTGGAAAGATGAGGCGTAGTTCAAAGAAATATTGAAAAGAAGGTGTTTACGTTATTGCAAAGAAGATGATTAGAAACATAATTGTGAATAATGTATGATCACCAAAGAAAAAAAACACTCAATTCAAAGTATATTTATACACCACATTGTGAAGAGCAGATACACGTTCAAAAGTGTCAGAAGTATTTACCATGTGTATTTTTATGTCGTGGTGGATGAACCTTGAATTGCACTGCGATGAACCTTGGATTGCACTGCGCTCATACTTAGAAATACTCCACGCTTTCATCTTCTGCAACTTGTTCAAAATGGCTCTGAGCACTATGGGACTTAGCATCTGAGGTCATCAGTCCCCTAGAACTTAGAACTACTTAAACCTAATTAAACCAAAGACATCACACACATCCATGGCCGATGCAGGATTCGAACCTGCGACCGTAGCTGTCGCGCGGTTCCGGACTACAGCGCCTAGAACCGCATGGCCACCGCGGCCGGCTCTGCAACTTGTCACCAGTTCTGCAGACGAACATTGCGCATGAGATCTGTTCACAGGCGTTATATTGGGTTATTCAGTTCCCACTCATTCCACCACTAAGGATTGTTTGCAAACTGTTTTTGCAACTTTCTTCAGTTTTCCGAAGATTTTTTGTCGCCATACAGAATCCCATTGTTTTGTAACGGAGAGCTCAAATATTTAGGAGCTACACACGGACCTCTGGCAGTTAGGAATTATTCGATTCATTGAAATACTACCATAGATGTTACATTCTTAAGCCGTTCATCGAGTCACATATACTTGAATCTCTTCAAGTAGTGGAGAACTGGATCAAAAAAATTAAGTCATCCATTTAAAATAATTTGTTTCGTTATGTGTCAGAGAAAACTATTTCCAAATAATTATTTGAATGCTGTGTGGTATCTAAGCCATCGTATTTTTCCATGTGGAATTTTGGCCTCTTCGAATGATACCTTATAGAATTTGAAGGAAATATATTGCTGTGGCACATTCTACGCGCGGGCTGTGTAATTGAGGCTTACAGGAAAAATTCATTTTCTTGAATCCCTACTCACACAGTAAAAACAAAATTTTGTATCATTAATGTGAAATGCGTTACATTCAAAGTCAGAAATGTATTTTTGAAGCACATACGTACCCATAAAAAAATTAGGGTTGCTTATTGTAAGCAAGTTCAGTTCTTTCTCACAATACAGAATCTTAATGTTACACGAAAGTGCTTACAAAAATTGAAAAAGTAGTTAACTTTCTACAGCACCTTCGACTATTATTTTCCCATTTTGAATTCCGAATTTGCGAAAACAATGCAGCAATGTGGGTTACGCCAGTCAATTACTTTTCATTAGTTTGATCAAAGAACTAGTGGACTGTCCGGAAACAAATCTACAAAACTGTTAGTACAGCTTGGACACAGGTTTATGGTACTGAATCAGATGCGTTAATATACCAAAATGAAATTCTTACTTCAGCAATTATACGATATGAATGTACACGTTAATGAATGGCGTCCGATATCAAACGTTGAAGAACTAACTTCCTGGCGTTGCAAAACCCTGACGTCGTGATAAAGCAAAACAAAATGCCCTACGTCTGAAACACCCATAGAAAGCAAGAAAATGGTGGTAAACGCAGTATACATGTGCAAAATTTAGATAGTTACAGCACACAGACGACATCCTGACGGAACGACCGCTTCCAAGAACGTCCGTATAGGTACCTGTAGTGATGAGGAAAACACAGCCGTTCAAATGTTTGAAATGGTTCAAATGCCTCTGAGCAGAATGGGACTAAACAACTGAGGTCATCAGTCGCATTGAACTTAGAACAACTTAAACCCAACTAACCTAAGGACATCACGCACATCCATACCCGAGGCAGGATTCGAATCTGCTACCGTAGCTGTCGCGCGGTTCCAGACTGAAGCGATTACAACCGCTCGGTCACAACGGCCGTCTAACACAAGTCACCATACTTAATGACATCTGGTTATAGTAATTGAAACTGGTCAATCAACCGCCTCAGGAAAAAGTTTCAAGCATTTACAATCGGAAAGGAACAGATAAATAAGTCAAAAGCTGCCTTTCTACCGGAAAGCATGATGACTAATTTCTCTCTCTTCCGAACAAAATGTACAACGTGGCAAAAATACAATCGTTCAAATTCATTCATTTACTAACAGACCTGTTAACTGAGTTTCTGAGCCAGTAGCAAAAATCATGCAAACTGATGTTACTGTTACTAAATTGTAAATGTGTCGCGAGTCCCAACACGCAAACGGGCTACTGTGGAGTGCTTTCTGCATCTTACTCCAAACTTTAGCAAAACATAATAACTATCTATGACTCCACAATATTTTAAGCGATAGGAAAGCATTCGTCAAATTTTCGTAGATCTGTTTGCGGGCATTGTAAGTTTTTCCTCATAGCTCAGAAGCAAATAGCAAATTATGTACAAGCGACATGTAGTAGGATTTCAGAACTGCGTGTTCTGTATTATGAAATACGGACTGATGTCGCTTCTCATCACACTGTTTCGTAACTCAAGTCTATCAGTGAAAATAACTATCGACAGTCTAGGCAGTCAAATAAACAAGAAATATTTGTTGCTTACCTCGCACTAGAAGAGTCTTCACAGGCAAGGCAAGAAGAACTTGGCTACGAGCAAACCGCTTTCTTCGTTAGCTAGCCTCAGACTGTTTCTAGGCAACGGCACACGCTGTTTGCTACAAATACCTATTGTTGGCGTAGTCGCTCGTCGACTATGGGCAGTAGAGCAGAGACGGTCTTTTTAATGCAAACGTTACAATCAGTGCTTGGTTGTTGCTATTTGGGATGGTAAATTTAATAGCTACAAAACGTTAAACAATGAAAGAGAATTACCAAGAATTTCACATTGCCAAAGTAGTATTGGCGTGTTTATAATTATTATCATCGATGCATCGAGTACGATAATAATGATAGTCGCATCGGGCTTGACAGAATAAACCATTGGTAAAAAAGCCAGTAGTTTCATATAAAAGGCGAGTCTTTCATTTAATTTTTTGTTTTCGAATGTCAGTTGACTAAGATTGATAATTCATTTCTGTTGCGAAATGACGCAAAAAATGCGACCCATAAAATAACTGAACTAAAATTCTTACAAAACTGGTTGTAATATTTATTGAACATCTCTGTATGACCTAACATATTACTACATGGCTTCCATGACAGAATCTTAGTAGAGCTTAATCGCTGATTTTAGCCATTACAGAAGTATATTTTACGGTTATTTAGAAGCAATACATACGCAAAAATACTAAAAATTTGAGCGGAAAGTAATTCAAACTTACCAGATTCATCAAATGATATCTACAGTTACCTCTTATGTCCTTGAAAACTCGCATATACTGAAACATGCATCGTAAACTTGTTTTGGACTGCGTAGCATAAATCTTTATTTTGCTTGTATGCTTAGCCACACTACATTGAGAAGTGATGGGACATTGATAAGTATATAAAGAGATGGCTTACATAAGGCATATAACTGCTCTGCCTTGGCGGTGCTGTCATGTGTACTCAGGTGATTCGTGCGAAAATGTTTCCGACATGATTATCGCCGCGCGACGTTAATAAACATATTTTCAACGCGGAATGATGGAGCCAACACATGGAACATTCTGTTTGAAAATAGTTATGGAATTCCATATTACAAGAACCACGGTGTCAAGGGTGTGCCGAATAGACTAAATTTGACGTATTACGTCTTACCACGGACAAAGCAGTGGCTGACAGCCTGCACTTAACGACGGATAATAGCTGCCTATATTTGGAGCTGTCAGTAGTAATACACACGCAACACGGCGTGAAGCGAGCGCGGAAATCAATGTGGGACCCACGTCGAACGTGTCAGTTAGGCGAAATGTGGCTTTTGGGATATGACAGCAGAGACCGACGGGAGTGCCTTTTCCAAAATCACGACATCGTTTACGGCCCTCTCCTTATCATGTGACCATTTCGGTTGGACCCTAGAAGACTGGAAAACCGTGGGTTACTCAGATACGTCCGATTTCAGTTGGTAAGAGGTTATGGTAGGGATCGAGTATAGTTCAGACTCCACAAAGCGATGCACCTGAGTTGTCAACAAGGCTCTCCACAAGCTTGTTTTAGCTACATATTGTTGTGGGCTGTGTTTACAGAGAACTGACTGGGTCCTCTGGTCGAGCTGAACCGATCATTTACTGGAAATGCTTATGTTCGGCTACTTGGAGACCATTTACAGAGATTCGTTGACTTAATATTTCCATGAAAATGCGCCATTTCACCGGGCCATATTTTTTTCCTATCGGTTTAAAGAACATTCTGGAAAATTCGAATGATGTGATCTGACTTAACAGATCTACTTTTCTGACAATGTCGATGGAGAAAAGGAACCACGGTTAGATGAAGCTAAGATCCATCTGCACGTTAGTGCACACATATAATCACATACTGTCTCTTTCTGTAGTGACGGAACTTGGAAGGAAGCTATGCAGTAATTGTAAATATACATACAAAATGCGAATGACACATAAATCCATGTTCAGCTGAGTAATATTACTGATAAGTATAGCCATCAGACAAAGTGTTATGTAGTAAATAGATATTAGCGAAGTAATTGCTAGATTATCCAAAGTAGTTCACCAAGTATTCTATGACCCTGCACATAATTTGAGATGGCAGTATGATAGGCAGTATCGAAACGTTGGACATCGTGATGCCAATCCTGAGCAATCCATTAGGCATGTTGTTGGACCACGCTTCATGTTGTCGTGGTTGCAAAGAAGGACCTCGCCATGGACGTCGAGAGTGAATTTGCACATCATACAGCATATTGCGCACAGTTTGAGTCGTAAGACGACGTCCTGTGCCTGCACCGATTGCATCATTCAACATGGTGGCGTTGCTGTCAGGGTTTCTCAGAGCCACAATCCGGAATTAGCGGTCATCCACTGCATTGCTAACCCTGGGCGGCCTGAGTGAGGCATGTCATCGATAGTGCCTATCTCTCTGTATCTCCTCCATGTCCAAACAATATCGCTTTGGTTCACTGCAAGACACTCGAAGACTTCGCTTGTTGATAGCCCTTCCTGGCACAAAGTAACAATGCTGACGCGATCGAACCGCCGTATCGACCGTCTAGACATGAATTAACTACAGACAACACGAGCCGTGTACCTCCTTCCTGGTGGAACGACTGGAACTGATCGGCTGTCAGATCCCTTCCTTGTAATAGGCGCTGCTCATGCATAGTTGTCTATATGTTTGGGCGGGTGTAGTGCCATCTCTCAACACAGTCAAACGGACTGTGTCTGTGATACAATATCCACAATCAAGGTCTATCTTCAGGAGCTCTGGGAATCGGGGCGATCCAAAACTTTTGTAACGTATGTAGAAAAGACAGAAAATGTATTTTAAAATGGGAATGATGCTGTAAATATGAGAGGCATTCTAGCTCGCTTATCCAACTCTGTATCAGTTTAGAATTCGTTCTCGTGGTAATGCATTATATTTAACAATGCGGCAGTTGGAAGCTACGAACGTTACTGTATACGAAGGCAATTTACTTATTTATCGTACAGCATTAACTGCAAGTATAAAAAAATAACTTGCGATTCTACATTTAAGGAATTAGACTCCCAAAGATAAAATGTTCAAATTCTGGAAGTTGACGATATAATAATACCTAAAAGAAAATCATTTGTACTTAAAATTAAGACTGTGAATTAAAATTGATGCATTTAATCACAATTCAGCGTTTCGTGAAGAAATCAAATGGTTCAAATGGCTCTGAGCACTATGGGACTCAACTGCTGAGGTCATTAGTCCCCTAGAACTTAGAACCAGTTAAACCTAACTAACCTAAGGACATCTCAAACATCCATGCCCGAGGCAGGATTCGAACCTGCGACCGTAGCGGCCTTGCGGTTCCAGACTGCAGCGCCTTTAACCGCACGGCCACTTCGGCCGGCTGAAGAAATCAGTTGATAGCAAAGGAAGCAGAATTAATAGTCACTGATTGGTCCTAGGAATCTTCTTAGAGTGCAGTCTCTGACAATATGCTGAACGATTTGTTCTTGGGCTCCCCAAACGGAGGCTGCAATTTTGGAGTTCACACTTGTGCCACATAGCATTGCACTATACGTGACCAGTTCTTATTCTGTTCAGTCTTGTTCACTCACTTCTCTTCAGGTCAAATACTGGCAGACTGGCACACAGATCTCGAAACCTTGCTCTTTTATTGTCGATGCATTTCGTATCCTGCCCAGCTCTTCTTTAATGTTAACCTTTTCGTTGTTTCTTTCATTACGCCACAGTGCTGAGCGTGATATGTAACTGTCTGGATGAGGGTTATTTAAGACTGTGTAACTTGGAAGGTCTTGGGGGACAGGGTGATGCAACTATCTCAGTTCTCTATTGGTTTCTTCGTGGTGTCGCAGTTGTGGTGGTGGACTGTTACTGATATTGTGCAACCAAGGCATCGGTCTGGATTTTACTGTACCTCCGATTCACATTCACATTTCTAGTTTCCTTGTACAAGAACTGTTTTGTCACACTCGTGCTGAACAGTCAGCTATTGCGTAACTAGTGACAAGAGCCAGACATAGATGAGGAATAATTTTGGATACAACAGGGATATTTCACAAATTAATATGGGAGGGAAGAAAGACAATTTCGTGATGATCATTGTATTCAAATGTAGAAAGAAACAAGTGAATCAGTTGCCACATCTCCATTTGTGGATGTAGTGCATCCTTGAAAGAATTATACAGCGTCGTAGGACACCGGCACTTGCCTGTGAAGCAAGTTTCGAAATGAACGAAAGAAACTTATGTACGTCATGTGAATCTGCAAGAAATTACGGGACACGCCCTTCCTATTGGAAGAGACTAGATAGCCAGCGAGCCAGATATCCTGCTGTAGTGCTTGACACACAGTGCCACGCACACAACTCTTATATTTGTTGGCCAGAACATGGAGTTAAAGGAACGCTGCCTCTAATTCGTTGACTCTGTTGACAGTGCGAGACAGATAGAGTTCTTAAGTCATATTCTCCTCCAGTATTAAGTATTTTGTATACTGCAGCGACCAGGATTGTTAGGAATGAAGTGTTTCTGAACAGTTGGCAGTTATTCAGGGAGAAGCGAAATTCGCGCACTCTGGCTTCACAGCGCGACTCCGCACACGCCGGCGATAATAAAAGGCTTTCCCAAAATTTCGTCTGTCGAGTAAAGCTGACAGGAAAAGGACGTTGAGGAGTGACAATCTAGCAACACTGTAACCACATGTATGCTGGCAAACTCTTCCATCACAAATCAGTTACGCTGTAAAGTTGGTGCATTAAATAGTGTTTTTGGTTAGCATGCCAGGGGTCGAGGTTTCGATCCTAAGTTGAAGCATATGTTCTTTATTTGGTAAATGTAGTCCAGGTGGTACGGTATCTGGCATGTTAATCGTCAACAGCGATTGCAGTGGGCTCTCTAGAAAACATTTTCACTTACACACTACAATCGTAGATATGGAAGACTTGTCAGCTTTGGAAGAAGTCCTTTCCACATAATGGGCGTGAATTTATTTGCACCACTTCATCTACTAGATGCGAAACCGGTTTTCTCTGTATCCTCCTCCAGTGGTGCCATAGATCAGTACCACCTATTATTTGCCTCGTTCAGGTCCATCACATTTCGTTAGGGCCTTACGTTACCAGTAGGATTAGCAACGTGCTTTGTGAATAATCTCCGAACTCGGTTACTATTTGTATGTGCAATCACCATGGTCCCACTAATTATACCTTTCAATATTTAGTCTGGTAACCGCATGCTGTTAGTACGTACCTCAATGCATTATTATTATTATTATTGTTGTTGTTGTTCTATCCACAGGATTGTGGACACATCACGTCTATTACTGTTAGGGAAACAGTGTAATTGGAAACCGAACACTTCACACTTACATACAGTTCTGCATGATTCATCCCGACACCGCTATCAGAGGGGTACTGTGCATTAGGTGGAGTAGAGCACAGGACTGACAGCGTATTTACACTGTACGCGCTGTCCTCCTGACAGGGACTAGTTGCGAGCGGTGTAACACGTTTGTGACAGACTCCAGTGTATATGAATAAACATATTTAATTGTCTCATTGTAAACCTCTAAATCTGTGTGGCAGACATTTGGCATAGACAAACGATGAACATGTGGATATGCTTCTTATCCTTGGCGCATCTAATAACTGGGCTGGTGTTGCCACTCGTGAATTTGCGGTCGCAGTCGACACCATCCAAATAAAAATGTGTTTTGGCATCTGGAGGTGTGCCTTCGGGATCCAGGTTCTCTCCTTACACCATGGGGTGACAGAGGTCTGCGCGGACTCGACGTTCTCCAGCTACTGAGGAAGCTATTCTGGAGGTCATACACCAAGAACCTCAGTGAAGTACACGTAGCGTAGAAAGGCAGTTGCGTGTCTTACAAAGCACGGTCGTTAACATGCTGCACTAGTATGGGCTGCACCCCTAACATTATGCTTTCACACAACACTAGCATCCTGCACATCGGCATCAGAGGATGCAAATCGCCAGCCGATGTGGCGGAGCGTATCTAGGCGCTTCAGTCTGGAACCGCGTGACGGCTACTGTTGCAGGTTCGAATCCTGCCTCGAGCATGGGTTAGTTTAGTTAGGTTTAAGTAGTTCTTAGTTCTAGGGGACTGATGACCTCAGATGTTAAGTCCCATAGTACTCCGAGACATTTGGACCATTTGGATGCAATTCTGTGAATGGTTCCAACAACAACAGGAAGCCAACTATGACTTTGTGAACACTGTAATGTGGTTTGATGAACCTGATTTCACTCGTGAGGGTGCCTTCAATATGCACAATTCATACCATTGGTGTGAGGTTAACCCACACGTCACGCACGTCTGTGGATTTCAAAATATCAAGTTCGCTTTGGTATCAACGTCTGTTCCAGAACATTGGGCGACAGGCGGTTGGGCCCCTACATGTTTCCTAACTGGTTGGCTGAACGAAGGTATCATTCATTCTTCTCGAACTATATGCCTGATGAGATGGAAGATTTTCCAGTGCATGTTCAGCGGAGGATAAGGTTCCAGGATGATCGTGCACCTCCACATTCTGGAATTAATGTGTGACAGTAATTGGACAGAACATTTCCAGGGAAGTGGCTTGGACGTGGAGGTTCAGCTGTATGGTCACCGCTTTCGTCTAACCTAAATCTCCTGGATTTCTTCCTGTGCGGACACCTGTAGCAGCACATGTACTCTTCTGTGGCGACGAATGTGGAACAATTGGTAGTGCGCGTTCATGCTTCTCTCTTTACTTTGTGTGCACCTTTGGTGCGAAGGGGCCAGAGCTGTATGATGTGGTGAGTTGAAGAATATTTGGACGTGGAGGGAGGTCGGTTTGAGCACCTGTTGTTCTGAGGACAATGTATTTTGTTGTGAGGGTCATGTGTTCATAAATATGGACATTATTATTGTCACTGGTTGCTAATTGTCGAGCGCTCATATTACATCTAGTGTAAATGACAAGTAGATTTTGTGTTATTGTACTGTGCTGTTACCTTTAGAATTTAGAAACTGATATTGTTTCTGTAGTTATTCTGTTGTATGAAAGATCATTTCTTATTAGTGTAACAATGTATTTGTTATGTTCAGCGTTACAAAATGTCGTAAATTTAGGATACTCGTCACCTAAGAAATGATGTATATTGTGGAGTAAAGTGGCAGAATGAAATTATCGAATTATATATATATATATATATATATATATATATATATATATATATATATATATATATATATATATATATATATACGCCCCAACGAAGGAAAGAACCCGACCTATTGCGTGCTAACCAAGAACGTTACACGCTGCACCAACTGCACAGTACAACAGATTTGTGCTGCCATAAGCAGTCACCATACATGTGGTTACAGTGTTGCCAAACTCCCACTCTTTAACATCTTTATCTGCCCCATGTACTCGCCACACGAAATTTTGGGACAGACATTTTTTTATCGCTGTCATGTGAGGAGGCGTGCTGCGAATCCCGAGTGCGCGAGTTACCCTTCACCCTGTATATTACGATGTTTTACTAATACCTTTAGTAGCTTCAATTTTTAATTTACAACAGTATCTTTCAGGGTTCGTCGATAATTCAGGGAGACACATCTTCTGTTTCCGTCACACGGGAAAGAAACGAAGAATTCTTAATTCTGAGACACAGCAATGTCAACTGAAACTTTATATTCCAGTAACGAAAATGATTCTACATAAAAAGAGTGTGGAGACCTCTAAACAACTTCGCGCAACTGCAGACAGGGAAAACATTCGAAGGATTACTTCGTCTGGACTAAATGTACGAGCTGGGTCTGAGAAGCACAGGAAATAGTCGCAGAAAATGAAGGCGTCAAGAGTTACAAACAAAGTACCTTTGGTTCAAATACCTCTGAGCACTATGGGACTTAGCATCTGTGGTCATCAGTCCCCTAGAACTTAGAACTACTTAAACCTAACTAACCTAAGGACATCACAGACATCCATGCCCGAGGCAGGATTCGAACCTGCAACCGTAGCATTCGCACGGTTCCGGACTGAGCACCTAGAACCGCTAGACCACCGCGGCCGGCCAAAGTACCTTTACTGGCCTTCATAATTACTACCATCAGCTGCAGTACACGCTGTTGGAAACAGTCACCAAATGCTTCTGGTTGAATCTTTGGGAGTCGCAAGCCCAGACATTGATGGATACCCGCCAGTGTTGCATATGTTCGTTAACAATAGCGCATATACTGTATCTGCTTATCTTCAGCTCCTCTGCTCTCATTCTAAAACGCAGCCACAGATAATCCGAAACAACCCGTGGATTCGTACCACTGCAAAATGGAGCAACACATTCTCTTGAAGTAGTGTTTATAACTAGAAAATGGTTCAAATGGCTCTGAGCACTATGCAACTTAGCTGCTGAGGTCATCAGTCGCCTAGGACTTAGAACTAATTAAGCCTAACTAACCTAAGGACATCACACACATCCATGCCCGAAGCAGGATTCGAACCTGCAACCGTATCGGTCGCTCGGCTCCCGACTGTAGCGCCCAGAACCGCACGGCCACTCCGGCCGGCCATTTAAAACTAGAGAAAGGGTCAACAGAGACATGGAATGTTTGTACAAATGTACGATGTTGAAGCAGTGAGTGAAACGTTTGTGTCTGAGTAGTCTAAACGCATCAGAGGCTGAAAGGACCGTGTCGACTATGAGCCGCGTGCGAATTAACAAGAAGTATCCCAAATGACATCGAACGAGTGCGATGGATGCTTACTGAGGTTCGGCCGCTATCCTTGAGAATGAGAGCTGAGGATTTGAAAAGAGAAAGTAGGCAATGTCTTCACGAGTGTTCACAAACTTGTGACCATGGTGCTTATAGCGATTCAGCAAGGACAGTTTCCAGCAGCATTAAAAACGACGTCAGATAGGCCTTGTAACTAGTGGTGGTAATTCTGAAGGCCAGGAAGGGCATTAGACCTGTAACTCTTGTTCCCTTTATTTTTCTAAGACCTTCAGTGAACATACCAGACTTCCTATGAACCACCATGGAAAATAAAACAATATCAATCAAGTTACAGCTACGTACCTGTATCGTAGTGGCCACTTAGTGGACATGTTTCAGGTGTAAGGAATGTACTTACTGCTGCGACATGACATCAATATTTTGCATGAAACAGTTAATTTGTTTTCTACTTCATTACCCAGTACAGAATTTCTAATTATCATATTTATGAGAAATTAAACACTTTAATCTCGTTCATACTCTATTTCTCTGAGACAAAACGAAATTCTCGACTTCAGTTTTGTGTGGCCCTTGTTTACTTTTCGGTGTGCTACTTACAAACATGCTGAAGCCGAATCCAAGATGGTGTTCCTAATGCATAATGGCCCAGCATGCATGGTTGTGTACTAAGTTTAAAATGGTGAAACATCAAAAAATAAAAAAATAAAAAAAAGGAAATCTCACATACGTGAGTCAGAATCGTGCTATTTCTGATTCATATTCAATTATATTCAGTTCAAAAATTTCTTACTGAGAGCACTCGAATTTAAAAATCTTGCTACCACAGCTGCGCAAAATTTAAAGTCTGGCTGCTTTTATGTTGAAATCTAAACTATTCTTCTGTGTTGTCACCATTAAAACAATCGTCATCCTGTGTTTGGAACTGAATCGTTTTAAGTCCACTTGCGCTAACCTTAACACTAGCAATATCAATTACATTCAATAATTCTGTTAGCAAGCCAGGTCACTCGATGATAGGCACCGCTGTTGACATTGCGTAGGCAACAAAAGCAAATATGTCCAGGGAGGGCTTCTAGGGGTGGACTCCGCAGATGGGCGCTGCTTGTTCACAGCTGGTGGCGGATGAAAACTCATGTTGTCCCTCCGCAGCAGACGGCAGGTGGCTTCGTCTAGGAGGCTGAGGACTTAACGAGAGTTCGAATGCATCGGAACAGTGGCGACTTCTGTGTCGACATCCCCTTCAATACCTAAACTGTAAGCGGTGATGGTGGGTGTGCGGAGGGAGTACCCTATGCAAGCTGCTGTCCCCACAATACAGAATAACTAAGAAGCTATAATCCACATGTTTTACTTATTTTTTTATTCGAATTATGATTTTTGAGGATACAATAAGTCAACGTCGGTCTTGCTTCTTTGTGTTTTACAGGGTGGTTAAAAAATGACCGGTATATTTGAAACGGCAATAAAGACTAAACGAGCAGCGATAGAAATACACCGTTTGTTGCAATATGCTTGGGACAACAGTACATTTTCAGGCAGACAAACTTTCGAAAGTACAGTAGTTACAATTTTCAACAACAGATGGCGCTGCGGTCTGGGATACTCTATAGTACGATATATTCCACATGTCCACCATGCGTAGCAATAATATGGCGTAGCCTCTGAATGAAATTACCCGAAACCTTTGACAACGTGTCTGGCAGAATGGCTTCACATGTAGATGAGATGTACTGCTTCAGCTGTTTAATTGTTTCTGGATTCTGGCGGTACACCTGGTCTTTCAAGTGTCCCCACAGAAAGAAGTCACAGGGGTTCATGTCTGGCGAATAGGGAGGCCAATCCACGCCGCCTCCTGTATGTTTCGGATAGCCCAAAGCAATCACACGATCATCGAAATATTCATTCAGGAAATTAAAGACGTCGGCCGTGCGATGTGGCCGGGCACCATCTTGCATAAACCACGAGGTGTTCTCAGTGTCGTCTAAGGCAGTTTGTACCGCCACAAATTCACGGAGAATGTCCAGATAGCGTGATGCAGTAATCGTTTCGGATCTGAAAAATGGGCCAATGATTCCTTTGGAAGAAATGGCGGCCCAGACCAGTACTTTTTGAGGATGCAGGGACGATGGGACTGCAACATGGGGCTTTTCGGTTCCCCATATGCGCCAGTTCTGTTTATTGACGAAGCCGTCCAGGTAAAAATAAGCTTCATCAGTAAACCAAATGCTGCCCACATGCATATCGCCGTCATCAATCCTGTGCACTATATCGTTAGCGAATGTCTCTCGTGCAGCAATGGTAGCGACGCTGAGGGATTGCCGCGTTTGAATTTTGTATGGATAGAGGTGTAAACTCTGGCGCATGAGACGATACGTGGACGTTGGCGTCATTTGGACCGCAGCTGCAACACGGCGAACGGAAACCCGAGGCCACTGTTGGATCACCTGCTGCACTAGCTGCGTGTTGCCCTCTGTGGTTGCCGTACGCGGTCGCCCTACCTTTCCAGCACGTTCATCCGTCACGTTCCCAGTCCGTTGAAATTTTTCAAACAGATCCTTTATTGTATCGCTTTTCGGTCCTTTGGTTACATTAAACCTCCGTTGAAAACTTCGACTTGTTGCAACAACACTGTGTTCTAGGCGATGGAATTCCAACACCAGAAAAATCCTCTGTTCTAAGGAATAAACCATGTTGTCTACAGCACACTTGCACGTTGTGAACAGCACACACTTACAGCAGAAATACGACGTGCAGAATGGCGCACCCACAGACTGCGTTGTCTTCTATATCTTTCACATCACTTGCAGCGCCATCTGTTGTTGAAAATTGTAACTACTGTAATTTCGAAAGTTTGTCCGCCTGAAAATGTGCTGTTGTCCCAAGCATATTGCAACAAACGGTGTATTTCTATCGCTGCTCGTTTAGTTTTTATTGCCGTTTCAAATATACCGGTCATTTTTGAAACACCCTGTATTTTCTTTCGTCCCAGAGAACCATAACCCATAGACAGTGTCGTTTCTTTTCTCCCTGAATCCACTTCCTTTCCTTTTCTGACCTCGCTCTTTCCTAAAATCAAGATTTTATGTTGCTTCTCTTAAAAGTAATCTGTTATTTATTAGGTCATTTATATTCCGTGTGTTTTCCACGTGTTTCTCAAATTCGGTGAACCATGTGTGTTTGAAATTGTAGGTTTTTAGTAAATTGCAAATCTGTAGTCTTCTATTCCACATTTTATGAGATGTCTTCTCCATTTTCATATGGAGCTGTCTGTTTGATCTTAATTTGCATTCAATATTGCAACTACTTCTAGGTCCCAGTAGTTCCCTTAGAAACTTCTTTCAACTTTCTCCAATTTATCGAGATCCCCAAATCTTGTTAGTTTAAGGGATTTTGATGCATGCAATGTTTCCGGACTCACCACTCGCTGGTCGTGTCTTCGTTTTCTCTTCCAGGAAGAAGTTTTTGTTTTGTATGTTCTTTGTCAAGAACTTACATGTCAGTGTCAAGAAGAAGACACCTCTATAATAGTTGGGATCAGTTTTCTTTCCATTTTTATATGGTGTCTGTATTAATGCCTTTGTCGATTCTCATGGTAAGCTGTTTATCCAAGTTTCATTATTGATTTCTGTTAGACATAGAATAATGTTGTCACTAGAGGTTTCCTGTAAATCAACAGCTATACTGTTTTCACCTGACGTTTTGTTATTTTTGAATTGCTTTTATGATATCTCTGATTTTCTCTAATGTTGGTAGCTACGAGTCTGGTTGTATTTGGGTTACATTATCAAAATAAATATCTCCTTTCCGTGGATCGCAGTTGTTTAGTTCTTTGAAGTAACCTGCGGTCCTCAGTGTCAGTATATACAATTTTCGGTGTTCTTGTTTCTATGAACTGTAAATTTGGTGATGTGTACTTCATTAAATTGCTTTTCATTGTTTTATAAAAGTTCGTTTTATTGTTCAGTTTAAAGTGTGACTCAGTCGACGCTAGCTTATCTTTTATATGTTGTACTGTGATCGTTCTGAGACCTTATAACGCATGTTTAGCTGCTTCTATGAAATTTTTCCTCTTCCTGTGACTTTCGTTATCGTTCCAGACATTCAGAGCTTGTTGTCTCCCGTAGTTAGCTCATCACTTTCATAACATCACCATTTAAGTTTCTATTTCTTTTTAAAAGGGATAATTTCTTCTGCAGGCTCAGTAATGTATTTCTTCAGTTGTTCCCAAAATTTAGGTATTTTTTCCCAACTTCATTTAGTAGTAATCCTCACTGTATAACTTCTGTATCCACATACTTAAATAATTAACTTAAAAAATTTTAAATATCATGTTCTCAGTACTTCGGCCTAATCTTAATACTACCTATCTACTAAAAGTGTGGAAAGAATTCATGTTACTTCTGAGTAGTTTGCAGAGACATTGTAGATAGGTTTATAGAGTGGCAATACTTACTGAACTGCATTGTATCTAACCTGTGTATTATTTTAATTTGGGGCATTACTTACAATCAAGGTGAATGAGGTCAGTAAGCGTAGAATCTAAGCACGCCCTAAAAGTCGGAGGAAGAACTATCGCATACACTTGTCCCCGCCTTTAACTGCGCCATAGTTGTTTACCCAATGCCCATTCCCTTGTTTCAGTCATATTATCCTTCTTACAGCAATAGAGTGTAGCTCCATCCTTTCATGAGCTAGTTTTAAATTATTTCAGTGCATTTCCAATCAGTACAAATACGTACAGCATATCTCTCATCCAGGCCGATTAACGACCACGAATGCCTGATGGTGTGTTAGGTTTAAGGGCAATCACAAGACTAACAGGTGTCGCCTTGTGCTCTACGTGTACCACACTATCAAAGGCATACTCCAACCACGAAAATGGAGTATCCAGTATAGCAAGGTCGCTATGATGGGACGCAATCAAAGCTACTCCGAAGTTGTAATTCACACATTCCGCAAAGGAATGGTTCAGGTAATGTGGTGCAGTGGTACTGTGCGCAACCACCACTTACAAACAGGAAGTGACAATGGACGTAAACACCGATGCATTACGGGAAATGTACATTAAACCTGTTTTCTTTGACACTTACGTTATATAACAATGTGTAATTTATTTCCAAGATGGCTTTGTTAATGGAGGTATGATCGCTTGCAATATTGTGGTACTTGAAAATCACCAAAGGCCGTAATCATGACCGTACACTACCGTAAACGATCTCGACTGTCAAATGGCAGAAATTTTATTCAAAAGTTATAGCAAGTATTTTAAGCTGTGTTCATAAACGGGGAGCGCTGTTTATTTAAAAGAAGAATTTTTTGTGGTGTTGAGGTTTAATATCATACATGTCACAGCAGTATTTTGCATTCACCTACGATTGAGTATTCATAAATTTTTCTTCTTGAGTTTATTCTGTTATAAAGTCTCATAAATTGATGTAGTTCTATTTTTAAATGCCGGGAAAGTTATCGAGTTGAATGTTTTGTTATCCTTTAATGGTATTTTTTGAACAGAAGTGTAAAATCTTTTGGAGGAAGGTATCACATACACCTCAGCCTAGCCATTCCATGCACTTCTTTCATTATCTTGTGGTAGCAGAGCGCAGTTAGAGAGTGGCGAGGTGTGTGTGGCAGTAAAAAAAATTTCTTGGTCATGGGGAAGCAGTAATTTTTTACTGTTTGATACAGGCTACTTAGACTTGTGTTTCATATAGCGTAAATTCCTTGTTACTGCTCCGTTCATACTTGGAAGGCTGGGAGGTGCCCAGTGTCGACGAGGTTGGAGAGAAGTTTATTTAATACGTGACAAGTTGGGCTATGTGCCCGAGGTGGTAGCTGTCCCTGTGATGTTGCACTTCCCAGGGTTCTGCCAGACTTAACAGAAATCAGAGGTGAACGATGTCATCTCCAGGATTAAGAATCCCTCAGAGGAGTTGGTTTGCTGGCTTTGAGGACAGTACAGAATCTAAATTACACGCAGTTTAATACAATTAGAGCTCGCATTTTTCAATGTGATATCAGGGTTCCGATTATGTGCAGTATCAGTTCGATTCTGAGTGTAAGTTACTATTTGAATGGCTGAGTAATGTACTGGCAGGAACCCAGTGGGGAAGTTGTCCAAAGTAAAATTAAGCACACTCTGAAGTCAACATACACTCGTCGTGTGTTCCATGCCATAGC